>NW_026585894.1:17216314-17582546 GCF_907164565.1 Psammomys obesus
AGAAGAAGAAGAAGAAGAAGAAGAAGAAGAAGAAGAAGAAGAAGAAGAAGAAGAAGAAGAAGAAGAAAACAGGGAACAAGTTAGGAACCTGCCACAGAGGGCCTCTGAAAGGCTCTGCTCTGCAGACTATCAAAGCAGATGCTGAGACTTATGGCCAACTGTTGGGCAGAGTGCATGGAATCTTATGAAAGAAGTGGGAAATAGTAAGATCTGGAGAGGACAGGAACTCCACAAGGAGAGCAACAGAACCAGAAAATTTGAACACAAGGGTCTTTCCAAAGACTCATACTCCAACCAAGTATCATGCATGGAGATAACCTAGAACCCCTTCACAGGTATAACCCATGGCAGGTCTGTGTCCAAGTGGGTTACATAGTAATGGGAACAGGGACTGCCTCTGACATAAACTGATTGGCCTGCTCTTTGATGACCTCTCTCATGAGGGGAGAGCAGCCTTACCAGGCCAAAGAAGATGACAATGCAGCCACTCCTGATGAGATCTGATAGACTAAGATCAGAAGGAAGGAGAAGGGCCCTCCCCTATCAGTGGACTTGGGGAAGGGCATGCATGAAGAACTGGGAGGGAAGGTGGGATTGGGAGGGGAGGAGGACGGGGTTTATGGGGGGATACAAAATGAATAAAGTGTAATTAATAAAAGTTTTAAAAAAATTAAGGTGATGCATAAATGAAAGAGAGTTTCCTATCTAGCATTTTAAGATCCTAAATACTCAACAGGGTTAGTTATTATTAAAAATATATTTATAAGAATATTAATCATTGTAAATTCTGAATTAGTCCAGTAATTAGACGTACTATAGAAAATATGTTTTAAAACCCTTTGTTGAAGATGCTAACCATTCATGTTTAAAGTATTGGAGAGATCAGGGATACAAGACACATATCTAAACATAGTAAAAGCGATATACAGCAAGCCTATAGCCAACATCAAACTGAATGGAGAGAAACTTAAAGCAATACCACTGAAATCAAGGACAAGACAAGGCTGCCCACTCTCTCCATATCTCTTCAACATAGTGCTGGAAGTCCTTGCTAGAGTAATAAGACAGTTGAAGGAGATCAAGGGGATACAAATTGGAAAGGAAGAAGTCAAATTATCACTATTTGCAGATGATATGATAGCATACATGAGTGACCCCAAAAACTCTATCAGGGAACTCCTACAGCTGATAAACACCTTAAGCAAAGTGGCCGGATACAAAATTAACTCAAAAAAAATCAGTAGCCCTCTTGTATACAAAAGACAAAAGGGCTGAGAAAGAAATTAGCGAAACAACACCCTTCACAATAGCCACAAATGACATAAAGTATCTTGCTGTAATCCTAACCAAGCAAGTCAAAGACTTGTATGAAAAAAAATTTCAAGTCTCTGAAGAAAGAATTAAAAGATATGAGAAGATGGAAAGATCTCCTATGCTCATGGCTTGGCAGGATTAACATAGTAAAAATGGCCATCTTACCAAAAGCAATCTACAGATTTAATGCAGTTCCCATCAAATTGCCAATACAATTCTTACAGACCTGGAAAGAAAAATTCTCAACTTCGTATGGAATAACAAGAAACCCAGAATTGCTAAAACAATCCTCTACAATAAAAGATCTTCTGGAGGTATCTCCATCCCTGATCTCAAGCTGTACTATAGAGCAACAGTTATAAAAACTGCATGGTACTGGCATAAAAACAGAATGATGGATCAATGGAACCGAACAGAAGACCCAGAAATAAACCCACACACTTATGGACACCTGATTTTTGACAAAGATGCCAAAACCATTCAATGGAAAAAAGACTGCATCTTCAACAAATTGTGCTGGTCCAACTGGATGTCTACATGCAGAAAAATGACAATAGACCCATATTTATCACCCTGCACAAAACTAAAGTCCAAGTGGATCAAAAACCTCAACATAAAACCAGATACTCTAAATCTGTTAGAAGAAAACGTGGGGAACAACCTAGAACTCATTGGCACAGGAGTCAACTTCCTGAACAGAACACCAACAGCACAGGCTCTAAAGCAACAATCAATAAATGGGACCTCATGAAACTGAAAAGCTTCTGTAAAGCAAAGGACACTGTCATCAAAACAAAGCAACTGCCTACAGATTGGGAAAGAATCATCACCAACCCTTTATCTGACAGAGGACTCATATCCAGTATATATAAAGAACTAAAGAAGCAGAAAAGCAACAAACCAAGTAATCCACTTAAAAAATGGGGAACAGAGCTAAACAGAGAATTCTCTGTAGAGGAATATCGAATGGCAGAGAAGCACTTAAAGAAATGCTCAACCTCATTAGCCATTAGGGAAATGCAAATCAAAACAACCCTGAGATTTCACCTTACACTCATCAGAATGGCCAAGATCAAAAACTCAAGTGACAACACATGTTGGAGAGGTTGTGGAGAAAGGGGAACCCTTCTCCACTGCTGGTGGGAATGTAAACTTGTACAACCACTCTGGAAAAGATCATCCTGAGTGAGTTGTCCCAGAAGCAAAAAGACACACACGGTATATACTCACTCATATAAACATACAACATAGAATAAACCCACTAAAATCTGTACATCTAAACAAACTAAGCAAAAGAGAGGACCCTAACTAAAATGTTCAATCCCCATCCTGAAAGGCAAAGAGGATGGACATCAGAAGAAAAAGAAAACAGGAAAATACCTAGGAACATGCCACAGAGGGCCTCTGAAAGCCTCTGCCCTACAGACTGTCAAAGCAGATGCTGAGACTGATGACCAAATGTTGGGGAGAGTGAATGGAATTTTATGTAAGAAGTGGGAAATAGTAAGAGCTGGAGATGACAGGAACTCCACAAGGAGAGCAACAGAACAAGTAAATTTGAACACAGGGAACTTCCCAGAAACTCATTTTCCAACCAAGGAATATTCATGGAGATAACCTAGAACCCTGACAATGCAGCTACTTCTGATGAGAACTGATAGAATAAGATCAGAAAAAATGAGAGGAGGACCTCTCCTATCAGTGGACTTGGGGAGTGACATGCATGCAGAAATTGGGGGAGGGTGGGACCAGGAGGAGAGGAGGGACGGGCTTATGGGGGGATACAAAATGAATAAAGTGTAATTAATAAAAGTTAAATAAAAAATAAAAAAATAAAATAAAACCCTACGTAAGCTAAAAGACAAATATCAGACTGAAAATATATTTCTTACTTATATGATTCACATGCTGATAAATGGTGAATATCCCGTGTTGTTTTAAATTTCATAAATCTATTAGAAAAAACTTTATGTATTAATAGTAGTCAAAGAATATAACCTAATAATCCACAGAATAAGAAATATTAGAGCTCAGTAACAGCATGGCTTACATAAAATTAGAAATGTTTTTGTCTTTGTTTTCACAAGAATTTATTCATTGTGTGTGTGTGTGTGTGTGTGTGCGCGCGCGCGCACGCACGCACAAATATATGTACCAGAGCATGCATAGGGAGATCAGAGGACAACTTTCAGGAGTCAATTCTTTCCATCTACACTGTAGGTTGTGGGGATTGAACTCTGGTTGTTAAGCTTGTTGGCAAGTGCCCTTACTCTCTGACATATAACACCAACTCCCAAGAAATCTGTATTTTTAAGTGAAAAATAATCTCTACAGGTTGCTATAATGTTGAGAAATAGGCACTGCTGTTTTCAATAAAAAAATAACAATACAAGTAAGAGCTAACAGGCATGTACCATTTTGTGTATAATCAGGCACCCTTCTCAGAGCAAATATTTTACTCATTTATTTCTCATAATAAATTTGTTAGGTAGATATTTTAATTATTGCAACTTTCATACAAAAATGAGCTAAGGACCAACCTTTTCAAATTTATTTATTTTTTATATTAATCACAGGTTATTTACTTTGTATCATAGCTGTAGCCTCCTCCCTGACCATCATGTCAGGAAACATGGTAACAGGCAGGTAGCATGGTGCTGGAGAATTGGCTGAGACTTCTACATCTGAATTGAAAGTTGGATTCAGAGAGCTTTGAGTGCCTCAAAGCCCACACCCAATAACACAACTCCTCAAACACCTTCCCAAAACAGTTCCACCAACAAGAACCAAGCATTCAAATATGTGAACCAATGAGTACCACTCTTATTCAAATCCCTGCCACTTTTCTTAAGTGAAAGACAGATATGATCATCTAGAATTATATAGGAGCCCTGGTGGATATGAGATGAAGGAATCTAGGTATTTGAATCAAAGCATTAAAAATTTCATCTATTAAGATGAACTTGGAGATGGAGAGAGTTGTAAAAATGTTGTTTCCATGCTTTCAACAACAGTATGAGAAAGGGAACAAACTTGAAGTTAGTGACTTCTTTTGAATGTACAAGAAGACTAACCTGAAACCTGGAGAGAGAGAGAGAGAGAGAGAGAGAGAGAGAGAGAGAGAGAGAGAGATTGAGTTGTTCACAGGAAGAAATAGCATTTCCTTACTTGGCACAGAAGTTGCCAAAGGCTTTATAAAGCAGAGAGTGATTTATTTATCCAGAAGACTAAAGAGTCAAACTGTGAAAGGCTGAATGTGGGCAAGTATAAGACTAAAGTTCTGGGACAAGGGAATATAAAAAAACTCACACCTTGTTGCATTTTTCCTTTAGGATGCCACTTTAGGAAAGAAAGTGTCCCCATGTAGCACTGAGTGTCAGGCTGGAAACAGCTCTTTCTATGTATTGTGTTGTTGTTTCATTTTCTTTTGGTCAACTTAGTGCAAGCTAGCAAACTAGAGGAAACCTCAACTAAATTGAAAAAAAGTGCCTCCATCAGATTGGTCTGTAGGTAAGCCCATGAGGGTATTTTCCTGATGAATAATTGATGTTAGAGGGCCCAGGCCATTATGAGAGGTGCTAGCCCTGGGCATATGGTCCTGGGAAGTATAAAAAACTATCTTAATGTGAGTCTGGAAGCAAGCATGTAAGCAGCATTCCTCTATGGTCTCTGCTTCAGTCCCTCCCCCCACTCCCAGGTTTTTGTTGTGACTTCTCTCAGTGACAGAGTGATGGTCTGTGATGTGGAAATGGAAACCAAAATAAACTCTTTCTTCTCCAAGTTGTTTTTGCTCATGGTGCTTATCACAGCAGTAGACATCAAACTTGGACATGCCCTCCCATAACAAACAGAAGCCTTACTTTCTTTGATATGTAACACTGTAGCCTAATGGTAGAAAGCAGAATTCAGCTGGGAGAAGGGAACAGGACCAATCTGCTCCTAGGATTGTATGAGGATAGTCTGAATTACTTCTAAAAGACAAGTCCTATGGCCTGTTCTCATAATGCCTAAGACTGGTGTCAGTCAGAATACTAAAACACTTTCATTCTCATGCATCTACCATTACCACAACACTAACAGCTGCCATATAAAAATAAAAATAAGATAGAGCTTGGGGTATCAAGATAGTGTGTCAAAGAGAAGACCCAAAATTAGTGGAAAGTAAACTTCAATCCGAGAAGTCCATCTTTTTTATTATATTACGGTGATCTCTCATGCTATAAGCAAAAGAGAAGGAAAAGCATACTCACCCTCAAGCAGAAGATAATTGTGTCTTTGAATTTACTATTAGATTGCATACTTATCCCATTTTCAACTAATTTAGAGGCATTTCAAAAGACGTGACAGCAACAACAACAATAAAATTAGATGCAGTCTCAATTATGAAGCAAATTTGGAAGTAACAGGGAAAGTACTATGATCAATATACCAAAGACTCTAATAGAATAAAAAAGGCCCAAGATGTAGCTCAGTGACAGTGTTTGCCCAACATATGTTCAGACACAAGATTCTACTGCCAGCACTCCCCAAAACAAAATCAAATGACAGACATGTTGCCAAAATTAGTTAATTTTGTTTATATATGTATAGATAGATATTAGTATAATATATATATGTACTTATGTGTGTATGTTATATATTTATATTATATATCACAATATATTTATAATGTATGTATGTATATATCTTTATTGTGAAGCTTAGGCTGGCCTTGAACTCATGAACCTCCTACCTCATTCTCCCAAGTCTGGGGTTACAGGAGTAAGCCATAATGGCTTGATAGTTGACTTTAGTAGAAAAAAAAGGAAATAGTTGGTGAAAAATATGAAAACCACAGCAGCACAGATACAGATTCACCCCGGTATTTTTCCTGTCCTAATGGACTGTAAGGCTTTGCATGTGAGTGAGAATAAATCCTCCATATTTTAAATAGATTTGATCACATACCATGCTACAGCAAAGAGAACAATCAATGATGCAGAAAAATGAAAGTTGGGTCAGCATTACAGAATGATAGGATGAGAAGAAGCTCATATGGCTCCACCTCTGAGGAGCTATTGACAGTTGAGGTGTTGAGTGAGGGAGAGTAATTTTCTTTGGGATTTGGCAGCCGGTAGGTTGACTATTTCCAGTGGATGTTCCCCTATCCGTGGGAATATGAGTAACACAAACTGAAGTGCATGGGTTATAAAAAATCAAAAGAAGATGACATGAGTTGGAAGGGTGATATAGTGGGGTAGTCTGGGAGGAGATGAATGGGAAAATGTATGAAAAGTAAGAAGGAAAAGACCTGCAAGTGAACTGTGAGGTCACAATTGTGATAAGCCTGATCATATGATGTATAGGTCTTCAGCACTGGTGTGTGAGAGGAGGTGGATACAGTTGTGTAGCTGCAGGCCATAGAAACCTTGGAATGTTGTGAGCAAAGCTTAATGGGCCATGCTGGTGGAAACATGATAGTAAAAACTACTCATGAGGCTGCCATTCCTAGTATTTTCTGAGAGGATAACGATTCTGGTTATGTTCCTCTTTTGTCCTAAAGGTACAAGTGATGCTGAATTTAAAAGTGGTGGGCTAAGTTGGTTTGGTGGAGAACACTTCAAGATAGCAGAGCAATCAAGCTTGGTGCTCTTAATCAGATTTGCAGTAACAGAGATCAGAGGTTGGCTCAAAAAGATTTCTTTTAATGTGAGGCTTGATTAGGAACAGAGCCATGAACACTGCAAACGTTGAGGACAGAGTGGGTGCAGACAAGAAGGTTGTAATTGTGTGATTGGTACCATTAAAGAGAAAGTAGGCAATTTGCTCCAATTTTAAAAGGTGCCTGGAGATAAGACTTCATCCACCCCACCACCATAGATTTTAGGTTATGAAAATGTAAATGAATTTTAAAAGATTTCATTTATAAAGAGGGAACCTGTATACTCTAGAGTTGTCTTCTCAAACAGAATTGCCTAGGAAATTGTTTTCTCCACTTCTAACAGACAAGTAGCACTCACAATCCAATGCAGATTTGGTGGAGGGGGCCAGGGTATATTTCAAGCTGGCAGGAGAGCTTCAGATACTCCTGTGGTGTTGGCTATGAAATAATGTAAAGCTCAAGGTCTATAGACATAGAGGTATGTACAAAGTTTTCAGGAAGTGTCCGAAGTCAGGCAATATGTAAGAGGGTCACAGTACTGGTCTTCAAGGAGGCCTTTTGGTGCTGTTACATATTGTTGTGAAGGTGACACCTAAGTTGCAGTGAAGACCCCAAGATATTGGAGATGCCAGGATTCTGGAGCCTCTGTCAAAGAAACCTGTAGGAACCAAGTGAAATCAGCCTATTGTAGGTTTCAAGGCAAAATGGTTAGGGTTACGCAAGCCCTATGAAAGGTCAGACATTTTCTTCACAAGCTCTAGATTCCAAATGTAGTAGAGCTACAGTAGGATTTGACGTTTGCTCTGAAGGGTTTTGGTCTTTCTCTGGTCAGATTTTTCTCCAATTCTTCCTTTTTAGAATAGAATGTCCCACCCCTGTGCCATTGTATGTTGGAAATGTGAGATATGATTTTTACTTACCCAAGGGCTCATAGTTAAGAGGTTACCTTGAGTCCTCTAAAAGACTTTGGACTTTTAAACAACATTGAAACTGTAAATACTAGTGACTTTTGAAGCAGTGTTTACATTATGAGATGGCTAGGAGGCTGTTGGGGACAGGGAGTAAATATTATTATTTGAATGTGAAGTATCTGCCGCAACCTTATGTGTTGGGAGCTTGGTCCAGAGAGGGTGGATCTATTTTGGATAATTGTGGAGCCTTTTGAGCATAGTACCTGGCTAGCAATCAGAGATATAGGTACAGGCCGGAAGTGTTATAGGCAAGTTCCACCTCTGCTCCAGCTTTCTTCCTCTCTCCTTGTTACAATGCAATCAATTAAATACCACTCATGGCTGCTACAGCTGATAAGCTACTCCCACTTCCATGCCTTCCTTTCCATAATGAACTGTTCCCTTTCAAATCATGAGCCAAAATAAATTCTTTCTCCTGAAAGTTTTTCTTTTATCAGGTATTCTGGTGTATTAGGATTTTTGTCTTTACACTGATTATAGAAAAGGAGTTGCTTTTTGGAGACGTAAGGGAAAATAAAGGCCAAGGAGATGCCTCAGTGGACAATGGGGCTTGCAGTACAAGTAGACCTGCATTTTATCTCCGGAATCCTTGTGAAGGTACAAAAAGAGTACTGACTCCACAAAGTCATACTGTGATCTCTACACACATGCCACAGCACGTGTAGCCTCCGACACTCATGTATCATAAACACAACACTAATCATATAAAAATACTTCCAAAAGTTTTCTAAAAAGCAAATAAAACATAGTAACTGAGATGAAGAAGTTCTCCTAAGTGTTTACTAAGTAGACCCAAAAGAGGCAAAGAAAAACTATCTTGATCATAGGTTTAATTATTTAATTAGTGATCTTGATAATAGGTTTCAAGTAAAATATAAAATGATAGGAAAAATAGCAAGCAAGATGCAAGATTAATGAGAGTAGCAAATGGTTTAACAAACCTGTAGTGAAATTCCATAAGGAAAAGAATGCAAAGAAATATTTGAACAGAGTGAAAAACAATAGCTGAGATCTCCTAAAATTAATCATGTATGTTGAACAAGATTGGAGTGATACAAAAAAAAATAGATGCTACTCCTACCCACTGTAGGAATACATTTGTGTATAATACATCTATTGTAATAAATGATGGTAAACATGGTGGGTTAAGATAGAACATTTAGCCTTTCACCATTCAAGAAAGCAGCAGTCTGAAATCAGTGTCGGGCCAAAATCAAAACAGAGCCATGCTCCCTCCCAAAGCTGTAGAAAACTATCTTGTCTTTGCCTATTTCACCTTCCAGTGGCTGTCAGCTATTCCTTGAACCAGAATATATTCATCATTTAACACCATCATCTTCAAATATCTCTGTTCTGCCTTCAGTTTGTCTTCTCCTCTGCAGGTGTCAAAACCACAAGAAACAGAATGACAGATTAGCATTATAATACTGTGTAGCATTGTAGTAGTCCACAATGGACTACACAGTTTAATTGGCCTTTGAAGTTAAATCCAGATTGTCTTAGTTTCTTTTCTGTTGCTGTTATAAAAATTGTAGGTAAAAACATCCTTTAGGAACAAAGTGTTTTATACCTCCCAAGATAGAGTTCATCATGGTGGAGAAGACAAGACAGCAGGCAGGAAAGACATGGCAGCAGGAGCAGGAGGCAGCTGTGTACTACACTCAGGAGGCAGAGAGTGAAGTGGAGTGGGGCTGGGAATGGTCTCCAGTGAGGATCCATTTTTTAAAGGTTTCATACCACCAGCTTGGAATCAAATGTTCAAACGTGAGCCAGTGAGAGATATTTTTCTATCAAACCACAACAAAAATTATTAAACTTCCTACTTACTTACTTATTAAGGAGTGGCACTATTAAGAAGGCATTGCCTTATTGGAGAAACTATGTCACTGGGGTGGGTCTTGAGGTTTCAGATACTCAAACCAGACCCAGTGGCTCCCTCTTTTCCTGATGTCTGTCAAGTCAGATGTAGAACTCTCAACACCTCTCCAGCATCATGTCTACCTGTGAGCTGCATGTTTCCTTCCATGGTAATAATGGACTAAACCTCTGAACTGTAAGACAGCCCCAATTAAATATTCCCTTATAAAAGTTGCTATGGGGGATCCAAGATGGCAGCAACCAGCGCACACCATATCTGAGAGTCAGAGGATCTGAAACTCTGAAATTCGTGAGTGGAGGGGCACCTGAAGCCAGAAAATCGATTTTGAGGCTTCCTGGACGAGAGGAGACAACAAGTGAGCTCAGACCATTTGGATTCAGGTCACCCATGGACTTCTTTGGGGGCAGAAGGTGGTGAACATTTGATCCCCCTCCACTTACCCTTGTCCGGCCTCCTTCTTCCTCAGTGAAGGCAGCCCACAGTGCCTGAGGCTCTTAGCATAGAACTCACTGCCAGGTGACTGAGACAGCAGAGGTGGGGCTCCTAGTTCCTCAGAGGTGGCTGCCAACTGTACCAGTATTCCAGGTCCTGAGTCCACCATACCAGGCTTCTGAGTCCCAGGTTCGTGAGCAGCTGTACAGGCTACACAGAGCTTCCTACCCAGTGACTGTACTGGCTGGCAATCCCTCCGTGGCGGGAAGCCGACTCTGTGGGTCAGGCCAAGCCACCCAGGTCCACCAGGCCCGCCTGGCCACCCAGGTCCATGGGCCACTGTAGTAGCTCTCTAGGACTTCCCAGCATGCATCTGTACTGACTTCCCAACTCTGCTGTTGCTGGACTCGCAAGTTCTGCGACTGCAGCACCACTGAGCTGACAGAGCTCCTACACCAGCATTTGCCCCCAAATCTGAGAGTAGAGAACAGGGGGTACCACAGTGCTTTCCTATTTGAACTACTAGAGAGTGAGTACACCGTTAAGTGCCTGTAGAGCCCCAGATCCAGGGTCCCTCTAAGCTAGTAGCCAGACATCTGATCCCTCCAACCCACACACCCACTGTGGGATTCTTGGAACAGTGCTCTCAACATTGAAGCCCCTCTTCTGCAGGTCTACAAGTGGAGTCCAGGCAAACAACTTCTGGAGCCCACACAGAGCTGAATAGAAGTGGACTGTAGGCCACTGAGGTATTCAGAGATTCTGTGCAAGTGCACTGCACCCATGAATACCACCAGTGCCCATGAACACTGCCACACCCGCACCCCCTTCTGTGAGTGTACCCTGCCCATGCCCCACACTCCAGGCATCTACGTTTTCTAGTACCCTGTACTTCAAGGCATACTTACACACACACACACACACACACACACACACACACACACACACACATGTGCGCTTCCTCACCTGCATTTGTCCTTCTATGCCCATGGATTTTCCTCCCTTAGGTACAGCTGAAACACCAAATCACACTCTCAACCAGTGGACATCTCTCATCTTCCTGAAGAATACTACAGACACCAGAGAAAGACTGTCCCAGTCTGAACTACAGAAACCAGAAAAAAAAATAGTGAAAGTTACAGATGAGCATATGGCCAGAGGTCGACATGAGAACACATCCAACAAAAATCAGGACATCATGGTTTCATCAGTAACCCCCCAAATCAATGGATACTCCAATACATCAGAACACAGGCAAATGATCCAGTTATTAGAGGCACATAAAGAGGAAATGAAAAACTCTCTCAAAGAAATAGCCATACAAATGGAGGCAACTAAAGAAGAAATGAACAAAGTTTTCAAAGAAATACAGGTAAATATGGACAAACAAATAGGGGCACAAGTAGAGACACAATGAGTGACATATAGACAAACAAACAAAAAAATTGAGACCATCACAGAGACCGGATTCCACATTCAAACAGATGAAAGAAATGGTGCAAGGCATGAAAACAGAATTAGAATCAATAGAGAAAACACAAACAGAGAAAATCCTGGAGCTGGGGAACTTAGAGAAAAGATCAGGAACCACAAATGTAAGCATCACCAATAGAATATAAGAGATGGAAGAGAGAATCCCAGGTGCTGAAAATACACTCACAGAAACTGATAATTCTCTCAAAGAAAAAGTAAAATCAAAAAAGTCCCAAACACAAGACATCCAAGAAATCAAGGATGCCATGTAAAAGCAAAATCTAAGAACAATAGGAATTGATGAAAAAAAAGATTCCAGGCTCCAAGGTCCAGAAAATATTTTCAAAAAAATAATAGAAGAAAAATTTCACAACTTAAAGAAAGAGATGTCCATAAACATACAAGAGGCCTACAGAACAACAAATAGACTAGGCCAGAAAAAAAACTCCTCACATCACATCATAGTCAAAACACAAAATCTATAGAACAAAGAAAGGTATTAAGAGCAGCAAGGAAAAAAGGCCAAGTAACATATAAATATAGACCTGTCAGAATCACACCAGATTCTAAACAGAAACTATGAAAACAAGAAGGGCTTCGGCAGATGTCATGTGGACTTTAAGGGACCACAGATGCCAACCCAGACTACTATACCCAGCAAAGGTTTCAATCAACATAGATGGAGAAAATAAAATATTCCATGTCAAAACTAAATTTAAGCAATATTTACACAGCAAACCAGACCTACAGAAGATACTGGAAAGAAAACTCCAATCCAATGAAAACAACTATACCCAAGAAAACATAGGATACAGATAACTTCACAACAATAAATAAATAAATAAATAAATAAATAAATAAAACAAGCAATGAATCACAGTAACACTGCCAACTCCACAATAAAAGGAACTAACATTCATTAGTCACTATTGGACTCAATTCTCCAATAAAAAGACATAGACTAAAAGAATGTTTGCAGAAACAGCATCCAACATTCTGCTGCATCCAAGAAACACACCTCTGCAACAAAGGTGCATGCTACCTCAGAGTAAAGTGTTGGAAAACAGTTTTTCAAGCAAATAGACGTTGAAAACAAGCTGGGGTACCTATTCTAATATCGAATAAAATAAATTTTCAAGCAAAATTAATCAAAATAGATGAGGAGGGGCACTTCATTCTTATCAAGGGAAAAATGTACCAGGAGGACATCAAAATTCTGAACATATATGCCCCAAGAGCACCTACATTTGTAAATGAAACATTATTAAAGCTGAAATCACACATTGATCCCAACACCTTGACAGGGGAGACATCAACAGTCCACTCTTACCAAGGGACAGATCATCTAGACAGAAGCTAAAAAGAGAAATAGTGGCACTTATAGAGGTCCTAAAACAAATGGACCTAAGAGATGTCTATAGAAATTTTCACTTAAATTCAAGAGTACATCCTCTTTTCAGCACCTCATGGAACCTTCTCCAAAATGGACAATATAGTTAGTCACAAAGCAAGACTCTGCAGATACAAGAAGATTAAAATAATTCCTTGTATCCTATCTGACCAACATGGGCTAAAGATGCACCTCAACAACAACAAAAAAAGCAAAAAGCCTATACATACACAGAATCTGAACAACTAGCTACTCAATGACAGTTTGGTTAGGGAAGAAATAAAGAAAGAAATTAATGACTTCCTGGAATTCAATGAAAACAAATGCACAGGTTATCCACAATGATGGGAAACAATGAAAGTAGTGCTAAGAGAAAGTTCATAGCATTACGCACCTTCAAGAAGAAATTTGAAACATCTCACAACAGCAATTTAATAGGTCACCTGAAAACCCTAGTGGAAAAAAAAAATGAAACAGACAAACCCAAGAGGCATAGATGGTTGGAAATATTCAACTTCAGGGTTGAAATCAATAAATTGGAAACAAATAAAACAATTCAAAGAATCAATGAAACCAAGATCTGGTTCTTTGAGAAAATCAACAAGATAGACAAACCCTTAGCCAAACTAACTAAAAAGTAGAGAGAAACTATCCAAATCAGCAAAATCAGAAACAAAATGTGGGACATAACATCAAACACTGAGGAAATCCAAACAATCATTAGGTCTTATTACAAAAGCCTGTATGCCACAAAATTTGAAAATCTAAATGAAATGGACAATTTTCTTGATAGATTCTATTTACCAAAATTAAATCAATATCAGGTAAGTAGATTGAATAGTCCTATATCCCCCAAAGAAATAGAAGCAATCATCAAAATTCCCCCTTCCAAAAAAAGCCCAGGGGCAGGTGGTTTCAGCGCAGAATTCAACCAGACCTTCAAAGAAGAGCTAACTCCAATTATCTTCAAACTATTCTATAAAATAGAAACACAAGGATCATTGCCAAACTCATTCTATGAAGCCACAGTCACCTTGATACCTAAACCACACAAAGACCTAACAAAAAAGGAGAACTCAGACCTATCTCTTTTATGAACATTGATGCAAAAATACATGTGAAGCGAATCCAAGAACACATAAAAGATATCGTCCATCATGACCAAGTAGGTTTCATCCTAGGCATGCAGGCGTGGTTCAATATATGGAAATCCATCAATGTAATTCACCATATAAACAAACTGAAGGAAAAAAAAAACCACATGATCATCTCCTTAGATGCCAAAAGAGCATTTGACAAAATCCAATACCCATTCAGGTTTAAAGTCTTGGAGAGATCAGGGATACAGGGCACATACTAAACATAGGAAAGACAATATACAACAAGCCTATAGCCAACATCAAACTAAATGGAGAAAAACTTAAAACAATCCTACAGAAATCATGGACAAGGCAAGGTTGCCCACTCTCTCCATATCTCTTCAACATAGTTCTTGAAGTCCTAGCTAGAGCAATAAGACAACTAAAGGAGATCAATGGGATAAAATAGGGAAGGAAGAAGTCAAGTATCACTATTTGCAGATGATATGATAGCTTACACGAATGACTACAAAAATTCAATCAGAGAACTACTTCTTCTGATAAACACCTTCAGCAAAGTGACTGGATACAAAATTAGCTCAAAAACAAAACAAAACAAAACAAAAAAAACCTAGCTCTCCTGTATACCAAAGACAAAATGGCCAACAGAGAAATTAGGGAAACAACACCCTTCACAATAGCCAACAATAACATAAAGTACCTTGGTGTGACTCTAACCAAGCAAGTAAAAGACCTGTTTGGAAAAAAATTCAAGTGTCTGAAAAAAAGAAATTGAAGAAGCTATCAGAAGATGGAAAGATCTACTTTGATCATGGATTCATAGGATTAACATAGTGAAAATGGCAACCCTGCAAAAAGCTATCTACATATTCAATGCAATTCCCATCAAAACACCAACACAATTCTTTACAGACATTGAAAGAAAAATTCTCAATTTCATATGGAAAAACAAAAACCTAGAATTGCAAAAAGGATCCTGTATAAGAACAGATCATCTTGAGGTATCTCCATCCCTGATCTCAAGCTATACTACAAAGCAATAGGAATAAAACCTGCATGGTTTTAGCATAGAAACAGAATGGTAGATCAATGAAACCAAATAGAAGACCCATAAATAAATTCACACACCTACAGATACTTGATTTTTGATAAAGAAGCCAAAACCATACAATGGAAAGAAGACAACATCTTTAACAAATGGTGCTCATCTAACCAGATGTCTACCTGCAGAAAAAATGCAAACAAATCCGAATTTATCACCCTGCACAAAACTGAAGTCAAAATGGTTCAAAGGCATCAACATAAAATCAGACACTCTAAATCTGTTAGAAGAAAAAGTGGGGAAGAGCCTAGAACTCATTGTCACAGGGGACAACTTCCTGAACAGAACACCAACAGCACAACCTCTAAGATCAACAATCAATAAATGGGACCTCATGAAACTGAAAAGCGTATGTAAAACAAAGGACACTGCTGACAAAACAAAATGGCAGCCTAAAAACTGGGAAAGGATCTTCAACCAACCTATACCTGACAGAGGGCTAACATGCAGAATATATAAAGAACTAAAGAAGTTAAAAAACAACAAATCAAGTAACCCAATTAAAAAAATGGGGTTCAGAGCTAAACAGAGAATTCTCAGTAGAGGAATATAGAATGGTAAAGAAATACTTAAAAAATGTTCTAAGTCCTTAGCCATCAGGGAGATGCAAATCAAAAAGACCCCAAGATTTCACATTAAACCCATCAGAATGGCTAAGATAAAAAACTCAAGAGACAATACATGCTGGAGAGGAAGTGGAGAAAGGGGAACCCTCTTCCATTGCTTTTGAGAATGTAAACTTGTACAATCACTATGGAAATAAATATGTTGCTTTCTCAGAGAATTAGGAATATTTGTAAATAGCCAGAACCTGGAAACAACCCAGATGTCTCTCAATGAAGGAATTGATACAGAAATTGTGGTTCATATTTGCATAATGGAATACTACTCAAAAATTAAAAACAAGGAAATCATAAAGTTTACAGGCAAATGGTGGGTTCTAGAAAAGATCATTCTGAGTGAGGTATCCAAGAAGCAGAAAGAAACAGATGGTATATACTCACTTATAAGTGGATACTAGACATATAATATAGGATAAACATACTGAAATCTGTATACCTAAAGAAGCTAACTAAGAAGTAAAATCAATCCTCACACAGAAAGACAAATGGGATAGACATTGGAAGAAGGAGAAAACAGGAAACAGGACAGAAGCCTACCACAGAGGGCCTCTGAAAGACTCTACCCAGCAAGGTATCAAAGCAGATGCTGAGACCCATAGCCAACCTTTGGGCAGAGTTCATGGAATCTTTTAAAAGAAGAGGTAGATAAAAGACCTGGAGGGGACAGGAGCTCCACAAGTAGAGCAACAGAACAAAGATACCTGGGCCTAAGATCCTTTTCTGAGACAGATACTCTAACCAAGGACCATTCATGGATATTACCTAGAACCCCTGCTCAGATGTAGCTCATGACAGCTCAGTGTCCAAGTGGGTACTCTAGTAAGGGGAACAGGGACTATCTCTGACATGAACTCAGTGGTTGCTTCTTTGACCATCCCCTTGACAGGGAATAGCCTTGCCAGGACACAGAGGAGGACATTGCAGCCAGTCCTGGTGAGACTTGATTTGCTAGAGTCAGGTGGAAGTGGAGGAGAACCTCCCCTATCAGTGGACTTGGAGAGGGTCGTGGGAGGAGATGAGAGAGGGAGGGTGAGATTGGGAGGGAAGGAAGGATGGGTGTAAAGCTGGTATACAAAGCAAATAAATGTAATTAATATAAAAACATAAAAATTCAATTTAATTAAAAAGGATTTCTATGGGCACGGTGTCACTTCAGAGGAATAAAGACCCTAATTAAGACACTCACTTACGAAGGATGATCGGAAGATGGCGGCAGCTACTGTGCAGCTTAGCTGAAGGGGAGAGGACCTGCAACGCAGAAATTGGTGAGTGAAGGGGCTGATCAACCCAGAACAGAGTTATCTAGACTTCCAAGAAGAAAGAGACTAACCATGATCTGAGTCCATCTAGAATAAGGTCACAGCAGACTCCTCCTGGAGGAGACACCCGAAGAGGCGATCCCCAGGCACTTCCCCACACCCAACACCCTACTCCCTCTTTGGAGGAGGCAGGAGGCATCCAGCAGGATCTGCCACAGACTACACTGTCTGTACCTCAGCCCCAGTGAGAGCTGCAGCTCCCACCAAAAAAACAAAACAAAACAAAACAACAACAACAACAAAACAACAACCTCGAGATCAGGGCTGAAAAAACCCAATCCGTTCGGGCACTCCCCCGAGAATTAGGACACCACCATAACCCTGCCCCTGTGGAGCAGAATGATAGAGAGACACACAGCATCTTCACAGCGCCTGGACGGCAATGCTGCCAGCTGCTTCGAGCAAACAAACTTCAGCTCGGCATCTGGGACTGTGGTCATTCAACACGTCCTGAGACTCTCCCGGGTCCAGTGCAATAAGGTCTAGCACCAAGTCCTAACACCAGCGGACCCCCGAGGCCTGGCAGAGAAAGCCAGGCTCAGGATCCGACTGAGAAGCCCCAACCCCTGCTGGCACTTCCCTGAAAGCTCCAGCATAAGCTTGCCCTAGCAAAGGGGAAGGTCAGAGGGGAAGGACAGAGAGGCAGCCTGCCACAGGACACAGCACCCCCTCTCCAACTCACCCAGTGGCCCCTAGCAGAGGAACCTGAGTTCTGGACCTGAGGACACTCAACCCTAACTGGTACTCTCCACGGATCAGCAAACATAGGTTCTACCCCCAGGCTGCTTCTGGCAGAGAGATCTGGGCCCGGGATCTGGGATTGAGAACACTCAACCCAACTCTTTTCCGCGCTACCCTGGGACCAGCCAACATAACCCCTCTGAGCAGAGGGAAAGGACAGAGAGGCAGCACACAGGACAGGTGGACACCGAGTCCTGCGGCCATAGTGTCACAGAGCTGACTGTTAGCCTACCTGTGCACTTCCGCAGCAGGACCAAATCGGAGAGTAGAGAACAAGGGGAACCCTTGTGCATTCCAACTGGTCCTGCAAGGGAGTGAGTGAGCCTTCTAGGGAGAGTTTGCTTCAGACCCAGGGCCTCTCCACACAAGTAACCAGACGAGATCCCTGCCACCCACACCCCTAGTGTGGGCATCATAGGGATTCTTGGGATAGCGACCCCAACGTTGAAGCCTCTGCCTTGTGGGTCCACCAGTGTAATTCAGGCAAACAATCCCTGGATCCCAGACAGAACTGCCTAATAGTGGCCTGCAGGCCACTGCAATAGTCAGAGAATCCGCACATGTACACTGTGCCCGCTAAAAGCACATGCAAATAGCACCAGCATCACATTCCTTACTTGGACAAAACTGAAACCACAACGCACACACCCAAACGAGTGAACCTCTCTCATCTTCCTGAAAAAACAGTCCAGAAAACAGAAAGAGACGATCATAGCCCGAACTATAAACTCAAGGAACAAACAATGACCTCACCAGCAACCCCACAAAACAATGGACACTTCAATTCACTAGATATACAAGAAAGCGACCTCAAAACTATGTTTCTCCAGCTATTAGACGCCCATAAAGATGAAATGAACAAAGCTCTCAGAGAAATAGCCAAAGCAATCGAGACGAACAAAGAGGAAACAAATAGAGCTCTCAGAGAAATGACCACGAAAATTGAGGCAAACAAAGAGGAAATGAACAAAGCTCTCAAAGAAATGTCCACACAAATAAAGACAAATAAAGAAGAAATAAACAAAGCTCTCATAGAAATACAGGCAAATATAGCCAAAGAAGTAGAGGCACAATTAGTGATATAAAGAGAGGAAACGGACAAAAAAATAGAAGCCGTCATTGAAAAGCAGGACTCCACATTCAAACAGAAGAAGGAAATGGTGCAAGACATGAAAACAGAATTAGAATCAATAAAGAAAACACAAATAGAGAAAAACCTGGAGCTGGAGAACATAGAGAAAAGATCAGGAACTACAAAGGTAAGCATCACCAACAGTATACAAGAGATGGAAGAAAGAATCTCAGGAGCCAAAGATACACTTGCAGAAATTGACACGTCTCACAAAGAAAAAATAAAATCAGAAAAGTTCCAAACACAAAACATCCAAGAAATCAAGGACACTATGAAAAGACAAAATCTAAGAATAATAGGAGTAGAAGACATCAGGCTCAAAGGTCCGGAAAATATTTTCAAGAAAATTATAGAAGAAAATTTTCTAAACTTAAAGAAAGAGATGTCCATAAACATACAAGAGGCCTACAGAACTCCAAGTAGACTAGATGAGAAAAGAAATTCTTCACGTCCCATCATAGTCAAAACACTAAACCTACAGAACAAAGAAAAAATTCTAAAAGCAGCAAGGGAAAAAGGCCAAGTAACATATGAAGGTAGACCTATCAGAATCACACCAGATTTCTCAACAGAAACAAGAAAGCCTGAAGGGTCTGGACAGAAATCATGCAGTCCTTAAGGGACCACAGATTCCAACCCAGACTGCTATACCCAGCAAAATTTCCAATCAACATACACGGAGAATTCAAAATATTCCATGACAAAACCAAATTTAAACAATATCTACATAGTAACCCAGCTCTACAGAAGTTACTAGAAGGGAAACTCCAACCCAAAGAAAACAAGTACATCTAAGTAAACAGAGGAAATAGATAAATACCCAACAACAACAACAAAAAACCAAAAGAGTAAAAGCAATGAAACTCAGTGACACCACCAACCCCACATCAAAAGTAAGTAACAATTGTTGGTCACTAGTATCTATCAACATCAATGGACTCAACTCCCCAATAAAAAGATACAGACTAACAGAATGGTTGCGGAAACAGGATCCAACATTCTGTTGCATCCAAGAAACACACCTATGCGACAAAGATAAACACTACCTCAGAGTAAAGGGCTGGAAAAATGTTTTTCAAGCAAATGGTTCCAGGAAAAAAGCTGGAGTAGCCATCCTAATATCTAATAAAATAGACTTTCAACCCAAGTTAATAAAAAAAGATAAGGAAGGCCACTGTATTCTCATCAAAGGAAAAATCCACCAAGAGGACATCACAATTTTGAATATCTATGCCCCAAATACAAGAGCACCTACATTCATAAATGAAACAATATTAAAGCTTAATTCACACATTGATCCCAATACATTAATAGTGGGAGACTTCTCACCAAGGGACAGATCAACTAGACAGAAAACAAATAGGGAAATAAAAACACTTACAGAGTCCCTAAATCAAATGGACCTAATAGACGTTTACAGATTTTTTCATCATAACTCAAAAGAGTATACCTTCTTTTCAGCACCTCATGGAACCTTCTCCAAAATAGATCATATAGTTGGTCAAAAAGAAAGCCTCAACAGATACAAAAAGACTGAAATAATCCCTTGTATTCTATCTGACCACCATGGACTAAAGCTGGACTTCAAGAAGCACAGAAATAACAAAAAGTTGACACACACATGGAAACTGAACAACTTGCTACTCAATGACAGCTGGGTTAAGGAGGAAATAAAGAAAGAAATTAAAGACTTCCTAGAATTCAATAAAAATGAAGGCACAACATACCCAAATTTTTGGGAATCATTGAAATCAGTGCTCAGAGGAAAATTTATAGCACTAAGTGCCTTCAAGAAGAAATTTGTAACATCAGATACAAGCACCGTAATGGCCCAACTAAAAACCCTAGGGAAAAAAAAAAGAAGCACATACACCATAGAGGAGCAGACGGCTGGAAATAATCAAACTCAGGGCTGAAATCAATCAATCAGAAACAAATAAAACTATTCAAAGAATCAATGAAACAGAAAGCTGGTTCTTTGAAAAAATCAACAAGATAGGCAAACCATTACCAAACTAACTAAAAAGCAGAGAGAATCTATCCAAATCAGCAAAATCAGAAAGTAAAAGGGTGACATAACTGCAGACACTGAGGAAATTCAAACAATCATTAGGTCATACTACAAAAGCCCATATGCCACAAAATTTGGAAACCTAAATTAAATGGACAATTTTCTTGATAGATTCCATCTTCCAATATTAAGTCAAGATCAGGTAGAAAGACTGAATAGCCATATATCCCACAAGGAAATTGAAGCAGTCATTAACAGTCTCCCCACCAAAAAAAAAGTCCTGGGCCAGATGGTTTCAGCGCAGAATTCTACCAGACCTTCAAAGAAGTGCTAACGCCAATTCTCCTCAAACTATTCCACAAAATAGAAACAGAAGGAACATTAACAAACTCATTCTATGAAGTCACCGTCACCTTGATACCTAAACCACACAAAGACCCAACAAAAAAAAGAGAACTTCAGACCTATCTCTCTTATGAACATTGACGGAAAAATACTCAATAAAATACTTGCAAACCGAATCCAAGAACACATCAAAGATATCATCCACCATGACCAAATAGGCTTCATCCCAGGCATGCAAGTGTGGTTCAACATATGGAAATCCATCAATGTAATCCACCACATAAACAAACGGAAGGAGAAAAAACCACATGATCATCTCCTTAGATGCTGAAAAAGCATTTGACAAAGTCCAACACCCATTCATGTTTAAAGTCTTAGAGAGATCAGGGATACAAGGCACATATCTAAACATAGTAAAGGCAATGTACAGCAAGCCTATATCCAACATCAAACTCAATGGAGAGAAACTTAAATCAATCCCACTGAAATCAGGGACAAGACAAAGCTGCCCATTCTCTCCATAACTCTTCAACATAGTACTTGAAGTCCTAGGCAGAGCAATAAGACAACTAAAGGAGATCAAGGGGATACAAATCAGAAAGGAAGAGGTCAAAGTGTCACTCTTCGCAGATGATATGATAGTATACATGAGTGACCCCAAAAATTCATCCAGAGAACTCCTTCAGCTGATAAACACTTTCAGCAAAGTGGCAGGATACAAATTCAACTCAAAAAAATCAGAAGCCCTCCTGATCTGGACAAAAGGACCGAGAAAGAAATTAGGGAAACAACACCCTTCACAATAGCCACTAATAATATAAAGTACCTTGGGGTGACACTAACCAAGCAAGTGAAAGACCTGTTTGAGAAAAACTTCAAATCTCTGAAGAATGAAATTGAAGAGGATATCAGAAGATGGAAAGACCTCCTGTGCTCATGGATTGGTAGGTTTAACATTGTGAAAATGGCCATCCTGCCAAAAGCAATCTAGAGATTCAACACAATTCCCATCAAAATACCAACTCAATTCTTTACAGACCTTGAAAAAAAGATTCTCAGCTTCATATGGAGAAACAAAAACCCAGAATCTCCAAAACAATCCTGTACAACAACAGATCATCTGGAGGTATCTCCATCCCCGATCTCAAGTTGTACTACAGAGCAATAGTAATAAAAACTGCATGGTATTGGCACAAAAACAGAAAGGAGGATCAATGGAACCGAATAGAAGACCCAGAAATAAACCCACACACCTATGAATACTCGATTTTTGATAAAGAAGCCAAAACCATTCAATGGAAAAAGACAGCATCTTCAACAAATGGTGCTGGTCCAACCGGATGTCTACATGCAGAAAAATGACAATAGACCCATATTTATCACCCTGAAAAAAACTAAAGTCCAAGTGGATCAAAGACCTCGACATAAAACCAGATACTCTAAATCTGTTAGAAGAAAAAGTGGGGAGCAGCCTAGAACTCATTGGCACAGGAGACAACTTCCTGAACAGAACACCAACAGCACAGGCTCTAAGAGCAACAATCAATAAATGGGACCTCATGTAACTGAAAAGCTTCTGTAAAATCAAAGGACACCGTCATCAAAACAAAATGACAGCCTACAGATTGGGAAAGAGTCTTCACTAACCCTTTATGTGACAGAGGACTAATATCCAGTATATACAAAGAACTAAAGAAGCTGAAAAGCAGCAAGCCAAGTAATCCAATTAAAAAATGGGAACAGAGCTAAAGAGAGAATTCTCTGTAGAGGAATATCGAATGGCAGAGAAGCACTTAAAGAAATGCTCAACCTCATTAGCTATCAGGGAAATGCAAATCAAATCGACCCTGAGATTTCACCTCACACCCATCAGAATGGCCAAGATTAAAAACTCAAGTGACAACACATGCTGGAGAGGTTGTGGAGAAAGGGAAACCCTCCTCCACTGCTGGTGGGAATGTAAACTGGTACAACCACTTTGCAAAGCTATCTGGCGCTTTCTCAGACAATTAGGAATAGTGCTACCTCAAGATCCAGCTATACCACTGCTAGGTATATACCCAAAATTTGCTCAAGTACACAAAAGAGATACTTGCTCAACCATGTTTATAGCAGCTTTATTTGTAATAGCCAGAACCCGGAAACAACCCAGATGTCAATCAACAGAGGAATGGATACAGAAATTGTGGTATTTTTACACAATGGAATACTGCTAGCAATCAAAAAGGAGTAAATCATGAAATTTGCAGGCAAATGGTGGGATCTAGAAAAGATCATTCTTAGTGAACTATCCCAGAAGGAGAAAGACAAACACGGTATATACTTGCTTATATAGACCTATAAGATATGATAGACATAACAAAATCTATACACCTAAAAAATATAATCAAGAGAGCAGACACTGGGTAAGATGATCAATCCTCATGTAGAAAGTCAGATGGTATGTGCATTGAACGTATGACAGGAGTCTACTGCAGAAGGCATCTGAAAGACTCTTCCTAGCAGTGTTTTCAATGCAGATACTATGACTCATAATCAAATCTTCCTCAGAGTACAGGAAATCATATGAAAGAAGGGGAGTTAGTATGATGGGGAAAGGATAGGAGCTCCACAAGTACCAAATATATCTGGGCACAGAGACTTTTCTGAGATTGACATTCAACCAAGGACCATGTATGGATATAACCTAGAACTTCTGCTCGGATGTAGCCTGTGGTAGCTCAGTATTCAATTGGTTTCCAATAGTGACAGGAACAAGGACTATTTCTAACAGGAACTCAATGGCTGGCTCTTTCACCTCCCCACCCCCCAAAGGAGGAGCAGTCCTGTTAGGCCACAGAGGAGGACTTTGCAGCCAGTCCTGAAGATATCTGATAAAACAGGGTCAGATGAATGGGGAGGATTTCATCCCCTATAAGTGGACTTGGAAAGGGGCAGGGTGGAGATGAGGGAGGGAGGGTGGGATTGGGAGGGAATGAGGGAACGGGATACAGCTGGGAAACAGTTAATAAAATGTAACTGATAAGAAAAAAATAAAATTAAAAAAGACACTCACTTACTTATGTGTATATATATATATATATATATATATATATATATATGTGCTTGCATGAGTTTATGCTTTATGTGTTCAACAGGCTGGAAGGATTTCGCCTGGGGTCATATCAGATCTTCTGGGCCTGAAGTTATATATGAATGTGTAGGTACTGGAACCCAAACATGGAAAATTAGTAAGCACTCTGTCCAGACCTACTAAATATGTTTTCTTTTATTAAATTTTTATAGCATGACTGTTCAAACAACTCCTTGCTCCTTTTCCTCTGGGCCCTGACAACATCCCTCTACTTTGGGTCTCCATGAAGTAGACAACTTTAGGTAGCTCATGGAAGTTAAACCACAGAATATTAATCTTTTAGTCACTAGCTAATTTCTCCTAGCAACATGTTCTGAAGTTCACAAGATTCATCCATGTCATAGCATATGTCAAAATTTATTTCCATTTAAAAGAATATTACACTGTGAGAATATACTGTAATTTGACTTTTTACTACTTGGGAGCTTCCTGCCTCTCCTCTACCTTTCTCCATCCCTTTACTTCTTCCCTTTCAACCTCCTAACAGTAGATATGAGAGAAACAATGATAGAAGGGAAAGAGGTTGTCAGTATTGTCAGACTATTTTCTGCTGTTTAGGGATGTTGAGTTTCTTGGAGCAAATTTGATAATCGCCATCAGGATATCTATTTTTTTGATTTTTAATTTTTATTGTTTTCTTCACAATTTATTCATTATATATCCCGATTGAAGTCCCTTCCTTTAACTCTCCACAGTCCCAACCTCCCTCCCTCTTCCCACCATCTCCTTCCCCTAGTCCACTGAATGGGGGAGTTCTTCACTATTGCCATATGTCCATAGCTTGTTAAGTCTCATCAGGACTGCCTTGATCCTCTTCCTTCATGGCCTGGAGAGGCCACATCACCACTGGCAAGTGATCAAAGAGCAGTCAAATGAGTTCATGTTAGAGGCAGCACCTGTTCCCCTCACTTAGAGATCCACATGGAGACTGAGCTGCCTTGGCCACATCTGAGCATTGTGTCTAGTACCTCCCCATGCATGGTTCTCCATTGGTACATCAGTTTCTACAGGACCTCCGGGCTCAGATATTTTAGCTTTGTTAACTCCTTGTGGGGCTCCTGTCTCCTCCATATTGCTCTATTCCCACCCTTTGTTTCGCCAAAAGACTCCCTGCACTCTGCCCAAAGTTTGACCCTGAATATCAACATCTGTCTCAATCCCTTGTTGGGTGAATCCTCTCAAGAGGATCCCCTATAATAGACTCCCATCCTGTTTCCTCACTTCTACTGCTTCTAGTGTCTATCCCGTTTGCCATTTTGAATATACCCTCCTTAGGGTCTTCCTTAGTGTTTGGCTTCTTCAGGTCTGTAGATGGCTATCCTATATGGCTAATATCAACTTATAAGTGACTGTGTCCCAAACCTGTCTTTCTGTTTCTGTGTTACCTCACTCAGGATGATCTCTTCTAGTTCCATCCATTTACCTGCAAATTTAATGATTTCCTTGTTTTTAATAGCTGAGTAGTATTCCATTGTGTAGATGGATACACTTTCTGTATCCATTCCTCCATTGAGGGGCATCTAGGTTGTTTCCAGATTCTGGCTACTACAAATAAGGCTGCTATGAACAAAGTTGAGCAAATATCCTTATGAATGGTTGGGCATCTTTTGGGTATATGCCCAGGAGTGGTGTAGCTTGATTTTGAAATAGTGCTATTCCCAATTTTCTGACCAAGCGCCTTTGGGTTGTACACTTCAGTTTTAGAACTTTCTTCATTATACTCCACATAATTTAGTGTGTTGTATTTTCAATTCCATTTAATTTGGGGAAATACCAAAAACATCTGTTAATACATTTATTTGCCGTTTGTGTATCTTTCTTTCTTTCTTTCTTTCTTTCTTTCTTTCTTTCTTTCTTTCTTTTTTTTTGGAATCCTGTTTATTCAAGACCTTAGTACATTTAAAAACCCACCTCATTCTTTTTATCTTCATGACATTCCCTACTTAAAATGTTTTTATAAACATTTACAGTTTAAAATTTTTCTTATAAATAAGAAGAGCAGTGTGCAGTAAACATATTTCTGTATGCTTACTTATATACATGGAAAGGTTTGAGGCCAGGCATTTTGGCTACTTATATGGGTTCCCATGTCTACCACACTTCTCCACCCTAACCCCTTTAAACTCCTCAATACTAGATAGGCAAGAAACAAGGATAGAGGGGAAAGGGGACATAGACCTCTTTAGAATACTTCTGGCTACTTAAGGAAATCAAGTTCCTTGAGGAAAGTCCAATCTTTATCATCAGAATACCAGCAGCTAGCAACCCAAAAATCAGAAATCTAACAAACTAGCAATCTAGCAATAACAAAAGCAACAGCAGGAACCAGCAGCAGCAGGGGGAGCAGCTGTCACCACATGTCCTCTCAGATCTTTCATATTTATACTCTCTCAAGTGTCTCCAGAGTTCCAAACATAAACAATTGGCAGATGGCAAAAATAATGCCCACCCCCAACCCCTGTTAGAGCATGAGTCAAATCATAGAAGCAGCCCCACATTTCATATTCCATACCTGGGATTAAAACAAAAAACATATCCACATAACATAACTGAATTTTTTTATTTGTTCACATTTTAATTTTTTTAACTTTTATTAATTACACTTTCTTCATTTTGTATCCCCCCATAAGCCCCTCCCTCCTCCTCTCCAGGTCCCACCCTCCCCCCCTTTCTGCATGCATGCCCCTCCCCAAGTACAATGATAGGGAAGGTCCTCCTCTCCTTCTTTCTGATCTTAGTCTATCAGTATTAATTGGAAGTGGCTGCATTGTCAGGGTCCTAGGTTATCTCCACGGATAGTCCTTGGTGGAGTATGAGTCTCTGAGAAGTTCCCTGTGTTCAAATTTTCTTGTTCTATTGCTCTCCTTGTGGAGTTCCTGTCCTCTCCAGCTCTTACTATTTCCCACTTCTTACATAAAATTCCATTCCCTCTGCTTGTCAGTTGGCCATCAGGCTCAGAATCTGCTTTGACAATCTGTAGGGCAGAGGCTTTCAGAGGCCCTCTATGGCAGGTTTCTAGGTTGTTTCCTGTTTTCTTTTTCTTGTGATGTCCATTCTCTTTGCCTTTCAGGATGGGGATTGAGCATTTTTAGTTAGGGTCCTCTCTTTTGCTTAGTTTGTTTAGATGTACAGATTTTGGTGGGTTTATCTTATGTTGTATGTTTATATGAGTGAGTATATACCGTGTGTGTCTTTTTGCTTCTGGGACAACTCACTCAGGATGATCCTTTCCAGGTCCTACCATTTACCTGCAAATTTCATGATTTCCTTATTTTTCATTACTGAGTAATACTGCATTGTATAGATGTACCACAGTTTCTGCATCCATTCTTCAGTTGACGGGCATCTGGGCTGTTTCCAGCTTCTGGCTATTACAAATAAAGCTGCTACAAACATGGTTGAGCAAATGTCCTTTTTGTGTACTTGAGCCTCTTTTGGGTATATGCCTAGGAGTGGTATGGCTGGATCTTGAGGAAGCGCTATTCCTAGTTGTCTCTCTGAGAAAGTGCCAGATTGATTTCCAGAGTGGTTGTACAAGTTTACATTCCCACCAGCAGTGGAGAAGGGTTCCCCTTTCTCCTCCGAAACCTCTCCAGCATGTGTTGTCACTTGAGTTTTTTATCTTGGCCATTCTGATGGGTGTAAGGTGGAATCTCAGGGTTGTTTTGATTTGCATTTCCCTAATGAATAATGAGGTTGAGCATTTCTTTAAGTGCTTCTTTGCCATTCGATATTCCTCTACAGAGAATTCTCTCTTTAGCTCTGTTCCCCATTTTTTAAGTGGATTACTTGGTTTGCTGCTTTTCAGCTTCTTTAGTTCTTTATGTATACTGGATATGAGTAGTCTGTCAGATAAAGGGTTGGTGAAGATTCTTTCGCAATCTGTAGGCAGTCGCTTTGTTTTGATGACAGTGTCCTTTGCTTTAAAGAAGCTTTTCAGTTTCATGAGGTCCCATTTATTGATTGTTGCGCTTAGAGCTTGTGCTATTGGTATTCTGTTCAGGAAGTTTTCTCCTGTACCAATGAGTTCTAGGGTATTCCCCACTTTTTTTCTAGCCGATTTAATGTGTCTGGTTTTATGTTGAGCTCTTTAATCCACTTGGACTTCAGTTTTGTGCAGGGTGATAAGTATGGATCTATTTTCATTTTTCTACATGAAGACATCCAGTTGGACCAGCACCATTTGTTGAAGATGCTATCTTTTTTCCATTGTATGGTTTTGGCATCTTTGTCAAAAATCCCGTGTCCATAAGTGTGTGGGTTTATTTCTGTGTCTTCTGTTCGATTCCATTGATCCACCATTCTGTTTCTATGCCAGTACCATGCAGTTTTTATAACTGTTGCTCTATAGTACAGCTTGAGATCAGGGATGGAGATACCTCCAGAAGATCTTTTATTGTAGAGGATTGTTTTAGCAATTCTGGATTTCTTGTTATTCCATATGAAGTTGAGAATTTTTCTTTCCAGATCTGTAAAGAATTGTGTTGGCAATTTGATGGGAATTACATTAAATCTGTAGATTGCTTTTGGTAAGATGGCCATTTTTACTATGTTAATCCTGCCAAGCCATGAGCATGGGAGATCTTTCCATCTTCTGATATCTTCTTCTAATTCTTTCTTCAGAGGCTTGAAATTTTTTTCATACAAGTCTTTGACTTGCTTGGTTAGGGTTACACCAAGGTACTTTATGTCATTTGTGGCTATTGTGAAGGGTGTTGTTTCTCTAATTTTTTTCTCAGCCCTTTTGTCTTTTGTATACAGGAGTGCTACTGATTTTTTTGAGTTAATTTTGTATCTGGCCACTTTGCTGAAGGTGTTTATCAGCTGTAGGAGTTCCCTGGTAGAGTTTTTGGGGTCACTCATGTATGCTATCATATCATCTGCAAATAGTGATAATTTGACTCGTTCTTTCCAATTTGTATCCACTTGATCTCCTTCAACTGTCTTATTGCTCTAGCAAGGACTTCCAGCACTATGTTGAAGAGATATGGAGAGATTGGCCGCCTTGTCTTGTCTCTAATTTCAGTGGGATTGCTTTAAGTTTCTCTCTGTTCAGTTTGATATTGGCTATAGGCTTGCTGTATATCGCCTTTACTATGTTTAGATATGTGCCTTGTATCCCAGATCTCTCCAATATTTTAAACATGAATGGATGTTGGATTTTGTCAAATGCTTTTTCAGCATCTAGGGAGATTATCATGTGGTTTTTTTCTTTCAGTTTGTTAATATCATAGATCACATTGATTTATTTCCGTATACTGAACCACCTCTGCATACCTGGGATGAAGCCTACTTGGTCATAATGGATAATATCTTTGATGTGTTCTTGTATTCGGTTTGCAAGTATTCTTTTCAGTATTTTTGCATCAATGTTCATAAGGGAGATTGGCCTGAAATTCTCTTTCTTTGTTGAGTCTTTGTGAGCTTTAGATACCAAGGTGACTGGGGTTTCATAGAATGAGTTTGGTAATATTCCTTCTATTTCTATTTTGTGGAATAGTTTGAAGAGAATTGGAGTTAGCTCTTCTTTGAAGGTCTGGTAGAATTCTGCGCTGAAGCCATCTGGTCCTGGGCTTTTTTTGGATGGGAGACTTTTGATGACTGCTTCTATTTCTTGGGGGATATAGGACTATTTAATTGATTTACCTGGTCCTGATTCATCTTTGGCATGTAGAATAGGTCAAGAAAATTGTCCATTTCATTTAGATTTTCAAATTTTGTGGCATATAGACTTTTGAAGTAAGTCCTAATGATTGTTTGTATTTCCTCAGTGTCTGTAGTTATGTCCCCCTTTTCATTTCTGATTTTGTTGATTTGGGTCCTGTCTCTCTGCCTTTTAGTTAGCTTGGCCAAAGGTTTGTTGATCTTGTTGATTTTCTCAAAGAACCAGCTCTTGGTTTCATTGATTCTTTGAATTGTTTCATTTGTTTCTAATTAATTGATTTCAGCCCTGAGTTTGATTATTTCCAGCTGTGTACTCCTTTTTGGTATGTCTGCTTCTTCTTTTTCTAGGGTTTTTAAGTGGGCCATGAAGTTGCTTAAATGAGCTGTCTCGATTTTCTTCTTGAAGGCACTTAGTGCTATGAACTTTCTTCGTAGCACTGCCTTCATTGTGTCCCACAAGTTTGGGTATGCTGTGTCTTCATTTTCACTGAGTTCTAGGAAGACTTTAATTTCTCTCTTTATTTCTTCCCTGACCCAGCTGTCATTTAGTAACAAGTCATTCAGTTTCCATATGTGTATAGGCTTTTTGCTATTTCTGTTGTTGTTGAAGTCCAGCTTTATTTCATGGTGATCAGACAAGATACAAGGGATTATTTCAGTCTTCTTGTATCTGTTGAGGCTTGCTTTGTGACCCACTATATGGTCTATTTTGGAGAAGGTTCCATGAGGTGCTGAGAAGAAGGTAGATTCTTTTTGTTTGGGTGTAAAGTTCTGTAAATGTCTGTGAAGTCCATTTGATTCATGACTTCTGTCAGAGATATTGTTTCTTTGTTTAATTTCTGTTTAGTTGACCTGTCCTTTGTTGAGAGTGGGGTGTTGAAGTCTCCCACTCTTAATGTGTGGGGATCTATATGTGGTTTAAATTTTATCAATGTTTCTTTTACAAATGTGGGTGCTCTTGTATTTGGGGCATAGATGTTCAGGATTGTGATGTCTTCTTGGTGGAATTTTCCCTTGATGAGTACGAAGTGTCCTTTCCTATCTCTTTTTATTAATTTTGGTTGAAAGTCTCTATTATCCTATATTAGAATGGCTACTCCTGCTTGTTTCTTGGGTCCATTTGCTTGGAAAGTCGTCTTCCAAACTTTTACCCTCAGGTAATGTCTATCTTTGTGTCTTAGGTGTGTTTCTTGTATGCAACAGATTGCTGGGTTTTGTTTACGTATCCATTCTGTTAATCTGTGTCTTTTTACTGGAGAGTTGAGTCCATTGATGTTGAGAGAGATTAATGACCAGTGGCTGTTAGATCCTTTGATTTTGATGTTGGCTGTGATCATAAGGTTGTGTGTTTGGTTGTTTTTTTGTTTTACTGTAGTAAGGTTAATTATTTCCTGTGTGTTCTTGACAGAAGCTAATTTTCTTGGGTTGTTTTTTCCCTTCCAATGTCTTCTGTAATGTTGGATTTGTGTGTATGTATTGTTGAAATTTGTTTTTGTCATTGAATACCTTGTTTTCTCCGTCTATGAGGACAGAGAGTTTTGCTGGATATAGTAGCCTGGGCTTTCATGTGTGTTCTCTTAGGGTCTGCATGATATCTGTCCAGGCCCTTCTGGCTTTCGTAGGGTCTGCATGATATCTGTCCAGGCCCTTCTGGCTTTCGTAGTCTCTGTTGAAAAGTCAGGTGTGATTCTAATGGGTTTGCCATTATATGTTACTTGGCCTTTTTCCCTTGCAGCTTTTAGTATTTTTTCTTTGTTCTGTATACTTACTGTTTTGATTATTATGTGGCGGGAGGATTTTCTTTTCAAGTCAAATTTGTTGGGTGTTCTGTAGGCCTCATGTATTCTTATTGGCTTCTCCTTTAACTTGGGGAAATTTTCTTCAATGATTTGGTTGAAAATATTTTCTGGGCCTTGGAGAAGGGAGTCTTCTTTTTCCTCTATTCCTATTATTCTTAGGTTTTGTCTTTTCATACTATCTTGGATTTCTTGGATGGTCTGTGTCAGGAATTTTTTGGATTTAACATTGTCTTTGACAGATACATCGATTTCTTCCATTGTATCTTCTACACCTGAGATTTTTTCTTCCATCTTTTGTATTCTGTTGGTTATGCTTACCTCTGTAGTTCCTGTTTTCTTCCCTAAATTCTTCCTCTCCATTATTTCCTCCATTTGTGTTTTCTTTAATTTTTCTAGTTCTATCTTCAGGTCTTGAGTTGTTTTGTTTACTTCCTTCACCTGTCTGCTTGTATTTTTCTCTTTTTCTTTTAGTTCCTTCAATTCTGTCTCTTTAATTTCTTTCAGTGCTTTAATTATTTCTTCTCTGAAGGCCGCAAACTCTTTGGCTGCATCTTCCCGTATTTCTTCATGGATGGCCATAATCTGCTTGTCTTTAACTTCCTCCATTTCTTTACGGATAGCCATGATCTGTTTGGTTTTATCTTCCTCTAATTCTTTACGTATTTGTTTCTTCTATTATCCTCTTCATCAGCATAGATGTAAGGTCATCTTCTTGATTTTCTATTATGCTGCGTTGTCCAGGGCTGTTCGCCCCTGGATGGCTGGGTTCTGGAGATGCCATATTGCTTTGTTTTTGTTGGTTGAGCTTTTACGCTGACCTCTACCCATTGGGCTATTTTAGGTATTGGCTGTTAGTTTCTGTGCTTCCTGAAGTCCTGAGATATGGAGAATTCCCTTGGCCAGGAGATGATTTTTCCTGAAGGAGTCCTCCTCTGCTTTTTGGTTATGATCACTGCATGGCCAGTGTTTCTCAGGAATTGCCACTGTTCACCTCAGGTGTATAGCCCTGAGTAGTAGCTGTGGTCTTTGTTAGGCAGGTGGGGATCTCCTCTTACCCATAGAAGTTCTCAAGACAGCTGCCCCACTGCTGGGTTTCTTGTTATAACTTTAGTGTGCTGATGCTGTTGTTACAGTTTTCCAGGTACAGTCCTCTTGAAGAACCTGCTGATTCCCTAGCTGTAGGGTTTTCTCCCAACAGGGAAACTCAATCTGTTATCCTGGGGCACACAGTTCTGTCCAGGAAAGTGAGAGGAACGACCAGCAAGTCTCTGGGCCAGTGGCTGAGTGCTCTGCTCTGGGCCTGGAGAATGTGCACCTAGGTTGAATGGTGCCTGGGGGCACCGCTCTGGTCTGGAGGCTGGGTGCCTCACTCTGGACAAGAAGCTGTGTGTCCCTGTCTGGGATGGCGGCTGCAGGCACTGCTCTGGTCCAGACGCTGTGGGTGCAGCCCTCTTGAAGGACCAGGGATTCCCACAGTTTTGACAGTCTAGCTAGGGATAACTGGTTGATCCTTGGCACAGTATCTGAAGGCTGCTGTAATGGCTCTCTGGCTTTTGTAGGTCTGAGGATGCAGCTGTGTGCCCCAGTGCCCTAGGGGTACTCAATAATGGCGGCTGAGCACAGTGCTCCTGCTTGCATTAGAAAGCTAGAGCCTAGAGTCTGCATGAATCCAGAAAGTCTTTTGCTGCTGGGTGTCCTGAGTGTTAGACCTGATGATCCCCCCCGCTGGGGGTTTCCTCATGCCAGAGCCACCCAGTCTTTGCTTTGGAGACTACTGTTCTGTCTGGGGTGGCGAGTAGAACCCACAGGCACAGAAGCCTGCCCGTGGCTCCGCCTTTCTGACCTTTGGGAGCCTGGGTGTCTGCCTAAACTGAATAATTTTCCCGAGACCTTTTCAGGGAGGAGGTGTCGACTGAGTGCTCTGAGATCAGACCAGCCGTTTTACGTCCCTGTGGGTTTGCACCTGATAACGAAACTCAGTCTGTGGTGCCCTGGGGCCCTGGTGCCCTGGTGCCCATAGTTCTTTCTGAGGTGGCGAATCAGGCGCACAGGCAGGGCTATGTGCAGGTGCTTGGGTCCCAGGCTCTGGCTCCAGGCTGGCTCATGGGGCACCCGTGGAACCCAAGTCTTTTCCAGGGGATGTCTGGGTGACCTAAGGTCGGTCCCAATCGTTTCCTGCTCCGTGGGGTTACCTCTCGACTGGAAAATCCAGTCTATGATGTTCTGGGCCCACAGTTCAGTCTGAGACAGTGACCCGATCACGCTGGCATGTAGCTCTGGGCTGGCGACCAAGCGCCTGGCGGAACCAGGATCTCTTCTGCAGTTTAGCTGGGTGAGTTAAAGCTGATTGAATATCCCACTCTGGGGTATCCTCTCACCTGTGAAACACAATCACTTGTGTTTTATGGCCGTGAGTTCTGATTGCTGGTCACTGTGCCAATCCTGCTGTGCTGCTGCTCAGAATGAGAGTCCTCCTGGTGCTGCCATCTTGCCCCAAGAATAACATAACTGGTTTTTAAAAGAAACCAAAATTCTCACTGCAAAGGTTAATATACAAATATTTATCATATTGACTATGATGAGACATTTAGAAGGAAATCACATATATAATACTTGTAAGTAGTAAAGAAACAGAATCAAGCTTAGAGAATATCTACAGTTTCTATTTTGATGCATTCTGTCCTGCACTTATCAAAAATGGCTATATCTATGTTTACCTCTGTCTAAAATAATAGGAATGGTAATTTCCCCACGACTTTGTCACTAATTGTTGTTACATGCACACACACACACACATTCTTAATTATAATGTGATCAGTCCATGTAATGTTACTGGTATATATGTTTTCTGGGCTGACCCTTTGGGACTGGACAATCAGGGAAGAACACACCTTGTAGTCATCTAAAGAGGCCAGTAACATTGACAGCACTTGATATGTGTGTCTTCATGCTTTTATTCATACTACTTCATATCTTTCATCTTCTTTGATTCTTTATTGGATAAATGCTAAAAGTATTTCCAACAGCACTCCAACAATCTTTTCTTAGTTTCTTTTTTTTTTTTTAGTAATTGTTTTGTTCCTTTCATTTCCTTTTTGTTTATTTTATATAAATTTTTATTTTTTTTTGAAAATAATTTCTTACATGTTTACTATATTCATATCGTTTACTCTTTTTTTATTTTATTTTTCTTTTTAGTTACATTTTGTTAACTCTGTGTCCCAGCTGTATCCCGCTCCCTCATTCCCTCCCCAACCCCACACTCCCTCTCTGGTCTCCTCCCTGCCCCTTTCCAAGTCCCCTGATAGGGGAGGACCTCCTCCCCTTTCATCTGACCCTGTTTTATCAGGTATCTTCAGGGCTGGCTGCAAAGTCCTCCTCTGTGGCCTAACAGACTGCTCCTCCCCTGGGGTGGGGGTCAAACAGCCTGCCCTTGAGATCCTATTAGAAATAGTCCGTGTTCCCCTTACTTTGGAAAACTACTTGGTTACTGAGCTACCACAGGCCACATCGGAGCAGAAGCTTAGTTTCTTAATCCAAGAAAGTATAAAGAAAATAATTAGTCTTCTATAAATTCACAATTTCCCGTGGTACTTTGATCATAATACTGCCCAATCCCACCCTCCATCCCTCTTCTTCTCGCATGCCCCTCTCCACTTCCACTGATAAGGGAGGTCCTCCTCCCTTTCCATCTGACCCTATCCTATCAGGTCTCATCAGGACTGGCTGCATTGTCTCCCTCTGCAGCTTGGTAAGGTTGTTCCTCATCAGGGGGAGGTGATCAAAGAGTGAGCCACTGAGTTCATATCAGAGACAGTCCCTGTTGTTCTTACTAGGGAACCCACTTGGACACAGAGCTGCAATGGGCTACGTCTGTGCAGGAGATCTAGGTTATCTCCATGCTTGGTCTTTGGTTGGAGTATCAGTCTCAGAAAAGACCCCTGGGCCCAGATTTTTTGGTTCTGTTGTTCTCCTTGTGGAGCTCCTGTCCCCTCCAGGTCTTTTATCTTCCCCTTCTTTCATAAGATTCCCTGCACTCTGCCCAAAGTTTGGCTATGAGTCTCAGCAATTGCTTTAATACCCTGCTAGGTAGTCTTTCAGAAGCCCTCTGTGATAGGCTCCTGTCCTATTCCCTGTTTTATCTCTCTTCCTATGTACTTCCCTGTTGCCTTTCTGAATGAGGATTGCTCATCTTACCCAGGGTCCTCCTTCTTGCTTAGCTTCTTTAGTTTTACAGATTTTAGTATGTTTATCCTATATTATATGTCTAATATCTGCTTATAAGTGAAAATATACCATGTGTGTCTTTCTGCTTCTAGGATATCTCACTCAGGATAATCTTTACTAGTTCCCGACAATTGCCTGCATATTTCATAATTTCACTGTTTTTAATTGCTAATAGTAATCCATTCTGTAAATATATCACAATTTCTTTATTCATTTCTCAGGTGAGGGACATCTGTGTTGTTCCCAGATTCTGGCTATTACAAATAAAGCTGCTATGAACATGTTTGAGCAAATGTCCTTGTTGTATACTTGAGCATACATTGAATATATGCATAGGAGTGGTATAGCTGGATCTTGGGGTAGCAGTATTCCTAATTGTCTGAGAAAGCACCAGATTGATTACCTAAGTGGTTGTACAAGTTTACATTTAAAACAGCAGTGGAGGAGGGTTCCCCTTTCTATACATCCTCTCCAGCATGCATTATCAGTTGAGTTTTTGATCTTAGCCATTCTGATGGGTATAAGGAGAAATGTCAGTCATTTTAATTTGCATTTCCCTGATTACTAAGATGTTGAGCATTTCCTTGTTTCTTTGCCATTCGATATTCCTCCATTGAGAATTCTCTGTTAAGCTCTGTACCCAGTTTTTTAATTGGATTACTTGATTTGTTTCTCTTTTCTTCTTTAGTTCTTTATATTATGGACATTAACTCTCGGTCAGATATAGATTTGGTAACGAACATTTCCTCATCTGTAAGCTGTTGTTTTGTTGATGACAGTGTCCTTTGCTTTACAGAAGCTTTTCAGTTTCAAGAGGTCCCATTTATTGATTGTTGATGTTAGAACCTGTGCTGTTGGTGTTCTGTTCAGGAAGTTGTCTCCTGTGCCAATGAATTCAAAGCTCTTCCCCAATTGTTCTTCTAACAGTTTTAGTGTGTCTGGTTTTATGTTGAGGTTTTTGATACACTTGAACTTCAGTTTTGTTCAGGGTGGTAAATATGGGTTGATTTGCATTTTTCTACATGTGGACATCCAGTTAGACCAGCACCATTTGTTGAAGATGCTATCTTTTTTCCATTACGGTTTTGGCATTTTTATAAAAAATCAAGTATATGTAGATGTATGGGATTATTTCTAGGTCTTCTATTTGATTCCATTGATCCACCTTTCTGTTTCTATGCTAGTACCATGCAGTTATTAATACTTTTGCTTTGTAGTACAGCTTGAGTTTAGAGATGGAGATGCATAGAGATCATCTGTTATTGTAGAGGATTGTTTTCGCAATTCTGGGTTCTTTTTTTTCAACTATGAAACTGAGAATTGTTCTTTCAAAGTCTGTAACAATTTTGTTGATATTGTGATGAGAATTGGATTGAATCTGTAGATTGCTTTTGGAAGGCTGGCCATTTTCTCTATGTTAATCTTATGGATCCATGATCAAGACAGATCTTCCCATCTTCTGATATCTTCTTCATTTTTTTCTTCAGAGACCTGAGGGTTTTTTCAAACAGATCTTTGACTTGCTTGATTAGAGTCACACCAAGGTACATTATATTATTAGTTGCTATTGTGAAGGGTGTTTTTTCTTTAATTTCTTTCTCAGCCCATTTGTCTTTTTTTTATACAGGAGGACTATTTATTCTTTTTTTTTTTAGATAATTTTGTATCCAGCCACTTTGCTTAGGTGTTTCTCAGCTGCAGGAGTTCTCTGGTAGAATTTTTGGGGTCACTCATTTATACTGTTACATCATCTGCAAATAGTGATACTTGACTTCTTCCTTTCCTGTTTGTATCTCCTTGATCGACTTCAGTTGACTTATTGCTCTAGCTAGAACTTCCATTACTGTGTTGAAGAGATACACAGAGAGTGAACAGCATTGCCTTGTCTCTGATTTCAGTGGGATTGATTTAAAATTCTATTATTTTAGTTTGATGTCGGTTATAGGCTTGCTGTATATCACCTTTACTATGTTTAGGTATGTGCCTTGTACCCCTGATCTCTCCAAGACTTTAAACATGAATGGGTTTTGGATCTTGACATATTTTTTTCAGGATCTAAGGAGATGATCATGTGGGTTTTCTCTTTCAGTTTGTTTATATAGTGGATTACATTGATGGATTTTTTATATTGAACCACCCCTGCATGCCTGGGATGAAGCCTACTTGGTCATGGAAGATGATATCTTTTATTTGTTTTTGGATTCGGTATGGAAGTATTTTATTAAGTATTTTTGTTTCAATGTTCATAAGAGAGATAGGTCTGAAGTGATCTTTTTTTGTTGAGTCTTTGTGTGATTTAGGTATCAAGGTGACTGTCTCCTCATAGAATGAGTTTGATAGTGTTCCTTCTGTTTCTGATTTGTGGAATAGTTTGAATACTATTGTGGTCTGCTCTTCTTTGTAGGTCGGATAGAATTCTGTGCTTGAAACAATCTGGATCTGGGCATTTTTTTTGGAAAGGAGAATTTTGATGAATGTTTCGATTGCCTTGGGGAATATAGAACTATTTAATCTATTTACCTGATCTTGACTTAATTTGGTAAATGGAATCTATCAAGAAAATTGTCCATTTCATTTAGATGTTCAAATTTTGTGGCATATATGCTTTTGTAGTAAGACCTAAAGACTATTTAGACTTCCTCATTGTATGTTGTTATGCCCCTGTTTCCGTTTCTGATTTTGCTGATTTGGATTGTTTCTCTTTGTCTTTTAGTTAGTTTGGCTAAAGGTTAGTCCATCTTGTTGATTTTCTCAAAGAACCAGCTCTTGGTCTCAGTTATTTGAATTTTTTTTCTTTTTTTCTAATTCATTGATTTCATCTCTGTTTTTTATTATTTCCATTCTTCTACTCTTCTTGTGTTGCTTGTATGAGATGTCTCCATCTTCTTTATGGATGCTGTTAGTGCTATGGACTTTCCTCTTAGCACTGCTTTAATTTTGTCCCATAAGTTTGGGTAAGTTGTGCCTTCATTTTCATTGAATTTTAGAAAGTCTCCAATTTCTTTTTTCACTTCTTCTGTGACCACACTTTCATTGAGTAGAGGGTTATTTAGTTACCCTGTGTATGTAGGCTTTCTGTTGATTCTGTTGTTGTTGAGTTCTAGTTTTAGGCCATGGTGTTCTGATAGAATACAAGGGATTATTTCAATATTCTTTTATCTGTTGAGGCTTGCTTTGTGTTTGACTATATGGTCTGTTTTGGAGAAGGTTCCATGAAGTTCTGAAAAGGAGGTATACTCTTTTGTGTTTGGGTGAAAAGTTCTGTAGACATCTATTAGGTCCACTTGATTTAGGACCTCTGTAAGTGTGATTATTTCCCTAGTTTCTGTCTAGATGATCTGTCCCTTGGTGAGAATGGAGTGTTGAAATCTCCCACTATTAAGGTGTTGGAATCAATGTGTGATTTAAGCTTTATTAATGTTTCATTTACAAATAAAGGTGTTCTTGTATTTGGGGCATAGATTTCAGAATTGTGATGTCCTCCTGGTGTTTTTTTTTTTTTCCTGTGATGAGAATGAAGTGCCCCTTCTCATCTTTTTTGATTAATTTTGCTTGAAAATCTATTTTATTAGATATTAGGATAGCTACTCCAGCTTGTTTTCTGGGTCTGTTTGCTTGAAAAACCTTTTTTTTTTCCAGCCCTTTATTCTGAGGTAGTTCTGTCTTTATTGCAGCGCTGTGTTTCTTGGATGCAGTGGAATGTTGGATCATGTTTCTGCAACTGTTCTGTTAGTCTCTGTCTTTTTATTGGAGAGTTGTGTCCATTGATGTTCATAGATAATAGGTACCAATGAATGTTAGTTCCTTTCATTGTGGATTTGGTGGTTTTACTGTGTTTCTATGGTTGAGTCTTTAAATTTTTTTGTGAAGTTATCTACATGCTGTGTTTTCTTGGGTGTAGTTGATTTAGTTAGACCAGAGTTTTTCTACTTGTGTTTTCTGCAAGGCGGGGTTGCAGTGAAAATATTGTTTAAGTTTAGTTTTGTAATGGAATATTTTTTTCTCCATCTATGTTGTTTGAAAGTTTTGTTGGGTATAATAGTCTGGGTTGGCATCTGTGGTCTCCTAGAGTCTGCATAACAAATGCCCAGGCCCTTCTGGCTTTCATAGTTTCTGTTTAGAAGTCTGGTGTGATTCTGATAGGTGTACCTTTTATTGTTTCTTGGCCTTTTTCCCTTGTTGCCTTTAATATTTTTTCTTTGTTCTGTAGATTTAGTGTTTTGACTATTATGTGATGCAAGGAGTTTTTTTTTTTTCTGGTCTAGTCTATTTGGTGTTCTGTAGGCCTCTTTTATATTTGTGGACACCTCTTTCTTTAAGTAGGGGAAATTTTCTTCTATGGTGTTCTTATAAATATTTTCTGGATTTTTAAAATCTATTCTTATTATTGCTAGATTTTGTCTTGTCATGGCATCCTTGATTTTTTGGATGTTTTTGTTTGTAATTGTAGGAGATCTGTCAGCTCAGTGGTATCTACTGTTTGGCTGCCTGGCAGGGAGACCTGTACTTGGTGCAGCATCCTCTTCTGTCTCAATCACTGAGCAAGGAGGATCTTGCTAAGGCTAATGTCCTGCCATAGCCTCAGACCTGGGAGGCCCATATTACTGCTGCATCTGCTCTCTCACTCATGGAGGCAGAGCATGAAGGCTAGGACTTGAGACTACCACTGCTGCCTCCACTGAGAAGGGAGGCCAGTGATTGGGAAAAGGAGAAGTGTAGGGGGTGGTCAAATATTTGCCACTCTCAGTCTCTGGAGACATCCACGTGTGATCGAGATACAAACTGTCTCAACTCCTGGGTTGTCCCTTCTCACCCAGTAGCCTCAATGTTGATGTTCTGGCTTCAGCTGCCCCTCCACTCACCAATTTGTGATTTTCAGATCCTGTGCCTCTCAAATAAGTTTCATCACTGGTCACTGCCATCTTGGACTGCCCTCCACTTCAGTTTTTGATCTTAGCCATTCTGGTGGGTGTAAGTTGAACTCTCAGGGTCATTTTAATTTGCATTTCCCTGCTGACTAAGGACTTTGACCATTTCTTTAAGTATTTTTCTGCCATTAGCTATTCCTTTATTGAAAATTCTCTGTTTAGCTCTGTACCCCATTTTTTGATTGGTTTACTTGATTTTTTGCTGTTTAACTTCTTGAGTTTTTTATATACTCTGGATATTAACCTTCTGTCATATATGGGGTTAGTGAAGATACTTTCCCAGTCTGTAGGTTGTTGTTTTGTTCTGATGACAGTGTCCTTTGTTTTACAGAAGCTTTTCAGTTTCATGAGGTCCCAAAAATTCTACCAGAGAACTCCTATAGTGATAAAACCTTCGGCAAAGTGGTTAGATAAAAAATTGACTCAAAAAAAAAAATCAGTATCCCTCCTGTATACAAAAGACAAATGGGTTGAGAAAGAAATTAGGAAAACAACACCCTTCACAATAACCACAAATGACATAAAGTACTCTGGTGTAACTCTAACCAAACAAGTCTTGTTTGGAAAAAATCTTCATGTCTTCGAAGAAAGAAATAGAAGAAGATATCAGATGATGGAAAGATCTTCCATGCTCATGGCTTGGCAGGATTAACATAGTTAAAATGGCCATCTTACCAAAAGCAATCTACAGATTCAGTGCTATTCCTATGAAAATACCAACACAATTATTTACAAACCTTGAAAGAAAAACTTCATATGGAATAACAAGAAACTCAGAATATCTAAAATAATCCCCTACAATAAAAGGTCTTTTGGACATATCTCCACCTCTGGTTCCAAGCTGTACTATATAGCAACAGTAATTAAAACTGCATGATACTGTCATAGAAACAGAATGCTGGACCAATGGAATCAAATAGAAGACTCAGAAATAAACCCACATACTAATGGACACCAGATTTTTTACAAAGATGTCAAAATAATATACTGGAAAAAGATAGCATCTTCAACAATTAGTGATGTTCTAGCTGGATGTCTACATGTAGAAAAATGCAAATAGGTCCGTATTTATCACCCTGCACCAAAAGCACACAAACAGAAAAAGTGGGACTAGGTAACTGGGCTCTCTAATGGAGAAGCCTCAACACTCTGGGAGTTCAGCATGTTTATTAGATACAGTTGAACTGGGAGATGAGGTTGTTGCATACAGAAGAACAAGGAAGCAAGTTGATCAAGGATCTCAATATAAATCTAGACATGCTAACCTTATTAGAAGAAAAAGCAGAGAAGAGCCTTGAACTCATTGGCACAAGAGACAACTTCCTGAACAGAACACCAATAGCACAGGCTGTAAGATCAACAATCAATAAATAGGACCTCTCCTCCTCCTTTTGGTGTTTATATTCCTTTCCTTTTCCTAATTAAAGCACCTCCTCCTTTTCCCCCCATTTCCCTTTCAACTTTTAAAGTCACTTATCTCTGTTATTCTTTTTTCTGTTGCTCTTCCTTCCCCATGCCAAGGTCCCTCTTTAGTTTGCTGGTTTCTGAATTTACTCCAGGTTAAATATTTATAACTGAAGACTTGGAAATAGAAACCTCAGATCAGCAAGAAGATGTGATGTTTGCCTTTCTGGGTCTGAATTATCTCACTCACTCTCATCTTTTGTAGTTCCAGTCTTTATCTGCAAATTTCACGATTTCACTTTCTTAAAATGCCTGAATAGTTTCTCCATAGTGAATATGTATCACATTGTAATTATGTATTCATTAGTTGAAGGAAATTTAGATTGTTTTCACTTCCTAGCTATTCTGAATAGAGTGGCAATGAACTTGCATGACAGAATATATGTGGAGTAAAATGTTGCGTTCTTTCAGCATATGCTAAGTAGTGCTAGAAAAGAGCGATATGGTACATTTATTTTTTAGCTTTTTAACTTTTTGATGGTTCACCACACTGATTTTTCTTTGTAACTCACCTCTAAAGAAGGGAAAATTTTGTAAGTTACTGAACTTTATCAAGACAATTAAGACTAAATATCAGTGAAAGTTATGTGGCTACAATATAATCTCAGTTACTAGAGCCTAGTATTATGGGATGAAAAGGCACTTTATTTCTGTGATGTTCTTCTCCAAGCCCATAACCCTACTCTAATCACAAGAAGTCTTTAGACAAAAATGAATAGCAAGACATTCTACCAATATACTCATCAACTACTCTTCAAAAGTGTGTAAATTATGTAAAATTGTAAGACTTTTGCAAATTAGAGAAGACAAAGAGATATGAAAATGTCATGTTTTAGAAAGGCATTATGAAAAGACATGAAATCAAATTCAAGTGTGTAGTTAATGGTGCTCTATGAACTTTTAAAAATCTTTGTGTATGTTTGTTTATTATAAATGTGTGCATTCATGTGCATTCATGTGGGTGAGTACATATAATCACAAGCATATGGAGGTCACAGGATAGATAACCTTGGGCATATATCCAGCTCTTTTAAAGCAGAATCCGTCTCTCTCTCTCTCTGTGTCTCTCTCTGTCTCTCTCTTTTTCTAATGGCTAAATAAGCCAAGCTGGTTCAGGGATTCTCCTGTGCTGCTTACGATAGATGATAGATGTGTGTTACTTCTGCTCTGCACAGCTCCAGGTATTTAGCTAATTGTGGTGGCAAGGGAATGAATTAATGAAAAGCACACAAACAGAAAAAGTGGGACTAGGTGAACTGGGCTCTTTAATAGAAGCTTCAACAATTTGGGAGTTCAGCATGTTTATTAGATACAGTTGAACCGGGAGGTGAGGTTGTTGCATACAGAAGAACAAGGAGGCAGAGTTATTATAGACAGCCTAACAAGGAGGTGGATTTAGCTAATTATGCTAAGAACCATCCCTGTAGGAAAGCAATCTTTTAACTCTAAATATTCAGGGGGAGAAACCTACAAGAAATATTTTCTGCACACACTTTCAACATCTGCACATGTGCCAGAGAAAGCCTTTGCCATCCCTTTGAGCCTCATGTGGAAAGGGCTTTGCCATTCCCATGAGTGTAAAACACTAGGGGCCTTGAGAGGGTGGTGTCCATTTCAAACAATTCACATTTATTTACTCAGGACATTACTTTCTTCTTACATGCCATCATGTATACTTTTACATGGGTTCTGGGGATCCAAACTTAGATTTTTATGATTGCATGGCAGGTGTATCCACTGACACATATCCCCAGCCCATGAATTTTAATTTCATAGTTTTAATAACTACACTATGGTTGTGTAGAATTTTTTTTAAATCTTTTATTTTTTTTATTAATTACACTTTATTCATTTTGTATCCCCCCATAAGCCCCTCCCTCCTCCCCTGCCGATCCCACCCTCCCTCCCCTTTCTGCATGCATGCCACTCCCCAAGTCCACTGATAGGGGAGGTCCTCCTCTCCTTCTTTCTGATCTTAGTCTATCAGTTCTCATCAAAAGTGGCTGCATTGTCCTCTACTGTGGCCTGGTAAGGCTGCTCCCCCCTCAGGGGGAAGTGATCAACGAGCAGGCCAATCAGATTATGTCAGAGGCAGTCCCTCTTCCCATTACTATGGAACCCACTTGGACACTGAACTGCCATGGGCTACACCTGTGCAGGGGTTCCAGGTCATCTCCACAAATAGTCCTTGGTTGGAGTATGAGTCTCTGGGAAGTTCCCTGTGTTCAAATTATCTTGTTCTGTTGCTCTGCTTGTGGAGTTCCTGTCCTCTCCAGCTCTTACTATTTCCCACTTCTTACATAAAATTCCATTCACTCTGCCCATCAGTTGGCCATTAGGCTCAGCATCTGCTTTGACAGTCTATGGTTGTGTAGAATTTTAACACTAAGGGAAGTATGTGAATACTCTATAGTGCTTTTGTTTTTCTTATGCAAACCTAAAATAATTTTTAAATTTTAAGAAAGACATCCTTATATGAAATATACCCACACTGCATTTATGCATAAGAAATTAAGCTCTGTTTTATTAAACTTTTGAAAATTTTGAGGGCTTGTCTTAATGAAATTAGTATTGTCTTAATACACTACTGATTTTGATTATTAAAAATTAATCCTATTTCATTTATTTGATCTTCAAATTAATCCTATTCAATGGTGACATTTTTTGACCATTCAATTAAGAAGAAATTGTATACTTGTTATTAATTTCGGAAGAGTTCCTGAAGAAAATTATTGGCTGCTCTCTTTTTGCAAGCAGTTCTCCCAAGTGAAATTCTAGGATATTGTCTGTGTCATATACTTTCATTCCTTTTATTTTACAGAGTAAGATCATTGAAATGGGCCCAACTAGATCTCTCAAGAAACTAACCTCTAGTGGGGCATGGAATGACATTAGATCATTTAAATGCCTTTGGGGACCAGACAAATCATATAAAATTTTTAAAAGAACTAAGAGGTGGGTAGCATTTACAAACACTTGAATAACATGTTTTCACAAAGAAGTGGTCCCTTCCTTCTTTCTTCCCTACCCTCTTTCCTTTCTCATTTATTTTTATGTTGTTGAAGCTCCACTACTGAAATACAATTTCTGTCTTCAGTGCTGTTCCTAGTAAGGTGCTTCTCAAGTGAAAGAAGTTTGCCATGTTGAATGATACTATGCCCACCTACATAGATTCAACATGAAAGAGAAAGGAAACACAACTTTCAAATTTGAGGGAAACCATGATGTTAGAGAATGATTGGAGTAGCCTTGTGTTTAAGTAGACAGCAAGCATTAGGCTTAGAAAATACGTGATAATCAGGTAGTTGAGTCACATGTATGATGTGGTTTTATATTTCTATAGCTTCATGGGAAAATCCCATATCCTGGGAACAGGACCTCTAAAAACTAACCTTTTTATCCATTGTGTTTGGTAGCTACATGGATTTTGCTGTGACCATTTGTTTGAATAACTAGTTTTATGGCAAAAAAAAGGTGTTTGTAAAACATTAATTCCCAGACTCCCTTAATCATTTTCATTAGTTATAAAGATACATAAGAAGTTAGATTGGTTTGACCAAGGTTCTGAAGCTTTATAGGTTACCTCTGATTTGACTTACAAACGTGGCTATAAACGGAGTACTCTATGCATTATCCTGTCTCAGTGTAGATATTTGGGTTCCTGGAACAAATGTGCTTCTTAGGAGGACTCACCATTTCTGTTACTGGTTACCTTTTGAGCTCCATGCTAAGTGTTGATATGGGTACAAAAATTTGGGGCCCCCAGGGGCCTCAGTGGTGTACACCTGTAGCCCCAGTGACTCTAAATTAGGATAAGGCAGAGGAGTTACTTGCCTCCAAGACTTGCCTAGGCAGCATATCCAGATTTTATGTCATAAAAGGGTTATAATAATATTACAAGAAAGCTCAAAAAGAAAAGAAAAAGATTTAGGAGAGTAAGACTTTGAACTCTTTCCATTTGTACCAAAACAAACATAATAATAATAAATAATAAAGATGTGCATGCGGGAAAGCAATCTCACAAAGTATTCCTATACAAAGAACTTCAGACAGCCATGAATGCTAAGAGCAGGAGAAATAGTTCTTCTGAGGAAAGAGTACACCAATTGGCTGGTATGATAAACCCTGAATACACACACATATAAGTAACATTATCCAGACAGAGCAGAGTATATTATGTATTTTAGAATATACATAAGCATACACACATATGATTGTAACAACAATTAATAAAAAAGATACATGTATTTGAAAGAGAGCAAGAAGAGCTGTATGGGAGGGTTTGAAGGGAGTAAAAGGAAGTGAGAAATGACATAATTACATTATAATCTCTAAACTTTAAACAAATAATTTTCAAAAAGAGCAAGGAGCAATGGGTAGTTAAGGAGCAGCTGTGAGAACACGCAACCACAATATTTGTTTGTCAGGAGCTGTTGCCCTTGCTTTCCAATTATTTTCTCAATTAGTCTACACAATAACTTATCTTCAGCAAAAGGAATGTAACAACAAATTAGAGAGATAAAGTCGTATGTTTAAGGTAATATAGTGAGTAAATGAACAGGCAAAGTCGGGATAATATATGGATTGGTTTAACTGCAGAATCACATACAGTACATTTTCCAACAGCTCCAGTATAAAAGATCAAGACCCATATGCAAGGGGCTCAATGCCATAGGCAAACTTCCCTTTATTGTTTGAGTGAGTATTGTCAGAGGAGGGGAAATGGCCTTCTGATGACAAGAATTTTTCACAGTAACAGTTCTCTCCTTCCAGTTAGATTTTGAAGAATCGACATTTTCTGACTACAGTGGGAACAGTTTAGTACAGGTAGGTGAAAATACCCTATAGCATTAGCATCTGGATGTCAAGAAAGAAGGCCACAAAAACACTAAGAATGGGGCACAAGTTATAGTTTGCCTCCATCAAAAGGCTGAGATAGCTTTCAGAGGTAGTTGGTGAGATGAAACTCAAAGAATGTTGAACTTCAAACATTTCCCCCTTTAATACATCCTGTGTGCTCTCCAGCAGAAATGCAATCTCTTATGATTCTGTGATTCAACACAGTTGTTGCTTTTAAGTATATTTGAAATCCCAGAAGCCCCTTGAGCTAATCCTTTTAAGTGGGGAGGATATATATTACTGAGTCAGAAAACTCAATTTTGAATTCCAAGAAGCTTAGGATGTGATTTGAAACGTGCAGCCATTACAGGAGGAACCAACACAAGAGGTGGAAAAGTGTGTCTAGACTTTGGGTGTCAAGCCTCTGGAGACCAGAATTGTTGTTCCCCTGCCCACAATTTTATAGGCAGAAACATATGGCAGGAAAGAATGTGCCATTAAATTAGAGCAGAACACTTAGTTTCTGTCCCTTCTCTCTTCTCAATGGAGGACTCAGAGGATCAGATTTGCTGCCTGATGGTTTTAGCCCTACAGTTTCCCTGGGTACCCTGTCTGTGACTAGTGTTTGAGTTTAAATCTAGTCACTATCACATTTGAGCTATGTGATGTTAGGAGTCATTTTACTTCTCAGGGCTTCAGTTTTCAAATGAGAATAATTATAGTATTCTTGTGGGTATGATAAATGAAAGAGTCACCATTATGGGAGAGTTGAAAGAAAGCATGGTCTTCTGAGATGAGGCAAGTTACTTTTTGAACATCACCACCACCACCAAAACTAACAGTCAAGAACATGTGCGAGAATGTTAGTGGATTTCACTGATGATTGGCAAGAAAGTTCAACTTCTTTCTAGTGATGAGGTGGGAAGGGAAATGATGACAGAAAGAACAATGTTTAGTTTTGTGAGAAAGGCCAGGAAAAAAAAAGAGGATGTGGAACCCTAAAATTCTTCCAATGACTGGTGTGAATATGAACCCAATACAGGGTGTTCCAAAGCACAAGTGGTAGAAAATGTCAGATCATTTGAGGGGAGTGCTAAGAATGCACAGGTTATGAGGCTTACCACTTGATACCTACTGGAGAAGAGGGAGTACACATAAAGATATTTTGTTTGTTTGTTTTTGCTTCTAGATTGTAGGTTCCTCTTGACTTTTCTGATGGAATATTGGAGACACTTCACTCACAGGATCCCTTAACTCTGGTGAAATGCCCTACTTAAGTAATACAAGACATGTACTCTAGGAATTGAGTGGAGTCGCCAAAGCCTCCTACATATATACCCCAGCTTCAGCCTATGCAGAGTAAATGTCACTACTGGTACTCACAGCAGCCAACTTTTCCCAAGCCCAACCTCAAGCTTCTGGCTAAAAGTTTTCATTACTTGGATCATGGGATCTTAATCCATTTTGTAGGAAAATTTGTGTACCTATACTCTTCCATCTTGGTTCTGGATACACACAAATGTGTTGATATGCCTGAAAATATTTAAGCATTCTGACATTACAATCACATTATCTAGCTGGATAGTGTATCACAGTAGTGATACTTGATAATTTATTGACTTATCACTAAGCAGAAACTTAAGAACTGGCAGGTGTTCCCTGGGGTAGACACCAAGGACATTTGTCTTCATATTTATAAGGATGCTCTCTTAAGTCCAGAGCAAATAGTGAGCATTACTATATATGAAAACTGGTAAAGATTCTCAATTTTAAGAGGTCAGTAATATAACTTTTAAAACAATATTTCTAAAATGTATAAATATCATCAGAGTTCTCTCAACATATTTCCAGAACATAAAGTAGCACTAAAAATTTGCACATGTATAGCACTTAGGAATTTTGAAATAAAATTTTTGGATTTTTTTTCCTAATTTGATACTGATATACTGGCAAAGGTATTCTAATTCTTTTTTCTATTGTTTTTATTTTTTCACAATTTATTCAATATACATCCTTGTCCTGACCTGCTGCAGTTCAATGGGTTCCTCAAGAGGGGGTGGAAAGAATGAGGTAGAACAAGAGGCGGGAGGAATGAGGCCAAGTCTGTGTCTGATCAAAGCCTTGTTTATTAGAAATTTTTACCCAACTTATGTAGGGAGAAGGAAAGAAAGGGGGGAGGCAAATTTACTGCTGCAGGAGATAGGAAGAGTGTTTTCATGGCTTGAATACTGCACCTGCAAGATAACATAAGAATGTTTTCTTAAGATATCTCACAGATGCTCTAAAAATAACAGACAGATGTCCTCACAAATCTATCACCCATGATTTAGGGTCCTAGGTAACTCTTTCACTAAATAGCTTTAGATCTCCACTAAATGACCTTTGCTCACTATTTGGTTTTCGCTTCAGTAAATAGCTTTGGCTCCTGGCACATCCTGATAGAGGCCCCTTCCCTCAGTTCTTCCCAGTCCAACTCTCCCTTCCTCTTCCCTTCTATCCCCTTCCCTAATTCTTAAAGAAAGCAAATTTATCTATAACTTCCATAGTGATATGTATGTTCACCAAATAATACCATTGATTCACTCATTCATCCATTTATTAATAAACCAAAATGTAGACCTTAATATATGAAAGATTCCTCAGCCTCCTTAAAAAAGTATATACTTCTTAAAACTTGAACATTCAGCCATTTTATCAGATATTAATAAATTCCTACTATATGGATGATGTCATGAATAATTTTTAGGGGCATAAAAAAGATAACAAATATATGAATTCCAAAGATGTTAAAGGAAATTGGTCATACTCTTAGCTTTTGCTATGTGAAATTTTTTGAGGCAAGGTTTGGCCATGTAACCCAGCCTAGCTTGTATTGGCAATCTCTTGCTTAGACCATTGCAATGTTGTGATTACAAGACTAAGTCAGCATTCCTAGATGCTTTGTGAAATTCTTGCCTGAGGTTTAAATTGGCCGAGCAACTTTTCTCAGGAGGAGTATGTTTTGATTGAATTAACCCTAGCTTATGCAATATGCAAACACAAAAATGTACAATGTGTCAAACAGAAGTTTATTACTTGTTCTTGTGAAGTTCACTTGTGTTGGTCTAACAACCCTCCAACCAGTGATGTGGTAAGCTAGCTTTCTTTTATGTCAAACTCAGCAATGAAGTCCAACCTTGCTGAGCTCAGTTGCCTCAAGTTGGTTGAAAGAGATCATATGGAAAATTGAATGACAGAGGTTTTATGAACCAAAAAAAAAAAAAAAAAACCAAAAACCAAAAAACAAAAAAAAAATCTGACAAACAACAGCTCCCTGTTGTATTGTCTTTACTAGAGCTCAGGCATGTGGTGCCATCTAAGCATTTCAAGGAAGGCATAGCAAATTGGCTTGGCTTTAAACCCAGGAAAACAGTATTAATGTAAGCAGGAGAGTAGAAGCTAGGCCACTGAGCTCCCCTGTAGGTAGCAGCCTGTGTTCTACTGAGAACCAGGAACTGTTTCTCTACAGGACAGAGAGCCCCTAAATGGATAGAACTAGTGTTTAGTTAGCATGAAGAAGAATTTACCAGAAGGAAGTTTTATTTCAAGCACTGATTCCTATAAAGATGGCTTTGCCAGTGTGGTTAGTGACTCCTGAACACTCAAAAGATCTCTAAGAATAAAATCCCAAGAGCCCTGTTTTCACATGGCCTATCTTTGTTGTACAGGCTGATCTCTAACCTGCAATCCTTTGCCTGCAGTCTGTCAAGTATTGGAGTGACCAGGAAGGGCCTTCAACATTTTCTTGAGTTTTCAAATTCTGGAAATCAGATAGTCCTAAATTTCAGAACAGTTTCAACCCAGGGGCTTAAGGAACAGAAAAGAATCAGATTGAATCACATTTCATTAACAGGCTTAGTCAGTTGGTAACAAAGTAACAGTGTTCTTTTTTTGAGTGCTAACAGCTCATTAGTGACTTTCAGCAAGAGACTTCAGTTTTAACATCTCAGGTCTTTTTCCAGGAGGGAAAGAGAAATATCATTTGACACATCATAGTTATCATGGGGGCTCACAATAGTTTATCAGTGAATGTTGTTAGCATGCTGGCCTTCGAGAAAAGTTATGCCAAATCCCTCCACCTATCCAAATACAGCATACGTATTTCACACTTCCAAGTCACACTTCCAAGCATTGATTGTGGGGAATGTGGCCTCCTGACACTGACTATTCTGTTACTGATTTTAAAATGCAAATTTCTGCAGAGACACTGATAGATGCAAAGTAACAAACTGACTTTTCAGATACACTTTCCTCTCAGATTTTCAGAAATAAATGACTAAAACCTAATTTTACCAATTTGATGACTCATTCACAGAGAAGAGAAAAATGTTTAGGTTAGGATTCATAGAGGACCTCTGAAAGACTCTACCTAGCAGTGTATCAAAGCAGATACTGAGACTCATAAACAAACCTTGGGCAGAGTGCAGGGAATATGAAAGAAGGGGGAGTTAGTAAGACCTGGAGAGGACAGGAGCTCCACAAGGACCAAATATATCTGAGCACAGGAATCTTTTCTGAGACCAATTCTCCAACCAAGGACCATGCATGGATATAACCTAGAACCCCTGTTCAGACATAGCCCATGGCAACTGAGTATTCAAGTGGGTATCCTAGTAAGGGGAACAGGGATACTATCTCTGACATGAACTCAGTGGCTGTCTCTTTGACAGCTCCACCACAGGGGAGGAGCAGCCTAGCCAGGCCACAGAGGAAGACATTACAGCTAGTCCGGATAAGACCTGATTAGCTATGGTCAGATGGAAGGGGAGGAGGACCTTCCCTATCAGTGGACATAGAGAGAGGCAGGGAGGAGATGAGGGAGGGAGGGTAGGTTGGGAGGGAATGAGAGAGGGGGCTACAGCTGGGATACTAAGTAAATAACCTGTAATTAATATAAAAATTTAATTAAAAAAAGAATTTAGAGGAAAGGGAAATCCAAGATGGCAGAGACCAGTGTGCACCATATCTGAGGGGTACAGGATCTGAAACTCCAAAATTGGTGAGTGGAGGGGCAGTTGAAGCCAGAACACTGCCATTGAGGTTCCCTGGGTGAGAGCAGACAACCTGTGAGCTGAGACCATTTGGATACAGGTAACCCCCAAATGTCTCCAGGGATTGAGGGTGGTGAATATTCAACCCCCAGCAGTTCCCTTTGACCCAAGCATGGGTCTTCCTCCTCAGCGGAGGTGACCCACAGTAACCGCTGCTCCAAGGATGGGCATCCCATGCTCTGTAACTGAGACAGAAGAGGAGGGCTTCCCAGTTCTGTAGAGGAGGCAGGTGGCTGTACAGGTTTCCCAGCTGGTGGCTGTACCACGTCCCAGTTCTGTGGGCAGATCTACAGGCCTCCCAGAGGGCTGCTGTAAGGGGCCTCCCAAGTCTGTAAGCTGCTGTACAGGTTTCCCATGGCCTCCTAGGGGGCTACTGTACAGGTCTCAGAGGTCTGCAGCAGTGGCGGCGGGGTTGCAGCTAGCCTTAACAGGAGCTTCCATGCTCCGTGACTGAGACAATAGAAGTGTCTACCCCAAGTAAGGGTCTCCCTGCCCAGTGGACAGTGGATACCACTGAGCTGACTGATCTCCTACACTTTCATTTGCCCCTGCAGGCCCAAATTTGAGAGTAGAGAACAGGAAAAACACCAACATCCATTCTCAAACCAGTGGAACTCTCTCATTTTCCTGAAGAATACTCCAGACACCAGAGAAAGACAGACCCTGTCTGAAGTACAGACTCCAAGAACAAACAGCAAATGTTATGGATAAGCAGATGGTTAGAGGTTGGCATGAGAATACATAAAAAAAAATCAGTACATCATGGCTTCACCAGCAACTCTAAAAATCAATAGACATGCTAATTCATTGGATACACAGGAAAAGAATCTCAGTTCTAGGCTTATCCAGATATTAGAGACACGTGAAGAGGAAAGAAATAAAACTCTCAAAGAAATACTGGCAAATATAGCCAAACAAATAGAGGCACAAGTAGTGGCATATAGAGAGGAAATGAACAAAAAATAGAGGCAATCATGGAAAGAAAGGAATTCACATTCAAACAGGTGAAGGAAATGGTGCAAGGCATGAAAACAGTATTAGAATCAATAATAAAAACACAAACAGAGAAAACCCTGGAGCTGGAGAACTTAGAGAAAAGATCTGGAAACATAAAGGTAAGCATCACGAACAGAGTACAAGAGATGGAAGAGAGAATCACAGGTGCTGAAGATACTAATTGCCAAAACTGATACATCTCTCAAAGAAAAAGTAAAATTGGAAAAGTCCCAAGCACAAAACTTCCAAGAAATCAAGGACTCCATTAAAAGATGAAATCTAAGCAAAATAGGAATAGATGAAAAAGGAGATTCCGGTCTTCAAGGTCTAGAAAATATTTTTAAGAAAATCATAGACAAAAATTTCCTAACTTAAAGAAAGAGATGTCCATAAAAATAAAAGAGGCCTACAGACTAGACCAAAAAACAAACTCCTCACATCACATAATAGTCAAAATCTACAGAACAAAGAAAAAAATATTAAAGGGAAAAAGGCCAAGTAACATAAAGGTAGACATATCAGAATCACTCTTGACATTTCAGCACAAACTGTGTAAGCCAGAAGGGCCTGGAAAGATGTCATCCAGACTCTAAGGGACCACAGATGCCAACCCAGACTATTATACCCAGCAAAGTTTTCAATCAACAGAAATGAAGAAAAAATATTCCATGAAAAAAAACTATACTTAAACAATATCTACACAGCAGCCCAACCTTACAGAAGATATGAGAAGGAAAACTACAATCCAACAAAATAACTACACCCAAAAAGCACAGGATATATATAATTTCACAAAAAATAATTAAAAGAGAACAGGCATTGAAACACAGCAACACCACCGACTCCACAATAAAAGGCACTAAAATTATTGGTCATTATTATCTATCAACATCAAGGGACTCAAATCTCCAAAAAAAAAAGAAAAGATTAACAGAATAGTTGTAGAAACAAGACTAATATTCTGCTGCATCAAAGATACACACTTCTGCAACAAAGATAAACACTACCTCAGAGTAAAGGGCTAGAAAAATGATTTTCAAGCAAATAGACCCAGAAAACGAGCTGGGGTAGCTATCCTAATATCTAATAAAATAGACTTTCATTCAAAATTGATAAAAAAAAAAGATGAAGGGGGCACTTCATTCTCATCAAAGGAAAAATTCACCAGGTGAACATCACAAACATGAACATTTATGCACCAAATACAAGAGCACCTGTATTTGTAAATAAAACATTAGTAAAGCTTAAATCAAACATTGATTCCAATATCTTAATAGTGAGAGACTTAAACATATCACTCTCAATAAGGGACAGATAATCCAGACAGAAGTTAAATAGGGAAATAATAACATTTACAGAGGTCCTAAATCAAATGGACAAAAATAGATGTCAATAGAACTTTTCACCCAAATTCAAAATATTATACCTTCTTTCCAGGACATCAAGGCACCTTCTAAAAAATTGACCATATAGTCGGGCACAAAACAAGCCTCAACAGATACAAGAAGATCGAAATAATCCCTTGTATCCAATCAGACCACCATGGTTTAAAGTAGATCTCAACAAAAACAGGAATAACAAAAAGCAACATACACATGGCAACTAAACAACTCTCTACTCAATGACAGCTTAGTTAGGGAAGAAATGAACAAAGAAATTAGAGACTTACTAAAATTCAATGAAAAAGAAGACACAACTTACCCAAATTTATGGGACACAATCAAAGCATACTATTCATTGCAAAGTGCCTTCAGAAAGAAGTTGGAGACATTTCATACAAGAAGCTTAACAGCACACCTAAAAGCCCTGGGGGGGGGGAGCAGACACACTCAAGAGGAGTAGATGATTAGAAATAATTAAACTCAGCTGAAATCAATGAATTAGAAACAAAGAAAACAATTGAAAGAATCAATGAGACCAAGAGCTGGTTCTTTGAGAGAATCAACAAGATAGATAAACCCTTAGCTAAACTATCTAAAAGGCAGAGACAAACAATCCAAATCAGTAAAATCAGAAACAAAAAGGGGGGGCATAACAACAGACACTGAAGAAATCCAAACAATCATTAAATCTTACTACAAAAGCATAGATGCCACAGAATTTGAAAATCTAAATGGAATGGACAGCTTTCTTGATAGATTTCATTTCTAAAATTAAACCAAGATCAGGTAAATAGATTTAATAGTCCTATATCCCCCAAGGAAATAGCAGTCATCAAAAGTCTCCCTTCCATAAAAGGCCAGGGCCAGGTGGTTTCCATGTAGAATTCTACTAGACCTTCAAAGAAGAGCTAACTCCAGTTCTCTTCAAACTATTCCACAAAACAGATACAGACGGAATATTATCAAACTCATTCTGTGAAGCCACAGTCACCGTTATACCTAAACCACACAGAGACTCAACAAGAAAAGAGAACATTGAACCTATCTCTCTTTTGAACATTGATGCAAAAATACACTATAAAATACTTTCAAACTGATTAAAGTCCTCAACATAAAATCAGACACACTAAATCTGTTAGAAGAAAGATGGGGAAGAGCCTGGAACTTATAAGCACAGAAGACAACTTCCTGAACAGAACACCAACAGCACAAGCTCTAAGAGCAACAATCAATAAATGGGACCTCATGAAACTGAAAAGCTTCTGTAAAGCAAAGGACACTGTCATCAGAACAGAACGACAGCCTACAGACTGGGAAAGGACTTCACCAACCCTATCTCTGACAGAGGGCTAATATCCAGGATATATAAAGAACTCAAGAAGCTAAAAAGCAACAAATCAAGTAATCCAATTAAACAATGAGATACAGAGCTAAACAGAGAATTCTTTAGAGAGGACTATCGAATGGCAGAGAAACACTTAAAGAAATGCTCTGTGTCTTACTCATGAGGAAAATGCAAATTAAAATGACCCTGAGATTTCACCTTACACCCATCAGAATGGCTAAGATCAAAAACTCAATTGACAATACATGCTGGAGAGGATGTGTAGAAAGGGGAACCCTCCTCCATTGCTGGTGGGAATGTAAACTTGTACAACCACTGTGGAAATCATTCTGGCACTTTCTCTGACAATTAGGAATAGTGCTTCCTCAAGATCCAGCTATACCACTCCTATGCATATATCCAAAATATGCTCAAGTACACAACAAGGACATGTTTGCTCAATCATGTTCATAGCAGCTTTACTTGTAAAGCTAGAATCTGGAAATAACCCAGATGCCCCTCAATGGAAGAATGGATACAGAAAGTGTGGTACATTTACACAATGGAATAGTACTCAGCAATTAAAAACAAGGAAATCATGATAATTGCAGGCAAATGGTGGGAAATAGAAAAGATCATCCTTACTGAGGTATCCCAGAAATAGAAAGACACACATGGTATATACTCACTTATAGCTGGATATTAGACATATAATAAGGATAAACGTACTAAAATATGTACAACTATAGAAGCAAATCAAGAAGGAGAACCCTGGGTTAAATGATCAAACCTCACTCAGAAAGGCAAACAGGGCAGACATTGGAAGAGAGAGAAAACAGGAAACAGAACAGGAGCCTACCACAGAGGGCCTCTGGCAGACTCTACCCAGAAGGGTATTATCAAAGAGATGCTGAGGCTCATAGCCAAACTTAGGGCAGAGTGCAGGGAATCTTATTAAAGAAGATGGAGATAGTAAGACCTGGAGAGGACAGGAGCTCTACGTGGAGATCAACACAACCAAAAATTCTGGGCAGCTCAGTCCATATGTGGGTTCCCTAGTGATGTGAACAGGGACAGTCTCTGACATGAACTCAGTGGCTGGCTCTTTGGTCACCTACCCCCTGAGATGGTATCAGCCTTACCAGGCCACAGGGGAGGACAATGCAGCCAGTTCTGATGAGTCCTGATAGGATAGGGTCAGATGGAAAGGAAGGAACGACTTCCTTTATCAGTGGACTTGCAGAGGGGCATGCAAGGTGATGACAGAGAGATGGTAGGATTGGGAGGGAATGAAGGAGGGGGCTATAGCTGGGATAAAAAGTGAATAAATTATAATTAATATAAAAAAATAATAATTAAGTAAATAAAAAAGAATTTAAAGGAAAGCTTCTATTTGGGTTTTTAGTTTTTGTTTCTCAAGTGGTACCTGGCTATATAGCCCAAGTTGACATCAAACTGAAGATGTAGAGGAAGATTTTTGACCCAATTTATGTAGGCAAATTCCTTTGAATATACCAGGAAGTGTCCCCTCCCTACCTCAAGTGAAGAGAGTTCAAAGTGACAGTTTGATGGAGTCTTATATATTGCTCAAAATTTGAAGAGACAAACTGAATTAATGCTTACCTAATATGCTTAATGACTGCTTTGGTGGGCCATGGAGTTGGAATCTGACAACACACACACATACACACACACACGTCACATTTCCTGGAGGCACTGGTGAACAACATTCACTCTGGTTGCTTTTCCTATGGTCTTCTCCAACCTCTGTAGATGATAGGGCAGAAGGAAAAAGAATCAGGATAGAAGTAGGCTGAGGAAACAGAAAATACTATTCCTAGAAAGTTGGACCATTTCCACTCACCCTTACACTACGCAAGGCTTCCCATCAGGATCAAGTAATGTTCCTGGTTTTAGTAATTTCAAAGACCCAAATATTATAGCTACTGAAAAACACAAGAAAAAGTTTGTACTGAGAAGTTGTGAAGTTCTCTCTGTGTTATTTTGAAATATACAACACATTCTTTTTCACTACAGTCATTTCACTGTGTAATAGAACACAGAACTTAGCATGTTTTCACCATGAACAAACAATGAATGTTTGAGGATATACATATACAAATCACACTTACTTGATAATTGCACAATGTATACATATACTGAAATAGCACCTTGTACTTGGAAAACACATAGTTATTTGTCAATTTAAAAAAATTAATATTCTCAAGGTTCAATAAACTATGAAACAAAGGTTTTGAAGAAAAATATGTTCCACACCCAATATAAACTTGTATGAAAATATCCTTGTGTAATACAATATTGTGTGAAATGAATATATGGAATGAATTTCTTTAATAATATTAATATCTTTTTACTGATTTTTCTTTATTATTATTTATTACAATTTATTAACTTTGTATCCCACTGTAGCCCCTCCCTCATCTCCTCCCAGTCCTACCCTCCCTTTCTCTTTCCTCCCCTATATCCCTCCCCTAGTCCACTGATAGGGGAGGTCCTCCTCCCTTACAATCTAACTATAGTCTATCAGGTCTTATCAAAACTGTCTGGATCCTCTTTTTCTGTGGCCTAGTTAGGCCATTTCACCTGGAGGAGGTAATCAAAAAACAGGCAACAGAGTTCCTGCCAGGGACTGCTCCTGCTCCCCTTATTTGGATACCCCCATGGAGACTGGATATTAATGTATTTTAAAATAAGTTTTGAACTTAAAGTGACCACATATACTTGTTTTGTTCACTTTACATCCAAGTCATAGCACCCTCACTCATTTCCTCCCAGTCCCACCCTGCTTTTCTGTTCCCCTTATTCTTCCTCCTTACACCTCAAAGAAGAGTAGGTCCCTCTAACCACTCAACCCAGCATATCAAGTCTCATCAGGACTGAGCTCACCCTCTTTCTCTGTAGCCTGGCAAGGCAGCTCTAAAGGAAAGTGATTGAAAACCAGGCAACAGAGTCCATGTCAGAGTCAGCCCCAAATTATGTCCCTTACTGGGGTATCCATATGAGGATTGAGTTGTCCTTTGGCTATATCTCCATAGGAGGCCTAGGTCCAATCCAGGCATGGTCCTTGGTTGGTGCTTCAATCTCCACAGGCCACCTAGGCCCTGGTTAGTTGGCTCTGTTGATCTTCTTGTGGAGCTCCTGTCCCCTCTGCGTCCTTCTATCCTTCTTTCCACTCTTCCACAAGACTGCCTGAGCTCCACTCAATGTTTGGCTGTGGGTTTGTACATCTGTTTCAATCAGTTGCAGGGTGGAGCCACTCAGAGGACAGCTCTGCTAGGCTGTGATCTTCAAGCACAGCAGAGTAGTGTCAAGGATTGGCTCTCTCCCATGGGGTGAGTATCAGGTTGGACCCTTCATTGGTTGGACATTCCCTCAATCTCTGCTTTATTTTTGTCCCTACCCATCTTGTAGGCAGTGTAAATTATGGGTTGAAGGTTTTGTAGGTAGGTTAGTATAACCCTCCCTCTACTAGAAGTCACATTTAGTTAGAGGGTGACCTTTTCATTCTCCATGACTCCTGCTACTAGGAATCTCAGGTAGTGTCACCCTCATATTCTCCCAAGAGCCTACCCTGTCATAGGTTTCCAGCTTGTCACAGAGATACCCCCATCCGAGGTTTTTCTTCTGTCTGTAGGCTCTCTGTCCCCGCACCTCACTCTTCCTAGGTCTAATATTGACCTTCATTTCTCTCCATGCTCCCTCTCTGACACTGTTTCCTTTCTACAACCAATTCCACTCTCTATTCTATTTTCCCTTCTGAGTGAGACTTGAGCATCCTCCCTTGCATTCTCCTTGTTACTTGTCTTCTTTAAGTCTGTGAATTGTGGTATGGTTATCCTGTACTATATGCTTAAAATCCACATTTAAGTGTGTCTTTCTGGGGCTGGGTTAACTCACAGAAGATGAACTTTTCTAGTTTCATCCATTTGCCTGAAAATTTCAGGATGTCCTTCTATTTAATAACTGAGTACTATTCTATTGTGTAAATGTACTGTACTTTCTTTATCCATTCTTTTGTTGAGGGACATCTGGGTTCTTTCCAGTTTCTGGCTATTACAAATAAAGCTGCTATGAACATAGCTGAGTGAGTGTCCTTGTGGTATGGTGGAGAATCTTGCTACATGCCCAGGATTGGTACTTCTTGGTCTTGAGGTAGGTTATTCCCAGTTTTCTGAGAAAGAGCCAGACTGATTTTCAAAGTGGTTGTACAAGTTTGCACTCCCACAAACAATGGAAAGAAAGTTCCCCTTTCTCCGCATCCTCACCTGCAATGTGCTGTTACCTGTGTTTTTGTTGTTAGGCATTCTGATGGGTGTAAGATAGAATCTCATACTTTATGATTTGCATTTCCTTGATGACTAAGAACCTTGATTTTATTTTTGTTTTATTCATCATCACCATTATTATTATTATTATTATTATTATTATTATTATTAATTTGCTTTGTATCCCAGTTGTAACCCTCTTCCTCATTGCCTCCAGGTACCACCCTCTCTCTCCTCTTACTCCCCTACCCATCTTCTTTAGTCCACTGATAGGGGAAGTCCTCTGTTGAGCATTTCTTTAAGTGCTTCTAATTCTTTCAATATTCCTCTGTTGAGAACCTCTGTTTAGCTTTGTACCCCATTTTTTTAATTGGATTATTTGTTTTGTTGGTGTTTAATTTCTTGAGTCCTTTATATATTTTGGGCATTAGCCTTTTGTTGGGTGTAGTGTCGGTGAAGCCCTTCTCCCAGTCTGACAGTGTCCTTTGCCTTACAGAAGATTTTCATTTTCCTGAGGTCTCATTTACTAATTGTTGATCTTAGAGCCTGAGGTTTTGCTGTTCTGTTTAGGAAGTTGTCTCCTGTGCCAATGAGTCAGGTTCTTCTCCACTTTTAATTCTAATAGATTTAGTATTTCTGGTTTTATGTTTAGATCTTTGATTCACTTGTATTTGAATTTTGTGCAGGGTGATAGATATGGCTCTATTTACATTTTTCTACGTGTAGACATCCAGTGAGACCAGCACCATTTTTTGAAAATGCTGACTTTTTTCCATTTTATGGTTTCAACGTCTTTGTCAAAATCAAGTGTCCCTAGGTGTAGACCACACAAATTTTTATTCTCTAAATGCTCCAAAAAAGAAATTTGAAGCCAAACATCATAGGTATACCTGTACTACCCAGATGTAATGAAAATTTATATTGGGAATTTCTCTTCTGTTATTTATGCTTGTTGAGAGCTGACTCTGAGAGCAAGGTGGACCCTCTTATCTCAGACTCAAGCATGGTTATCTGAACTGTCCCTGATACCTTTACTTGGGAGAAGCTCATTCCTCAGTTTGTGACAAGGAGAAAAACAAATACCTAAGTGTATTAAAAACATTACCTCAGCCAGGCCGCGTTGGCACATGCTTTTAATACCAGCAGTTGGTGATGCAGACACGGGCAGATCTCTGGCCTTAGTTTGTAGACCAGGCTAGCCACAAACTCACAGAGCAAACACAGGCAAATGGTAGGATCTAGAAAAGATCATCCTGAGTGAGGTATCCCAGAAGCAGATAGACACACATGGCATATACTCACTTATAAGTGGATATTAGACATACAATATAAGATAAACATACTAAAATATGTATACCCAATCAACCTCATTAGCCATCAGGGAAATGCAAATCAAAACGACCCTAAGATTTCACATTACACCCATCAGAATGGCTAAGATCAAAAACTCAAGAGACAACACATGCTGGAGAGGTTGTGGAGAAAGGGGAATACTCCTCCACTGCTGGTGGGAATGTAAACTTGTTCAACCACTCTGGAAAGCAATCTGCCGCTTTCTCAGACAACTAGGAATAGCACTTCCTCAAAATCCTGCCATACCACTCCTAGGCATATATCCAAAAGTCTCAAGTACACAATAAGGACATTTGCTCAACCATGTTTGTAGCAGCTTCTGGCTATTACAAATAAGTGGAGGAATGGATGCACAAATTGTGGTGTATCTACACAATGGAATACTACTTAGCAATAAAAAAACAAGGAAATCATGAAATTTGCAGGTAAATGGTGGGATCTGAAAAAGATCATCCTGAGTGAGCTATCCCAGAAGCAGAAAGACGCACACGGTATATACTCACTCATATAGATGTGTAATATAGGATAAACCTACTAAACTCTGTACACCTAAAAAACCTAATCAAGAGGGAGGACTCTTGCTAAAACGCTCAATTCCTATCCAGAAAGGCAAAGAGGATGGACATCAGAGGAAGGAGAGAAGAGAGAACAAGTCAGGAGCCTGACACAGAGGACCTCTGAAAGGCTCTGCCATGCAGATTATCAATGCCGATGCTGAGACTTATGGGCAACCTTTGGGCAGAGTGAATCTTATGAAATAGGGAATCTTATGAAAGAAGTGGGAAACAGTAAGATCTGGAGAGAACAGGAACTCCACAAGGAGAGCAACAGAACCAAAAATTCTGAGCACAGGGGTCTTTCCTGAGTCTGATATTCCAACCAAGGACTATGCATGGAGATAACCTAAGGCCCCTGCACAGATGTAACCCATGGCAGTTCAGTATCCAAGTGGGTTCCATTGTAATAGGAACAGGGACTGTCTCTGACATGAACTGAATGGCCTGCTCTTTAATTTCCTACCCCTGAGGCGGAAGCAGCCTTACCAGGCCACAGAAGAAGACACTGCAGCCACTCCTCATGAGACCTAATTGACTAGAATCAGAAGGAAGGAAAAGAGGACCTCCCCTATCAGTGGACTTGGGGAGGGGCATGCATGCAGAGGGTGGAGAAAGGAAGGTAGTGGGATGGGAGGAGGGAGGGAACCATAGGGGGGATACAAAGTGAATAAAGGGTAATTAATAAAGAATTTAAAAAAATAAAAATAAAGTGTTAACAAAAAATAAATATTCTATAAAGATGAAATAAAAATAAAAATATAAATATAAGGTGGAGGACAGTAGAGGAAGAAAAAAAGAAGCTAAGCAAGAAGGAGGACCCTGGGGAAGAAGATCAATCCTCACTCAGCTAAGACAAAAGGATGGGCATTGGAAGAAGGGGAAAACAGGAAACAGAACAGGAGCCTACCACAGAGGGCCTCTGAAAGACTCTACCCAGCAGTGTATGAAAGCAGAGGCTGAGACTAATAATCAAACTTTGGGCAGAGTGGAGGGAATCTTATGAAAGAAGGGGGAGATAGTAAGACTTTGACAAGGACAGGTGCTCCACAAGGAGAGCAACATAACCAAAAAAAAAAAAAAAAAATCTGGGCACAGGTATTTTTTTTTCTGAGACTGATACTCCAAGGACCAATCATGGAGATGACCTAGAACCCCTGCACAGATGTAGCCCATGGTAGCTCAGTCTCCAAGTGGGTTCTCTCATAATGGGAAAGGGGACTGTCTCTGACATTAACTCAGCGGCTGGCTCTTTGATCACCTCCCCCTGAGAGGGCCTCAACCTTACCAGGCCACAGAGGAGGACAATGCAACCAGTCTTGATGAGACCTGATAAGCTAGGATCAGATAGGGGAGGAGGACTTCCCCTATCAGTGGACTGCGGAAGGGGCATGGGGGGGGGGAAGAAGGAGGGAGAGTGGGATTGGAAGGGAATAATGGAGGGGACTACAGCTGGAATATAAAGTGAAAAAACTGTAATTAATATAAAAAATTAAAATTAAAAAAAAGTGAGGCCAAGACAGCCAAGGCTTGCCACAGAAATCTAGCCTTGAAAAAAAGAAAACAAACTAACAAAAACAAACATATAAACAAAAAACATCACCTCCTGGACAACAGCAAACCATTTCTAATAGAAACTATCATTGTTGATCCAATGGCATAAAATACCTGTGATGAGAACATGAAGCCAAAAGCTCATCCATGGGAGATTGCTTTGCCTTGTATGAGACTCAGTCAGGAACTCCAGCATGTTTTGTTGTTCTTGTTTCAGCAGACTTCCCTGGTTAACTTCTGCTCCTGATTTGAGGTTGTTAACCTTTATTTACTGTCTTAGCCAGTCTATACTATACATAGTTGCTGAATGTTGTAAGCATCTCACTAGAAAACATTTTGCTATCTGCTGCTTCTATCACTGTTTCTTGTTATTTTGCTTTGTATATACTTAATAATGTTACTCATTTAAAACCAATATTTAAAAAAGCTAATGAAAATCCTTTTCCATGGGGAACACTAGTGCTCAGAAGCCTAAAGGAGGACGATGAGGGGAAGGCCAGTCTGGGATACACAGTGAGATCTTGTCTGTCTTCTCAACATAAGCAAAATAAGACAGAAAGGCTTAAAGGGCTGGGAAGGAATAATCCTTCCAAATAAATGTAAGAAACAAAATAAAAGGACTTTAAATTTATGTGACCAGATGATTGTAGCTTCTTTAAAAAGCATGGGAGTGTTCCTGATCCTTAACATATTAAGAAACAAGTTGAAATATTCTCTTTTATGACCATGAAAATATCTCCTAAATTATTGTAGACAATTTTTCTATCCTTATTTGATAGTAAATGGAGAAATCTTCATTTCCATTATCTGTATTTGTGCTTGTTTTCTACATATACTTGATGACCATTATCTTGGAGTCAAGTTCCAAATTGAGGGTTACTTAATTAGATAGATTCATACAAATTTAAGGTTCATTGGTTTTTTTCTGCTTAAACAAATGGCCCTAAATGCATTACTGCAAAATCGTGTTTTGCTCAAATATTTAGCCATATTTCTAACCTATTAGCACTAAATGACATGATATTGCAGCAACAAGCTACATTTCAAAAGCCATTTCATATGCAGGAGGTCTCTGACAGGTCTGTTTCTTCTTTTTCCTTATTTGCTTATTTTTTTTTTCTTTTATTGTAGTAAAAGTGAAGGCCTAGAAAGAACTAACTCTGTGAATCCCAGGGATGGAAGTAAATAATTCAGCACAGAGTGGCACAGAAAAATGTTTTCCTCTGCTTAATTTTTATAAGTTGTGTCTATGTGGACTCCTGAATCAAGGGAATCATGCTGAGGATTCTGATGTAGAGCAGAGTAGAGGCCCTGCCTGAATCAGATATGCAATCCTGGCAAGCATAAGTAGAGGAGGAGTGCCTCAGACAACTGGATGTTATGAAACTTGAAGAAAATATGACAACACTTTGGAGCTATTGTTTTTCAGCGAAGTTAGAGCAATTAGGAGTCTTTGGCAATCAGGTCAGTGATCAGCTAAAATATTGTGCAATGTGTGATGGTTTCTATCTGGATTCTTGCCTTTCCTTTATGTGGACTTTGGAATTTGGATAAATATCACAGAATCATAGGTATAGATTATTAGTTAATTACTAATACATTAGCTAAACAGATCTTCTCATCATTGTCTTCCCTACCCCCAAAGGCATATCAGGATTCACTGTCTACCTTTTACTACAAATGCTATCATTCAATATCCAACAGTGCTGGGTTCTTTAGTGCAACCATGCTGCCTTGATTCTGTTTATGATCAAACAGATTGTGTGTGGCTCTGGAAGTCTAGGCATAGTATCAAGTGCGTAGAGATCATTGTACTGATAAGCACAATCCTGCAAATGGCAGTCTAACATGTGTGATCAATGACTCTCATGCTCAGTTTATTGCACTCAAAATGATTTTCAGCTGTCAATATTCACATATCTAGGTCAAGAAGTTATTTCCAGAACTATATGATATCACTGAACTGGTACATGTGATGGGTCAGAGGAATGAGAAATTAATACTTTCCTGAGTAATCATACTCAAAGAGTTAATCTAGAAATCTTCTTTGCCCCTCAAGTGGGATTATTTTTAGGAATGCATCTTCTACTAATTACCTCAATTTGCCACTAGAATTAAGTGCTGGTCACTTCACGTATTATGTGGACTGCTACTATTGTCTTTCCTGATTTCTCTACTTAAATTATTTCCCTACTGCTGTTCCCTGCACCTCTCCAATAAACTACTTACTTTCAAATCTGTGTTTTTAAATCTACTTTTAAAGAAACCAATGCAAAATTAAGCCAGTCATATGCACTTAAAATACGCAAAAGACTTCATGTTCAGCACTGATACAGAAGGATAATTTCTGTACCATATGTCCTTGGAATGGACAAATGACAGCCCTATACATGCATCTCCTAATTACCTGCTGCAAAGTGGGATGGAGTTGGAGGATGGTCTAAGATCACTCATTACCCTTACCTAAGCAGTTTGCAACCCATTGGTAACAAACCCCACAAGACTGTCAGAAAACACAGGTATTTACCATACAATATCATATCAGAGTCAATGAAAATAATTTAATGGTTGGAGAGTTGTATTAAAGGGTGGCAGCAAAACTGATCTCCATGCTTCTAGCTTCTTCCTTCAGTCTACTTTAGATTACACTGTCATTTCAATTTGTCTAATACCCATTTCTATGTATCCACTCCCTGTGTAGAAGCTTGCTGGGGACTCCTAATCATACTTCAGAAAGACCAAATGTCAGTGCTTCATTTTAAGCCTCTGTTATAACCTAGAAAAGAAATATGGACTTGCTCATGACCACCTTCTTTCTAGATTGTGGGTTGCTACTAAATGCCACAGTTCTTTAGTAGGTGTTGGAATGGTTTACATGTGATTTGTCTACCAAAATTTTCTATAGTGGAAGCTCGGACTCAGTGGCAATGTTCTGAAGGTAGGCCCTCCATGAAATGGGGCCTGATGAGAGTTCATAGGCCATTAGCCAGCATGTCCTTGGAAGGAATTAACATAGTTGTCAGGAGACCCCAATTAATCCCTGGTTAGTCTTTTGTGCCTTGGGTTTTGATACAATCTCTCACTTCCTTCTGTGTTCCCGTTATTGTGATGGCACTGGTCATGAAGTTTTCACCAGAGCCAAGCCCATGCTGGTGTCATGTACATGGACTTCCTCAAATGTGAACTAAGCAAAACTCTTTTCTTTTTAAGTTCCTTAGCTTTAGACAACTTATTACAGTAAGAGAAAACAGACTAATACAAGTATCCTTGAGTAGCTCTGGTATATCTTATCAATTAGCCACCTTTCTCTCTCTCTCTCTCTCTTTCTCTCTCTCTCTCTCTCTCTCTCTCTCTCTCTCTCTTGTCACTTCACCTCTCCTCTTTATCTCTCTGTGTATTCACATGTGCCATGGAATACCTCTGGAAGTCATGGGAGTTGCAGTACAACTTGTGGGCTTGGTTCTCTTCTGCCTCCATGGGTATCCCAGGAATGGAACTCTGGTTGTCAAGATTGGCAGCAAGCATTTCTAACCACTGAGAAATCTCAGCAACAAGGTCACCATTTTCTTTTACTTCTCTAGAATAGTTGCTAGCCTAGAGAACTTCACCACAATGCATGGGCTTCTTTGATTGAGCGACCTTCAGTTTTCCTCCTAACTATGTCACCCTTTTATTTCCTAGGCCCTGGGTAATACAAACACTAAGCTAGAAATGAGGAATCCTGAGCTCCAAAATGGTTTCTGCCACTCTTTTCCTTATGCAACTTTGGATATAGATTACTTGTGTCGTTTTTTTCGTCAAGTTTTATTTGTTTGTTTGTTTGTATTTGAGATAGAGTTTCTTAGTTACAGCATGACCAAGGCAATTTAGAAAGACAGACAATTAATTCAGACTGTGCTTACAAGTTCAGAGGTTGAGTCTAATATCATCATGGCAGGGAGCAAGGCAGCAGGCAGGTAGGCATGGCCCTGGAGTAAGTAGCTGAAAGCTTATATCTGATCTACAAGTAAAAGACAGAGAGAATGAGAGCCAGCTCTAATCCTTCCCAAATAATTCTACCAATTAGGGAAAAGCATTCAAACATATGAACTTGTGGGAGCCATTCTAATTTAAAGCACCACACAGGGTCTCATAGCAGAACCTGCTAAAGTAGCTCAGACAAGCCTTGAACTCATAGATCTGCTCTCTTCTGCCTCTGAGTGCTGGGATTAAAGGTATGTAGCACCATGCCTGGCCAAGGAACTTGTATCTTTGAACCTTCAATTCACTATCTATATAGATGCCTATATAGAAAATCCCCCAGCATTGTTTTATTTTTTGAAAACTATTTTTTCTCATTTATTTATTTTATTCACTTTACAGCCTTATAGCTCCTTTCCTCCTCCCCTACCAGACCCATCCTCTCTTCCTTCCCCCTCTTCCCTCCACTTTTCCTCAGAAAAACGGAGCTCCTGTTCCCATCAACCCCAGATCATCAAGTTGCATAAAGACTGAACATGTCCTCTTCCCCTGTGGCCTGTCAAGGCAGTCCTACCAAGAGAAAGTGATCTAAAAGCTAGCAAATGAGTCTGTGTCTGATGCAGTCCCCCATTATCTTACTAGAGTACCTACTTGAAGCCTAAGCTGCCCTTCTGCTACATCTTCCTAGCCAGCCTAAGTCCAGTCCATGCATGGTCCTTGATTGATGCTTCAGTCTCAGTACACCCCTCTAGGCCCTGGTTAGTTGGCTTTGCTGTTTTTTGTTTTTGTTTTTGTTTTTGTTTTTTGTGGAGGTCCTGTCACTCTCGGGTCCTTTTTTCTTTAATCCTACTATTCCCCAAGACTCCATACACATTGAACAATGTTTGGCTATGAGTCTCAGCATCTCTTTTGAAGCCCTGCTGGGCAGAACCTCTCAGAGAACAACTCTGAAAAGCTCCTGTCTGTAAACTTAGCAGAGTATCTTTCATAGAGTCAGGGATTGGCACTCTCTGATATGGTGAGTCTTTGATTGGGCCAGGCATCAGCTGGGTATTGCCTCAATCTGTGCTCTATGTTCTATCTTTATCACTGCACATCTTGTAGGCAGGGTAGATTTTGGGTCAAAGTTTTTGTAGATGAGTTGGTGTTCTCCACCCTTACTAGAAGACTAGTCTACTTAGAGGAAGTCCTCTTTAGTCTCTATGGTGTCTGTTAATAAGTCTCTGCACAAATTTCCCTCATATCCTAGGAGCCTACTCTGACCTAGGTCTCCAGCTTATCACAGAAATATCCACACTTTCAATATCTCTTTTCTCTGCAGACCTTCTGTCCTCTTGCCCTTTTTCTCTCAAGGTTTGATCTCTGTCCTCTTAACTCTCTGTGTGCCTTCTCCTTCCTCTCTCTGTTCCCTCTCTTCAGCCACTACCTCTGCCTATTCTACCATACCTCCAAGTGATATTTTTGCATCCTTCCTTGGAACTTTCTTATTATTTATATTCTTTGGCTCTATGCTTTATAGTATACTTATCTTATACTATAAGGTTAAAATCCCCTTATAAGTGAGAACATACCATGTACTTCTTTCTGGGTCTGGGTTACCTCACTCAAGATGATCTTTTTTTAGTTCCATCCATTTGCCTGCAAATTTTAGGATTTCCTTCTTGTTAATAGCTGAGTAGTATTCCACTCTGTAAATGTGCCACAGTTTCTTTATCCATTCTTCAGATGAAGGATATCTAGGTTGTTTCTAGATTTTGGCTATTATGAATAAAGCTGTTTTGAATATAGTTGAACAAGTATCCCTTTTGTATGGCAGAGGGTCTTTTGGGTATATATCCAGAGAGGTATATCTGGGTCTTCCCAAATTTCTAAGAAAGCACCAGATTGATTTCCAACGTGGTGTTACAAATTTACACTCTCACCAGCAATCGAGGAGTGTTCCCCTTTCTCCACACCCTTGATCCTACCAATACATGAGCATGGATATCTTTCCATTTTTTTTGATATCTTTTTAATTTCTTGGAGACTTGAAGTTTTTGTCATACAGGTCTTTCACTTGCTTGTTTGGAGTTACAACAGGATAGTTTATATTATTTGTGGATATAGTGAAGGGTGTGGTTTCACTAATTTCTTTCTCAGCCCATTTGACATTTGTGTACAGGTGGACTACTGATTTTTTTTAATTAATCTGTAATTAGCACCTTTGCTGAAGTGTTTCTCAGCTGAAGGAGTTCTCTGGTGGAATTCTTGGGGTCGGTTATGGAATTCTTGGGGTCGGTTAGGTACACTATCATATCTTTTGCAAATAGCAATACTTTGACTTCTTCGTGCCTATTTGCATGCCTTTTATCTCCTTTAGTTGTCTTATAAATCTAGCTAAAACTTCAAGTACTAGATTGAAGAAGTATGGAAAGAGTGGGCAGCCTTGTCTTGTCCCTGATTTTAGTGAAATTGATTTGAGTTTTTCTCCATTTAATTTGATGTTGGCCATCAACTTGTGGAATATAGCTTTCATTCTCTTTAGCTATGGGCATTGTATCCCTGATCTTTCCAAGACTTTCACCATGAAGGGCTATTGGATTTTGTCGAAGGCTTTTTCTGTATTTAATAAGAAAGTCATGTAATTTTTTCATTGAGTTTGTTTATATTGTGGACTATGCTGATGGATTTCCTTATACTGAAACATCCCTGCATTTCTGGGATGAAGCCAATTTAGTCATGTACTTAATGTGTTCTTGTATTTTTTTTTACAAGTATTTTATTGAGTTTTTTTGCTTCAATATTCATGAGTGAAGCTGGTCTGACATTCTCTTTCTTTGTTGAGTCTTTGTGTGGTTTAGGTATGAGGTTGACTGTGGTTTCATAGAATTAATTTGGCAATGTTCCTTTAGTTTCTATTTTGTGGAATAGTTTGAGGAGTATTGGTATTAGCTCTTCTTTGAATTTTGGCTTGAATTCTGTGCTGAAGCCGTATGGTCCTGGGCTTTTTTTGTTTGGGATACTATCGATGAGTGGTTATGTTCCTTTAGAGGATATAGGACTGTTTAAACTGTTTACCTGATCTTGGTTTAGGTTTGGTAGGTGAAATCTGTCCATTAAATCATCCATTTCCTTTAGATTTTCAAATTTTGTGGAAAATATGCTTTTGATGTAAGACCTAATGAATTTTTGGATTTCCTCAGTGTCTATTACTATTTTCCCTTTTTGCTTCTCATTTTATTAATTTGGACAGTCACCCTCTGTCTTTTAGTTAGTTTGCCTAAGGATTTTTGTCTATCTTGTTGATTTTCTCAAAGAATCAGCTCTTGGTTTAATCGATTCTTTATATCATCTTCCTTGTTTCCAATTTATTGATTTCAGCCCTGAGTTTGATTATTTCCTGTTATCTACATCTCTTTGGTGTGTCTGCTTCCTTCTGTTCTAGAGCTTTCAGTTGTGCTGCTAAGTTGCTAGTAAGGGATCTCTCCAATTTCTTTCTCAAAGTTCTTAGTGATATGAACTTCCTTCTTAGCACTGCTTTCATTGTGTCCCATAAGTTTGGGTAAGCTATGCATTCATTTTCACCGAATACTAGAAAGTCTTTAATTTCTTTCTTTACTTCTTCCCTGACCTAGTGGTCATTTTGAGTAGGGTGTTTTTTGGTTTCTTTTAGTTTATAGGCTTTCTCTTGATTCTCTTGTTGAGTTCCAGCTCTAATCTATGGTGGTCTGATAAGATTCAGGGGTTATTTCAGTATTTTTATATCTGTTGAGGCTTGCTTCCTGACCAAGTATATGGCCAGTTTTGGAGAAGGTTCCATGATGTACTGGGAAGAAGGTATATTCTCTGTGTTTGGGTGAAATGTTCTGTAGATATTTGTTAGGTCCATTTAATTCACGACATCTGTTAGTTTCTTTATTTCCCCATTTTGTTTCTGTCTTGATGATCTTTCAATTGAAGAGAGTGGGGTGTTGTTGAAATCCCCCACTAGTAATGTGTGGGTGTCCATGTGTGATTTAAGCTTTAGTAGTGTTTCTTCTATGAATGAGGCTCTCCTTGCATTTGGGGTGTAGATATTCAGAATTGAGATGTCATCTTGGAGTTTGTCCCCTTTGATGAGTATGAAGTGTCCTTTTCCATCTGTTTTGATTAGTTTTTTTGAATGTCTATTTTATTAGATACTAGAATGACTATTCCAGCTTACTTCTTGGGTCTGTTTGCTTTGAAAAGCTTTTTCTAGCACTTTACTCTGAGATGATGTCTATCTTTATTGCTGTGCTGTTTTTCTTATATGCAGCAGAAACATGGGTCCTATTTTGATATCCATTCTGTTAACCAGTGTCTTTTTTTTGGGGAGTTTATGCCATTGATGTTGAACAATATTAATGACCAGTTTTTGATACTTCCTGTTATTTTGATGCTGGTGTTGGTAGTGTGTGTGTGTGTGTGTGTGTGTGAGAGAGAGAGAGAGAGAGAGAGAGAGAGAGAGAGAGAGAGATCTCCTTCTTTTGTTTTTGCTGGTGTGGAGTTATTTATTTCTTGTGTTTTCCTGAGTGTAGTTGTCTTCCTTTGGTTGGAGTTTTTCTTCTAATATCTTCTTTAGGGCTGGATTTGTAAGTAGGTACTCTTTAAACTGTGTTTGTCATGGAACATTTCCTTTTCTTCCGCTATGGTGATTAAAAGTTCTACTGGGTATAGTAGTAGGGGCTGACACCTGTAGTCTCTTAGTATCTGTAAGATATCTGTCCTGGCTTTTCTGGTTTTAGAGTTTCTGACGAGAAATCAGGCTTAATTCTGATAGGTTTGCTTTTATAAGTGACTTGGCCTTTTTTCCCCTGCATCTTTTAATATCCTCTCTTTGTTTTGCACATTTAAAGTTTTGATTATTATGTGGCAGGATGGTTTTCTTTTTTGGCCCAATCTATTTGGTGTTTTGTGGGCTTCTGTTATGTTTATAGATCTCTCTTTCTTTAGGTTGGGGAAGTTTTCTTCAATGATTTTGTTGAAAATATTTTCGGGGCCTTGGACTTGGGATTCTTCTTCTTCTATTCCCGTTATTCTTAGGTTTGGTCTTTTCATGGTGTCTCCGATTTCTTGGGTATTTTGTATCAGGAGCTTTTTAGATTTAACATTTTCTTTGACTGATTTTTCAGTTTCTTCAGTTGTATCTTCTACCTCTGAGACTCTCTCATCCATCTCTTGTATTCTGTTGGTGATGCTTGTGTCTGAAGTTCCTGTCCTCTTTCCTAGGTTTTCCATCTCCAGGATTGTCTCAGATTGTGTTTTCTTTATTTATTCTAGCTCCATTTTCAGTTCTTATTCATTTCCTTCTCTATTTTTTATTATAGTTTTCTGTGTTTGTTTAATTTCTTTAAGGGAATACTTCAATTCCTTCACCCTTTTGACTGTATTTTTTCTGTGCTACATAGAGAGCTTTATTTTTCTCCTTTAATGCCGCTATCATTTTCACAACTTCTGATTTAAACTCTTTCTCTCTTCCTCTCTCTCTCTCTCTCTCTCTCTTTTTAAACTTTGGGTGTGATAGTATCTCCAGAGCTTGCTATGGTAGGAACATTGGTCTCTGGTGGTGCCAAAATGCTCTGAGTTTTGTTGCTTGTTTTCTTACTCTGACCTCTAAACTATCTGGTTGATTGTGGTGTTCTCTGGCCTGGTAGTCCCTCCACTGGGTTCACTGGCTGTGTCCTAGGTGCTCCAGGAAAGCTGGGGAGCAGACAGAAAGACCTCTGAGAGTGATCGTTGTTTGGTGCCCACAGGCTTCCTCATGCTGAGGGACAATAGAGCTCTGATCCTGCAGTGAATTTACCGCAGCTGGGTCACTGTCTCTGCTGGGCTAGCTGTTTCTGACTGAGTTGTGCTAGGCAGCTTCCCCCAGCGTTGTTACACAAATAAAATGTAACTTTGTGCTAGAAGACAAACTGCCTGTTTTGTAAATCTGAGGAATGACATAGCATAAAGTTCTGCTATTATCATTTTATAAAGAGGATTCTTAAAGAAGACTCTAACAGACATTACCAAAAGATGAAAGAATCAGGAACAAGGTCACCAAAGGAAACACACAATTTTGGAAAACACGTTGGTGCCACTTACAAGTCACTTATGCCAGTGATTCATCTGGTGCCATCTTCACAGAGGCCCACAGGCACAGGGCAAGCCTGTGTGTGGGTTGCCATGGCAACTGCCAGCCAGAACTGGAAATTCTAGCAGCTAACAATATCAATCATTATGTGGAAAGAGTCAAAGAAACTGCAAGAAAAATTATATCTCACAAGGTCATGGTAACAACTGTAGTAATGTTGTTCTGTAGCAACTATAGTCACAGTATCAGCATCATCTTGGGTCAGATTAAACATGCGTTTTGGGGAGCCCTTCCCCAGACCTGACACACTACAAGAATGGAGCCCAATCAAAATCCAAATTTTCACAAAAGTTGCAGATGAATCCAATGTATGCAAGAATTTAAGAGTTACTGTTTCAACTTTCGCTCTCCAGATATACAATGTGGAGGTATTAAAGAAACATTTTTGAATGGAAGTAAAATGTTTTCATAAATTGCATAGGGATGGCAAAATATATATGCTAAAAAGTCTGTTAGTTTTCTATTTATACACAACAATTACAAATTTGTAAATGAAAAAAAAAACAACATATGTCCTTTATTTTTTATTTTGTGAAAATTTAGATTTTGATTGGGCTCCATTCTTGTAGTGTGTCAGGTCTGGGGAAGGGCTCCCCAAAACGCATGTTTAATCAGATCCAAGATGATGCTGATACTGTGACTATAGCTGCTACAGAGCAACATTACAACTTCTAGAGGTCAGGAATGAAGCATAATTTAGCTGGTTCTTCTGCTGTATGTTTTATAATGCTGTAGTCACATCAAGACTGGGATTTCATCAGGGGCTTATCCAGAGAAGAGCTGATTTAAAGCCCTGGAGCTGTCAGAGTTTCCTCCCGTGTATCTGCAAAATGGCAACTTGGCTTTTAAAAGCCAACGATGGAAAGAGATTGCTAATACTGGCAGTGGGTGTATTAAGGGGAGGAGACAATAAGGTATAGATAAAATCAAAGTAGGAATGAGGAATAGTGGGGAACCAAAATGTTCACACTTAGAGGTGACAGAGAAGTAAGGGTTTGAAGAAAGTTTAACCAAAATGAAGAATTATGAAAAAGCTATATGGAGATGCAGGACCAAATAAAAGGTGTCTTTTGTAATATAGTACAGTCTTGGAACTATAAACATTCACAGGTTTAATCTGCATCCAAAGAGATGAGATTATCTAAAAGCATGCACATGAGAAGGAGAGAGTGTGGTAGATATGTGAACGTCTATCTTCCACAACCTTCCTGCTGGTCCTTCCTGACTCATGTGTCTCCTATATGAGTCCCAAATCATCTAAGGTTTCATGACAAAGTCAACATAAATTCTAAATCTCATCTTCTAACTCACAGCCACATGTAAATGAGGTTTGCAGGGTGTGGTCATTTATTGGCTTAGGTACAGCAACATGGTTTATCTCCAAAGGAGAATTTGAGAAACTAAGGAAACACATTGCTGCTCTCCACCACACCAACATACAATGACGAACCAGGAGTGGTGCAACAGTTCCACACACTCCAGTCCAAATGGGAGAAAGGAAATATTTAGTATTGTTTCATTTGGTTTCAAGGTCCAACAACTGTTTTCTTTGCTTCTGAAGAACCTCTATCCTCTGCATCCTTAGCTCCATGCTGAATCAATTTCCTTCTTCATGAAAGAAAGCATGGTTGGTAGATAATTATTCCAGCCTCTTTCCTGCTGACATCAATTTGGAAAGTCAACAGTTTTCCTTCGATCATTTTGTAATGTTTGGTTCTTTCAATTCAAGCTGCCTATTTTTTTTTTAAGTAACTTTCTCAAAAACATTGTGAGGACCTTACGTAATTTTTTTTTTTTTGGCATTTTCTTCTTAAGTGCATATAAGCGTTCTGTCTGAATTTATGCCTATGCGCCGTCTGTGTGCAGTTTCTATAGTCCAGAAGAGGGCATTGAATCACCTGAAATGGAGTTACAGACTGTTGTGAGCTGTCAAATAGGTCTTAGGAAGTGAACCCTGGTCCTCTGGATGAGTGGCAAGTGTTCTTAACTGCTGACCTGCCTTTCCAGCCTGGTAATCACTTCTTTTTTGCTTTTGTCTTTTTTTAATATAATTTTTTATTTATTACAATTTATTCACTTTGTATCCCAGCTGTAGCCCCACCCTCATCCCCTCCTAATCCCCCCTTCCCTCCCTCCCTCACTTCTTTATTAGGCAAAAGAGACACATAGATTTTTTTCAAGAAAACACCTCCTCTTCCTTGAACTCCTGCTAAAAGGGACATTGCAATTGAACAATTGAACATTGCAATTTGTTTTGTTTGGCTTTATGTTTTATTGTTGTTTGTTGTTTGTCTGCAAAAATACTCTGTTCTCTGATTCTGTGAGATTTTGGCAAAAGGCTATAGTCACAACCTTAACTTCATTTCCTCAGAACTAAGACAGCATTATTTTTGTATTCTTTGCCAAAATAATCTAGAAAGACCAGATCTTCAAAATCAGAAATCCATGTTATTGCTAAAGTCCCTGCCTGCTGCAGTGCATGGCAGCCATATCCCGACCTCTACATAGGGGCGAGTCTTCTCTCCCAGAAGTCCTTCATTATATAACCAGACCCTTTCTGTCCTTTCTCTCCTGTATTCCCCTTCCTGCTCTCTTTCCCTTCCTCCCTCTCTCTTTCACTGTTCCCAATAATACTGCATTTACATAATATAGCTTTGTTTCTCCCTTAGCTCATATTGTTTTATTTAATTAATCAGTTATTTTTGTCCTATCTTTATTTCTTCATCTCTTCCTGCATTTTGCTATAAAGAAGTCAGGTATTACCCTTAATATTTCACTGGTAAACCTCTAAGCTAGATAACCAGGTTCACTACATTTGCATAGCTTCAGGAAACATTGTTTTAGGAAGTTTCCACCCCTGCCTAGCAAGTGTTCCCATCTCTCAGTCTTCTAATAATATATATAATTACTTTGAGCCCTTACCAGCAAACTCCAGTTCCAGAGTTCTAACAGTTCACCCAAGGCAATCTGGGCTTTCTTCACCATTTTCTCTGTGTTGTTTTACTGGCCATCCATTGATCAGTTACAAAGCCTACATGTTTACATATCTATCACAGCAATATTCTCATTCTAGTATCAAAATATTTACTTTCTACAGCTATGTGACAAATCACCACACATTGATATTGACACACAGAGTTACCATTCATAAAGTTAGTACTAGAGAATCATGACATAGATTTCTGAAAATATGATATTTGAAGTGACCTCATGATTTTGTATCAGGTCCCATTCATAGCTATACTTTGTCACATGTGGCCTGAAGGCCACAGTTTGGACATGCCTAACTGAACAGTAAACAATTGTTTTCTCCATTTCGATAGGTCATAGGTAAGAGCACTGCTTAAACTTGATCCTCTACTTAGGGTCTCCCAAGGATGATATCAAATTATCATTCAGGAATAAAGATCAAAATCTTTACTGAGGAATTCTTTCTTTCTGAATTCCTGTAGTCATTGTCAGAATGTACTTCCTCCTTACCTGGAAGATTCATACAAACTTGCTTCTTCATAGGTAGCAGTGGTGAGGAAGCTGCTGACTCTATTGTCCCAGGATTTTTCTGCTTTCCCTGTTATATCCATTAATCCTGCTGTTGTTCCTGTCTTGTTTGTGCAGCCATTTCTAGGAGAGATTGTTTCACAGCAGACTTCCTAAAATTTTGGCTTTCATAACCCTTCTGCTCTCCTCTTCCTCAGTGTTTCCTGAGCCATGAATATATGAGCTGTGATTTATCTGTATACACTGGAGTTGGGATCTTTTGATCTTTGCATTGTGTCCAGTTGTAGCTCTCTTTGATGATCTCCATTTCCTGTAGAGAAGCTGCTTTGATGATGGGTGGTAGACGCACTCATCTGTTCGTGTAAGAATAAGAGTTAAAGAGTAGTAAGCAATTATTCTGGTCAAGCAAAGTATTGGTAGTAAATATTTTCTTCCTCCTTCTCCCGTGTGTGTGTGTGTGTGTGTGTGTGTGTGTGTGTGTGTGTGTGTGTGAACACAAAGGTCAGAAATGAAGGTGTGAACATCTGGGAGCTGGAGTTTGAGGTTTTGTGTGTCTCCTGATGTGGGTGCTTTAATACAAACTCTCTCACTCTCTGATAAGGTAGTAAGATATCTTAACCCTGAGCCAGCTGTACAGCTCCCAAGAAGAGAGGATTTTATAAAGTCACAATCATAATAAGATAAAATCTATTGGTGTTACCTTAAAATTGGCTTGCAGGACTACAGAAGTGGATCATTGGTCAAAGACACATGTTGATCTTGCAGAGTACTTGGGTTCATTTCCCAGCACCCACATAATGATAGCATCCAACTGTCTATATCTGTAGTTCCAGGGTATCCAACACACTCATCTTGTCTCTGAGGGCATCAGACATACAAAGGATATATAGAAATACATTCAAACAAAATCATTGTACTCATAAAACAAAATAAAAATTCTAAAAAGAAGAAATCAATCTGTTTGCTACACTGTACTTACTAAATGTTTAACCAAGCTAATGAAGTTGTTAAAGGACACTCTTTTTGTTAAGGACACTTGGGACAAGTGACATGTCGCAGGGCAGGGCAATGCAAAGGATCCTTTACCTTGATTCTTGCTGGGGTCATTTCAGGTTTAACTAGAATTTTATCTCCTTGATGGAGATACCCATAACAAGTTACCGAACTCCACTCTAGGAACCGAATGTCAGGGCATATTAGATAAATTAGTTTAGCTTCTGCTAAACTGCCTGTTTGTGTACAACCTCCTCCAGCTAACTGCTTCTGTTAAACTGCTTCCTTCAACTGCTTACTCTTTCTAAGCTCCCCCACAACCCTACCCACTAAAGCTGTCAGAGCAAGATGCCAGGAAGTAGTGTCTGTCTTTAAAATCCCCTTGTTCTGAACACTTGGGGTCTTAGGGACCCCCACCTAGGTACCAAAGCACTTGTGTGTGGTTCTTGCTATAAACTTTGCCTGAGTAGTGTCTCTATTGGGATACCACTACCACCAGTACATCCAAACTTAATGCTTGCAAAAATAAAACATCACATATTATTGTGATTTTTTTTTTTTTGTGAGACATGAATCCAAGCCTGGATAAATTTGGTTCTCAAATTATTTCTTCAACGTTGCTGTCAGGACATCAGCCAGAACTGCATTCTTCTTAAATGCTCGAATGAAGAATGCTCCCTCAGGTTGTTGGTAAAATTTTTTGCTTGAAGCTATAGGTTTCATGGCAGCTTAGAGAGAGAGGAGAGAGAGGAAGAAGAGAGAGAAAGAGAGGCTATTATGCTAAGTAGTACTATTTGTATTTATAGATTAAAATTTTCAATTTTTCACTCCCTTGGCTATACATTGCAATCACCTGGGATCTTTTAATAATGTAGATTTTCCTTTCCAGGTGTTCTATTTGTGGGCGGTCCATTACCTATACCTGGTGTTCTTCGTTGATTGGGTAGAACAGAGTAAAATCAGTGGTTTATAAAGGTGATCCAAGCACTAGTGTCTCCCAGGAAAGAGTGTGACAAGAGTACTTGTGTGAAACAAAGCCATAGGATGCATATGTTGAGTCAGGTTAGCTATCCATTACATATAGTACCTGGTATAAAACCTCACAGGTTTACTCCAGTTCTGACTAGGTATTGAAACAAAAATTAAAAAGAAACGAACAGAAACACAAAATCCACATGTACCATTGGTTTACCATTTCAAACCATTTTGGCTTCACAGACCTTTTCTTTTTTCAAGTGTTGTGGCAAAAGACAGGTAGGTATCATTGGACTCTTTCTGCAGATACTCCCACAGTGTTATCACCTCCTGCTAGATTCTGAAGTCTGTCTCTGGTCCTCTGTCCTATGCCCTTACTCTGGCTTTCAGAATACATATATGCAGACATATTAAAATCTGTAGAGAAACCTGTTTGCTCGTGGAGAATGGCAACCAGTTGATAAATCCTCTTCATCCACAGAACATGCCCAATAAAATCCTTCAGAATTTCTGGAGGCAGCTCTTCAGGGGCCAAGTCCCACTCATGTAGCATTCTGTGGCTCTTACTGCAACTGTGTGGGTTATGATTGTTCTCCCTTTCAGCTCTGCTCTCTTTGTTTCTTCCCTGCTCTCTGGCATTGAAGCCCAGAGAAAATGCAAACAAATAAGCATTAACAGCCTCATGCTCTGCTTTCTGCTGCATCCAACTTACAAATGTAGGTAAGTTGGAACATATTATTTTCTTTGTCTTAAATTTTTAGAATAAAATAGATATATACGTATATATAATGTATTCATGATGTATATATGACATTTTTGAATGTTTAAATATTTGTAACATTCAAAAATAAAACACCATGCAAAAGAGTCCTCAAGCATTCCAAACACAATTGGTAGAATGCCATAATATATGAAGAAGACATTTTAAAAAGAGACAACAAAGAGCATGTAAATGATGCAAAATTAGGTTGAGGCAAATAAAAGAGTAACTTTTTAATCATAGGCTTGTTGAAATCTGATTGACAAGCAATAAATTGCAAGTATTAAGATACGATACTAGATAATTTTGCAATATGAATGAAAATATCAAAACTCAAAATAGTACATATCCATCATGCTTCAACTTTCCTTTGTGTCCTTTTTAATATTTTTCTCAATTTATTCATTATATATCCCGATTGGAGCCCCCTCACTCAACTCTTCCCAATGCCACCCTCCCTCTTTCTTCCCTCCAATCCCCTTCCCCTAGTCCACTGAGAGAGGAGTTCTCCACTATTGCCATCTGCCCATAGCTTATTAAGTCTCATCAGAACTGCCTAGATCCTCTTCCTCTATAGCCTGGCAAGACCACATCAACAGGGGTAAGTGATCAAAGAGCAGGAAATTGAGTTCATTACAGAGGCAGCTCCTGCTCCCTTTACCTGGGCATCCACATGGAGACTGAGCTGCCAGTTGGCTACACCTGAGCATAGGGTCTAGGTCCTCTCTGTGCATGGTCTTCGATTGGTGCATCTGTCTCTGCAAGTACCCCCTGGGCTCAGCATTTTTAGCTTTGTTGGTCTCCTTGTGGGGCTCCTGTCCCCTCCCTATTCTTCTTTCCTCACTCTCTTCTTCCATAAAACTCCCTAACTCTGCCCAATTACTATATAATACAACTAATATCTACTTATAAGTGAGTGTATACATTGCCTGTCTAATATGAATTCCGAAAGCTAGCATCTACTGTTCAGAACAATCTGAGACCTATCTAGATTTTGTTGTTCATCAGTAGTTTACTCTAATTTTTGGATAAAAACTACAGTAACTATTTGTATCTCAAGAATTAATATTTTGAACATTTCACATCCCAATATAATAATTGTTACGTAAATTCTGATATTTAACTGTGCTCTCAGAAATTGGTTATATGGTTTTGTTTTATATTTAGTCCATATATACTTGTATTAAAATGGTCTTAATTGATGCTGATAAAGAAAAGTTTGCAACATTGTATGTATTACTCTATCACTTTTATATAGTGTATCTTAATTTTGAAATGCTTTATTGATGTTTATAGGAAAATATCTATATGTGGCCTAGATTTATTTCTCTGAAATAAAATAATCTGTAAAGTAGGATTCCAGCGGTGTCAAGGCTGTCACCTTTGACACCAAGGTGTCAAAGCTTTGTGAAGTCTTTTGAAACAAACACCTTAGCTCCACCTCTTTCTTAACTGCAAGATGGTGGCTACTAGAACACTTGTCATAAAATCCATATTCTATCTTTCCTAGCTAAGGGTGCCCTGTTTTAATCACCTTTCTGTGGGTCCATAGAGTACTTGTGTCTTACTACACTGGGAATGATAATTCATATCTTTAAACAAATCCTGAAACTGTAGTCTTTTCACTAGGCACCTTCTTCAGTCGAATGAAAGCCAAGCTTCCATTTTATAGTTTTTACTATGTATGTATATGTGCATGCTGCTTATGTGTCTATGTGTTTGTATGTGTGTGGATGCACATGTGTGCAGATATAGGTGGAGGCTTGACACTGACATTGGTGTCTTCCTCAGTTTCTCTTTGCTTTATTTATTGAGGCCAGAGTCTCTTGCTAAACCTGGTGCTAGGCTATTGTGGCTAGTCTAGCTAGCCAGCTTGCTGCAGAAAGCCTCTCTATCTCCCTTTGAAGTATTAGGCTTACAGGTGACTGCCATGTCCACTGTTTTTTATGTGCATTTCTGGAGATCAAAACTCTGATTCTCACACTGCTGGAGCAAGTATTTTATTCCCTGAGCCATATATCCAACCCAAATTTTATTTTATTAAAGAATAAGAGGAACGTGCCTGGCTACATGACTCAACTGATAAAAGTGCTTGCCATGAAAGCATGAGGATCAGAGTATGGATCTCCAAGAGCCACATAAAAATCTGTGTGTAACAGTGATTGTCTATAATCTCAGTATTCGGAAGACAGAGACATCCATTGGTCTTGCTGGCCAGTTATTCTAGTGAGCTCTAGGATCAGAGACCCTATCTCAAAATAAGTATACAGGTAAAGAAAAAAATGATTATAAGAGATAATATCAGAAAACTCATGGAAGCTACTGGTAGGACATTTGTAAAGTTAAATTCTACCGAGAACCTGGAGTATTATATCTGAGTTTGTGCATTGGAGAGTGGTTTGCTCTTGATGGTAGGAGTGTAGAAACTCTGATGGATGGGGCAGCCTGATGTGCAGAGGAACCCACATCAAAGATGACATGAAAATTGGGTCCACAGTAGGCCAAGCCTCTCTTTCCAAGTTTCTGAACCAAGTCCTTGAGAGGACAAGAAGATAATTCTAAACCTCAGACCTGTGAATTTTTTTTTTATCCTGCCAGCTTATAAAATTTAAATATGTTCTGTTGTTTTATATAGCAAAAAAATATAATTAGAAAACCTGATACAATAAAGTAATAAGGAATATAGGTCAAATAGGCCAGAACAATATCATTATTGAAGTGTGTGTGTGTGTGTGTGTGTGTGTGTGTGTGTGTGTGTTTGCTGTGTTTATCCATGAGGGTACATGTAGAAAACCAGAGGCTGTTATGAAGATGTCTTTCTCAGTGGTTTCTACATCTTTTTCTTGTTTTTTGAAATGGGCTCTCTTTCTGAACCTAGAGCTTCCTCATGCAATTAGACTGATTTGCAGTATAATGGGAAAATGAGACATGCATGTTCTAAGGATAGGTTAATTTGTGTACCCAGTTCCTCAGCTAACTGGCTTTATATAATGAAATGCCAACTAATAAACCATTGACTCAAAATGTCTCAATAAAGACTGATTTGTTTTATCAAGGTGCTTTTTGAAAATCTAACTTTTCTCTTTCCATTTTTAAAAAAGTGTATATTAGCACACAAAGTAATGGATTTTATTATGGTATTTTAATACTTGTTCTTAGTCACCCTATTCCCCAACTATTCTTCATTGCCACTCCACCATTCACCTTCCTCTTCACAATTCTTTTGTTTCCATACAACTCATTTTAAATTTTCTTACCCTTCTATTTCTCTTAATATATCTACTTCCCTTTTCATGATACTCTTCTTTGTTTCATGACTGCCTTCCATATAAAATAATTTTATTTGTCTAAGTCTGGTTTATTTTAATTAATATAATGATTTCCAGGTCCATATATTTTCCTGAAAATGTCATGATTTTATGTTTCTTTATGCCTGAATAAAATTCCACTGTGAACAAGTATCCCATTTTCTTTTACCATCTGTAAGTGGATACCTAGGCTAGTTTTATTTCTAACCTATTGTGAATGATGAAGCAATAAACAAGGATAATCTCTTTAGTAATATCCAAATATCTCTTTAGTAATATCATTTGAGCATATAGCCAATTATTATATATCTAAGTTATATGCTTCTTCTATTTTAAAATTTTTGAGAAACCTTAATACTAATGTCCATAGTGGCTGCACCAGTTTACATTCCCATTAGCATCCATTGTCTTTTCCTCCTGATGTTAGGCATTATGACTGGGGTAACATGGAGTCTCAAAGCATTTTTAATTTGTAGCTTTGTGATGGTTATAGTAATTGAGTATTTTTACAAACACTTATTGGTTCTCTGTATTTCTTGGGAAAGGTCTAGTTAATTAGCCCATTTATTTATTTGGAAATTTTGGTTTTTTATGTTTAATGTATGCAGTTCTGTATGTATTCTATATATTAATATCCCATGTGATGGTCAGTGGGCAAAGATAGTCACCCATTCTGTGGGCTGCATCTTCTCTCTGATGTTTCTTTTGCTATGGGAAATGAAGATACATTATCTGACAGAATAGAATCTGACTGATGTCTATCTGAGTTTTCTATAGACTCATGTTCCCCTTGAAACCTCATGAACTGGGCTCTACTGTCCTTATTTTTTCAAAGTATTGTCTTCTAAGATCCTACAAGAATGGTCAGTTAAGATATGTTTATGGCCTTCAAGGTATTTTCTAGACCAAATTTCTACCTTCTGTCTGCAGACTAGTTCCAAAGACCTAGGGACCATATTTTCAGGTTTAATCACAACAATGACCCCAATCCTGGTACTGATTTTTGTATTAGTTACTTATCTCATTGCTTAGACAAAATATTTGACAAAAGCATCTAAAGGAAGAAGAGTTTATTTGTGCTTATACTTTCAGGAGGATACAGATCATCATGATAGGGAAGGAAGTTCAGCAGTAGTTACAAGGAATTTCTGGTCACATTGTATCCAAAGTAGGGAGACAGAGAGTAATAAATATTGTATTCAACTATCTTTATCCTTTTCATGCAGTCTTGAAATTCAGCCCATTGAATGGCCTGTGTTTAAGATAGGTCTTCCCACCTCAATTCATGTAATCTAGGTAGTCCTTTAGAGATATATTCAGAGGCTTATTTATTTGGGTGAATCTAGATCCTGCAACGTTGATAGTCAATATTAACCATGACATCTAGGTATCTAGGTATTTTATTTTTGCTATTATGAATAGGATATTTTTCTGACTTTCTTTCTTGACAAAGTTTCTTTTTGTTATATTAAAAAGATACTGATATTTTCTGATGATTTTCTACCATTCTATCTTAAGGCGAATAGTTATCAAATCTTAGAGTTCTATGGTAGAGTCTTAAGTGTAAGTGTGTGCCATCTATAAATAGGAATAATTTAACTTATTCCTTTCCTACTGGTATTTCTTTCTTTTGTGTTATTGTACAGATAAGTTCCATGTACTGTATGGAGTAAGAAAAGAGAGTGAACATTTCCCCTCAGCCCACATTTTAAAGGAAGTGTTTTCAGTTTTTCACCATATGTTATTATTTAATATTGGTTAGAGGTTTGTCATAGATAACCTTTATTATATTGAAGCATGTTCCTGCTATGCCTACTTTCCTCAGCACATTTGTCATGAAATCATGTTGAACTTTGTCAAAGGTATTGTCTGTGTATATGAGATGGTTACGTTATTTCTGTTCTTTTGTCTATTATATTATGTTTGTATGGTGAATACCTTTACATATTTTTTGTAGCGTTTGCACCACTGCCATTTCTCTTTTAATTTTTTTCATTATTATTATCATTTATTACAATTTATTCACTTTATATCTCTGTGGTAGCCCTCCCCCTCATCTTTTACTGGTCTTACCTTCCCTCTTCTTTCCCTCCAGGTCCCTCTTCTAGTCCACTGATACAGGAGGTCTTCCTCCCCTATCTGACCCTAGCCTATTAAGACTGTCTGGATCCTCTTTCTCTGTGGCCTAGTAAAACCAACCCACCAGGAAGAGTTGATGAAAGAGCAAGCAATCGAGTTACTGCCAGTGACTGCACCTGCTCCCCTTACTAGGGAACCCACGTGGAGTCTGAGCTGCCCAATATCTGAGCAGAGGTCAACTGCCATTTCTTAGTTTGTAATTGTTTTAAAATATTGTTATTTATTACCAATTTTAAAAGACAATTTTGGTAGATGGAAATAGAGGGAAATAGGAAATACAGTATAAATGCAAAGTCAAACCATATTAATTAAAGGTATGAAAAATAATAATGCAGATATTATATAATACACACAAGAAAGAAAGAACACCCCTAAAAGGATATTTACGTAAGATACAAGCTACAATCAAACAACTAATTTAAGTACATAAGTGTAAATAAAAAATAAGAGTAAATGAAGTGGGCTGAATGTTATGCTTATTTGTGGATATAAGGATAAGAATTTGTAATGCAGTTAGAGGTTATTTTAGTGTAAGAAAGTGATAGCAGTAGGTTTTCTTCTGAAATCTATGCCTTCACTAGCTACAGGTGTTTAGCTAGGTGTCCTAAACCTGACATGAATTCCACACTATTGAGCAGTCCTTATGTCCAATTAGACAGCTATTGGTCACTACCAAGGTATAAGTGTCACAGCTTCACCTGTAGGTGCAGAGGCATCTGTCAAGGTTTCATAGCCTGGTGAGAGAAGAATGAAGCTCAGTTTAGGGCAACTTTGGTAGCCGGTGCTGGTCCAAACTTTCTGAATCTGACACCTGCTGGTTAATTTTAGCCATATTTAATTTAAGCACAGAACAATTCGGGGGGAAAAGGTTTCTGATACCAATTATCTCAAATAACTCAGTTCTCTGAGTATAGCAGAGCTCAAGACATGTTTACATAGAAATTCTTTACAAAGCAAATTTGGCTTCTTTTACAAAGATGGGTATTGTTAACTCAGAGATAGTGCTCAAGATTTAGAGTCTATGCAGAATAACTGAGTTAAACATAATGCCTATGGCTGTCAGGATTAGCCTGGCCCTAGGATAACACAGAAGGCACTTAGGCTGTGCTGTAAATTACAAGTGACATCATTCAAAGGATGTTTTATGACCTAGAAGCAATACTTAAGATTAAAGGGAAAAGGGTCCGGGATTTAAAAAAAAAAAAAAAAAAAGTAAGTTCTGAGAGATATGGGTAGAGCTGGCGCAATGGATAGCAAAGGATCACCAGGTTGTAAACTGCATTCTTTCCCAGCATTCTGGAAAAACAGGTAACCTCTTCCTTTGAAGAGACAAGCATGCATGTCTAACTTCTCCTGGCTTCTTCAGTGTTTATGTGCGCAAGGACATTTTGCCCTCTGCATTTAGAGATATCTTGTCATGCTGATCACTGTTATGGTGCACAGAAATCACAGCTGTGTAAGATTATTGATTACTTTTTTACCTTTGCAAGTTGTATAACAGCTTTCAGTAGTACAGAAGCTCATGCCCAGGAAAAATGCTTTGAGTAAGATTCAGCTCAATTTCTCTAAGTCCTATGTTCATAGTGCATAGTGTTTACAGCAAGAAACTGGGTGTTGTCTTCCAGGTTGCTGGGTTTGCTTGTGTTCATCAGGGAATGTGTTAATCCTACCTCATGTCTTCCTGTCCTGTCATGGCACAAACAATGGTGGAGGTGGTTCCTTCTAGCATTCTGCTGTTATAGTTCCCATGATAACAACAGGAGACCAAATTCCTGGTAACTAACATGGAACTCAGTCTCGTATGTTTTTCAGCTAAGCATTGGTTGACAGTTGCTCCTGCTCTACAGAGATAACACCTAGTACGGAGAAGATCTCACCTAGGCTTTTTTTTTTTTCCACACCACTTTTTTCTCTCATAGGAATAGAATATATTGTTTTTCCCCCAGACACTACTCTTTCATTAGATTGCATAAAGGCAGCTCCTAATCTTCTGTCTTACACAGAAGTCCAAGTATCTTTTCTTTTCTTATTCCTACTTACACTCTTGTAAATAACCCCTCTATGAAGCCTTTCTCTTGTTATCCTAATTTCAACATGCCATCTGTCCTCTGTGTAGCCTTATGATGAATACATAAGCTGAGCGTGTTGGTTTGAGTATCAAGTTTGTCTGATGGTGATTTCTCCTTTGCTTATGGTTTACCCTTCAGAGATGGCTCCACATTCGCTGAGATGATATACCCAGAACTGTAGACCCATGAGACTGAAAGCCAGGCTCTAGATCTCAGGAAGTTCACAAAGAAATGGATTCTTCTACAATTCAAACATCTGTCCTTTTTTCCCTGTCAAGTACAGAACAAAAATCTATATTTTTCTGCATTCTAGAGTAATTAGTTTTCAGGAGTGTTTTGAGGAAGAGACTACATGCAGATTGTTTTGTATGCACCTGGTACCTATAATGTGTTAAGCATTACTCTTGTTTTGTTTAATGTTTCTTTGACTAATATGTTCTTTACTTTTTGAAATATAAGTGCTTTTTAAGACTCCTCCTTAAGAATGCCTTTGTTATTTTGGTATACTGAGATTATGGGGATCGGGATGAGAAAAGAGGATGCAGGTACACCAGTTATTTACACACAGTGCACATATCATCTAAAACCTTATTGTGAAAGAGCCACCAAATGGAAAAGATTCTGACTTAGCACTTGTCACATACGAACATTTAATGAATCAAGCATGGAACTATATCGAAACAGAAATGGCACTGGAAGTAAAACAAATAGTCTTGACAGCTAATTGAAATTAAATATTCATGGTATGTTTGGCTTAATTGTCCTCAGAAGTGTTGAATCATTGCAGCAAGGGCAAGAGTTGACAGATGAGACACCTTGGGATATGGTATGGTGTCAAGACTTAAACCTTCTTTGCTATCTAAAAACGAGTAAGGACAGTTAAGCAAAAAAGACTAAAACTTCCTTCATCTTAGAGAAAGCCAACATCCAGGGTGCCAAGCAGATGTCTACATGCAGCAGCTGGAGTAAATTGCCTGTGATTAATTTACACCCATCATCCTAACAGAGGTTCAGTTCAAACTCAACATTATGAGGTCCTGTCCCTTCTCCTTTTCAAGCAGGAAATAGTTTTTTACTCAACTACACATATATACACACATCTTACCAGGTATAGTGAGTCAAAATCAGTATCCATCATTTTTATGTGCTTCTAGCATCATTTTTCTATGATGCTTGCTTGTTTAATACAAACGATTTCCTCAAGAATTTGGTTTCATGTATTTATTATTTAACACAAAACGTCACTCATTGAAACTCCAGAGCAGCTCAGGAACATGCAGATGAGATGCTATCATGAATTGACAGAGTGAGCAAAGACATTCAAAAAGAATGGTGTTAATTTGCATAGGATTGCACGCTGAGCTTTGCTCTGAACTATTTCTGTGAATGGTCAGTGGACCAGACATAAAATCATATAATAAATCATAAGGTGAAGACCAATGTGTTAAACGGTGTGGGAGCCAGGGGAAGTAAATAAAATCATGTCTTGTCAAGGTTATAAGAACCTTGACACTCAAGGAGATATAGAATGGAAAATTGCTTCATAAATCCTGAGATAAAACAGAACCACCTCAATTTTAAACCACACAGGTATCAAGTCAAAAATTATATTAAACGATGAACCAAATTTAGGCAGGCAATTAAAGATTGGACATGCTGAGGGCAATGACATTTTAGCAATCATGGTATTAAAGGAAGAATTTGCCAGATTATATTTTTCTTGGAGATAAACTAAATCACATAAATAATTAACTAGGGATGATACAAATTGGGACTAGAAAAAATAATGAAACGAGAAGATTACTATAGTATTAACAAACTTGTTGAACATATATCATTCAGTCAACAAAAATTCTGATATTGTGTTTTGGAATAATAAGAAAATGGGATTGAGGTGAGGTAGATGAAAGAACTTTTACATTTTTATGATCTTATCTAGATATTCTGGATTTCTTCTTCAGCTGGAAGAGCCATTATTCCACACTGGAGTTGAGTTTTGCAATTAATTAAACTGTACTTACAGAAAAATAAATGGTGTTTGTCAATTTTGGACTCCTTTAGTTTTTATTTTCTGAATAGTATTAACACAATTGTTCTGCCAAAGAAAGAGCAGGGCTCCTTTTCAAATTCAAATTATGGGCTGCTCTCAGCTCTCTCTCTCTCTCTCTTGCTCTCTTGCTCTTGCTCTTGCTCTCACACTCTTGCTCTTTCTTTCATCCCCTGTTTATTATTTCTATCAGTCTCAGCTAGGGCCCCATGGCCTTCAGCTCCCTAAGTGCTGACTCAGGGCAGAGAAACAAGCACATAAGCTTGGAATCTCTCTGGAGTAGAAAGAACTGCAGATTAGGAAGGCTTTTGTCATCTTTGTCATGTGTAATTTTATTTAATCTACTTGAAAAAGTGATAACTGGGAGCCAGAGAACCTTTGAACTCTTAAATGAACAATAATCATAGAGAAAAATGAAAGGGGGGAGAGTAAAAACAAACAAACAAAAAACACTTGAAGCATCTCTCAGCTAGAATTTCTTGTCAGATAAAGTTTCATCAATGAAACCCATATCGTTTCTCACTAAAAATGGTTGAGATTTGCTAGCAGAAAGTCTGTGTAGAAATAAACTGTAATTAATGGTACTTTGAAAGACAATGTGTTTTTCAGTTATATATATTTTTTCTTGTCACATTGTTGCATTTCAATTTTAGGGTGATTTCCATTGACACATTTAATAGTATAAGATAGCTAATAATTCAGAACAAATAAATGAGAAAAGTAGGAGAGGGATGAAGCATAGTTGAGATGGAGCGGGAGGTCACTATGGTAACTGATATTTTCAGAGTTTGGCTGGAGATATGAAATGTGAAAGACAAAACAAAACAGCATTATTACAATAAGCTTAAACCTGGTGTTCCTGAGGGCTAGAGTGAAAGGATTCCCTGGGGTTCTCATAATGGAAATATGATGGACACTTTTCTCCTTTTCACACCTACAATAAATACACAAATGAGTTTCAGTATGTAGCTTTTTAGACTGTCCTTGGTGCCGCCATATAACCGTCATCAAGAAAAGGCAATTAGACCGAGCCCACACTTGTCTCTCATGAGCTCTAGGAAAGAAGGTTCGCATGTACCAACAATGGATGACGTACTATACACGTGTCACTCAATCACTCTTATGTATATGCTTTCCCAGTTTGGGAGAACACTGAGTCCAGGCTGATACCCCATACAGAGGCTGGAAACTGACTATCAGGCTGGTTAAACGCAAAATAAGATTAACTTCTTGTGACTGTTGAAGAACTCTGACACCTGAAACAGTTGCCCTTCCTGTATGGAGTAAATTTGTTTGAATTCTGGAGCAATCTAAAAGTTAGACTCAAAATAAAGGCTCCACCAGCCTACAATTGTATAAAATAAATGTAGCCATGCCACTACAGCAGATGAATGCAAAATGTAACTACGCAGGTAATCTTCACCTAGAAAAAGAAAACAAAACCAATTTAAAGGGTTTTTTTTTATAATTTTTTTTAACTTGGCAGGTATCACAAACATCTCTGAATTTATATACATTGTTTTTTGTAGTTTTTGTCCATAACCTTATGTGTTTTTGCATGAGAATATAAAGTATAAAGGTAATTCATTATTTTAGAAGGTGTAGTAGATATTTTCCAAGTAGCTTAATAAGTTTCTTTGTACTTTAAAACTTGTTAGAGACAAAGATGTGTTCATTTTTAGGTTGCCAAATCTGGGTAAACTTTCACTGAATTTTATTCTAGGTAGAATGTTATTTTAGAATGATTTTTGTCCAGAACAGTTTCTGGTCCTTCCATTTGCCTGTTTTCCATTACTTACCTCTATGATCCTAGTTCTAGTCCCATGGCACAGTGGGCTTTGAACTTTCATATTCCAATGTGAGGAGAATCAACAGAGTAGAGATGATTTTGCCAGGATAGATGTAAACTACCTGACTGTATAAGGAAATGGCTGCAAGGACATAATGACATTATCTCATTATACTTGTCTTAAATTCATCCTAGTTTGAAAAATGGCTACTTAGATACTAAGTCTTAATACTTATAGTCAAAAGTGCTCATAGAATTATAAGGTTCTTAAAATAAGAAGATTATCCTAGATTATCAAATTAAGCCCTAAATATCACTGCAAGTGTCTTCTGGAGAGACAGGCAGAGAGAGATTATATATGCAGAAAAAGTGATATAAAAAAAAAAAGAAACAAAAGTTAGGACAATGTGTCTACAAACCAAGGAGCACCAAGGGATGTAAGTAGTTACCAGAGGCTAGATGAGACAAGGAATAGATTTTCCCCTAGAACTTGAAGAGGAAATTATGCTGATATCTACCTTCTACAGTTATGAAGTTAACACCTTTCTATTGGATAGCACTTTTCACCATGGCTTGACCATGTGGATAAAAGTGATATCTAAAGGCTAAAGAGAAAAATTGTAACTTGATAATTAAGCTTTTTGCAAATTTCCTAATAGTGTTCCTTACTCCTTTCCAGTAAACCTCTGAAAACCATTATCATTTATTTTTCCAATTTAAAAATAGGTGTGTTGGCATTAGTCTTCCTGTATCCTATCAGTTATTTTGCATATGTAAGAGTAGTTTTGAGTTTTTAGTCCACAATCCCCTGAATCAAAAGCACACCTGTAATCCCAACACCCAGGAGGCAGAGGCAGGAAGATCAGGAAATTGAAGCCAATCTGAGCTATATGGAGACTCTCTCTTTCTCTCTCTCTCTCCTTCCCTCTCTCCCACCCTCCTTCTCTTCATCCCTCCCTCCCTTCTTCTCCCCTCTCTCTCCCATCCTCATTCTCTTTCTTTTTCTTCCTCCTTTTCTCTCTCCCTCTACCCCCTCTCTCTCACACACATACTGGGGTGGTGGTGGGGAAAAGACAGCTCAAGAAGATAGGATGATCGCATTTCTACACTAGAAGTTAGAAGCTACCATGTAGGTTTGACAAGGAACTGTGGACAGAGATGTTTTGTCTGAGACCCAATAGGGTTTATTTTATATGGGAATTTTCTGTTAAGTGTCCCAAGGTTCTTCACATGATGACCTGAGTCATGAAGGTTGAGAGACAGTCACCAATAGGCAGCAGTGCTGATATTCAGTGCATATGTTTCAGTGTTCCTAAAGAGTGACTGCCTGTTTACCTTTTGAATGCTGGGATAAAATACCATGACCAAGGCAACTTACAGAAGGAAGAGTTTATTTGTATTTACGGTTTCAGAAGGATAACAGTCAGTATCATCATGGCAGGGAGGCATGGCAACAAGTAGGCATGGCAGCTGGAGCATCACTCTGAGAATGTACATCCTTTACAATTGCATGAAGCAGAGAGCATGAATTGCAAATGGCATGAATCTTTTAATTCTCAAACCTCAACCCCGGTGACATACTTCCCCTAAGAAGGTGATATCTCCTGAACCTCCACAAGAAGAACTATCAACTTGGAACCAAATGTTCAAGTACATAAGCTTATGGGGACTCTATCATTCAAACCTCCACACTACCCTTGAGTCTGGGTCAGAGAATGTAGGGGTTTAATACTAAGGAACAGAATCCAGTCAAGTACATAGTCTCTGAGCTATAAGGAAGCCATTATAATTGGAAGCCAGTAAGATTCAATGGCTGCTTCTTAGCATAGTATATTCTAGCTTATAATGATCAAAACAAAATATTTTACAATTTAATACATTCACTTAGCATAGTATATTCTAGCTTATAATGACCAAAACAAAGCCTTTTACAATTTAATACATTCAAACAGAGTGCTGTAGCCTATGCTAAAGGCTTAATGTAGCCTATGAAACTATACCCAACCCCTTAACCTGATATGTCTTAGCTTTCAGTGGTCATTTACCCTTTGAAGATTCACATATTACATAAAATATCTTAGGGACAATTATCAGCAAAAATAAACCCTCTCTAGCTTTAGGCAAAAGATTTCCCAAACATTCACTTCCTCATTTGTTCACTACTGCTCAAAATCTGGAATTTCAAGGCAAAAACCCAAGTGGAGAAGTTTTCTCAGTACCTTAACATTTATAGTGAGTAACTGTGTTTGTGTCTGTGTGTCAGTGTCTGTGTGTGTGTGAACTGTTTTTTTTTTTTTTTTGACATTTTTAGTCTTATTGGTCATTTGTTTCTTTGTTTTGATATTTATTTAAGTGGGTCCTTTTGCTTTTGTTTTTTGAAGAGAGAGAGGAGACATAGAATTTAGTGGGTAGGGAGGTGGGGACAATCTGGGTGGAGTTGAGGGAGAGGAAAAGCATGATCAAGGTGCCTTTTGTGAAAATAAACTTTTAATTTCAAAAATTATACCTTTATAAATGTAAAGTGCACAAATGAGCAATTATCCCAAAAGAAAGAGTTCTGAACTCATGTAGCCAACCTGAGATCACATTTTAAATTTTAAGGAAAGATGAGACTACTTCCTAAACCCTTCACCACAAAAGGAAGAGATCAAAACCTAGGTTAATATCTCAATGGATTATGTTAACACTCATGTCATTAATCACACAAATGATTTAACTTGGAATTTAGATTTCACATGAGAAACTAGAGTGTTCCTCTGTAAGAATTTAATCTCAGCCTTTTTAATTCTTGGTCATTGTATGAGTGAATAAAAGAAGAAAAAAATGAATTAATGTCTTGAGTCTCTTCCTCAACAGATACTCAGAGAATTTTACTTCTCTGAGCAGCCATGTGAAAAAATTCCTATTATTTTCTCAATAAAAGTCCTAAGGCTCAGTAAAGTTAAGTCCCTTGCCTAAGGTCATAGAACTGCCAACCGACAAAGCTGAGGCGTTGAGATTTCAAGCAGGTATCTCTGCATGCAAAGTTTCTACAGTTGGAATCTTTTGCTTCTATCTTTTGCTGCAGCTAAGTAAGCTATGAGAGGTACACTATTTACCATAGCAAACTATACTAGTTATATTTCTGTTGCTGTGATAAAATATGACAAGAGAAAGCAATTCATGGAAGATTTTATTTCGGATTTGTTTGAATTATGACTCCTGAGTATATCATGGTAGTAGTGGTTGCAGGGGAGTAACAGCAATTGGCAGACATGGCAGAGGGATCAGGAAGGTGAAAGTACATCCCCAACTCAGAACACAAAGCAGAGAAACAATTGGAATTGGGGTTAGCCTAAAAACACTCAAAGCCTATCCGTAGTGACTTATTTCCTCTAGCAAGGCTGTACCACCTCCCAAACAGTGCCATTAACTGGGCATTAGGTGTGCAAATACAAGAGTCTGTAGAGGAATACTTCTCCTTCAAACCATTACACACAAAGAACAATAAGATACAAAACTTAAGAAATGATCCTTGAGACAAGTAATTCTTTTATTTTCAAAGGTAGAAACATTTAATCTGTTATAAATGCTCTCATTTAGCTGCCAGCCAAATAGTCCTTATTTGTATCACTTATTCTGGAAATCTTATAAAATTGACCTCTGGAAATATAATGAACATTCAAAGACACTGAACCAAAGGGGCAGAAATGGACTCCTTACAGCTATATCCAGAGGAATGGATTCTGTGTGCTTACTCATCAACAAATTTGTAGTTTGTGACCGCATTCATAAATATTTTGCTTAATAAAAATTGATGGCAATTGAATTATCAGAATTAAAATAACATTTCTGTACTGAGGCCAGAGTTAGAAACGTATAGAAATACAGCTCTAGTCATGTCTCACCTTTTACCCAGTCTCAAATCTGCATAAAATTTGCTTTTCCCCTAAGGTTAAGTTGTTCAACTTTATCTTTGTTCAGATGGATCCCTATCACTCGTAAATTAGAGGAAATAATACTTTTCTTACAAGATTCTTTGCCCCTTGTTAATTTTTGACAATTTCATACATGTATGCGACATATTATAATCATATTCAGCACAAATTACACTCTCCTATCCACATTTTGCTCCTGCTAATACCATTTTTTTAATCGAGTAGTTCCCCTGCTCCTTACATATGATTTTATATGCAGGTCTTGGGCAGGTAGCTACAGCTTTTGTGTGTTCATAATTTCAAGAGCAATGTCATATCCAAACAGCAGAATTTCATGACAATTTTTCAAACCAATTGCAGTCTTTCTGTCCTCTCTTCCAGGCTATTCCCTGTAACTTGGGGTGTAGCAACCTGGCACTTTGATTTATATTTCCTACTTAGGGCTGAGCACTCAAAAATAACATATGTACTTTAACAAGTAATAATTCTCCATATTAACTGTCAGGCACTGTATAAAGAAGCTTTTCTGAAGTGGGAAATGGTAAGAGCTGGAGGGGATGGGAACTCCACAAGGAGAGCAACAGAACAACATAATTTGAACACAGGGAACTTCCCAGAGACTCATACTCCAACCAAGGACTATTCATGGAGATAACCTAGAACTCCTGCACAGATGTAGCCCATGGCAGATCAGTGTCCAAGTGGGTTACATAGTAATGGGAAGAGGGACTGCCTCTGACATAATCTGATTGGCCTGCTCTTTGATCACCTCCCCCTGAGGGGGGAGCAGCCTTACCAGGCCACGGTAGAGGACAATGCAGCCAATTTTGATGAGAACTGATAGACTAAGATCAGAAAGGAGAGGAGAACCTCCCCTATCAGTGGACTTGGGGAGTGGCATGCATGCAGAAAGGGGAGGGAGGGTGGGATCGGGAGGGGAGGAGGGAGGGGCTTATGGGGGGATACAAAATGAATAAAGTGTAATTAATAAAAAATCAGAAAAAAGAAGCTTTTCTGACCAAGGCTGAAAGCAACACTAGATTGTAGCTATCGTCATAAATACTCAGAAGGCAGATTGATAATACAGCCATTTAATAAACCATTAGTAGTGGGTCCCCACTATTCAGAGCTGTGACCTCCCTACCTATAAGTTTTTTACTTGCCTTATAATACAAGGCATGCATTTTCTCACTTAGTATAGGTCTCATAATTGTGATTATCCACCCCCTGCAGTCATGCATGCCACTATTATATCAGTGAGTATATCTTGCCTGGTAAGTAGTTATTTTAGCACACAGGGTCCACAGCTTGGGTAACACTATTGAGAATTTTTTTCTTTCCCCAGAAACCTGCCTAACACCTTTGGTAATGTTGAATGCTAGTCAGTTACACTTGATTTCTGAATGTTCTGTATCCAAAGTGTGTGGTATTTACATAGGTTCTTAGCATATAATTTTAGTGGGCAATAAAGAGCAACAGCAATAGACTTTATTGCTTTGGGAGCTTCTCGGGCCCCTGTGACCAATAACTCTCAGGGCAATATAGCACACCTGGCACTTAGATTTTTATTTAAAGATACCAATGAGTTCTAGAAAGAGTATTATTTAACCATAAAAGATACTTCTTTTCAAATTCTTCTATTTTAAATTACATCCTCTGATTAATCTATAAAATTGTAGGTTTCCATACAGGTTTAGCATACATTCGTATTTTTTTTCTTCACCTCAATCCAAATTTACCTTATCTTATCAGATTTTTATGAGCCTTTATTAGGAAAACTTTGCGAAAATTCTTTAAATACTTAAAGACCCCTGACCTTTATCATAAGATTAATTCTTTCTCCATGTCTTAAAAAGTGATAGAAATATAAAATTGTGTTTACCAACTCTGCTTACATTAGTCTCACAAAATTCTGGGTAGTTTACTCTAATATATGAAAACCAGGAAAACTCTCATAAAAAAAACTCTCATTTTGGCTTTTAAAAGGCCAAAACCAGAAAGAGTCATAAGTCTCTGTCGTGGTTTGGATAAGAATGCCCCCCAATAATGTTTTGTCAACATGTAAGACCTGGAGTCTCAATGCTCAGGATCACAGGAACTCTCATAGACCACAGCTCGATGCAAAAGCAAGAGGTTTTATTGCTATCGAGATAGGGTCATCCCTCCAAAGACAGGAGATGACCCCGAACATGCAAAGCACAGGGTTTTTATACCTGAAAATCAGGTCAATTTGCTCTATAGTTTACAGCTGGTTGTAGATAATTTACAGCTGGTTGTTTCTCGGAACAGTTCACCCCACCCTTCAAGAGCTCTCAGCACCTGGCTTCAATTCAAAGAATCACAGTTGTTTTTTCTCATTCCCAGGTGGTCCCTCAAACAGTCAACAAGGAGTGGCACTATCTGAGAGAAATTAAGAGGTGTGGTCCTGTTGGAAGAAGTGTGTCACTATCAAAAGCCCAAGCCAGTCCAATGTCTGTCTCTCTCTCTTCCTGCTACCTGCAGTTCTGAATGTAGAACTCTCAGTTTCTTCACCAGCACCATGTTATCCTATGTGCTATCTCTGCCATGATGACAACGAACTAACTCCCCTAAACTGTAAGCAAGCTCCAATGAAATTCTTTCTTTTATAAGAGTTCCTATGGCCATAGGAATAGAACTTTAAATAAGACAAAAGTTTGTACCAGGGAATAGAGTATTAGTGACAGGCCTGACCATGCTGCTCGGTGATGGAATGTTAACTTTGGAACTCTGGATTAGAAAAGCAGTTGAATGTTTTAAGTGGAGCTAAATGAGTCATACTAGTAGGTACATGAAAGACAATGGCACTGAGGCAAAGTGGGGAGTGTAGCTCAAGAGGTTTCAGAGGAGAAGAATATATGGCCTAAAGACCATTAATGTGATATTTAGGCAAACAGGCAAAGTATTTGGATGCTATTTTTAAATCTGGCTAAGGCTCATTTGTAGAGTTTTAAACTAATGGCATTGTCAGATGAGATTTCAGGAAAGCCTAGTATTCACTTTGTCTTGTGGTTATTAGTAGCCAGTTTTATGCAGATCTATGATGAAACAAAGCAAGCTGAGCAAGGAAAATTTAAAAAATGTACAGTTTGGAGGGAAAAGGAAATGGAATGGAAATATGTCCAGAGCTTAAGGAGATAAAAAGTTTAAAAGAATAATATGATGTTAAATGGAATAAAGAAGGGTGACCTTAGGACAATACTCCGTGAATCTAAGGTTCCAACTTGTGCAAAGAAATTAAGAAAAGCTCAGCAGTGAAAGGTACCATCAAAAACAGAAAGCTAATGAAAATATATTTGAATGAGAGGCCCAACTTCCAGCCTTAACAACCAGAAGAACCTGGCACCTTTAGCTATTTGGTTCTGCTTAACAGTCAAGGATACAAGAATAGGGGTCTGGAATCTCCCTCTGTGACTAAGGAAAGCCACTGAGTTCAGGTACATCCTTGCATAGAGGCCCAGAGAGGCTATTCCATGAAGCTGTGAATGAAAAGCCTGGTTTTCTTTGAAGACTCCAAGATGTTGGGGATGCCAGAGTCATGGGATAGCTGCCATGAAGTGCTACAGACTGCTTGTGTAACCAGCCCAAGAGAGAGAAGTGTGTTGTAGTCAACAATGCTGAAAGGAGTTGGAGATCTGAAAAGTATTTTGACAGCAGACACGGAGATGCAGAGTTTGGAGTTTGCCCTGCTATTTTTCAGTCCTGCTTTGGTCCAGTATTTCCTCTCTATGCTCTTTTTTCTCCCGTTATGGAATGGTAATGTGAATTCTGTTCTGTTGTATGTCGAAAATATGTGTTCTCCTTTTTGGTTTTTATTTTACAGTTGATTACATTTAAGAGCTTTCCTTGAGTCTCAGAAGAGACGTTGGATTCTTAAACAGTCAGTCTTAAGACCGAAAGACTATGTGGACTGAATACATTTTTGAAGGTGGACTGAATACATTTTTTATGGTACAACTACTAGCCTATAGAGTTTAGGGAGTGGAATGTGGTGGTTTGGATCAGAATGACCCCAAACAGTCTCATATATTTGAATGCTTGGTCATAATGGAGTGATACTACTTAAGAGATATTAAGAGGTTTGGCCTTGTTTGAGGAGATATGGTCTGGTTGAAGGAAGCATGTTATTTGGGGTGGGCTTTGGGTTTTTAAAACCCAAGCCAGTTCCAGTATCTCCCTATTTTCCTGCTGTCTGTATTTCTGGGTGTAGAACTTTCAGCTATTTCTCCAGCACCATGTCAGCCTGTGTGTTGCTATTGTCCACGCCATGATGGCAAATGACTAAATCTCTGAAAATGTATGCAAGTTCCAGCTAAATGTGTCCATTTATCCCATGGCCATGGTGTCTATTGACAGCAATAGAACACTGACTTAAACAGACAGCAACTGCTGAATGATACTGTTCTAAGTAGATAATAAAAGATAAAACCTATACCTGTTTATTATTTTTGTTATTCAAATTTTCTATTTCTGTAATTATATTTTGTTTGGTTTTTTTTTCTGGTGTTTAGAAATAGGATCTTTATATGTAGTACAGGCTGGCTTGAAACTCTCATTTACTTGAATTCAGCCCCCAGAGTGCTGTAATCACAGGCGCGTACCACTATGCCCATGTTCTCCTTACTTATCTTTAAAATTATCTCAGATTTCTGAATCATATAAAATATTGTAGATCCTTTATATCCAACTCCTCATTAAGCACAATACCAACTTCTGGAAATTATGAAGTGACATTTCAAGAAGATGTCTGAAAAGTAGTGAGAAGATGATCTTTTGAAATATTGGGAATGAGGAAAAAACTCAGCAGCACACCACAAAGAGAAGGCAGCCACTTTGGGGAATTCTCTGTTCCTGTCCTGACAACAGAAGACAATCCACCCTTGGATTGAATAGGCATCTATCTGATAACATAATATGAGATGCTACTTGCACAAGAGACCACAGGAACATTCACCAATGATAAGAAATTATTCGAAGAAGTACTCCTTATACTAATTGTGCCTTACAGCTCATATCCAAAAGAAAATGAAATGGACAGATAAAATGAACAAAAAGTACCTTCAGCATATCACCTGGACCCATTCAGGAAGCTTCTTGATATCTCTGAACCTGAAAATACCCACCCTCACTGAAAGGGACTCTGCAATTGGACTTTCAGGCATTTATTACAAAGTAATGAAAACCTGGATCTACACAAAAAGCCATGCACGAATGTCAGTAGCATCTTTAATTTTAATGAGCAAAGTCAGAAATCAGCCTATATATCCTTGAACAGATGACTTGTTAAGCATACTGTAATACATATATACATGTAATGTAATGTATATATGTAGTGGTAACATGACTAAATAATTGATGCTGGCAACAATTACAATGAATCTCCAACACCCATGAAGAGTAAACCAAAATGATGTGATATAAGATTTATTTTGTAATGGTGAAATGTTTAGAAATAGAAGAAAGATTAATAGTTGCCAAGGATTTGGGATGGCAAAAGAAATAGCAGTGTTATAATAAACAAGAACACAAGATTGAGTTCTGGTTCCACAGCTCATCCAGTGCTTCCTAGAAGACACCATGACTAAAAAACCATAGAGGAAACATGAGACAAAATCCCAGGAGAATACTAAGGATAGATACTTGGAAGATCGAGTTTAAAAGTCAAGTCCAGGGCAGGCAAAAAACGGGAGAAACAGGTACAAGGGTCAAAAACAGGAACTGTAAATGTGCACCATAGAAAATTGAAGACATTGGCACTAAATTATTTGCTGTTTGTTCTCATTTGTCACTGCATGCTGTTTGGTGGTTATGACAAGTTGACAGTTACAAGGTCAGCTGAAAAGGTTCCAAACCTGTGCTTTATAATAATAAAAAAAAATGTAGCTAACACATAAAAGCATCACAATAGAGATTGAAATAACCAAAAGAAATCACAGAAAAAGTCAGAATTCAATAGGCCTTTCAAATAAAGCTTTGCAAACTGACCCTGAACAAAAACAAAGTTAGTAGGGGTGAAGAGGTCACCAGCCCTACTAGCCCAATCTGAACATTTTGCCAGGTTGTAAAGAGAAAAAGATGTCAGCAAACATTTCTCTAAGTGCTACCTGGTAAATATTTCTGGCTTCCCAGGCCATGTGGTCTCTGTCACAGTTACTTTACTCTTGGAGCCAAAAAGCAGCCATTGACTAAACAGATGAATTTGAATCTTTACCAGCAGAACTTCTATTTGAACTTCTACTTAAATTTCAGTTCAGTAGATATTTTAGATAGTTACAGAACTTTCTTGTTTTGATTTTGATTTAATCATTTAAAAAATACAAACCTGAGGCTGGAAAGATAGATCAGTTGGTAAGGCTGTTGCCAAGCAAATAAGTGAAGTTAAGTTCAGATTACTAGCACCTAAATAGAAGCCTAGCCACTTGCTTCTATAATCTCAGTGCTAAGAAATTATAAACAAGTGTATCCCTGGAGTTTGCTAGACAGACAGTCTAGCTCAATCAGTGCAGATATGCACGTACGTATATTCACAAATATAACCTGTTCAGTCTATATAGTGTTACTTGTATATATGCTTTTAAGGATGAGTGTTGTCACTGGACAACTAATTAATGTGACCATCTTTCCTCAGTTGCCTGTAGTTCTGTTTAGAGGGTTGAGGCCTCATGGGCTTTTCCTTGTCCATTTTGATATGGCTATTGGTGCTTGTTCAAATCATATTTTGGAAGACCTGTTATTGATGTGTTTTGGGTGTAGCTAATAGGAGACACAATAGAACAGAAAAGTGTATGGTCCTCTGACTTTTACAATCTTTCCACCATCTCTTCTGACATGTTTTGTAAGCCTTATCTGTGGATGTATTTTGTAGATGTATCCAATAGAAATGGGATCCATATTCTTTATTTTGACTGGGTATGGTTTTCTGTACTTGTCTCTGTTGCAAAAAAATTCTCTTCTTTGAGGGGTGAAGATTTTTCTCATCTCTGGGTATAAGGACAAATGTTTATAGATCATTGCTAGGTGTTATGCTGGTTTAGTAAATAAGTTGCTTGGCATGATAACCCTACAGGTGCAGTAGTGATACACGTACCTAGTTTTACTTAGAACACTCTCAACAAAAGAGAAACCATGCCTGATACTAGATACTGATACTGATACTCAGTGCTAGTGAAGTCATGGTTGTTGGAGGATAATCTACTTTCAGTTTTCTTGTTACTCCCTCGTGTCCATCCAGGAGCCAAACAACCCCATTTAGAATAGATGGTAGAACATAAAATTTAACTGCTTAGAACTCTTAAATAATGCTTTTTTAAAAATTCATTTTTATTTGTGTTTTACCTGCATGTATGTCTGTGCAAAGGTGTCAGAAGCCCTGTATTGAAGTTACAGACAGGTGTGAGCCTCATGTGGGTGCTAGGAATTGAACCCAAGAAAACTAACTACTTTCAAAAAATCACAGGAAATAAATAACCTCACTACAGCAAAACAAAAAAGTAGCCAAACACACAAACACACTACCATGACCAATATCAATATCAAAGGATCTAACAGCCACTGGTCATTAATCTCCTTCAACATCAATGGACTCAATTTTCCAATAAAAAGACACAGACTAACAGAATGGATATGTAAACAAGACCCAACAATCTGTTGCATACAAGAAACATACCTAAATCACAAAGATAGACATTCTGATAGTAAAGGGCTGGAAGATGGTTTTCCAAGCACATGGACCCAAGAAGCAAGCAGGAGTAGCCACTCTAATATCTAATAAAGTAGATTTTCAACCAAAATTAATCAAAAGATATAAAGAAAGACACTCCATACTCATCAAGGGAAAAATCCACCCAGAAGATATCACAATCCTGAACATCTATGCCGCAAATGCAAGGGCACCCACATTTGTAAAAGAAATTTTAATAAAACTTAAACCACACATAGATCCCCACACATTAATAGTGGGAGACTTCAACACCCCACTCTCAACAAAGGACAGGTCAACTAAACAGAAATTAAAAAAAGAAACAATAACTCTGACAGAGGTCTTGAATCAAATGGACCTCACAGACATCTACAGAACCTTTCACCCGAACTCAAAAGAATTTACCTTCTTCTCAGCACCTCATGGAACCTTCTCCAAAATAGACAATATAGTTGGTCACAAAGCAAGCCTCAACAGATACAAGCAGATTGAAATAATCTCTTGTATCCTATCTGATCACCATGGACTAAAACTGGACCTCAATGACAAAAATAGCAAAAGGCCTACACACACATGGAAACTGAACAACTTGCTTCTAAATGACAGCTGGGTCAGAGAAGAAATAAAGAAAAATATTAAAGACTTCCTAGAATTCAATGAAAATGATGGCACAGCATACCCAAACTTATGGGACACAATGAAAGCAGTGCTAAGAGGAAAGTTCATAGCACTAAGTGCCTTCAAAAAGAAATTTAAAACATCTCATGCAAGCAACTTAATGGCTCACTTAAAAGCCCTAGAAAAAAAAAAAGAAGCAGACACACCAAAGAGGAGTAGATGGCTGGAAATAATCAAACTCAGGGCTGAAATCAATCAATTAGAAACAAATAAAACAATTCAAAGAATCAATGAAACCAAGAGCTGGTTCTTTGAGAAAATCAACAAGATCGACAAACCCTTAGACAAACTAACTAAAAAGCAGAGAGAAACTATCCAAATCAACAAAATCAGAAATGAAAAGGGGGACATAACCACAGACACTGAAGAAATCCAAACAATAATTAGGTCTTACTTCCAAAGTCTATATGCCACAAAATTTGAAAATCTAAATGAAATGGACAATTTTCTTGACAGATTCTACATGCCAAAGCTGAATCAAGACAAGGTAAACCAATTAAATAGTCCTATATCCCCTAAGGAAATAGAAGCTGTCATCAAAAGTCTACCATGCAAAAAAAAAAAAAAAAAAAAAAAAAAAGCCCAGGACCAGAGCCAAATTCTACCAGACCTGCAAAGAAGAGCTAACACCAATACTCTTCAAACTGTTCCACAAAATAGGAACAGAAGGAACAGTACCAAACTCATTCTATGAAGCCACAGTCACCTTAGTACCTAAACCTCACAAAAGACCCAACAAAGAAAGAGAATTTCAGGCCAATCTCCCTTATGAACATTGATGCAAAAATACTCAACAAATTACTTGCAACCCGAATCCAAGAACACATCAAAGATAACAGAAATATTTTAAACTTCTTTATTGGCTTTTTATTTATCTGTTTTACTAGAATTTAATTGTTTTTTGGTTCAGGATTTTATCTGTCTCATTTACAGGACTAGATCCAGAGTCTAGAGCAACATATGATAGAAGTCTTTAATACACGATTGTTGAATGAATGTACAAAAGAGTGAACTTTTACAAGATTTTTGCTCATGTCTCTGTGCAAAAGATTATGTGCACCATATGCATGCCTAGTGTGTACAGAGAACAGAAAAGAGCATCATATCCCTCGCAACTGGAGTTAAAGGCAGTTGTGAAGCATCTTGTGTGGGAACTGGGAACCACACACGTGTCCTCTGTAAGAGCAGCAAGTGAGCGCAACTGCTGAGCCATCTTTCCAGCCCCAAAGTGTGAGCTTTTTAACATTGATTCATCACAGCACTGACATCTGTGGGACTCAGATTCTGATTATTTATATTCAGATATAATCTTCTCTGCATTGACATAGTTATACAGAAAGAGAGTACTCTCTGCTTTGACATAAGTAGTTATATAGAGAGAAAGAAAAACAGAGAGAGAGAGAGAGAGAGAACAGGCTACTATCTGAATTTTCTTTTCTCCCTAGAGTTAGACCTTCATCTCCAGGCACATTTTCACAATAAAGGCTGCCATTTCAAACTTTTCTCTTCCACATTTATCATCTGGGGTTGATTCATTCTTTAATTCATTTGACATCCAACACCAGACTATCATTCTCTGACCTCTTATGTGAATATAGGTTGGAGAGAGGAAACAAAGAAATTGGAAAATCATGCATTATTAGTCTAACTATGACAATAGGCCAGTGGCACTGAATTTTATCCTTTCATTCTTATTTTACCTAATTTTAGCCTGGAGACTACACCTACAATCAGTCTTAATTTTAAGACTGTCTAGTTAAAAAAAAATTAATTTGACTAAACCAAATTCAAAGTAATTTGAACTGAGTAAAATCTTTTGTTCCTCTTATGTGGCACTGAATTTTAATTTTAAGTAACTCATGTGTTCCCTATCTTGGTCTAGAAGGAATGATATCTATATTTCTACTCAGTAGTGTATTCTCTGTGCTAATGACTATTATTCTGATATTATTTAGATAACAGTGATATGAAAAACATGTATTCAGCATGTTCTTTTTCAGGACCCTGGTATATTTCTAAGCTTATAGAGAAGGATGGAAAATGTCTGTTTGTAAGGAAGTGTCTTAAGACATCATGGTATAGATACAATTAATATATAAAAACCAGTTAAAAATACAAAAGATGGTAGACTTAAAGCTTTGAGTATATCTCAAATAGTACTGGATAAATAAACCATCACCTGTCTACTTTCATAGGGAGACTGGGAAAGAGCTTCCTTAGCATAAGAGCAAAACACAATACCTTGTCTGATTTAAGCAAAAGAGAAATTAATTAAATGTATGCTGTAGCTGTACACATGCCTAGAAAACTATAAAATCTTGTTAGGATAATAAACAAACAAGATCTTGGAACAGGCATAAAAATTTTGAGGCATTTGGAGAGAAGATTTACGTGAGTTCAATGATTATTGGTTTCCACAGCTTTCACTCTTAACCCTGCTACCACTGCCACATCCAAAAAGGCAAATGCTGCTATTGCTGCAAATAAATTCTCTCCAGTACCAATTCTTACTGTTACTGATATAATTAGACTACATTGTAATTCTTACTGTTACTGATATAATTAGGCTACATTGTAATATAGTAGGTGCAAGGGAAACTGCGAACAAGAATCTGGCATTTGGGCTTGTGTTTGGTTGTTTTTTGTTTGTTTGTGTTTGTTTCTTTGTTTGTTCTTGAGATTAAGACCTTGCTGTATAATCCAGACTGGCCTTGAACTCATAACCTTATTGAATCCACCAGAACTGCTAGCATGTACACCAACATTCAGCATATTTTACTTTGTTTTGTTTGTATTCTAAACCTGAACTAGAACATCAGATGTTGGGCATTGCATGAAAAGAAAAAAAACAAACAAACAAACTAACTAACAAATGTTCATATACCTGAGAAATAATAAATTCTTCAATGTCTCTCTTTTTTTTTTTTTTGGTGGGGGGTTGCCTATCCTTACAAAGAACCAATATGTGGTTTTGTTTTGATATTTTTAATTTTTTATTGTTATCATTTATTATTTATTCGGTTTGTATCCCAGCTGTGTCCACCACCCTTGACTCATCACAGTCCCAACCTCCCCATATGCACCTCCCCTAGTCAACTGATAGGTGAGGACTTCCTCCCCTTCTGTTTAACCCTTGCCTATCAGGTCTCATCAATAGTGGGTGCCTAGTCTTCCTCTGTGGCATGGCAAGGCTGTACCCCGCAGGGGGATGTGATCAGAGAGCCTGTCACTGAGTTCATGCAGGAGAAAGCTCCTGCTCCCCTTATTAGGGAACTCACTTGGAGAAATGAGTCTATGGGCTACATTTGAGCAAGGGGTTTAGGTCCTGTCCATGAATTGACATTGCTTGGGGTATCAGTCTCTGCAGGGCCCTTTGGGTTCCATTTTTGTTTTTGTTTTTTGTTTTGTTTTGTTTTGTTTTGTTTTGGCTCTATTGGTCTCCTTTTGGAGATCCTGTCCCCTTCAGGTATTTCTATCTTCCCCTATTTTCATAAGATTACATGAACTCTGACAAAAGTTCGGTTAGGAGTCTCAATATCTTGATCAGTAGAGTCTTTCAGAGGCCGTCTGTGGTAGGTTCCTGACCTGTTCCCTGACTTCTCATTTTTTCAACGTCTACAGCATTTGTCTTTCTGAGTGAGGATTGAGTATCTTCCCTAGAATCTTCCTTGTTTAGCTTCTTTAGTAGTGTAGATTTTAGTATGTTTATTCTATATTCCGTAGCTAATATCCACTTATGAGTGAGTATATACCATGTGTGTCTTTCTGCTTCTGGGATACCTCTCTCAAGTTGATCTTTTTAGTTCCCACAATTTGCCTGCAAGTTTCATGATTTCCTTGTTTTTAATAGCTCAATAGTATTCCATTGTGTAAACATACCACAATTTCTGTATCCATTCCTCTGCCGAGGGACATCTAGATTGTTTCCAGATACTGACTATTACGATGAATAGAGCTGCTATGAACATGGTTGAGCAAATGTTCTTGTATAGTTGAGCATATTTTGCATATATGCCTAGGAGTAGTTTAGCTGTTTCTTGAGGTAGCACTATTCCCAATTTTCTGAGAAAGCACCAGATTGATTTCCAAAGTGGTTGTACAAGTTTACATTCACATCAGCAATGGAGGAGGGTTCACCTTTCTCCACATCCTCTCCAGCATGTGTTGTCACTTGAGTTTGTTTTCTTAGCCTTTCTGATGGATATAAGGTGAAATCTCAGGGTCGTTTTGATTTGCATTTCCCTAATGACTAAGGAGGTTGAACATTTTTAAGCGTTTTCTTCCATTCGGTATTCCTATATAGAGAATTCTCTGTGTAGCACTGTACCTCATTTTTAAATGGATTACTTGGTTTGTTAGTGTTTAACTTAAGTTCTTTATATATTCTAGATATTATCCCTCTGTCAGATATAGGGTTGGTGAAGATCCTTTCCCAGTCTGTAGGTTGTCGTTTTGTTCTAATGATGGTGTCCTTTGCTTTACAGAAGTTTTTCAATTTCATAAGGTCCCATTTATTGATTGTTGCTCTTAGAGCCTGTGCTGTTGGTGTTCTGTTCAGGAAGTCGTCTCTTGTGCCAATGAGTTCAAGTCTTTTCCCCAATTTTTCTTCTGACAAGTTTAGTGTGTCTGGGTTTATGTTAAGATCTTTTAGCCCCTTAGACTTTAGTTTTGTACAGGGTGATAAATATGGATCTATTTGCATTTTTCTACATGCAGACATCCAATACACCAGCACCATTTGTTGAATATGCTATCTTTTTCCATTGTATGGTTTGGCTTCTTTGTCAAAAATCAAGTATCCATAGGTGTGTGGGTTTATTTCTGGGTCTCCTATTTGATTACATTGATCCAACATTCTGTTTCTATGCCAGTCTCTTGCAGTTTTTCTCTATAGTACAGCTTGATATCAAGGATGGAGATAACCTTCAGACTATCTGTTGTTGTAGTGGATTTTTTTATTTTTAACAATTCTGTGGGGTTTTCTTTTTGTTTTTCTATATGAAATTAAGAATTGTTTTTTTTTTAATTTCTGTAAAGAATTGTGTTGGTATTTTGATGGGAATTGCATTGAGTCTGTGGATTGCTTTTGGCAGGATGGCCATTTTCACGATGTTAGTCCTACTGATCCATAAGCATGGAAGATCTTTCCATCTTCTGATATCTTCTTCAATTTCTTTCTTCAGAGACTTGATGTTCTATTTTTATTTTTTTTATGAACATCTTTCACATGCTTGGTTAGAGTCACAGCAAGGTATTTTGTGTTATTAGTGGCTATTGTGAAGTGTGTTGTTTCCTTAATTTCTTTCTCGGCCCTTTTGTCTTTGGTATACAGGAAGATTTCTGATTTTTTGAGTTAATTTTGTATCCAGCCACTTTACTGAAGGTGTTTATCAGCTGAAGGAGCTCTCTGGTTGAATTTTTGGGGTCACTCATGTATACTATCATATCATCTGCGAATAGTGACACTTTGACCTCTTCCTTTCCAATTTGTATCCCCTTGATCCCTTTTAGTTGTCTTATTTGCTTTAGCTAGGACTTCAAGTACTATGTTGAAGAGATATGGAGAGAGTGGGCAGTTTTGCCTTGTTCCTGATTTCAGTGGGATTGATTTAAGTTTCTGTCTATTTAGTTTGATGTTGGATAAAGGCTTGCTATATATTGCCTTTGCTACCTTTAGGTATGTGCCTTGTATACCTGATCTCTCTAAAAATTTTAACATGAATGGGTGTTAGATTTTGTCAAATGCTTTTTTGGCAGCTAGGGAATTGATCATGTGGGTTTTCTCTTTCAGTTATTTTTTATATTGTGGATTATATTGATAGCTTTCTGTTTATTGTACAATATTTACATGGCTGGGATGAAGCCTACTTGGTCGTGGTGGATGATATCTTTTATGTGTTCTTGGATTTTGTTTGAGAGCATTTTATTGAGTATATTTGCGTCAGTGTTCATAAGAGAGATCAGTCTGAAATTTTTATTTTTTTGTTGGGTCTTTGTGTGGTTTAGGTATCAAGGTGAATGTGGCCTCATTGAATGAGTTTGTAATGTTCTTTCTGTTTCTATTTTGTAGAATATTTTGAAGAGTATTGGAATTAGCTCTTCTTTGAAGGTCTGGTCGAATTCTGCACTGAAACCATTGGGCCTTGAGCGGTTTTTGGCGCAGAGATTTTGATGACTGCTTCTATATACTTCAGGGATATGGGACAGTTTAATCTATTTACCTGATCTTGGTTTATCTTTGGTAAATGAAATATATTAAGAAAGTTGTCCATTTCTTTTAGCTTTTAAAATTTTTGTGGCATATAGGCTTTTGAAGTACGACCTAATGATTCTTTGAATTTCCTGAATGTCTGTATTTATGACTCCTTTTGGTTTCTGATTTTGCTGATTTGGATAGTTTCTTTTTGCTTTTTAGTTAGTTTGGCTAGGGATTTGTCTATTCTTGTTGATTTTCTCAAAGAACCAGCTTTTTGTTTCATTGATTCTTTGAATTTTTTTCTTTGTTTCTAATTTATTGATTTCTGCCCTGAGTTTGATGATTTCCAACTCTCTACTCCTCTTGGATGTGTCTGCTTCTTTTTTTCTAGGGCTTTCAGGTGTGCCATTAAGTTGCTTGTATGGGATGTCTCAAACTTCTTTCTGATGGTACTTAGTACTATGAACTTTTCTCTTAGCACTGCTTTCATTGTATCCCATAAATTTGGGTAAGTTTTGCCTTTATTTCCATTGAATTTTAGGAACTCTCTAATTTTTTTTTTATTTCTTCCCTGATCCAGCTGTCATTGTGTAGAGATGTGTTTAGTTTCCACACATGTGTGGGCTCTTTGTTATTTTCCTTGTTGTTGAGGTCTGGTTTTAGGGCATGGTGGTCTGATAGGATACAAGGGATTATTTCAATCTTCTTGTATCTGTTAAAGCTTGCTTTATGCCCAACTGTATGGTCAATTTTTGAGGTTTCATGGGTGCTGAAAATACATTAAATGCTTTGGGTTTGGGTGAAAGGTTCTGTAGACATCTATTAGTTCCATTTGATTTAGGACCTCTGTGATTGTCATTGTTGCCTTATTTAGTTTTTTTCTAGATGGTCTGTCCCTTGGTGAGAGTGGAGTGTTGAAGTCTCCCATTATTAAGGTGTTAGGATCAATGTGTGATTTGAGCTTTAATAATGTTCATTTATGAATGCTGGTGCTCTTGTATTTGGGGCATAGATGCTCAGGATTGTGATATCCTCACGGTGGATTTTACTTTGATGGGAATGAAGTGTCACTCCTCATCTTTTTTGATTAATTTTGGTTGAAAGACTATATTATTTGATATTAGGGTAGCTACTCCAGCTTGTTTTCTGGGTCTGTTTCCTTGCAAAACCTTTCTCCAGCCCTTTACTCTGAGGTTGTGTCTGTCATTGTTGAAAAGGTGTGTTTCTTGGATGCAGCAGAATATTGGATCTTGTTTCCAAAACCACTCTGTTAGTCTCTGTCTTTTTACTGGAGACTTGAGTCCATTCATTTTTATAGATAATAGTGACCAATGAATGTTAGTTCCTTTTGTTGTGGAGTTGGTGTTAATAATATGTTTGTGTGCTTGTTTTCTTTAGATTTTTTTTTTGTGCAGTTATCTATGTCCTATGTTTTCTTGGCTGTAGTTCATTTATTTAGATTGGAGTTTTCCTTCTAGTATCTTCTGTAAGGCTAGGTTGTTGTGTAGGTATTGTTTAAGTCTACTTTTGTCACAGAATATTTTGTTTTCTCTATCTACGGTGATTAAAAGTTTTGTTGGATATAGTTGTCTAGTTAGACATATGTGTTCTTTTAGAGTCTGATTGACATCTGTCCAGGCCCTTCTGGCTTTCCTGGTTTCTGTTGAGAAATCTGGTGTGATTCTGATAGGTTTACCTTTATATGTTACTTGGCCTTTTTCCTTTGTTGCTATTTTCTTTGTTCTGTAGAGTTAGTGTTTTGACTATTATGTGACATGAAGATTTTCTTTTCTGGTCTAGTCTTTGGTGTTCTGTAAGTATCTTGTGTGTTTAAGGACATCTCTTTAAGTTGGGAAATTTTTCTTCTATGATTTTCTTGAAAATATTTTCTGGACCTTAGAGCCTGGAATCTTCTTTTTAGTCTATTCCTACTATTCTTAGTTTTCCTCTTTTCATGGCGTCCTTGGTTTATTATATGATTTGTTTTATTTTATTATATGATCTATTTTATTTTTTCTTTGAGATGTATCAATTTCTGCAATTGTATCTACAGAGCCTGATATTCTCTCTTCCATCTCTTGTATTCTATCGGGGATGCTTACCTTTGTGATTCCTGATGTTTTCTCTAAGTTCTCCAGCTATAAGGTTTTTTTCTGTTTGTGTTTTCTTTATTGATTATAATTCTGTTTTCATGTCTTGCACCATTTCCTTCATCTGTTTGTATTTGGATTCCTGTCTTTCCATGATGGTATCTATTTTTTTTTATTTGTTTTCTCTTTATGTGCCTCTATTTGTGTAGGTATATTTGCGTGTATCTCTTTGAGAGTTTTGTTTGTTTGTTTCCTTTTTATGTGCCTCCAGTAACTTGATAAATATAACTTTGAAATTATTTTCCTATATTTCAGATGAATGACATTATCTATTGATTTGAGGGGTTGCAGGTGAAGCCATTATATCCTGATTTGTGTTGCATGTGTTCTTAAGCCTGCCTCTAGCCATGTGATGGTGAGTAGGCTTTGTTGTTTGTTCCTGTAGCCTGCACTGCAGACTGGGTCATTCTGTCTCTGGAGTCTGGAATATTCTTCAGGCTAATGAGAGAGGTCCACTGGTTTGAGAGTGTATGTTGGTGTTTCAGATGCAGCTAAAGGAGGAAGGTCGCAGGCACAAGTGTGCAAATATGTGTGAAATGGAGGTTTGTCTGCCTGGGAGAGTGAAGTGTAAGGGAGGAGCAAAAATGCATTTAGGGTTACTGGTGCATTTCGTGTGTGCAGTGCACATGTGCAGGTGCCCTGAATGACTCAGTGGCCCACAGGCCTTTCTTAGTATTGTGCTCCAATCACTCAGATCTGTCTGTGTTGCACCATCTTGGGTCTAGGAATTAGTTGGCTGGACTCCACTGGGAGACCCAGGGAACAGGGGCTTCAGTGTTGAGAATGCTGTCCCAGAGATCCCCATATTGTTCACAGTGGGGGTGTGGGTGGGAGAGATCTTATTTCTGGCTGTTAGTACAGCAGGACCCTGATCTGAGGCTCTTTAAACACTCTCTCGTATAAGCACTCAATTGTAGATGTGTCTGCAAAGTGCAGAGGGCCTGAGCTCACTCACTTGCAGTAGTGTGTGGGAGGCACATAGGGACCACAAGCACCTGCGTGTAGGGAGGTGTGCAAATTGCAGAGGGCCCGCGAACTCACTTGAAGGCATATGTGGTAAACTCAGGTATGTCAAAATTTTCAACTTTGATATTTGGGTCCCCTATTTGGCCTTTGGAGGAAGGAGGTGCCCTATACCTGAGGTTATGCACTCTCTGCCACTGCTGTGTAGCCAGGGCAAGCTGAGCAAAGGAAGGTGCAGATGGGATGCAGGGGGTCGATAGTTTGCCACTCTCAGACCTCCCCCCACACCTGAGACATCGATGGGGGACCTGGATCCAACCTCTCCCAGCTCACTTTTTTCCCCTCTAGCCTGGGAAGCCTCAAAATCCATGCTCTGGCTTCAGCTGCCCATCCACTCACCAGTTTTAGAGTTTTTTTTTCTTCTGCCCTTCAGAAATGGTGTTTACTCGGACACTGCCATGTTGGAGCTCCAGCCATGTCTCTTAAGAAATTTGCAATTAAGATGATGAATCAGGCTTCACAAATTTAACAATCAACATTTTCCACCTTTACTATGCACATTGTGTTAAATGTTGTTAATAATCTATATAACATTAAATAACTTTCTCTTTCTAGGAGGGAGAAAAGGTGTCAATAGGAAGAAAACTAAAGGATGGGGCTATTTCTAGCAGATTATCAAATGAGTAGTAACTATGAGGCAGCTTCCATACTTAGAACAGAATTCAGTATCTTGTTCATGTCCAATAAATATTTTTAACAATGACTGATTGGGGAGGGGGATAACATCCAGGAATATGACAGCGGATGGTAAAACATTTTTGTACATTTAATTTACGTCAAAACAACCCTCATACTTGCCTGTAAGTTGTGGGAACTCAAACAGATAATTAGAGACAGCCTGAAAAATGGCTGGTCTGTGCTGTGGAGGTTTATTTATTTTTTCAAGGTTTTACTGAGTGTATCTTTAGTTCTCAAAAGAAAGGATGGGAGAGAAAATGCCAGTATATCCAGAATATACACAGCATGTCTCTTAAGTTCAAGGGACAATTGGGAAGAAAGCAACAATCTCATACATACTTTTGGCTTTATAGCTTATTCATTATCTTCTTTTTTTCTCTCTCTGGGAATGTTACTTTTTTGTATACTCTTTTTATTATTATTATTATTATTATTATTATTATTATTATTTACATTTTATCCACTTTGAATCTCAGTTGTGGCCTTCTTCCTTGTTTCCTTCCAATCCTATCCTCCCTACCTCTTCTCCCCCTGTGCCCCTCCCCTAGTCTATTGATGGAGGAGGCCCTCCTCCCCTTCTATCTGACCCGGCCTATCAGGTCACATCAGGACTGGCTGCATCCTCTTACTCTGTGGCCTGGCAAGGCAGCACCCCCTAGGGGAAGGTGATCAGATAGACTGTCACTGAGTTCATGCCAGAGATGGCCCCTGCTCCCCTTACTAGGGAATCCACTTGGAGACAGGGCTGCCATGGGCTAACTCTGATCAGGGGTCTAGATCATCTACATATATGATCCTTAGTTGCGGTATCAGTCTCTGAAGGGCCCCCTGTGCCCAGTGTTTTGGCTCTGTTGGTCTCCCTTTGGAGCTCCTGTCCCCTGTAGGCCTTTCTATCTTCCCTTTCTTTCATAAAATTCCCCAGACTCTGCCCAAAGTTTAGCTATGCGTCTCAGCCTCTGCTTTGATATCATCATCAGTACAGTCTTTCAGAAGCCATCTCTGATAGGCTCCTCTTCTGTTTCCGGTCTTCTCCAGCTTCTGATGTTTATCCCGTTTGCCCTTCTGAATGACAATTGAACATCTTCTCTAGGGTCCTCTTTCTTTTTATCCTCTTTAGGAGTATAGATTTTAGTATATTTATCCTATATTATATGTCTAATAACCACTTATGAGTGAGTATATAGCATGTCTGTCTTTCTGTTTCTGGGTTACCTCACTCAGGATGATCTTTTCTAGTTTCATCCATTTGCCTGCAAATCTCATGATCCTTGTTTTTAATAGCTGAGTAGTATTCCATTGTATAAATGTACCACAATTTCTGTATCTATTCCTCAGTTTCCAGATTCTGGCTATTATGAATAGAGCTGCTACAAACATGGTTGAGCAAATGTCCCTGTTGTATAGTTGAGAATATTTCATATATATGCCTAGGAAGTGAATACCTTAATCTCATGAAATCATCTTGCCTTAGCCTCCTGAGTATTGGAGTTATAGTCACAAAATAGTATACTTGGCTGTAAACTTATCTCTTGCAAAATTAATACCAAGAAATTTCTAACACCAGTAAACTCATATGAGGAAGCAATTGAGGGGGAGCTCTATTGTAATCATTTCCAATATATCAAAAGACAACTGAGGCAAAAAGTGTTTGGATTGTTCAAAAGTAGAAGGTGTCTTATTAGCCCTTTTCATATCAATTCATTATAGAAAGAAAATATACATTGTTGAAGCACTAGATTACATAGGGTATGAAATGATGAAATAGTCTTCTGCTTTTAAACTCAATCCTGGAAACCATTGGAATTCTGTAACACCATGCAAGTTTTTCTAGTTCTAATCAAAAAGGTGATGAAAGTTTCTCAGCAAGTCAGTATGATGACTTTTTCCAGGCTCATATCCTCTAAACAACAGGAACCAAGGTTAACAGTACATGGATGTGTATATATGTTATATGCACAGGAGCATGAACATACATATAGACTATTGAAAATCCCAGAGACTAATCTTTTCTTATGCATGAAGCAATGTGCATTATTTCTACAATTGAAAGGGAAAGATGCTTTCTACTATGTCAATCCTATTATTTCTGTTTCTATTTTAGAACACCAGTTTCTGCATATGTGTGGGGGAACAGAGGATTTTCTTGTTTTGTGACAAGGTCTGCTTATCTAGACCAATGTGGCCTCAAATTCTCAATCTTACTTCAGTCTCCCAAGTTGCTATGATTATAGGAAAATGCCACTAAACCAGCTCTGTATGCATTTTAACACCCATTTTAAAACTGTTTTCTTTATCAGTATTTGTGTGGTGTGTGCATGCATACATGAATGTGGGAATCTCTCTCTCTCTGTCTCTGTCTCTCTCTGTGTGTGTGCGTGTGCATGTGTGTGTGTGCACCTCCATGTGTGCATGCGTGCGTGCGTGTGTGTGTGTGTGTGTGTGTGTGTGTGTGTGTGTGTGTGAGTGACCACGTAGGTACATGTACGGCATAATTTTCCTATGGAGGTCAGAGAACACTCTTGCTGAATCTGTTCTCTCAGGGTTCTGAAAATCAGTCTCAGTTCAAAAGGCTGGAGGTCAACCCATCTTTCTAGCCCCACTGACATCCAGTTCAGGAGCCTAGTCCTAGTCAGGAGCCTAATCCTCTAAAAGCCCCCAGCCAGAAATGGATCGAAACAGATGTTGAGACTCATGAACAAACATTTGGCAGAGCACAGGGAGCCTTGTGGAAGAGAGGGTGGCAGGGTAGAAGGACCTGGAGGTGACAGGATCTCCACAAGAAGACCAACAGAGCCAACTAACCTGGGTCCAGGAGTGCTTGCAGAGACTAAAGCACCAACCATGGACTGGACTTAGGCCTCCTACACATATGGACCCAACAGGAAGATTGGTCTTTATGTGGGTTCTCTAGTAAAGGTAAACAAGGGCTGTATCTAATATTGATTCTGTTGCCTGTTTTTTGATCCCTTCGCCCCTGGTTCTTCAGAAATGGAGATTGATTTCAATATTAGCTTCTCTGAGACCATCTGACTATGAGAATAGTGAAGATCCTGACATGTTGCTGTTTCCTGTACTAAACTCTGAATCCCTTGAGGGTAGGAACTGTATGTTATGCTTTCCTTGGCCATCTGCTAATTTCTTAACAAACACAGTCTGCCTCAAAAACAAATCAAAAACAAAACAAACAAAAAAGCACCAACCAACCAACCAACCAAACAAACAAACAAACCAAAAAACTTAACCAAGCAATCAACAACCACAGCAACAAAACCTCACAGAACTCACCAGAGAGCAAGACCAAAAGCATACAACCAAAAGCTAGAAAAGAAAAAGCTAGATCCTACCATAGACTAGCTCAGGTCCTCTCTGTACCTCTGAACAATATACTTCCATTACATAAGCCATAATTATCTTTTTCAATATGACTTAAATAAAGTATTCTAAAGTATCTTTCTTTAAAAAATCATAAAATCGAGGAAATCTCTTAATGTTTAAAATGATTTGCATATGAAGAGAAGGAAAATTAAAGCAAATAATGGCCCTTCTCTTCAAAAAGGAAAAAAAAATGACAAACAAAATGCAAGTACTTGTTACAAGTAACTCAGCAGATACAAATGACTTAGAGACAGTGTGTGTCAGAGGATGCCACACCATTACTGCATTTACCCCAGATCTCCTAAAGTCTCACTTGCATCATCATTTTCATCTTCACATGCATTTTGACACTTTTTCCCCCAGTATTTTACCAGTCTCATCCATTTTTCTAATTAATAGTGTTGAAAATGTGCTAATCTACAACCTCTGGTTTCATGGCCAAGCTGCTGTTATCTTCTCCCAGTTGACATCCCCAGAGCTGAAAGCACCCTCAAACACAACAGACTTCATAGGTTGAAAATGCATTCATGGATGCAAAGTGGAACTGTGAGTTTATAGAGTGTCATTTCATTTCTAGGCTGCCACATTTTGCCTGGATCTGTGGCGCACGCAATTAATAGAATTAAGTCAATTTCATAAACGTTTTAGTTTTCACAGCAGGCCTTTCTTTTTTCCTAATGATACAATATATTTACTTCAGAATGCATAAAATGCCACCAGGACTTTGAGATACAGGGCTAAGGAATAGTCACTCATTCAGTGACTATGTATTTGGCAGGAATAATGAATAGTGAAACTCATTGCTTGCATATTTATTTCAGTTGTCTGGTGTTGTGTGGCAAACCACATAGCTCTGCCAGCTAGGTAGGCTGTGATCAGTTCGGAGTTTTGCTGGTCTTCATCAGGGTCACTAAAGTGACTATATTCAGCAGACAGATTGATTATGCTGGTCTTAGTAAGGATTCTAGGATAGCTCAGCTTCTTTCTTCATATGATTTGTAGCCACTCCATTTAAACTGTCCTATTCATATGATGTCTCTACCCATGTGGCCTTCTCAGCAGAGAAGTCATATCTCTTTTATATTATTTTAGGTGCTCAAAAAACAAAAGTCATAAACACTAGTCCTTGGACTCTAACCAGCATAGCATCATTTCCACCACATTCTTTTTGATTCAAGCAAATATAAGCCCAGTAACAAGAGCAAAACACAAAGTATGAATACCAGAAATTGTGCTTTGTGGCTTTGAATTCAACAGATTAATATAATATTAGCATCAAATAACTCTGTTTCTTTCCTTTCTCTTTGTCAAACACACATATGCACACAAACTCTTACATTGTATAGGTGAATATTTGAACTCTTTCAAGTAAATTAGGATAGCCATCATATGACTAATATTAACATCCATGGCCAGCAGAGAGAAAAAAAGGGCCTACCCTAAACACAAGAAAACATAATTTTAAGTCTGACACTTCTATGTTACATAATCTCTTTGGATTTCAGCAGTTTTATCAAAAAACATAGGAATAATGATGCATGTCCACCTACTTTAAAAGAATGGAATTTTATGTAAGAAGTGGGAAAAAGTAAGAGCTGGAGGGGACGGGAACTCCACAAGCAGAGCAACAGAACAAGATAATTTGAACACAGGGAACTTCCCAGAGACTCATACTCCAACCAAGGACTATTCGTGGAGATGACCTGGAACCCCTGCACAGGTGTAGCCCATGGCAGTTCAGTGTCCAAGTGGGTTCCATAGTAATGGGAAGAGGGACTGCCTCTGACATAATCTGATTGGCCTGCTCGTTGATCACTTCCCCCTGAGGGGGGAGCAGCCTTACCAGGCCACAGTAGAGGACAATGCAGCCACTTTTGATGAGAACTGATAGACTAAGATCAGAAAGAAGAGGAGAACCTCCCCTATCAGTGGACTTGGGGAGTGGCATGCATGCAGAAAGGGGAGGGAGGGTGGGATCGGCAGGGGAGGAGGGAGGGGCTTATGGGGGGATACAAAATGAATAAAGTGTAATTAATAAAAAAAACATATAAAAAATTCAAAAAAAAGATTAATATATTAAGAAAACACCTGTGAAATTTTATTTGGAAGTTCAAGTCACCATATTACCAGTAAGCAGGTATTAGAGCAGCTGATGGATTTCATGATTGCCACTTTGTGTTCTGTTTTGAAGCCTCTGTCGTTATTAAATGATGATTGTAATTTTGGAGAGCATTCTTTCAGCTAACTTTCAGTCAGATCAAAATATTAATGGCTCTGCAGTTCTTATTACTTAGTCCTTTTTTCCCCAGCAACTAATTTTGACAATGGTTTTTAAACCACATGATAATACTTGGCTAGCATGTTGCTCTGCCATTGATTTTATTGACAAACATTCTTAAGCCTGTGGTTAAGTAATTTCTCGTGCTCTTTTCCTAATAGATCACAACAGTTTTCTGCCTAAGTATTATGTAATGGTTATTAATATCATAGTTATTTATAGATGTTTGTGCTTATTATTTTATACTATTCATGCTTGTACTATTTAATGTGTCACTAAAAGTTATAATGATAAAAGTTAATTTTATGTATTGATTTATATCTATTTTATTATTATTTTTTATTTTTTAAAATGTATTACAACTTATTCACATTGTATCCCAGCTGTAGCCCCCTGTCTCATCCCCTCCCCATCCTGCCTTCACTCCCTCTTCTCCTCCCATGTGCCTTTCCCAGTACACTGATAGGGGAGGTCCTCCCCCCCTTCTTTCTGACCCTAGCCTATCAGGTCTTATCAGAACTGTCTGCATTGTCTTCCTCTGTGGCCTGGTAAGGATGAGGCCTGTCAGGGAGAGTTGATCAAAGAGCCAGCCGCTGAGTTCATGTCAGAGACAGCCCCTGTTCCCATTACTAGAGAACTCACTTGAAGACTGCCAGGTTATCACCATGCATAGTCCTAAGCTGGAGTATCAGTCTCAGAAAAGATCCCTGTGCCCAGATTTTTTTTGGTTCTGTTGCTCTCCTTGCGGGGCTCCAGTCCCCTCCAGGTCTTTCTTTTTAAAACAGAGAATCACTATATATCTTAAGTTGTCCTGGAATGCACTAGAACATTCAGACTGGACTGGATCTATCAATCTTCTTCCCTCCTCAGTGCAGAATATTTATACAATTGGAAGGATCAAAATAGATCTTCCTTTGACTTAAATATTTTATTTCTTGAAATACTCAGCACAGAAGAAAAGGAGAATGCAGAGGCTGAGAGGAGACCTTCTCACCTACAGTGTGGCCATCTTGAAAAAAAAATCAGTGTTGCTTACTATCTGCTTCTAGGAGACAGGCTAAGCGTAGCAAAAAGGTTGGCAGCCTGTGTCTTCATTTCTGCAACCAGCCAGCTGGGCAGGAATTCCTGATGGAACAGTGTACTGCTGCTTGGTTCCATTGAGAATCACTGCTGGGAAACATACGCCAGAACATTTGATGCCACCTCCATGCATAAGATCTCCATATGCTATATAAGTTGCTGGTGTCAGTTTTACAAAAGGGGAAAATTTTCAGTCTAATGTTCTCCTGAGTTTATATTGAGCTATACATTTATTTTAAATGCAGCTGAAGATGTCAAGATGTATGAAGATGAGAAAAATGTAATTTTTTATTGTCTTTTTCCCTCTCCTTCTTTTTCTCACTATCATCCTTCCTCTCCCCCTCTCTCTTCATCATGTGGAAGGTGAGTGACAGAAAGCAGATGGAAAGTTAACATGTAAAAAAATAACACACATTCACATTTTCAAAAGCCTTTTACTTTCTAAAATTAATGTACTGCCTTACAAGTCTAAAATACTTAAATTGAAGCATACTCCTTATAAGGTTATCAAATTTACAATATTACATATGAATATTAATAATAAAAAAGATTAGAGAAATGACTGTGTTAAGAGCACCAGCTTACTCTTCCAGAATACCTAGTTCGGTTCTGAGCACCCACATGGTATCTCACAGCTGACAGTAGATTTAGTTCCAGGGAATCCAATACCTTCTTTTGACCTCTGTGGACACGAAGTGTGTATGTATTGCATATACATTCATGCAGACATAGCACTCAAACACATAAATAAATAAAATAAAATGTAATGAAATAAAAATTATAATAATAAATACATCTAACACACTTATACTACAAGGTCTCAAATAATCTTTATATTGAGACAAAACAAGAAAGAAAAATAAAGTGGAGAAACAAAATAACTTCCCCTACCTCCCATAGCATGTATGTGGCAGAGCTAAAATACAGACTCAATGAATCCCTCCAAGCTTGGAACTGAATTTCTTGGAACTGAATTTACACTGATTGTGTCATTTCTAAGGAATTTGTTCTCATTATTTCTTTTAAAAAGTTATGTATTCCAAAAATTATTCCCTGAACTGAACATATTATAAACTGGTTTAAAAATAGAATACACAGCTGCCACACATTAAGAAACATACCTTTTAGAAGATTTGTTTGGTTTTGTTTGTTGTGTCCTTGGTGCTGCATAGGAAGAACCTAGCATCTTGTGCATTCTAGGTTGGTACTTTCCTACCAAGTCACATACTTATTTAAAGATCTGGGAGCTGGAGAAATGGCTCAGAATCACCTGCTGATCTTGGAAAGGACTTAGGATTGATTCCAGCAATCACACCGTAGCTCACAGCTGTCTGGAACTACATTTCCAGGCACTTACACCCTCTTCTGGCCTCCATAGGTACCAGACATGTGCATGTTGCACATACATGCATGCAGGCAACACACTCACACATACACACACACAAAATACAGGTAAACAGATCTTTTATAAGGGTTAATTTTTTATTGTTTTGTCACCTATTCTTGGTGTATCACAGAGAATATTTAAATTCAAAGCAAATTCTCTAGGCAAAAGAACAACAGAGTACCAACCAGAATTCCCTTGGTATTGCTATTAGGAGTTTTATTCACGCATTTTCAGGGAACTGTAAATGTAACTTTTATTCATTCGACTGATATACTTGTCTTCTTGGATGCTTAAGCCTCCATCTACTCACCTAGGCCTAGTTCTGGAAGCTTATACCCTCCATACAATCTAACCTATGCCTAGAATGTTTTCAGCCTCTGAGATTTGCTGCTGCATAAGCTCACACTTTCTAGTTCTTTCTGAACTCTGGCTTGATGGTTCAACTCAGCTGTTTTGGCTCAAGCTCCTCTCCAAGTACACTGATTCAAATGGGCTTCTCTCAGCTTCTGACTGAATTACTCTGCTTGGCTTCAAACTTACTCTAGCAATCTGTTCTAATCTTCTGGCTACTTCTGTCTTCACCTGTGTGTAGCTTGTTCCCTCTACAACCTATCTCTGTAAAACTTACCAACTAAAACTTCTTCCTTTCTTTCTCTCTGTGCTGCTCTCTTACATTGCTTCTCTTTCCTGTCTTAATTTCAGGTGAGTTAGGCATATCCGATTCTGTCAAATTTTTTTCCGATTTGTCACTTTTTCTGCCTCTGAAGTATCTAATATCTATCACTTTCAAACATAGCTGCTTCCTTCTACAAAAAGACTTTACCTTGTTTGGGATTAAAGGTGTGTACTAAGGTACTAAGGGTGTGTACACATTCTAGCCAGATCACACAGAACTAGAAGGCCTTTGGAAGTAATCCTGGCAACCTTGTTGCTAGATTAAAATTCCTTTACTGTGAACCATAATCTTTATTATTTTTTCTCAAAGTTGTTATATTCAATCAATGAGATAAAATTTCAGCCCACTGCGATTTTACATTGCAACTTTATTAACTGGAAGGCATATCTAAATACTGCTGAAAACTGGTCTTTTTGGCATAAGTATAGCCATTTTTGTTTCAGGCCCACCAGCTAATTCATCTCAACTTTTTGCTGACATAAAAGAATCTCTGTACAAGGTCAGGTTGACTAAAATCTCTGTTTATGTTCAACATATTCTGTGGCCTTGTTGTTCATAGAAATTCCCCAACCATAAACGCAGCTGGCCCTAACCGTAAACTTCACATGGGATCAAACAAATTAAAGGTCAGCTAGAACTGCTTGTCTACTTAGCAAAAACAACCTGAGTCAGAACTGACCACCCTCTTCCACTATCCATCCCCTCTATGAGCTGATTGCAGGTGTTTGCCTTTATAAACTGACTCTGGGAAACATTCAGCATCACAGTTAGGATCCCAAGTCTTTCTGTGGCCCTGATTGCAATCAGCTTCAAAAAGGCATTCAGTAAACCATCCATATCTAACTGAGACCAGAGTCTGAGTGGGTTTTGCAACTATTTTTTTGTAAATAATACAAGCATCTATTTTCTTCATGCTGTAAAAAATATTTCTATCAAAAAGGAATGTCACAGAAGGAAGAACAGTCATATGTTGAAAAATAATTGAACAAATGAAAGAATGAAATCCTGTTCATGTGGCTAGACAATACATATGGAATACTCTGCACTTAGCAGATTTGCGGTGGCACAGGACCTGAATAATACTAGCTGACCACACTGTTCAGTCTATGAGTCCTAAACTGAAACTCTATTTTAAATCCTAGCGACTTCAGCAGACGAGTTCATTAAGTTCCCTTAAGCACTTTTTATCTATAATGACATTGTAAAAAGTTTTTCCTTACCCAATCATATATAGAAAAAAATAATAAAATATTTATAAATTTTTTTGCTTAATTCATAAGAATTAAATTACTGGAATGTTGTAGTGTTCCATTTTTCCAAATTGGACCATCCTCACTTTGTTTGTTTGTTTGTTTATTATTTGAGGTGGGAAGTCTCCGTATGTACTCATGTCTATCCTGGAACTTAGTATGTAGACCAGGCTGCCCTTGAATTCACAGACATCTGCCTACCGTGGACACCTTCTTCCTAGTATTAAAGATATGAACCACCATGCCTGGCTTCATCTTCATATTTTAAATTAATCAGACTAATTTAAAGTCACATAAAAGTTTTCTATTCCTAAAATGTGTTCATTTTCGTTAATGGAATAAACCAAATTTGTGTAAGGACTTGATATTTCTATCTTTTATTATCCTTCACTTTATACTGAACACTTGATCTTTTCTCTTATTAGTCCATTGTCAGCCTCTCAATTGTATTGTATATAAAATCAAAATTTTAAAATTACAATTTATTGTATCCACTTACTCATATTTAAATTAAAATAATTTCTGGACATATTTCATTATTTTTTTTCTAAAATACTTATTTGAACATTTATAGGTCTCCTGGAACAAATCATTTAATATTAAGTCAATCTTTTTCTGTACTTTAATTCCTACACCTTCATCTAAAATGATGTTTTGAAAGACCCCAGCCTCACACTAAGTTAAACATAGCTAATGCCATTTTGTGAGACACCACTGTTTTGTAAAACTCTGAAGGCCAGATGAGAAACTGGAAAATTACTGAGAAATCCTAGCTGTGTCACCCACTTGGGATATCTGTGGTCAGGCTGCCCCAGTCATACTAAAAACAGTTTGTGTTAATCACTCTCATAGATATCTGTGAGACTGTTTCAGCTAAGATAGGGAAAAACAAAATAACAGGTGGCGGGCCACGTCAAGGGGTCATCCTACCCCCCTTGACCACCCAGTTCCTGAAATCTTGGTGCCCCTGCCAAACTTTGACGCAAATTGTGGTCTCGTGTAAACGTACCAATCAGCCCCCTGTAACCATGCCCTCTCGTTTCTGTACCAGTGCTACTGCCTTTAAAACCCTATAAAAACCCCAGTTTTTCCCCAAGCAGGCGCGCAAGGTCCTCCTGAGTGACCTTGCTGCCCGAGTACTCGTAAATCAAAATAAAAGCCTCTTGCTGTTTGCATCCGAATGGACTCCTTGATCCTTGGGAGGGGGTCTCTCTGACGGAAGATACCCTCCGGGGATCTTTCAGTTTTATATCTATCTATCTCTCTCTATATATATAGCATACACACACACATTAACTACATTTACTGCATGTTAGCTCAAATAATTAAGTCCATTTCCCATTAAGTTTTTTCAGAGTCCAAGATTGTCTCTATAGATTTTTTAGTAATATAACCTTAATTCTCACACTTGGCAAAGTTCTCAAAAAGTTCAATTTATTGTTGTCATTCCATTGCAAAGTGACTTTTTTCCCCTTCATTTCATTTAGAGTGCACTTGTTCACTCTGGTGTCATGATGTATATGATCATTCCAATTTGCTTACAAAGAGCTGTGAGTAGAAATTGCTTATAAATTGGAAATTTATTTTCAGAAACATATGTAAACATGTTTAGGTTTACTTTTTTATTTTAAAATTCTTTTAAAATTTATTTATTGTTTTATTAATTATAATTTATTCACTTTGTATCCAACCTGTAGCTCCCTCCCTAATCCTTTCCCAATCCCACCCTCCCTCCTTCCTCTCCTCCCATGCCCCACCCCTAGTCCATTGATAGGGGAGGTCCTCCTCCCTTTCCCTCTAATCCTAGTTTATCAGTTATCATCAGGATTGGCTCCATTGCCTTCTTATGGAATCTGGTAAGGCTGCACCCCCCTGCAGGGGGAAGTGATCAAAGAGCAGGACACTGAGTTTATCTCAGAGACAGTCCTTGTTCCCATTACTAGTGAACCTACTTGGACACTGAGGTGCCAAGGGCTAAATCTGTGCAAGAGTTCTAGGTTATCTCCATGAATGATCCTTGGTTGAAGTATCAGTCTCAGAAAGGACCCCTATGCATTGATTTTTTTCTCTTCTTTTCTTTTCTTTTCTTTTTTTTTTCTCTCCTTGTGAAGCTCCTGTCCCCTCCAGATCTTTCTATCTCTCTTTTCTTTCATAAGATTCCCTGCACTCTGCCCAAAGTTTGGCTATGGGTCTCAGCATCTACTTTGATATCCTGCTGCGTAGAATCTTTCATAGGCTCTCTGTGGTAGGATCCTGTCCTGTTCCTTGTTTTCTTCCTCTTCTGATGTCCATCCCATTTGCCTTTCTGAATGAGGATTGAGTATCTTACCCAGGGTCCTCCTTCTTTCTTAGCTTCTTTAGGTGTACAGATTTTAATGTTTATCCTATATTATGTGTCTAATATCCACTTATAAGTGAGTATATACCATGTGTGTCTTTCTGCTTCTCAGATACCTCACTCAGTATGATCTTTTCTAGTTTCTACCATTTCCATTTACCTGCAAATTTCATGATTTCCTTGTTTTTAATTGCTGAGTAGTATTCCATTGTTTGTTTTGGTTTTGTTTGTTTTAACAAATAAGTGATTAACTGGATAATTACCATGAACTTGACCTGGCTTTGAGAATGTGCAGAGCCAGGGGAGACCTTGAACAATGGGTGTTTAGAGATGCTTAGAGATGCTCAGATGAATTTAGCTCTCAGCACTTAGGCCAAACATCTGGCTAGGATACCCAGAGGGCTCATGCCTGTAGTTATTAAAACAAAACAAAACGAAACGAAAAACAAACAAACAAAAAACCTAGAGCAGGTTTTGCCTACCATCCCCTCACCATGTTTTTTACATTGTGTGAAAGACAAAAGTAGTCCTTCTTGTGGCAAACATACATCAATATATTTTATCAGCATGAACTTGTTTATGCTTCTGGGCTGTTATCCTTAGGGGTTCAGAACTCACACATCCCAGACATGTTTCTCTTTTCACTCCTTGACACATGATGTTGTACTAGACAACTTACTGTAGCCCACAATTGGATAATTTCATATATATACATGCCTTTTGATTAAATCAAGCCTTGATTCTCACCCTTATCATTTCTCCCCTCTCCCCATACTACTTTTCTTTCTCAACTTCTTGAGCAATTAAAAAAACTCACTGAGGCTGAGGCGGGGCAAGATGGCGGCGCCGGGAGGACTCTCATTCTGAGGAGCAGCACAGCAGGATTGGCACAGTGACCAGCAATCAGAACTCGCGGCCATAAAACACAAGGGATTGTGTTTCACAGGTGAGAGGATACCCCACAGTGGGGGATTCAATCAGCTTTAACTCACCCGGCTAAACCGCAGAAGAGATCCCGGTTCTGCCAGGTGCTTGGTAGCCAGCCCAGAGCTACACGCCAGTGTGATCTGGTCACGGTCCCAGAATGAACTGTGGGCCCACAACACCATAGACTGGATTTCCCAGTCGAGAGATAACCCCATGGAGGAGGAAACAATTGGGACCGACCTCAGGTTACCCAGACATCCCCTGGAAAAGACTCAGGTTTCGAGGGCGCCCCAGGAGCCAGCCCAGACCCAGAGCCGGGACCCAGGTGCCTGCACGGAGCCCTGCCTGCGTGCCTGATTCACTGCCTCAGATAGAACTGTGGGCACCAGAGCACCAGGGCACCAGACTGCGTGTCTCTGGCAGGAGGAAACACCCAGCAGAGGGGGTCAGCAGCTCTAACGCTTAGGACACCCAGCACCAAAACACTTTCTGGACTCACACAGACTTAGTGCAGGCAGGAGCACTGTGCTCTGCCACCATTATTGAGTTCCCCTAGGGCACTGGGACACACAGCTGCATCCTCAGACCTACAAAAGCCAGAGAGCCATTACAGCAGCCCTCAGATACTGTGCCAAGGATCAACCAGTTATTCCTAGCTAGACTGTCAAAACTGTGGGAATCCCTGGTCCTTCAAGAGGGCTGCACCCACAGCGTCTGGACCAGACCAGGGCCTGCAACCGCCATCCCAGACAGAGACACACAGCTTCTGGTCCAGAGTGAGGCACCCAGCCTCCAGACCAGAGCAGTGCCCCCAGGCGACAACTCAACCTAGGTGCACATTCTCCAGGTCCAGAGCAGAGCAATCAGCCTCTGGCCCAGAGACTTGCTGAGTGCACCTCCCACTTTACCGGACAGAACTGTGCGCCCCAGGATAACAGACTGAGTTTCCCTGTTGGGAGAAAACCCTACAGCTAGGGAATCAGCAGGTTCTTCAAGAGGACTGTACATGGAAATTTAGTGAGCAGCAGCACACTAAATTTATAACAAGAAACCCAGCAGTGGGGCAGCTGTCTTGAGAAATTCTATGGGTAAGAGGAGATTCCCCCCTGCCTAACATAGACCACAGCTACTACTCAGGGCTATAAACCTGAGGTGAGCAGTGGCAACTCCTGAGAAACACTGGCCATACAGTGACCATAACCAAAAAGCAGAGAAGGACTCCTTCAGGAAAAATCATCTGCCGGCCAAGGGGATACTCCCTACCTCAGGACTCCAGGAAGCACAGAAACTAACAGCCAACACCTAAATCAGCCCAATGGGTAGAGGTCAGCGTAAGGCTCAACCAACAAAAGACAGAGCAATATGGCATCTCCAGAATCCAGCCATCCAGAGGCGAACAGCCCTGAACAATGCAGCATAATAGAAAATCAAGGAGATGACCTTACATCTATGTTGATGAAGAGGATAATAGAGGAGACAAATAAAATACGTAAAGAATTAGAGGAAGATAAAACCAAACAGATCATGGCTATCCATAAAGAAATGGAGGAAGATAAAGACAAGCAGATTAGGGCCATCCATGAAGAAATACGGGAAGATGCAGCCAAACAGCTTGTGGCCTTCAGAGAAGAAATAATTAAATCAATGAAAGAAATAAAAGAGACAGAGTTAAAGGAACTAAAAGAAAAAGAGAAAAATACAAGCAGACAGGTGAAGGAAGTAAACAAAACAACTCAAGACCTGAAGATAGAACTAGAAAAATTAAAGAAAACACAAATGGAGGAAATAATGGAGAGGAAGAATTTAGGGAAGAAAACAGGAACTACAGAGGTAAGCATAACCAACAGAATACAAGAAATGGAAGAAAGAATCTCAGGTGTAGAAGATACAATGGAAGAAATCGATGTATCTGTCAAAGAAAATGTTAAATCCAAAAAATTCCTGACACAGACCGTCCAAGAAATCCAAGACAATATCAAAAGACAAAACCCAAGAATAATAGGAATAGAGGAAAAAGAAGACTCCCTTCTCCAAGGCCCAGAAAATATTTTCAACAAAATCATTGAAGAAAATTTCCCCAAGTTAAAGGAGAAGCCAATAAGGATACATGAGGCCTACAGAACACCCAACAAGTTTGACCAGAAAAGAAAATCATCCCGCCACATAATAATCAAAACAGTAAGTATACAGAACAAAGAAAAAATACTAAAAGCTGCAAGGGAAAAAGGCCAAGTAACATATAATGGCAAGCCCATTAGAATAACACCTGACTTTTCAACAGAAACTATGAAAGCCAGAAGGGCCTGGACAGATATCATGCAGACCCTAAGAGAACACAGATGTTAACCCAGGCTACTATACCCTGCAAAACTCTCAGTCCTCATAGATGGAGAAAACAAGATATTCAATGACAAAACAAATTTCAACAATACCTACACACAAATCCAGCATTACAGAAGACACTGGAAGGGAAAATACAACCCAAGAAAATTAGCTTCTGTCAAGAAAACACAGGAAATAATTAACCTTACTACAGCAAAACAAAAAGCAACCAAGCACACAACCTTATGACCACAGCCAACATCAAAATCAAAGGATCTAACAGCCACTGGTCATTAATCTCTCTCAACATCAATGGACTCAACTCTCCAGTAAAAAGACACAGATTAACAGAATGGATACGTAAACAAAACCCAGCAATCTGTTGCATACAAGAAACACCTAAGGCACAAAGATAGACATTACCTGAGGGTAAAAGGTTGGAAGACGACTTTCCAAGCAAATGGACCCAAGAAACAAGCAGGAGTAGCCATTCTAATATCTGATAAAATAGACTTTCAACCAAAATTAATAAAAAGAGATGAGGAAGGACACTTCATACTCATCAAGGGAAAATTCCGCCAGGAAGACAGCACAATCCTGAACATCTATGCCCCAAATACAAGAGCACCCACATTTGTAAAAGAAACATTAATAAAATTTAAACCACATATAGATCCCCACACATTAATAATGGGAGACTTCAACACCCGACTCTCAACAAAGGACAGGCCAACAAAACAGAAATTAAACAAAGAAACAATATCTCTGATAGAGGTCATGAATCAAATGGACCTCACAGACATTTACAGAACTTTATACCCAAACAGTAAAGAATTTACCTTCTTCTCAGCACCTCATGGAACCTTCTCCAAAATAGACCATATAGTTGGTCACAAAGCAAGCCTCAACAGATACAAGAAGACTGAAATAATCCCTTGTATCCTGTCTGATCACCATGGAATAAAGCTGGACTTCAACAACAACAGAAAGAGCAAAAAGCCTACACACACATGGAAACCGAACAACTTGTCACTAAATGACAGTTGGGTCAGGGAACAAATAAAGAAAGAAATTAAAGCCTTTCTAGAACTCAATGAAAATAAAGACACAACATACCCAGACTTATGGGACACAATGAAAGCAGTGCTAAGAGGAAAGTTCATAGCACTAAGTGCCTTCAAGAAGAAATTCGAGACAACTCATTCAAGCAATTTAATGGCCCACTTAAAAACCCTAGAAAAAGAAGAAGCAGACACACCAAAAAAGGAGTAGACGGCTGGAAATAATCAAACTCAGGGCTGAAATCAATCAATTAGAAACAAATAAAACAATTCAAAGAATCAATGAAACCAAGAGCTGGTTCTTTGAGAAAATCAACAAGATCGACAAACCCTTAGCCAAGCTAACTAAAAGGCAGAGAGACACCACCCAAATCAACAAAATCAGAAATGAAAAGGGGGACATAACTACAGACACTGAGGAAATCCAAACAATCATTAGGACTTACTTCAAAATTTTATATGCCACAAAATTTGAAAATCTAAATGAAATGGATAATTTTCTTGACCGATTCTACATGCGAAAGCTGAATGAGGACCAGGTAAATCAATTAAATAGTCCTATATCCCCCAAAGAAATAGAAGCAGTCATCAAAAGTCTCCCATCCAAAAAAAGCCCAGGACCAGATGGCTTCAGTGCAGAATTCTACCAGACCTTCAAAGAAGAGCTAACTCCAATTCTCTTCAAACTATTCCACAAAATAGAAACAGAAGGAACATTACCAAACTCATTCTATGAAGCCACAATCACCTTGGTACCTAAACCTCACAAAGACTCAACAAAGAAAGAGAATTTCAGGCCAATCTCCCTTATGAACATTGATGCAAAAATACTTAACAAAATACTTGCAAATCGGATCCAAGAACACATCAAAGATATTATCCACTATGACCAAGTAGGCTTCATCCCAGGTATGCAGGGGTGGTTCAATATACGGAAATCCGTCAATGTGATCCACCATATTAACAAACTGAAAGAAAAAAACCACATGATAATCTCCCTAGATGCTGAAAAAGCATTTGACAAAATCCAACATCCATTCATGTTTAAAGTACTGGAGAGATCAGGGATACAAGGCACATATCTAAACATAGTAAAGGCGATATACAGCAAGCCTATAGCCAACATCAAACTGAACAGAGAGAAACTTAAAGCAATCCCACTGAAATCAGGGATAAGACAAGGCTGCCCACTCTCTCCATATCTCTTCAACATAGTGCTGGAAGTCCTTGCTAGAGCAATAAGACAGTTGAAGGAGATCAAGTGGATACAGATGGGAAAGGAAGAAGTCAAATTATCACTATTTGCAGATGATATGATAGTATACATGAGTGACCCCAAAAACTCTACCAGGGAACTCCTACAGCTGATAAACACCTTCAGCAAAGTGGCCAGATACAAAATTAACTCAAAAAAATCAGTAGCACTCCTGTATACAAAAGACAAAAGGGCTGAGAAAGAAATTAGAGAAACAGCACCATTCACAATAGCCACAAATGACATAAAGTACCTTGGTGTAACCCTAACCAAGGAAGTCAAAGACTTGTATGAAAAAATTTCAAGTCTCTGAAGAAAGAATTAGAGGAAGATATGAGAAGATGGAAAGATCTCCCATGCTCATGGCTTGGCAGGATTAACATAGTAAAAATGGCCATCTTACCAAAAGCAATCTACAGATTTAATGCAATTCCCATCAAATTGCCAGCACAATTCTTTACAGACCTGGAAAGAAAAATTCTCAACTTTGCATAGAATAATAAGAAACCGAGAATTGCTAAAACAATCCTCTACAATAAAAGATCTTCTGGAGGTATCTCCATCCCTGATCTCAAGCTGTACTATAGAGCAACAGTTATAAAAACTGCATGGTACTGGCATAGAAACAGAATGGTGGATCAATGGAATCGAACAGAAGACCCAGAAATAAACCCACACACTTACGGACACCTGATTTTTGACAAAGACGCCAAAACCATGGAATGGAAAAAAGATAGCATCGTCAACAAATGGTGCTGGTCCAACTGGATGTCTACATGTAGAAAAATGAAAATAGATCCATACTTATCACCCTGCACAAAACTGAAGTCCAAGTGGATCAAAGACCTCAACATAAAACCAGACACATTAAATCGGCTAGAAAAAAAAAGTGGGGAATACCCTAGAACTCATTGATATAGGAGAAAACTTCCTGAACAGAACACCAACAGCACAGGCTCTAAGAGCAACAATCAATAAATGGGACCTCATGAAATTGAAAACTTCTGTAAAGCAAAGGACACCATCATCAAAACAAAGCGACTGCTTACAGTTTGGGAAAGAATCATCACCAACCCTTTATCTGACAGAGGACTTATATCCAATATATATAAAGAACTAAACAAGCTGAAAAGCAATAAACCAAGTAATCCACTTAAAAAATGGGGAACAGAGCTAAAGAGAGAATTCTCTGTAGAGGAATATCAAATGGCAGGGAAGCACTTAAAGAAATGCTCAACCTCATTAGCCATTAGGGAAATGCAAATCAAAACAACCCTGAGATTTCACCTTACACCCATCAGAATGGCCAAGAAAAACTCAAGTGACAACACATGCTGGAGAGGTTGTGGAGAAAGGGGAACTCTTCTCCATTGCTGGTGGGAATGTAAACTGGTACAACCACTCTGGAAATCAATCTGGCACTTTCTAAGACAATTAGGAATAGTGCTTCCTCAAGACCTAGCTATACCACTGCTAGGTATATACCCAAAGTTTGCTCAAGTACACAAAAGGGATATTTGCTCAATCATGTTTATAGCATCATTTTTTTGTAATAGCCAGAACCTGGAAACAACCCAGATGTCCATCAACGGAGGAATGGGTACAGAAATTGTGGTATTTTTACACAATGGAATACTACTCGGCAATCAAAAAGGAGGAAATCATGAAATTTGCAGGCAAATGGTGGGATCTAGAAAAGATCATCCTGAGTGAAATATCCCAGAAGAAGAAAGACAAACACGGTATATACTCACTTATATAGACCTATAAGATATGATAAACATAATGAAATCTACACACCTAAAAAAGATAATCAAAACTCCTCTCCCACACATATGCCATTATAGAAATCTAGTAAATCCAAGATACAAGCTTAGAAAAAAAACACAATCATGCTAGAAAAAAAATGAAATTCTTCAGCAGAAAAACAAACAAATAACAACAAACAAACAAAAACTCCTTAATATAGTTTCTCTCTATTCAACCAAATACTTCTTTTTCTACTTTCACCTACATTCTTGCCTCACACCTGCAAACACACAGATACAAACACGCACACTCCAAACAACGTTCCAGAAAGGTAATACATTCCCATAGTTTATAAAGTCGTAGGAATTTTTATGAGCTCGTTGTGACCAATTTATCATTTGCTAATGGTTGTATAACTCAAAGTAATGGTAAATGGGGATCTTTGGGCCTATGTTTATTTCTGTTTCTAATATTTTTCAGACTTCGCTATTATGTTCACAGATTCAAGTCAGGTATTTTCTCCTAAGCATCTGCCCTGATTCCCTGTATCATTCATACTTTGCATTTAGAAGACACTTCTCTGTGACACCAAAATATTTCAAGTTATTAAAATTATGCTATTGTTATTTCTATCAATAATGTCCTTAGTGTAATATTTAGTATACCTATTAATAAAATCTAGATTTTCCTCTTTTTTGGCTTCTGAAAAAATAATTCATAGAGACATAAATGGTAATATTAAAGCTATCAACCATAAAAGTCAATACTTGACAGCAGCATGTAATTCAAGAGGGTGCATACATCTGAATTCAGATCTGGAGCTTTCTAAATGTACATACATTAGCTGTACACCACAAGCTGAAAGCTGTCAAATGATAGAGCATGGATGTTTGAAAAAGAACTTTTTAGAAAAGTAAGAAAATTGCCAAAGCTAGACCAGTACATAAAATACATACACCTCCATTACTCTGTGTCTATGTTGCAAACCTGCCCTCCTCCAAAAGCTTCCACTTTAGCCTTGAAGTGGAATTTTTCAAAAAGAAGGAAAAGGTTTTCATGTGATTTTTTACTTTCATATTTAAATCATATAAATTACAATTTTATACTTTATTTAAAAGTTCATAATTATATTAAGATATTTAATCATTATGTCACTATATTTTCTATGCCAAAATGTATCACTACTTAAAAAGTATAAACAGAGAAAAATAACATTTGATGTTAGTAAAATCATGCTATTGATATAGAAATCAATTCTGTCCTGAGTGTTATGTTTAGTTTAAAAGAAGTATCTAGAAGTGAGTTTATTTAAAGAGATGTGAAGTTTAGAATCAATTTAAGAATTCAAACTGAAACTGGTTGTGGTGGCACATGCCTTTAATTCCAGCACTCAGGGAGGCATAGGAAGAGATATCTCTGCAAGTAAAAGGCAAGCCTGGTCTATGAAGTGAGTCCAGGACAGCCAAATCTGAAAAGAGAAATCCTGTCTCAAAAAAACAAAACAAACAAAAAAGAAGGACATGATGTCCACAAGGAGAGCAACAGAACCAAAAAATTTGAGCACAGGGGTCTTTCCTGAGACTCATATTCCAACCAAGTACCATGCATGGAGATAACCTAGAAGCCCTGCACAGATGTAGCCCATGGCAGTTCAGTGTCCAAGTGAGTTACATAGTAATGGGAAGAGGGACTGCCTCTGACATAATCTGATTGGCCTGCTCTTTGATCACCTCCCCCTGAGAGGGGAGCAGCCTTACCAGGCCACAGAGGAAGACAATGCAGCCACTCCTGATGAGACCTAACAGACTAAGATCAGAAGTAAGAAAAAGAAACCCTCCCCTACCAGTGGACTTGGGGAGGGGAGTGTGTGGAGAAGGGGGAGGAAGGGACGGATTGGGAGGGGAGGAGGGAAGGAATTAGAGGGGGGATACAAAGTAAATAAAGTATAATTAAAAAGAAAAAAAAGAATTCAAACCAAATCAAAATTATGTTTGCCTACACTTTGCCAGCCAATGGGTAAAAATGAAAAGTAAGGCTAGATATTATTTTAATTTCAAAAATCCTGTTTCACAGGCTTTTGCTCTCTACAGATGACCTTTCAAACATACTGCTATTTCTCTTAGTACATAGACATTTTGTTTCCAGCAAACTGTACATTTCTGTACCTGGATTCTTTCCTGCAGTAGCTTCACTGTGTCCATTTAGAAAAATGTGAAAAATGCTTTGCTTTCCCAAAGCTGTACAGTATTTCCTGCTTAGATAAAAGAAGAATAGTTCCTGCTTCAGATGCAACCTTTTCCTGTGAAAGACACAGAAATATATTGCAGTTCATTTGTAGTGAAAGCTTCTCACTACCATTAATATAAACAAACGGCCACTAGAAGAGCCACACCTGTTTGTTTATAAGTCATCTACAGATTGAATCTCTCTTACCAGAGATGTGTGAGACTAGAAGTGGTTTTTGTGTTTTTCTAATGTTATAGTATTTTCATACACATGGTAGGGTGAAACCCAAGTCTAAGCAGAAAGCATCTTGGTTTATTTATTTAACTTTCATATATGTTGGGTGAAGTTAATTTTACACAATATTTTTAGGATGTCTGTCTGCAATCTAACACATAAGATTGTGTGTGAATTTTCCACTGTGGCATCATGTAAATGCTCAAATTTTTTCAGACTCTTGACATTTTAGATTCCAGAGTTTGGGATTGGGGATATTCAATTTCAATTTATGATAGCTTGGCAAATCTCATTACACATAAATAAAACGCTTAAGAAAAATGAAAACTTTCAAAACTGATACAAAATGACAGATAATCTGGCAACCTCTATGAAATTTCCTAATACAAAATACCCTTGGACATGTAATATTTCTTTGAAGAATATAAATGAATGCTGTATTATCATGTTTTCCAAAACATTCTTTCTTTTTTTGCATTCTTTTAAGAGGGCAAGAAAACCTGGAAACAAATTGCATGTCCATCAGCAAAGTAATAGATTAATAAATTACACCATATCTAAAAGATAATATTCTGAAACTATTTTAAGAAGAGTGAACTTGATCTATTTTGATTTGGGAGTGCCCATGACATGTCATTTAGTAAATCATCAAACGGCAAAGTAAAGTACACATAATAACATACTTTGGCAAAACAGAAGCATAGCATGTGTGCTTTTATATGTATTTATAAGGTTATGGAAGGCTGATGATAGGTATTAAGGCTGATTTACTCAAAAAAATGAGGTAAGTAGATGGATACTTATATTAAAAGTAAAGTCTTACATAAAATTCCATTCACTCTGCCCATCAATTTTATGTAAGAAGTGGGAAATAGTAAGAGCTGGAGGGGATGGGAACTCCACAAGCAGAGCAACAGAACAAAATAATTTGAACACAGGGAACTTCCCAGAGACTCATACTCCAACCAAGGACTATTCATGGAGATGACCTGGAACCCCTGCACAGGTGTAGCCCATGGCAGTTCAGTGTCCAAGTGGGTTACATAGTAATGGGAAGAGGGACTGCCTCTGACATAATCTGATTGGCCTGCTCATTGATCACCTCCCCCTGAGGGGGGAGCAGCCTTACCAGGCCACGGTAGAGGACAATGCAGCCAATTTTGATGAGAACTGATAGACTAAGATCAGAAAGGAGAGGAGAACCTCCCCTATCAGTGGACTTTGGGAGTGGCATGCATGCAGAAAGGGGAGGGAGGGTGGGATCGGGAGGGGAGGAGGGAGGGGCTTATGGGGGGATACAAAATGAATAAAGTGTAATTAATAAAAAAATTAAAAAAAACAGAGGAAAAAAAGTAAAGTCTTTATACTATTTCTTTACTTATGATCATCAATTTGTAATGCACATTTTTTTTATTAATTACACTTTATTCACTTTGTATCTCCCCTGTGGTTCTCTCCCTCCTCCTGTCCCAATCCCTCCCTTCCTCTACCCTCTGCATGCATGCCCCTCTGCAAGTCCACTGATAGGGGAGGACTTCTTTTCCTTCCTTCTGATACTATTCAATTAGGTCTCATCAGGAGGTAATGCACATATTTTAATGAAGGAAAAAATTTAACAGGAGATTCTCTTGAGAAGCCTGTGCCCATTCTAGAATGTGAACTACTGTCCTTCACCAATATGTCTTTCTTACCTCTCTTAAGGTTCATTCTTAAAGCTGTATTAAATCTTTCTTAATAAACAACTTTACTTCAAAAACATGAAAGAATAAACAGAGAGAAAACTTGATAGACTACTACATTTAAAGGGCATGAAATAGGTAATGCACAATTATGAAAACCAACATCATTCAGCATGTTTCTGATTGTCTTTAATATGTTTACCATGGAGCTTGGTATTAGGAGAAACAGCAAAAGTGAAATAGGTCATCCTCCTCTTCAAAACCTTGCATGCCACAAATATCTTAAAAACACTACTTTGTTCAGGAATGCCATACATATGTATCTATCAATCAATTAGGAAGAAAGTAAATAGAGATTCAGTTAGCTTGAGCAGATTTTGTAGGTACAGCTGAGCCTGCCACCATCTATTTCATCGCTAGTTATGGCCATGTCAGTGTATACCAATTTAACTTTTAACTGCCAGGAGCAGCATCTCTGGGTTAAGAGCATTCTTTTAGCACAAAGCCTAACCTGGCCCCCTCCCTTGTAGGTCAGAAACATCTGAAAGGTAATGCATCCCTAAGTCAAGGACCCAGGGCAATTCGAAGAAGTCTCCAGATTCCTTGTTTCTTTGGTAGATTAAATCGATGGTGAACACTCTACACTGTCTTTTTTAGTTTCCCAGTAAGGTTATGTTTCGATTTCTATAATGACATCCTGCTTGGTAGCACTGGCCTTGGTCATCTTTCTTTCTCTGCCCTACTCCTTCTACTGATTTTTCCTAGAAATCATTGCAGCCAAGTTTTTATCTGGAAAACACAAATGAAAGAAATAGCAGATAGCAGACTTGCTTTGTCCCTTTGTAATTCATAGCTTTTAAATATCTCTTCATTCATGTGCTACAAAAATATGTACAGAACACTTATGCATCAATGCCTAATCAAAAAACAAAGCACTGTAGGTGTTTTAGGAGAAATTTCATTTAAAAATAATTGCAATAATTTTATATTATTGCTATGACAAGTTGACACAAATTCATTAATAACACAAATCGATCCTCTTCTATCTCTGGAAGTCAAAAATCCATAGCTAGAGCCAAGTTTTATAAGAGATGGCTTTTTTTTTTCTTCTAGATGCTGAGAGGGGACATTTTCATTATGTCCAGTGAATTTTGCATGCCAGCTATTATACTCTTTACCTCCAAAATTATCAAATTACCATTTGATTCCATTAGTTTCTTTAAAAAAATTGTTTTTGATGTGTGTGAGTGTGGAGATCAGAGGAGAATGTTTAGAGGTCAGTTCTTATCTTCCAGTTTGCTTAGGCACAGTCTCTCTTGATGTTTGCTAGGCTAGCTGGCCCACAGCTTCCAAGGGATCTGCTTGTTTCTGCCTTACATCTTGCCATAAATATTGCTAGGATTACAAATTCATATTAACACAGCAAGGTTTTTGCATGGGTTTCTAGTATCAAACTCAAGTCCTCAGGTTTCCATAGCAGGCATTACTTTTACCCGCATAGCCATCTTTTACTACCCATATTGATATTGAAATATTAAACCACTGTCCCCTAGTTCAATATTTTAATGTCGCTCTTTATTGAGGGCCTGTATTTCTCCATACAAAATTGTCCCTTTTTTCTCTAATTTCTTGTTTATAATTTTTTTTACTTCTCTATCACATTTAAGGCAGTTGACTTAAGTCTGTTTATTATGTTCAAAGAAGTAGCTTCCCTAAGAGCAATTCCTTTATACTTCTATTGCTCCCAGTGAATGAGATAGAGTTTGCTGTTTCCTTGTATACCTTGAAATTTTTTGTGACATCTGGGAAATTAAAGTATTGTAATTAAGTGGTATGTCTGTGATTTACATTCTGTCTTTCCACAGTTTTTGCTGTTGTTTGACAGTTGATTATTATTTGTTAAGGGTTATAATTGTCTATTAATATTTTAATAAGGAATTTTTGCTGTGTGTAGTTACTGGAGAATCAGTGCTATCTCAGAGACAAACCAGCGATTGACCAGAGATTTCTTTAAACACACAGAACGAAACAAATGAAAGAAAAACAACAAAATGACTGTCCTAGTCTTTCATTATTGACTCTCATAATGACAATCATTCAGCTCTAATCCAGGCTACCTACAACTGTCTCAGCTTTTGCCAGAGGCGTGAGATTGATCCTCACAGGATTTTTTTTAAAACACACTGAAGCCCTGGATACACAAGTTGTAGTGAGGATCCCTAGGACATGTGGTAGCATTGTGAAACCCTATTCTTCCAAGAATCCTTAGTGGTTTTCCCAGACCGCTATGTCTGTCTGCTATTTGCTCTATGAATATGTCTCTCACCCCAGGCAAATAGGTACAAACTTTGATTGCATACTGTCTAAAATTACATTTAGCACAGTGTATTGAACATTGTCAGAAAATATTTCAGATTGTTTACATTGTGTGTGTGTGTGTGTGTGTGTGTGTGTGTGTTTGTGTGTATTTCACATAGGTGTGGTCTGTGGAGGCCAGAAAAGAGTGTCAGATCTCCTGGAGCTGGACTTATAGGTGCCAGTGAGCATCCAGGTGTGGGTTCTAAGAACCACGTTCCAGTCTCCTTCAAAGTCACAAAATGTTCTTAAACACTTAAACCAATCTTTCTAGGTCCTATATTGGTAAATTGCCCTGGGTTGTTTTTATGCTTATTAAAAGTCAACTAAGTGGATATTAGATATATAATATAGGATAAACATACTAAAATCTCTACACCTAAAGAAGCTAAGCAAGAAGGAGGACTCCGGGTAAAATTATCAATCCTCACTCAGAAAGACAAACGGGATGGACATCAGAAGAGAGAGAAAACGGGGAACAGGACAGGAACCTACCACAGAGGGCCTCTGAAAGACTCTACCCAGCAGGACATCATAACCAAACTTTGGGCAGAGTGCAGGGAACCTTAGGAAAGAAGGAGATTAGTAAGATCGGAGAGGACAGGAGCTTCACAAGGAGAGCAACAGAACCAAAATATCTGGGCCCAGGGGTCTTTTCTGAGACTGATAGTCCAAACTATCAGACTGATAGGACAATGTATGGATATAACCTAGAACCCCTGCTCAGATGTAGCCCATGGCAGCTCATTATTCAGGTGTGTTCCCTAGTAAGAGGAACAGGGACTGTCTCTGACATGAACTCAGTGGCTAGCTCTTTGATCACCTCCCCCTGTGAGGGGGGAAGCAGCCTTGCCAGGCCACAGGGGAGGATAATGCAGCCAGTCCTGATGAGACCTGATAAGTTAGGGTCAGATGGAAAGGGAGGAGGTCCTCCCCTATCAGTGGACTTGGAGAGAGGCATGGGAGGAGATGAGTGAGAGAGGGTGGGATTGGGAGGGAATGAAGGAGGGGGCTACAGCTGGGATAAAAAATGAATAAACTGTAATTAATACAAACATTTTTTTTAAAGTCAACTCTGGAAGAGGGAGCGGTGGCACACTCCTGTAATCCCAGGATTCAGGTACCCAGAGGCAGGTGGATCTTTGTGTGTTTGAGGCCAGCCTGGTCTACAAAGCAATTCCAGGACAGCCAAGGCTACACAGAAAAACCTTGTCTCAAAAAACCAAAAAACAATCATTTACAAGCAAAAAAAAAAAAAAATCAACTCTGAAAGCAAGATTGGACCCTATCCCTTATCTCAGGCTCAAACATATTTACCTCAAATGTCTTTCCAGACATTTTCTGGGGACAGGAAGGCCCTGTACATCTGTAACAAGAAGAAAGGGTAACTACAAACAGCTAAGGGTCCTATTTGAAAGTGATGGAGCTTTTAGGAACTGATGCCTATTGGAAGGAAGTGAGATCACTGGGTATGGATTCAAAACCGTAAATTCATTGGCCTCTGTGATACGTTCAACATCTATATCTGATGGTAGTGGACACTGTGGCAATATCTTCAGTAGGCAATTTTATAATTTTATGTGTCAATTGCTTTGAACAGTGGAGCACTTGCTCAGAATCACAAATTTCTTAGGCATGCAGCTCAGCTACACTTTTTCTCTAACATATGGTATTTGATGGCAAGTAATACTATGTGAAATTATAGAATAGGGAATAGTGTGTGATATAAGCTTGTGAATAGTGGTACTGGCAATAGAATGCTAAGAATAAATACCAATACACATTCAGAATGCATACACATTTCAGTAAGGACAAATTGCTGCTTGGGGTATGGTAGAAGAGTTTGATATTTGTCTGTTCTTCCATACCTCTATCCCCAGTGAATGATAATATATAATTATTTCTAGTATTGGATGTTGGATATCTAACAAAGGCTTATTTTAATGTGACAATGTATATGTTGTGAAACACATGTGTATTTAATTTTTCTGCTGCTACAATGAAATATCCTAAATTTAAGAGAAAAAGGGTTTACTATGGATCACAACTTACCCTTGAATTGGACTTATCATGCCAGGGAAGTCACGGTGATAGGAGCTTAAGAATACAGATGATCTTATTGCATCCATAGTCAAGAAACAACGATTAACAATATCTTGTATTGAATTTCTTCTTTTTATTCATGGCAGGATCTCAGTCCTTGGAATGATACTACTCCCATTTAAGTTAGATCTCTCCTCAGGTAGCCTAATGTAGATAATCCCTTAAAAGCATACGGGATTCAGGATCTTGTAAAGTTGTTAACCAATATAACCATCATACCATGCATAACCCATATTACTTTTGCCATACTTTACACATTGAACAACTTTAGACAAGGGAGCTTGGACAATAAAACAACTGACATACATAGGATGGCTATTTGGAATACTAGCTTTGCCTGAAAGAGTGAGAAAATGGATTGGATTTACATGAGTAGATGGGAAAGAAGAGGTATTAGTTAAGCAAAAGGAAAACTAAGGATAACCATACAGTTTTGCAAATCACGGAGATCACATCCTGGCTAGGGTTTTCGCCTAGGAGAAACTTTGAGCAGAAAGCAAAAGTTAGAAGGGAAGGGTATGGTAAAACTCTTAACAATATCAATATTTAATAGTACTGGCTTATATTTATCCAAGTTCTTACTGTCTATTATGTTAAGTGTTTTTGTGTAGTGTATAATTTAATCTTCTACAAAACTATGAAATAGATGCTATCATTGGACCCATTCTTAAAAATAGTCTCATGGGACTAATAAAAAAATTGTACAACTGTCATGTTCATTGTCACACAAAAACCCATAGAATGTTTATTATAATTTATGAAAATTCTACCTTGATATTCTAGCTCTATAATATGAATTATACTGTTACACAAAAACCAATTTTGCAGGCTTAAGAAAAAGTAAAACTTCAATGATTTTAATCTGGAGTCTGGGGAGACTATTTAAAGCAATTGTTTCATAAACGTAAGGACTTCCAAGTTTGGATCCCAGGTTTTGCACAATCTCTGTGTAGGTTTTGTGGTCTGCCTTTAAATCCAGCCTCAGAAGAGTGAGATGGAAAATCCAGAGCAAACTGGGAAGCAAGACTATGGGGGCTCTGGGTTTAATGACCTGTAAGCTCTGAATTTGCTTGAGAGATTCTATCTGAATGAGTAAGGTGAAAGTGCAATTAAGATGATTCCCAATATCTATCTCTGGTTACACATGAATGCACACCACAAGCACACTGAAAATGCTGCAAAAACATGCAAATCTGTTAATATAATATATGCAAATCTGTTAATATAATATAGACTAAAACACAGTCATCCTTGGTATTTGTTGGGACTTGGTTCCAAAACTGTTGAATATACCCAAAACCAAACTTGCTTTGAGAGAGCAAGTCGTTTGTAGGAAATGAAAACAGTATTTTCACATAACCTAACTACACCTTATGTTACTTCTAGTAATTAATACAATACAAATACTACAAAGTCTTTTACTGTCTAAAGAGCAATTCCGTGAAATAAAGCATGTGCATGTTCAGTACAGATACATTTTATTTTTCCCAATATCTTTTTTAAGATTAATAATATGTGTATTTATTTATTTATTTATTTATTTATTTATTTATTTATTTATCTATCTGTTTATTTATTTGCTTATTTATTTATTTATTTGTTTGTTTGTTTATTTGCGTTGTTTCCCAGCTGTAGCCCCCTCCCTTATTCCTTCCCAATCCTGCCCTCCTTCCTTCTTCTCCTCCAATACCCCTTCCCCAGGCCACTGATCCAGGTGGTCCTCCACCCATTCCTTTGTAGCTTAGCCTGTCAGGCCTCATCAGGAATGGCAGCACTGTCTTCCTCTGTGGCCTGGTAAGGCTGCCCCCCTCTCAGGGGAAGGTGGTCAAAGAGCCAGCCATTGAGTTCATGTCAGAGACAGCCCTGTTCCCCTTACTAGGACACCCGTTTGGATACTGAGCTGCCATGAGCTACATCTGTGCAGGGGTTTCAGGTTATCTCCATGAATGGTTCTGGGTTGGAGTATCAATCTCAGAAAAGATCACTGGGCAAAGATTTTTTTTGCTTCTGTTGCTCTCCTTGTGGAGATCCTGTCTCCTTCAGGTCTTTCTATCTGCCCCTTCATTCATAAGATTCCCTGCACTCTGCCCAAAATTTGGCTATGAGTCTCAGCATCTGCTTTTATACAATACTGTGTAGAGTCTTTCAGAGGCCCTCTGTGGTAGTTTCCTGTCTTGTTCCCTGTTTCCACCCTCTTCCCATGTTTATCCCATTTGCTTTTCTGAGTGAGGATTGAGTATCTTACCCAGGGTCCTACTTCTTGCCTAGCTTCTTTAGGTGTACAGATTTTAGTATGTTTATCCTATATTATATGTCTAATATCTACTTATAGGTGAGTATATACCATGTGTGTCTTTCTGCTTCTCAGATACCTCACTCAGTATGATCTTTTCTAGTTTCCATCATTTGCCTGAAAATTTCATGATTTTGTTGTTTTTAATTGCTGAGTAGTATTCCATTGTGTAAATGTACCACGATTTCTGTATTCATTCCTCAATTGAGGGACATCTGCGTTGTTTCCAGATTCTGGCTATTACAAGTAAAGCTGCTAAGAACATGGTTAAGCAAATGTCCTTGTTGTATACTTGAGCATATTTTGGATATATGCCTATTAGTGGTGTAGCTGGATCTTGAGGTAGCACTATTCCTAATTGTCTGAGAAAACACCAGATTGATTTCCAAAGTGGATGTACAAGTTTGCATTCCCACCAGCAATGGAGGAGAGTTCCCCCTTCTCCACATCCTTTCCAGCATGTGTTGTCACTTGAGTTTTTGATCTTAGCAATTCTGATGAGTTATAAGGTGAAATCTCAAGTTCGTTTTGATTTGCATTTCCATGAAGACTAAGGATATTGAGCATTTTTTAAATGTTTCTCTGCCATTCGATATTTCTCTATTGAGAATTCTCCATTTTTAAATTGGATTACTTGATTTGTTGCTGTTTAACTTCTTGAGTTCTTCATATATTCTGGATATTAGTCCTCTGTTAGATATAGGGTTGGTGAAAATCCTTTCCCATTCCGTAGGCTGTCATTTTGTTCTGATGGCAGTTTTTCAGTTTCATGAGGTCTCATTTATTGATTGTTGATCATAGAGCCTGTGCTGTTGGTGTTCTGTTCATTTCCTAATATATTTAATCCTTGATTAGTTGAATCTGTGAATTCATAATCTCTAGATTCAGGGACTTGGCTGGTATTCATTTCTCTATTAAAGATCTTTTCAATATTAAAGTAGTATACTGATTATTTACAAACAAAGATAAACGGATTACAAGAATGCATTAATGTAATTTTAAAACGCATTTGAAGAAGCTCTTAAGGAGTATATATGGAAAAAAAAACTTGAATCTTGGACACAATCTCATATTCATCTCTGCTATGTCTCATAAGAAACTATGACCTATAACTTAGCTGTGTGCCCCCCCCCCCCAGTTTCCTCATTGGTAAAATGTAAAATCTAAGCGAGGTAACTAATCATCATAATTCTCATCTGTAATTCCAGTACTTGGAAAGTAAAGGCAGCACAATTAGAAATTCCATTCCATCCTCGGCTACAAAGTGAGACTTAAAAATAAAGAAATCATAGCAAAACTTAAACCAAACAAAATCATGCATGATAGGGTATAACGTACTTGGCACTTGGTACAAATTTGATATTTGGTAAATGTAAATTCTCTTGTTTTTCCTCTTCTCACTCCCCAGAACAGATTAGAACAGGATTCTGGAAACTTTACAAATTATATATCGTTGTTGTAAGATTTGCTAAGTAGAATTATTTGAAAAAGCAAGATAGCCTAAATGAAATTTCATTCACTAAACATTTATTTGTTACCAATTATGTGATTTTTTTTTTCTCATGGTTGGATTTTAAGGAAATAAAAGAAAATAGTCCATAGTCTCTAGACTGCAATTAGCAGGAAGTGCATGAGTGGACAAGTCTAAGCCAGTGAGACAGTGCCCCAGTACAAGATATGGCAAGAGAAGGAAGAAAGCAAATTGGAAGTATAAGAATTTGTGACTTCTTTTCACAATGGAGTTCACTAATTTTAAAGTTTGAGAAAAAAAATGTCTTCCTCCAAATCACTCCACTAGGTCCTCACAATATATTGTTAAAAATAAGTGATTTCTCCTATCTTTCCTCTGTTTAAAAACAAGAGGATGTTTGGAGAAAATCAAGTTCAATGCCCAAAGAAGTGGTAATATCTGTATCACTGGCCAAGCAAGTAGCTGAAAAGAGGCAAAAAGCTTCCCAAGGGACCTACACAGCATTCCCGGTGCTCAAGGGGTAAGGGACAATAGTAGAAGGATAAAAGAGGGACCTCAACAATTTTTAAATGTTAAGGAACTTTGAAATTATAGACAAAACTGGACAAACACTTTCCATTTTTCATCTGAGAGTGTGAATGGGGAGAAACTAGTCAGGAGCAGACACAGAATTGGCCATAATTCATTTGTGAGAGATTTGGCTCTCTCTCTTTCTGTGTGTGTGTGCATGTGTCCCTCTCCATTTCTATCCCCCTCCTTCCTTTCTCCATCACCCTTCCCATTTTTAGAGGTCTTTCTGTACATCGTAGGTTTACCTTGAACTCAAGATCCCTCTGCATCAGCCCCCAAGGGCTAGGGTTACAGTCATATGCTGCCACAATCATTCACACTGGGCTGTCATGGAAAACAAATCTCATGGTATACTAATTATTTGAATGTTTTCTACCTGCTAGTTCCTCTTTTGATGCTTTGGGGACAGGTGTCTCATCTTCTAGCCTTAGGAGGAACTATGGCAGCAGACAGAAGGACAGAGCACTAGATGAGAGTGTGAATGGTTCTGTCACAAGCTTAACCATTGGTTTTCATGTAGACATTGAACCAACAACCACAAAGCACAGAACAGAATGATGTCTACCGTATTATGACGTGGACCACTGCACCTAACATTCTGTAAAGCTTCTTTTCACACACCCCCCCCCCAGAAAAGGCTGAACTTTGGAAAGTAGAAGAGACAAACCCCTAGGGTATTGAGTCTATCTTTCATTTTCCTTTTTTAGACATGTCTCATTCTTTTTTTTTTTTTTTTTTAATTTTCTCCTGTCTGTACAGAATTATTATGCAATGCTACCACCTCAGCAGTGAAGAAGTATGTCCTTTGCACTTCTGGAACAATTGATTTAATTAACTCTAGTTCTTACCTATGGACTCAATATTCCATGTACTGTGTTCCATGCCATATACAAAAAATAAAATAAAATAAATAAGGATGTTTTCAATAAGCTTCATCTGCTCCCAGTTGAGAGGCTTCTGCCACAATAGAAATTCAGGCTAAAAATTCCAGTGATATCTTGCTGCTACTCATTTTGCTAAGGTTTCAGGGGCTCATAGGTGTAAATTACCAGAGATGACAGCTGCCTGTACAGAATGAAACATTTTAAATAGGTGCAAATTTTGATACAGGCCCCCAATCTAACTTGTAAAAATTTCAATATTTTCAAAGGTTAAAATGAAACCTCACATGGGTCTCATTAGCACAGAACTAGTACACCTTGCAAAGCAAATAATATAGTTTCATGTTTTTCCACAATCCCTCATATAGAAGAATAAAAATTCACATGACCCATTTTCACTCCTGTGATATGTAGTACATCTTCATGATTTTTTTTTCCTTTTAGAAGTTTTTATTTCTTTTTTCTTTAACAAATCATGTTAGCTCTGCTCATTCCTTGTTTGTTTTCTTTATTTTATTTTATTTTATTTTTTATTAATTACACTTTATTCATTTTGTATCCCCCCATAAGCCCCTCCCTCCTCCCCTCCTGATCCCACCCTCCCTCCCCTTTCTGCATGCATGCCACTCCCCAAGTCCACTGATAGGGGAGGTTCTCCTCTTCTTTTTGATCTTAGTCTATCAGTTCTCATCAAAAGTGGCTGCAGTGTCCAAGTGGGTTACAGAGTAATGGGAAGAGGGACTGCCTCTGACATAATCTGATTGGCCTGCTCGTTGATCACTTTCCCCTGAGGGGGGAGCAGCCTTACCAGGCCACAGTAGAGGACAATGCATCTTCATGATTTTAAAGATGATGAATTTAATAGTTGTTTAAAATACTTGCAAAATCTTAGACCTGCTATAAAGTTAGAAATATATATATATATATATATGTACATACATACATACATACATACATATAGACATACATGTACACATACATATATCACCACTTCTTTTCCTTCATTGCCCATTCCTAAACCCCACCAATTCAGGCTAACATCTATGCCTCAAACACCGAATCATTTGTTGTTCCTTAAATTGTGTGTTTCATTTCCAGGAATGAAATCAGCAAATCTCAATCTTTTTTTATTGTGTATCATATAAATAATATCAGAACCCCTCGTCAAAAACACAGCTTACACGGCTATGTCCAGCTTTTGGCAACTCCCTTCAATTCGATAAAGAAGTACACTGGTGTAAAAAGCAACCCATACAAGTAGAGGAAACTGAGTGCTAGTGAAGCATGGTTTCCTCTGAGTAACTCGTGAGAGCTAAGTTCTCTCCCACTCATAGCAAAAGAGTGAAAAGGAATATTTATAGGGATAACCTTGGATTTTATCTAATTTTAAAAATGTGAATGATTTTCAAGCTTTTATGCTTTATTATTATTTTATATAAAACACACAGATGCTGCCGTACTCCTTCCTACTCTTGCATGCTGCTCCACCCACCCCCACCCATATCATAACATGATGTAAAATTTCATCATCTAAGGTTCAATATAAATGCCACCTCCTCTGATGAACCAGCTGCCGTTGGTCCCCCAGCCAAATATCATCTTCAGAAAACAGTCAAGTACAAAACCTCTTGCCTGTGCCCTTCACTGGATGTACAGGGATAGATTCCAACCAAATTTAAGGCAATTCACAAGCGTCAGGAAATTAACATCTTTTGACATTAACTTCAAACAAGGAATAAAGTATGACGAATAAATGCATCATATTTCTGGCTCCAATAAGAACAATATTGGGGTATACCTTAACCATTTCCAGCACTTCTCAGTGGGATTTAACTCCTTCTGCTCAGAAAAATAACCAGCTTGTTCATGTATGCTGTATGGATTTCTGGGATCAACCTTTAAGTAGACCTTATGCTCTAGGTTTACATTTTAGGATGTGCTTTGGGAAGAACCCAGCATAAAACTTCCTGGAAGTCATTTCAAAGTGATACTCATAGAAAGGAACCTTTCCCTTTCCTGGGCTCTATTTCCACCTTGCTATTGTGGAACAGGTCATGTGGTGTTTGAGAAAGATGCAGGGAATCATAGGTATACCATTATCCCACGATAAACTTGAAAACAAAAATTATGATGTATATCTATACCATCAAACTACTGAGAATTTCACTTTTTTATATTTCTTATACATAAGAAATATTGATTAATTTGCATGGTCATCAATAGACTTACAGAATTACGAATAGGAAATAGTTCTTAATGTTTCTTCTGCCTTGGCTAATATTTAAAAACAAGGAGATGAGCATGGAAATTTACTATAAATTGTAAGTACCTAAAGTGCTTCAATCTACCCTTTTTCATATTCCTTTAAAAAAATCTTATAACTTAACTGGTGGAAAACATTATGGTAGCACAACCATTGATGAAAATATGATAGCATGATGAATCAAGGATTCCTCCTTATTATAGAGTGGAAGCAGGAAAGAATTATCTTTAAGTATACTACATATAAGCATGGATTAATAAACATATTTACTAGCCTATGTATGTTCTAACAGTCTCTTTCCCTCTTTTCCCTTCCCCCCTCTAGTACTTGTATGTGTGGCTGTCTGTCTCTGTCTTTCTCTTTCTCTCTCTCTCTCTCTCTCTCTCTCTCTCTCTCTCTGTGTGTGTGTGTGTTTGTACTCACACAAGTGTGTGCTAGAGATGTATCCCAGAGCTTTATGTATGCTAGTTAAGCATTCTACCATTCCTAGCTCTACATTCCTAGCTCTTAAAAGAATAGCACAAGTTGGAAAGAGGTGTAAGGAAAGATTAGGGACACCACCTCAAGCATTAAAACACAGCAGGACAAAATTCAGTGCATTATCTTTCATGAAATGACAGTCTTTGAGTTGGTATATCATCTTCTCAACTCCTTCCCCATCTTCCTTCTACAAAATTCCAAATGCCATATGATGAACAGTAGAAAGTGGTGGGAAGTGTGAATGATGGATCATTGCATCTTGGAACATTCTTTAAGGCAAAGCAAGCTATATTCAGACAAAGGACAGGGTAGATCAGGATACACCAACTAGAGCAAGCAAAAGGCTCTAGAAAACAAAGCATTTCATGCAGGTGAAGAGAATGAACTTTGGAATCAGAGAATAGTATAGTGTTATTACTTTATGCAACATTCTGAGTTACTTAATCTAGCTCTATTTTTATTTTCTTATAAGTAACATGGGGCAAAATAACAGCTGTCTCAAAGAGTTCTTGCCAGGGCTAAATGAGATAATTAATGTAAAGATCTCAGAGAAATGTCTGGTACAGTAGTGATGATCATTTCCTCCTCCCACTCTCCTCCTCCCTCTTCAACACTATCATTAGTCATACATTCTGCAATGGCAAAAAGTGAGAAAGATGAAAGGGAGACATTCTAAACTCAGATCAGCCCACTAACAAGAAAAGCGAACTAACAAAGGGATGGATTTGGGGCTTAAAGTTTTTCAAATGAAAACAGATTTTGGTTCTATAATTGAAAATTGTATCAGCTTCTTAGAGAATAATGTTGGCCATATTTTTACCTGTTACAAAGGCTAGTATAGAATTACCCTTACTTGGTATGACTTAAAACAAAACAATGGACAGTATGGAGCCCAGGAAACGTTCTGATCTATATAGAAAAGAAGGCAATTCCCTGATCATTTAAGGAAAGTAAAAAAGAACTCAATGAAACCATATCATGAATTTAAATAACTTCTTCTGTGATCCAATATAATTATTGTTAATATTTGTCTTGATTCACTTTTAATATTCTAACAGGTGATTTATAAACAGCATAAATTTATTCCTTTTAATAATGTGTGCCAGGAAGTCCAAATTCAAGGTGCCAACATTAGGTGTCAGTTGAGAACAATTTCTTCAAATTATAACCTGCAAAAGGGCAAAAGGTATGAATTTTTCTGATATCTGTTTATATCTGATATCGAATACAGATTATGGCAGAATTAAAAAATAATTAAAAAGAAAAAGAAAAAGATGTGCATAAACATACAAGAGGCCTACAGAACACCAAATAGATTATACCAAAAAGAAAAACAGTTAAAACACTAAATCTACATAACAAAAAATATTAAAAGAAGCAAGGGGAAAAGCCCAAGTAACCTTTAAAGGTACACCTATCATAACCACACCAGACTTCTCAACAGAAACTGTGAAAGCCAGAAGGGCCTGGGCACATGTCCTGCAGACTCAAAGCAACCACAAATACTAACACAGACTATTATACCCAGCAAAGCTTTCAGTGAACATAGATGGAAAAAACAAAATATTCCACTACAAAAGTATACTTAAACAATGTCTAGACAGCAACACAGCCCGACAGAAGACACAAGAAGGAAAACTCCAATCTAAGGAAATCAACTACACCCAAGAAAACACAGGATATAGATAACATCACAACACAAAATTAAAAGAAAACAAGCATAGAAACACATCAACACCACCAACTCAACAATAAAAGGAATTAACATCTATTGGACAATAATATCTATCAACATCAATGGGCTCAACTCTCCAATAAAAAGACACAGACTAACAGAATGATTGTGGAAACAGGATCCAACATTCTGCTGCATCCAAGAAACATGTCTCCATGAAAGATAAACACTACCTCAGAGTAATGGATGGAAGAAGGTTTTTCAAGTAAACAGGCCCAGAAAACAAGCTGGAGTAGCTATCCTAATAGCTAATAAAATAGTCCTTTAACTAAAATTAATCAAAAAAGATGAGGAGGGGCACCTCATTCTCATGAAAAGAAAAATTCACCAGGAGAACATCAAAATCCTGAACATCTATGCCCCAAATAGAAGAGCACCTGTGTTTGTAAATGAAATATTGTTAAAAGTTAAATCACACATTGATCCCAAACCTTAACAGTGGGAGACTAGAACATTCCACTCTCACCAAGGGACAGATCATCTAGACAGAAACTAACTAGGGAAATAATGACAATTAGAGAGGTCCCAAATCAAATAGACCTAATAGATGTCTACTGAACTTTTCACCCAAACTCAAAAGAGTATACCTTCCTCTCAGCACCTCATAGAACCATCTCAAAAATTGACCATATAGTTGGGCACAAAGCATGCCTCAACACACAAGAAGATAAAATAATTCCTTGTATCCTATCAGATCACAATGCCTAAATCTAGACTTCAACATCAACAGAAATAACAAAAAACTACATACACAGAAAATAAACAACTCTCTACACAATGGCAGCTGGGTCAGGGACAAAATGAAAAAAGAACTTAGAGACTTCCTAAAATCCAATGAAAATGAAGGCACAACTTACCCAAACTTATGGGACACAATGAAAGCAGTGTTAAGAGGAAAGTTCATAGCAGAAAGAAGTTTAAGACATCTCACACAAGCAAATTAACAGCACACCTAAAAGCCCGAGATTAAAAAAGAAGCAAACACACACAAGAGGAGTAGAAGATTGGAAATAATCAAACTCAGGGCTGAAATCAATGAATTAGAAACAAAGAAAACAATTCAAAGAATCAGTGAACTCAGGAGCTGGTGCTTTGAGAAACCCCCCCCAAGGGAGGAGCAGTCCTGTTAGGCCACAAAGGAGGGCTTCACAGCCAGTCCTGAAGATACCTGATAAAACAGGATCGGAAGAATAGGGAGGAGGTCACCCCCTATCAGTGGACTTGGAAAGGAGCACGGTGGAGATGAGGGTGGGATTGGGAGGGAATGAGGGAGTGGGACATGGCTGGGATACAGAGTTAATAAAATGTAACTGATAAGAAAAAAATAAAATTAAATAAAAAAATCAACAAGATAAACAAACCCTGAGACAAACTAACTTCTAAAAGGCAGAGAGAAACTATCCAAATCAACAAAATCAGAAAAGGGGAGCATAACTACAGACACTGAGGAAACCCAAACAATCTTTAGGTCTTACTACAAAAGCTTATATGCCACAAGAATTGAAAATCTGAACGAAATGTAAAATTTTCTCGATAGATTCTATTTACCAAAATTAAATTAAGATCAGCTAATTACATTAAATATTTCTATATTCCCCAAGGAAATAAAAGCAATCATCAAAAATATCCCTTCCAAGGGCTGGATAGATGGTTCAGCTGTTAAGATCACTGACTGCTCTTCCAGAGGAATGGGTTCAATCCCCAGTGCCCACATGGCAGCTCACGACTGTCCGTAACTCTGAGATCTAACACCCAGAGACATACAGGAGGGCAAAACACCAGCGCACATAAAATAAATAAATAATTAAAAAAGAAAATGTTCCTAAAATACCTTAAAAAAATTTCCCTTCCAAAAAAGCCCAGGTTCAGATTGTTTCAGGGCAGAATTCTACCAGACCTTCAAAGAAGAGCTAACTCTAACACTGTTCAAATTATTCCACAAAATAGAAACAGAAGGAACATTACCAAACTCATCCTATGAGGTCTCCGTCACCTAGATACCTAAACCACACAAACACACTATAAAAAAAGAGAACTTCGACCTATCTCTCTTATGAAGATTGATGCAAAGAATATTCAATAAACTACTGACATATAAAAGATATCATCCACCATGACCAAATAGGCTTCATCCCAGGCATGCATGGTGGTTCAGTATATGGAAATTCATTAATGTAATGCACCATATAAACAAACTGAAGAAAAAAATAGCCACATGAACATATCCTTAGATGCTGAAAAAGCATTTGACAAAATCCAACATCCATTTATGTTAAAAGTTTTGGAAAGTTCAGAGATACAAGGAACATACTTATCATAGTAATGACAATATACAGCAATCTTATACCTAACATTGAACTAAATAGAGAGAAATGTAAATCGATCCCACTGAAATCAGGGACAAGGCAATGTTGCCCACTCTCTCCATATCTCTTAATCATAGTACTTGAAGTTCTAGCTTGAGCAATAAGACAAATAAAGGAGATCAAGTGGATACAAATCAGAAAGGAAGAAATCAAAGTATCACAATTCGCAGATGATAAGATAGTATACATGAGAGACCCCAAAAATTCAAACAGAGAACGTATCACCTGTGAAACACCTTCAGCAAAGTAGATGGATACAAAATTAACTAAAAAAAAAAAAATCAGTAGCCCTCCTGTACAAGAAAGACAAAAGGGTTGAGAAAGAAATTAGGGAAACTACAGTCTTCACAGTAGCCACAGATAACATAAAGTACCTTGGTGTTACTCTAACCAAGCAAGTGAAAGACCTGTTTGAGAAAAAAAAAACACAAAAAACTTCAAGTCTCTGAAGAAAGAAATAGAAGAAGATATCAGAAGATGGAAAGATTTCCCATGATCATGGATCGGTAGGATTAAAATATTGAAAATGGCCATCCTGCCAAAAGTAATCTACAGATTCAATGCAATTCCCATCAAAATGCCAACATAATTCTTTACAAAACTCAAAAGAACAATTCTCAATTTTATATGGAAATACAAACAAACAAACAAAAACAAAAACAAAATTGCTAAAACAATCCTGTACTACAACAAATCTTCTGGAGGTATATCCATCCTTGATCTCAAGCAATACTACAGAATAACAGTAATAAACACTGCATGGTTTTTGCATAACATAATGGTGGATCAATGGAATTGAACAGAAACCCAGAACTACTTGATTTTTGACAAAGAAGCCAAAACCATACAATAGAAACAAGACAGCACTTTAAAAAATGTTGCTGGTCTAACTGGATGTCTAGATATAGAAAAATTTGAATAGATCCATATTTATCACCCTGCCAAAACTAAAGTCCAAATGGACCTCAACATAAAACCAGACACTAAATCTGTTAGAAGAACAATTGGGGAAGAGTTTTGAACTCATTGGCACAGGAGACAACTTCCTGAACAGAACACCAACAGCATGGGCTCTAAGATCAACAATCAATAAATGGGACCTCATGAAACTGAAAAGCTTCTATAAAGCAAAGGACACTGTCATCAGAACAAAACGACAGCCTACAGATTGGAAAAGGATCTTCACCAATTGTATATCTGACAGAGGGCTAATATCCACAATATATAAAGAACTCAAAAGTTAAAAAGTAACAAATAATGTTATTCATTTAAAAATGGGATGCAGAACTAAACAGAGAATTCTCAATAGAGGAATATCAAATGGCAGAGAAACACTTAAAAAACATGCTTAATGTCCTTAGTCATCAGGAAAATGCAAATCAAAATGAACCTGAGATTTCACCTTACACCCATCAGAATAGCTAAGATCTAAATCTCAACTGACAATATATCCTAGAGAGTGGATTTTGAAATGGACAAGGGAGGAAAAGATTTAGGGAGTGAGGGATTGGGACTGGACTATGGAGGACTCAACAGCTGGAATACAAAGTGAATAAATTGTAATTAATAAAAATAAACTAATAAAAAAGAAAAACTCAAGTGACAACACATGTTGCAGAGGATGTGGAGACAGGCGAACCCTCCTCCATTGCTGGTGTGAATGTAAACTTGTAGCCACTTTGGAAATCAATCTGGTGCTTTCTCAGACAATTAGAAATAGTGCTACCTCAAGATCCAGCTATTTCACTCCTAGGCATATATTCAAAAGATGCTCAAGCTTCCTAGAAGGACATTTGCACAACCATGTTCACAGCAGCTTTATTTATAGTAGCCAGAATCTGGAAACAACCTAGATGTCCCTCAACTGAGGAATGGATACAAAAATTGTGGTACATTTACCCAAAGGAATACTATTCAGCATTTAAAAACAAGGAAATCGTGGACATTGCAGTCAGTCCTGAAGATACCTGATAAGCTAGGGTCAGATGGAAGGGGAGGAGGACCTCCCCTATCAGTGGACTTGGAAAGGGGCAGGGAGGAGGTGAGGGAGAGAGGGTGGAATTGGGAGGGAATGAAGGAGGGGCTATGGCTGAGATATAAAGTAAATAACTTGTGATTAATATAAAAAATAAAAATTATAAAAAAAGAAAGAAGTTTCCAGGCAAATGGTGAGACCTAGAGAAGTTTATCCTGAGTGAGGTATACCAGTAGCAAAAAGACACACATGGTATATACTTACTTATAAGTGCATATTAGACATATAATATAGGATAAACATACTAAAATCTGTAAACCCAAAGAAGCTAAGCAAGAAGGTGGACCCTGGGTAAGATGATCAATCCTCATTCAGAAAGGTAAAGCGGATAGGCATTGGAAGTGGGAGAAAAGAGGGAACTGGACAGGATCCTACCATAAAGTGCCCCTGAAAGACTGACCAGCAGAGTATCAAAGCAGATGCTGAGATTCATAAACTTTGGGCAGAGTGTAGGAAATTTAATGAAAGAAGTGGGAGATGGAAGACCTGGACTGGCCAGGAGCTCCATGAGAAGAGAAATACACCCATAGTATCTGGGCACAGTTTTCTTTTCTGAGACTGGTACTCCAATCAAGGTCCATTCATGGAGATAACCTAGAAGCCTTGCACAGATGTAGCCCATGGCAGCTCATTGTCCAAATGGGTTCCTTAGTAAGTGGAGTAGGGACTGTCTCTGACATGAGCTCAGTAGCTGGCTTATTGATCACCTCCCCCTGAGTGGGAAGGAGCCTTACGAGACCACAGAGGAAGACAATGCAGCCAGTTCTGATGAATCCTGATAGGCTAGGGTCAGATGGAAGTGGAGGAGGACCTCCCCTATCAGTGAATAATTATTTTGAATGTTTCAGGGGAAATTTGTCAAACAAAGGGTGTTAATTATGAAACAACAGTCCTATGTACCTTTTGCTAGCCTTCAGAGTGCCTTTCCATGTCATTGGAACTAGAACATGGAGATGAAGTTTCAATGTAGGCGCCAGCCTGATCTCTACATGTTCAGTGTGTTGGATGGGTTCTGTGTTCAGCAATGGGATCTTGCTGTCAGTTTGTAGAAAGCAACCTACTGTCTTGGCAATAGCCTGAGTTGTTGTTAATTTCTGATGGGATCATATGTACCAGCAACTACTAGGTCAACTAATATGTATTCATTAGTGTAACAACAACTAGTGCCAATTTATCAAAATATGTTCAAGAAGTGAATAATGCTATCTGAAATTACTGAAAGAAATTACATTAACTGGGTTTAAATTGCATTTTGAACTTTTTAGATTTGGTCACTGTTTTATATATTAACACAGTAATTCAGAAATTCAGGTTTCAGAAGATTAGGATTGCTAGAAAGCTCCAAATTAGGTATGTTTGGGATGCATATGTGTATGTGTGATGGCTAGGAGCTTGATTTTTGTGCTGTCAGAAGCCTGTCTTTAAATGCTTGTTTGGCCACTTACATAAATTTAGTTAAGGAATCTAAGATGCAGAGAGCTTCATGATGAGTAATGCTTACGTTGGAGCACGGGTATGAAAAATGAATGATGTAATGCAAATAGTTGACTTATTAAGCACTTACTAATTGCCAGGTAATTATCTAAGCTCCTTAGATGCATTAATTCTTGTAGCATCCGTATAGGCTATGTACAACCATTTGCCTTACTTTGATAGTGAATGGTGCCAAATATAGCTAGTTGTTAAATATCTTGGCCAAAAGACTGCAGCTAGGGAGTAGCACAGCCAGAATTGGAAAGTGGGATGTTTGGATCTAGACCTAACTTTTTTCCGTCACCCTGGTAATAGTGTTGATTTATGTATAAGGTAACCCTTTATATCCTGAGCACCTGCATCTACAAGATTTACAAACCACAGACTGAAAAAAATTGCATTAGTAACGAATATGGAGGCTCCTTCTCGTCACTAGTCCCTAAACTATATAGTATAACATTTACATTGTATTAGGTATAAAAAGTAACTGGAACTGATTTAAAGTGTATGGGAAGATATGCATAAATTGCCTGCAGACACTATGCCATTTTATATAAGATGCATATGCAACTAAGGATTTATGTATGGACAGGGCTCCTGCTAACATCCCCCCATGAATATGACAGATGACTGCTTATAAAATACCTAAAGTGTTCTTCACATTGCTTGGACCATCTTAAGAACAGAATTTGTATTGCAATGCTCATTCCTCTTGTCCTACTTGGAGATACAATATTATTTCAAGTTACAAAACACAGGCTGCTGAGCTAAGGGCTCCACTGAGTTCCTACACTTTGGCCTCTTGTGCAGGATTGAAGTAACTGAGAAAATAGGAAAGAAAACCTCTAGGCAGTTGATTCGGTGCTGCTTCTAGAGTGGAGCAGATGCAATTTCCCCCTGTGTTGCTGATGAAAGTCCACCACCCCCCCCACTCAAGCGCCTCAAATGCAGTAAATGCATGCTACTTCTGTCCAGCTTTGATTTTGTGACTGTCTATCCGAAACAACAAAATGTACACAGGAGTATGGGTTAGAGCTCTCTGGGGGGCTTGTAAACAAACACAGATGTCAGGGAGCTACACCCCAAAATTTCTGGGGGAGACCAAAATGCACATGTCTAAGATGTTCCAAGGGACTGTGGCTCAGCCAGGAAACACACTTTCTTTTGCTAAATTTTGCAGGTCTGGAGTTCTGGAAAGGTTCAGCTGAGTAGTGTATTTGTTTGTGTGGCTGTTGGTATTGATCTCCCATTGGATCCAGGTGGCATCCACTGAGACAGCTGAGGTGGAGGTTTCTCTTCCAAGGTAACACTTTTACTCATATCCTCGTACTACAGTGTTCTTTGACCGCTTTTTCTCCATACATTCTATTTCATCCTTTAGAGTCTCTCCTGAAGGCATGTCTAGACATCCTTATCAGTCTGTGATGCCCAAGGGTAGACACTGTTGTTAAAGAAAAGACGGTTGTTTTTCCAAGCAAGTCTCACAAGAGACTGAAACAAGAGATATGAGGCTTTTTATAACTTAGCCTTAAACATCACTTAAAGCATATTCTCTTGGTGAGATAGTTCGCTAAAACTGACACTAATTCAAGGACAGGAAAATGAGACTCTACCTACTGAGAGAAGAAGTAAGAAATAATTTGCCATCTCTCATATGTCACAGATTATAAATGGGTAGTGTTCTCTATGCTCCCCATTTCTTTCTTTTCAACTAACTCTTTCATGCCATATTAGGTTACGGCCTTCTCAAACAGCTGTCCCATATACGGTAGAGTTATAACCAGAATCACTGCATTTAATAGAAATTTTAGGTCTCAAAATGAGGTACATAAAAAATTTCCTTTTTCTCTGGTATCTGGGAAACAGCATTTATATATTTTCTCTCTTTTGTTCTATAATAAGCTCAGTCTCCTCTATTGCCCATCACATATGAAATTTCAAGAAGTGAGTGAAATCCCAGAGTGCTTTGCACTCTCTTGATCAGAAGGGTACAAATGGCAGCCTGTAGGCTGGCTATTTGTTTGGCAAGTAAAGTTTCTGTTGGAACACATGTATGTCCATTTCTTTACATATCGTCCATGGTTGCTTTTGAGTTACAATCACAGAGTTACAAATATTGTATGGCCTGCTATGTTATAGTACAGCAGTCATTCTGCCTCCACAGGTTCCAGATCTTTGGGTCCAGCCAAAAGGTACTTAAAAACAATTAGAAAAAAAATGCATTTATTCTGAACATATTCAACCTGGTGAAGAAGCCCAAGCATGCCTCCTGAAGCAGCTCTAAAGGATGAAATGGACTTTGGGGTGACATGAAGACCAAGAGTTACTGTGGCACTGGGTTATGAGTAAAGAAGCCACCTTGGACGTGGATCTTCTACCTTCAGCTGTCCCAGCTGATACTACTTGTGACAGACAATACACAGATGAATTTTTTCATTGTTTCAGAACTCAGATTTAAAAACATTTAGAAAGACAGAATGCTGTTTTAAGACTCACACATTTTGGAATAATTTGTTTTGTTGTATTTTAGAATGTTTTTTATATTTATGTTTACATTTTTTTCTTTATTAATTACACTTTATTCCCTTTGTATCCCCCCTGTGGTTCCCTTCCTCCTCCCATCCCAATCCTTCCCTTCCTCCACCCTCTGCATGCATGCCCCTCCCCAAGTTCACTGATAGGGGAGGTTTTCTTTTCCTTCCTTCTGATCCTAGTCAATTAGGTCTCATCAGGAGTGTCTGCATTGTCTTCCTCTGTGGCCTGGTAATGCTGATTCCCCCTCAGGGGGAGGTAATTAAAGAGCAGGCCATTCAGTTCATGTCAGAGACAGTCCCTGTTCCTATTACAATGGAACCCACTTGGATACTGAACTGCCATGGGCTACATCTGTTCAGGGGTCTTAGGTTATCTCCATGCATAGTCCTTGGTTGGAGTATCAGTCTCAGGAAAGACCCCTGTGCTCAGATTTTTTGGTTCTGTTGCTCTCCTTGTGGAGTTCCTGCTCTCTCCAGATCTTACTGTTTCCCATTTCTTTCATAAGATTCCCTACACTCTGTCCAAAGGTTGCCCATAAGTCTCAGCATCTGCATTGATAGTCTGTAGGGCAGAGCTTTTCAGATGTCCTCTGTGTCAGGCTCCTGACTTTTTCCCTCTTTTGATGGTCAGAGCACAGGATCTAGAGAACTGGTACCAAGAGTCTGTAAGGCTATGGGAGAGTCCAGAAGAGAGAATTATTTTAAAGTTAGAGTGAGGAGATGGAAATTCTTTGGCAGCTGTGCACAGTAACATTTGTGTCTGTACGTGTGTGTCTGTATGTGATAGACATTCAGAGACTGAAGCAGGAGGATCCTGAGTTAAAGTCTCCAGCACATTGTAATACTGTCTCAAAATTATATATATTTATATTATATTATATTATATTATATTACATTATATTACGTTATATTACATTATATTATATTATTATATAATTTTGAGACAGTATATATATATTTATGTATGTATATATATATATATATATATATATAGAGAGAGAGAGAGAGAGAGAGAATGGAACTTTTCAATAATGAAACATGGGCTTCACAATCTTTGTGTTTTGATTTAAAGCTGAACATCAAATATTATGTATTTCAGTTACTCCTCTCAATTAAAAAATATGCGATGTTTTCAAGACAGTATAGAAAACACAGAAAGTTTTCAAGTTACATCACTTTCCAATTAGCCTATACAATTGCTGTCAAGCAGGCATCAGACACATAGAGAAAGCTGGGTGTAAGAATGGAGGCAGCAGTGAAAAGGGGTCCCATGAGAAGAACATATCAGAACAAATAGTGACATGCACACAGGTTACTGGGAGAATTAGGACAGTGCTTGAGGTGACAAGCTCAGGACTAGATTGGCTTAACTAACCAATAGCTGCATTATAGATGGAAACAGGACTGTAGCCTTGTCAACCTTTCAAATTGCTCATCAGAAAGAGCCACTGTGGTGAGAAATGCTATTTTATACATTATGGTGGTTGTATGACCTGAAGACTGCAGTTGGCCTATTCAGGGATTGGCTCTTTAATCACCAAGAATTTAGTCATAACCTATATAAGAGACTTCTGGAAACTTAATTATCAGAAATGGAATGAGGGATGGCTAGGGGGCAACAACATCAACAACAACAACAACACTCATACACATACATACTCAGAGAGACACAAATATAATCAAATGGAAAACTTAGAACACCATAAGGAAAAAAAAACTCTCAAATCTTGTATCTCTAATTTCAAAATTTCCTTCTGTCACTGGCTGACACACAATGTTCTTTCAATAGGTGTTTGATCTTTGTGAGAAAATATAGCACAGCAGGCACAGTGGGTTTTGGTTTTAATTTTTTTGGGTCTAGATACCCAGCAAAGGTATCTAGAGACTAGAGGACATCATTGCTGCATTAATAACAGGAAAGGAAGGGGTTCATCCTTTCAACAGGAGAACCTGTACTCTTAACAACCTCACAGGATATGGTGTGGGCCATATGATAGGCTGATAGACAAAATGAGCTACCCAATTGTTCATCAGTGCCAAGGGCTAGATTTTCCAGACTGATCTTGGAAAATATGAAATCAATGGGAGCAAGGTGTTTAAGCCATTGGAAGTACAACTCTGCTAAGCATACGGGATTTTAGAGACTATGTGGTGATTAAAAAAAAATCCATCCTAGGTGCAAGATAGTCCCTGGTTTTATTTAGATAACAGGAATCATGGAAACATAGAACCACAAATTTAATTCATCTGCTTTGGTTTGTCACAAAAATAAAGTTGAGGCTCATCGAGTCATTATCCAATTACTCCACTAGAGGCACTTGCTAGTTAAAATAATCTAGATGGCCCGATGGGAGCAGATACTGCATGGAGGAAGAAAGGAAATAAAACACAGCACAAGTGCCAGGTGACATTTGTTTCCCTTAGAGAGGTTTATATTCTAAAGAGAAGAAATTCAGATAAAGGAGTTGGTGTAGTAGGAGGAGGAGGGAGAAAGGAAGAGTTAGATGGGGGACAAGGAAGGGGAGGAGGAGGAAGAATGATTTCTTCTACCATTTTGCTTTGAAAACAGGTGACTTTGGCAGTTGAATACTAATAGACTCAACAACACTAAAAGTTGTCTGCTCTCTGATATCTTTATTTGCCCTTTGTGCTCCTTCTGAACATTAAATGCTGTATATTCCAGCAGTATCAGTCAGTTTAAGAAACCAAGAGTTTGGGGAGACAACCAAAGACAGCCTAAGAACAATGAACAGGTTTCAAGTTAGATCACTTTAACAGGCAACTCATATAGTTAGTGTCAAACAAGCAGTCTGAGGCCTGATACTAATTTGTTTCTAACTTTTAAGTTTAATTAAAAAAAATTCAGCATCATAACTAGAATACACTGGGTTGCTACAGAAACAGACCCCCTCCTGCCTCATATTTTTCTGTTCACAGCTTCTCTGTAAAACAGCGGTGTTGGTTTTTTTGACTGATTGAAGAGGCAGTTTCTATTATTTTTTAATACTGTTAATATTATCACTTGCACAGCCTATGTAGGCTGATATTTCCTCTTCCTTTTCTATCACAGTGAGATAATTCAATGGAAAAATTATAATAAACAATTCACTCATTCAGGTTTATTGTCTCATCCTTGCTTTCTTTTCCTAGAGCATTTGAAATCCATCACCGGTTTGAGATCTCTTTAAAAATGCATGAAGGAAAGAGAACTGGCAGCACAGTTAAATGAATTTAATTCAGCCAGATTTTACATTATTAACTCACTTCCAAAGTGCTGAATGCAAGGAATGATGGAAGGAGAAAGTGGAACTAAAATTGGACCATTGATCCTGACAGTCTGTGTGCCAAGTAGACATGAGGAAAAGGCTAGCAAAACTGTAAATGTCTTTTGACATTAGAGGTACAGAGCATTCATTTATTTGAATCAGTATGAGAGGTGTAATATGTGGATCCTGCCCTACTCCCACCCCTATTACTACCCACTACACCCTAATAGCAATTTAACTGATGCCAGAGTTGGCAGCCTCACAGTTTAGGATGGTTCAAAATGGCATATTAAGGCAACATGACTTCCCTCTCCTCTGTTGGTAAAAGGAAAGAGTGGCTGCCTGGAAATCAGCAGAAGAAGATCCTGGGTACTCAAGGGATTATATTCATGCTCCAAGGTTTCTCCTTTGAAAGGCAATAGAAGTCAATATACAAAATAAGGTATTCTGGTAATAAATCATTCTTAATGTACTTTCTATGTAATTGTTCCATGGATGGAGCTGTAGAAGCATGCCACACCAACCCCTACATGACATAAAGACTTTTAGAATCAGGGATATTTCTAGTGTCTTGTTTAGCCTCTGGCCTAAAAAAATGGACTGCTTTTCTACAAAAATGAACAATTTTGCTGTTTCTAACACACTGCTCATCTGCTAAGTGATACCATCTATGTATCTTAAGTGATTAAGAAGCAGAATGGCTACCATTTTTCTAGTATTCACTGAAATGAGACTACGTTTTCTGAATGGAAAAAACTAATCATAGTCTTCACAGATAGCCTACTGTGCTTCTAGGAGGATCATACTTCTCTTCCTACTTTAAGATCAGATAAGAGCAATTACTTGCTTTGGACAATGAGAAAGTATTTACTGAAGTCTGTTCCTTTGTGATGAAAGAGTCAGAGTCTGTGTGTGATTTTGTATATTTCTTTTCCCCGCTGCAGTAGTTGCATGAGCATGTGATGCTGTGTGGTGTTCATAATCCTACAATAGTCAGAGTCTCTCTGTCAGCAAGTGTTGACTAATCATTCAGAATAGAACACAAACTGGTCTGAGATGCAGCCCGATGCAGCTCAGTATCCAAGTGGGTTCCCTAGTAAGGGGAACAGGGATTGTCTCTGACATGAACTCAGTGGCTGTCTCTTTGACCTCAATCCCCACCCCTAAAGGAGGAGCAGCCTAGCCAGGCTACAGAGGAGGATATTGCAGCCAGTCCTGATGAGACCTGATAAACTAGGGTCAGATGGAAGGGGAGGACCTCCCCTATCAGTGGACTTTGAGAAGGGCATGGGAGGAAATGAAGGAGGGAGGGTGGGATTGGGAGAGAATGAAGGAGGGGTCTACAGCTGGGATACAAAGTAAATAAACTGTAATTAATAGAAAAAATAAAAATTTAATTTAAAAAAGCCTCTGAAAATTGGAGGGTAACTCTTATTGTAGCATTACTTATCTCATACTGAATGCACCTGTGATTCCATTAAAATGCTCACAAAGAGCAAAATAAGACAGATCTAAAATCATAATGGAAAAAAAAATATGAGTAATGCCCAATCACTTTTAAATTCTTCAGACCTTCCATTAAACAGAGTAGATATAGAACTCAATTTATGAAAAATATTGAGAGTATTTCCTCTAAAAATAGCCATAGTATTTCAATGACAGAATTAATCCATCCATTATCTTACCATTAGGACTTCAGGGTTTACAATATATATATATATATAAAGACAATTGTCTTAGTTTCTTTTCCTGTTGCTGTATTTAAATACCCCAATAAATTCAATTTAAGGCAGAAAAGGCTAAGTTTAGCTCACAAATGTATCTTGACTGATAAATCAAGGCAGCAGGAGCTTGAATTACCTGGTCACATCACGTATGCAACCAGAAAGCTGAAAGCAATAAATTCTAGTACTTCATTTTCTCCATTTTATAATCTTGTATCCCTGCCCAGAGAATTGTCCCACTAACAGTTAAGATGGATCTTTCCATATTAACTAATCTAATCAGGATAATCTCTATTAGACATTCTCATGGGGTAATCTTAATCTAGATAATTCCTCACAGGTCTACTTGGAAGCTAATTCTCCTAGGTGATGTTAGATTCTGTCGGGTTGAGCATTAGCACTAAATTGTCATGATCTTGAAATGAAAATTTCCCCTACAGCAAGTAGGGCCACTTCTGCTAATTCTCAGTCTCAATTGAGAGATACCTTTCTTTTCACATTCAGTAATAAAGGTAAGGCAATGCCACATTGTGTGGTGGTAGGTGAAAGCAGCAAGTCAAAAATAGCTTGATCAAGATAATGAAATCTTACCTGCAAATTTCATGATTTCCTTATTTTTCAGCAGCTTAGTGTCCAAGTGGGTTCCATAGTAATGGGAAGAGAGACTGCCTCTGACATAATCTGATTGGCCTGCTCTTTGATCACGTCCCCCTGAGGGGGAAGCAGCCTTACCAGGCCACAGAAGAAGTCAATGCAGCCACTCCTGATGTGATCTGATAGACTAAGATCAGAAGGAAGGAGAGGAGGACCTCCCCTATCAGTGGACTTGGGGACGGGCATGCATGGAGAAGGGGAAGGGAATGTGGGATTGGGAGGGGAGGAGGGAGGGGCTTATGGGGGGACACAAAATGAATAAAGTGTAATTCATAATAATAATAAAAGAAAACTTTAAAATGAAAAAAGATATTCTAATTTTAAGAATAATTTGAAAAGAATAAAAGATAATTTCAAATAATTATAATAGAAAAAATGTAATACTTCTAGCATAAATTAAATGACAAGAAGTATGACAAAGGTTAAATGATATTCAAATAAAAAGAAAATATTCAATTGGTTTTTTTTACAGAAGAATCTTATTGAGTAATAGACAATCTTCACAAGCAAATGTATTCACAAAAATGTGATAAAGTAACTAAAATCATAAATAATACTTCAGTGGTAGTCTAAAATAATACTGCCATACTATTAAAATTGTAAACTAAGCACAAATATTAAGGATAGCCTACAGAATTCTGAAAACACAGCCATTTGCACATAGTATCATTGCAAAAGAATTGTACATATGTATAACTATTTGGGAACTTGTGTACATCTTTACTACTAATATTCTCATGAACATATTTATATTTTTAAAAAGAATGGACATAAATGTATCCAAATATAACTAAATTATTTATAGGTAGCGAATTGACAATAAAAATAATTTTCTTCTTCATTAAAACATTGTCCCTTTATTTTGTGTTTTCTAAATATTTGATGATGAATATGAATTTTTTTTATAATCAAGAAAAATTTATGACTCTTGAATCGCAGTAAATAATCACTGGATTTGCCAATCACTTCTCGTAAAATTTCCTGGTTGGAATATGGAACAAAATAATTCAAATCTGATATATTGCTTAATTATGTATATCCAGACATAACTATAGAAAAGAACCTAATTATAGGAGAAATTAAAAATATTTCACAATAATCAATGATTCCAGAACCCTTTTTCTTAGTTTTCAAGTTGTATTTGCATCTTTAGGCGGCATGGGCACGAGTTTACAATCATAGCTTTCACTTCCCAGGACATCACTCATTTTTGAAAGGTCCCTTTTCTTTTTGTTTTGGACCAGCTCACAGTACCCATCTATCAGTAAGCATTCTATTAATAGTTTATTAACATTCTTAGAAGCTGTGTATCATTTCATATTGCTGAAATATATATCTCTTTTTTTTTTTTTTACATTTTTTGTTTGCACTGTTTCTAGGAACAATGTGTATCCTCAATCCTTACTTATACTTACAGCATAGTATTCTATAATAAGTGTTTACCATACTCAGGTAGCCACCAACTCATGACAATTTCATTACTACAGTAAAGAATGACCTAACATATTTACCTCTGTGGACATAGTGGTACTTAACTCTAGATACAAACACTAAGCTGTATCAAGTTGTTCTCCCACATTTTAGGTGTTTTGGTCCTTCCTCCCTCCAGCAATATATTACAACACTTTACAAAGAAGCCTCCAAATTTTTGATAGTCTTGTGTAATTTTGGTTTTTAGTATTGTTTTGAAAATGGATTTTCTTTACAATTATTGATTAAGATAATTAGACATACTTGTTGTCCCAAAGGATTTTTATTTTAAATTTTTATGCATATTTTTGTCTAATTTTCTAGTAGGATTATCATCATCATTTATCTGATATAATTGTTAATATATTGTAATTATTACTATATAATTGTTAATATATTCTAGATATTATTTCTTGGTTTATAGAAAATATTTTCTTCTGTTTTTAACTTGCTATTAGCACTGTCTATAGTGTCTATAATTTTGAAGGGATTTAGCATGAAATCTATCTTTGTCCCTAAAACATATATTCACAGTCAATTTTTTTCAATATACTTGCCTGGCCCAAAATCTCAAAGAGCTAAAAATATTCTAAATGACAGAAATTTCAATGAGACTCAATCAAATGAAGCACAATAGCACATAGATTTCATTTTCTCTTTCCTCAATCCCTGAGCTTGCGATGTCATTCATATATATATATATATATATATATATATATATATATATATATATATATTCAATAGAATCTATTAAATGAACCCTGCCTCTCACTTCTCTCTGCATTTTTATGTGCTCTAGCACAACTGAGTTCAATAAAGCAGGCATTTATTTTCTTAAACCTACAGAGTCCAACAGATCAGGAATTTGAAGAGAGTGCAGTGGGAATGGCTTGTGTCTGTGTGTATTTTTTTTTAAATTTTCCTTATTTAATTTTTGTATTATCACAAATCATTCACTTTGTATCCCAATTGTTGCTCCCACCCTCTTCCTTCCCAGTTCCACCCTCCATCCCTCTTCTTCTACCATGTCCCTCCCTCAGTCCACTGATAGGGGAGGTCCTCCTCCCCTTCCCTATGACCCTACCCTATCAGGTCTCATCAGGACTGGCTGCATTGTCTTTCTCTGTGGCCTAGTACAGCTGCACTCAACCCAGGGAAGGTGATCAAAGAGACAGCCACTGAGTTCATGGCAGAGGCAGCCCCTACTCCCTTTACTGGGGAACCCACTTAGAGATTGAGCTGTCATAGGCTACATCTGAACAAGGGGTCTAGGACCATGCATGGTCATTGGTTGAAGTATTGGTCTTTGCAAAGACCCCTGTGCCTAGATTTTTTGGTTGTTTTGCTCTCCTCACAAGGAGAGCTAGTTTTTCTAGCTCCTATCCATTCCAGGTCTTTCTATCTCTGAATTCTTTCATAAGATTCCCTGAACTCCGGCTATGAGTCTCAGTATCTGCTTCAATACTCTGCTGGGTAGAGTATTTTAGAGACCCTCTGTTCTGGAATCCTGATCTCTTTCCTGTTTTCTCCTACTTCCAGTGGGTATCCCATTTGATTTCCCAGTGAGGATTGAGAAACTTCCTAAGGGTTCTCCTTCTGGCTTAGCATCTTTGGTGTACAGATTTTACTATGTATATCCTATATTATATCTCTAATATCCTCTTATAAGTGAGTATATGCCATGTGAGTCTTTCTGCTTCTGGGATACCTCACACAGAGGTATCTTTTCTAGTTCCTATCATTTGCCTGCAAATTTCATTATTTCCTTGTTTTTAATTGCTGATTAATATTCCATTGTATAAATGTACCACAATTTCTGTATCCATTCCTCAGATGAGGGAAATGTGGGTTGATTCAGTATTCTGGGTATTATGAATAAAGCTGCTATAAACATGGTTAAACAATATCCTTGTGGTATACTTGAGCATATTTTGGGTATATGCATGGGAGTCTTAAAGCTGACTCATTAGGTAGCACTATTCCTAATTGTCAAAGAAAGCATGAGATTGATTTTTAAAGTGATTGTACAAGTTCACATCCCCACCAGTAATAGAAAAGGATTCCACTTTCTCCACATCTTCACCAGGCTATGGTGTCACCTAAGTTTTTGATCTTAGCTATGTTGATGGGTGTAAGGTGAAGGGTCAGGGTTGTTTTCATTTACATTTCCCTGACGATTAAGAACACTGAGCTTTTCTTCAAGTGTACCTCTGCCATTTGATATTCTTCTATTGAGAATTCTCTGTTTAACCCAGTACCCCATTTTTTAATTGGATTACTTGATTTATTGCAGTTTAACTTTTTGAGTTCTTTATATATTCTGGATATTATCCTTCGGTCAGATATAGGCTCGGTGAAGAGCCTTTCCCAATCTGTAGGCTGTTGTTTTGTTCTGATGACAGACAGTATCCTTTGCTTTACAAAAGCTTTTCAGTTTTGTGAGTACCATTTATTCATTGTTTATCTTAGAGCCTCTGCACTTGGTGTTCTGTTCAGAAAATTGTCTCCTGTGTCAAAGAGTTCAGGGCTCTTCCACACTTCTTTTAACAGATTTAGTGTGTCTTGATTTATGTTAGGGTCTTAAGTCCACTTTGCCTTTAGTATTGTGCAGGGAGATAAATATGTATCTATTTGCAGTTTTCTGCATGTAGACGTCCAGTAAGACCAGCACCATTTGTTGAAAATGCTGTCTTTTTTCCATTGAATTGTTTTGGCTTCTTTTTCAAAAATCACATATCCGTAGGTGTGTGGTTTATTTCTGGGTCTTATGTTTTATTCCATTGATTCATTGTTTTGTTTCTGTTCCAGTACCATATAGTTTTTATTACTATTGCTCTATAGTACAGCTTGAGATTAGGGATGGAGATACCTCCAGATGATCTGTTATTCTAGAAGATTGTTTTAGCAATTCTGGTTTTTTTTGTTTTGTTTTGTTTTTCCTTATGAAACTGAGAATTGTTCTAGTTCTATAAAAAAAAACTGTTGGTGTTTTGATGGGAATTGAATTGAATCTGTAGATTGCTTTTGGCAGGAAGGCCATTTTCCCTGTTTTAATCCTACTGATCTATGAACATGGGAGATCTTTCTATCTTCTAATATCTTCTTTAATTTCTTTCTTCAGACACTTGAAGTTTTCTTCAAATAGTTCTTTCACTTTCTTGGATAAAGTCACAAAAATGTACCTTATGTTATTTGTGGCCATTGTGAAGGGTATATATTTCCTTAATTTCATTTTCAGCCCTTTTGTCTTTCTTGTACAGGAGGGCTACTGATTTTTTGAGTAATTTGTATCCAGCCACTTTGCTTAAAGTGTTTATCAGTTGCCCGTGATCTCTGGTAGAATTATCTGTGTGTCACTTATGTGTATTATCATATCATCTGGGTATACTGATACTTTGACTTCTTCCTTTCTGAATTGTATCCCCCTTGACCTCCTTTAGTTGTCTTATTGTTCTTGCTGGGACTTAAAGTACTATGTTGAGGAGAAAAGGAGAGAGTGGGCAACCTTGCCTTGTCCCTGATTTCAGTGGGATTGATTTACGTTTCTCTGTGTTTAGTTTGAAGTTGGCTATATGCTTGTTGTATATTGTCTTTAGTATGTTTAGTTATGTGCCTTGTATTCCTGATATCTCCAAAACTTTAAACATGAGTGGGTGTTAGAGTTTGTCAAATGCATTGTGGCATCTAAGGAGATGATCAAGTGGTTTTCTCCTTTAGTTTGTTTATGTGGTGGATTACATGTATGGATTTCTGTATTTTGGATTACCGCTGCATGTATGGGATGAAGCATCCTTGGTCTTGGTGGCTGATTTCATTTATGTGTTTTTGGATTCAGTTTGCAAGTATTTTATTGAGTATTTTTGCATCAATGTTCCTAAGAGAAATTGGTCTGAAGTTCTCATTTATTGTTGGGTCTTTGTGTGTTTTAGGTATAAAAGTGGCTGTGGTCTCACGGAAAGAATTTGGTAATGTTTCTTCTGTTTCTGTTTTGTGGAATAATTTTAAAAGAATTGGATTTAGGTCTTCTTTTAAGGTCGTGTAGAATTTTTGACTGGAACCATCTGACCCTAGCATTTTTTTGGTAGGGAGATTATTAATAACTGCTTCTATTGCTTTGGGGTATATACTACGATCAAATCTATTTACCTGATCCTGATTTAATTTTGGTAAATTGAATATATCAAGAAAATTATACATTTCATATAGATTTTCAATTTTGTCACATATAGACTTTTGTAGTAAGGCCAAATGATTGTTCAGATTTCCTCAGTGTCTCTCATTATGTGCTGATATTTTTTCTGATTTGGATAGTTTCTCTCTGCCTTTTAGTTAGTTTGGCTAAGGGTTTGTCTATCTTTTTTATTTTCCCAAAGAACCAACTCTTGGTCTCATTGATTCTTTTAATTGTTTTCTTTGTTTCTAATTCATTGATTTCAGCTCAGAGTTTGATTATTTCCTCCTAGGTTTGTCTGGTTTTTTTTTTTTTTTTTTTTTTTTTCTCTTGGGTTTTTTGGGTTTTTTTTTTTTTTTTTTTTTTTTACTCTAGGGCTTTTAGGGGTGCTGTTAATTTGCTTGTTTGAGATGTCTCAAATGTCTTTTTGGACTTTCATCTTAGCACTGCTTTCACTGTGTCCCATACGTTTGGTTAAGTTGTGCCTTCATTTTCATTAGGTTTCAAAAAGGTTTAAATTTTTTTTTTATTTCTTCCCTGACCAAGGTGTCACTGAGCAGAGAGTTATTTAATTTTCATGTATATGTAGGCTTTTCGTTATTTCTGTTGTTGTTGAGGTCTAATTTTAGGCCATGTTGTCTGATAGGATATGAGGGATTTTTTTCGATCTTCTTATATCTGTTGAGGCTTGCTTTGTGACTGACTATATGGTCAATTTTTGAATAGGTTCCATGAAGTGTTGAAAAGAAATTATAATTTTTTTGAGTTTGGGTGAAAAGTTCCGTAGACATTAGGTCCATTTGATTTATTTCCCTGTTTAACTTCTGTATAGATGATCTATCTGTCCCTTGTTGAGAGTGGAGTGTTGAAGTCTCCCACTATTAAGGAGTTAGAATTGATGTGTGATTTAAGCTTTCATTATGTTTCGTTTACAAGTATAGGTGCTCTTGTATTTGGGGCATAGATGTTCAGGATTGTGATGTCCTCCTGGTAGATTTTTCCTTTGATGAGAATAAAGTGCCCTTCCTCATCTCTTTTGATTAATTTTGTTTGAAAATCCATTTTATTAGATATTAGAATAGCTACCTCAGCTTGTTTTTTGGGTCCATTTGCTTGAAAACATTTTCCAGTCCTTTACTCTGAGGTAGTGTTTATCTTCATTGCAGAGGTATGTTTCTTGGATGGAGCAGAATGTTGGATCATGTTTCCACATCCATTCTATTAGTCTGTATCTTTTTATTGGAGAGTTGAGCCCATTGATTTTGACAGATAATAGGGACCAATAAATGTTAGTTCTTTTTATTGTTGAGTTGGTGGTATTGCTCTGTTTCAATGCTTGCTTTCTTTTAATTTTGTTTGTTGTGAAGTTATCTACATGCTGTGTTTTCTTATATGTAGTTGTTTTCATTGGATTGGCGTTTTCCTTGTAGTATCTTCTGTAGGGTTGGATTGCTTTGTAGATATTAAGTTTAGTTTTGTCACAGAATATTTTGTTTTCTCCATATGTGTTGATTGAAAGCTTTGCTGGAGGACCGAAGATGGCGGCACCAGGAGAACACCCTGTCTGAGAAAGGGGACAACACACTCCGTGCAGCGACCAGGAGACTGAACTCTGGGCCCTAAAAAAACAGCAATCAATCGTGTTTCCCAGATGAGGGGAGGCTCCCATGGCGTGGGAATCGGTTGGGTCCACTCTCGGCTGCCCAGCCAGAACGCAGAAGAGAACCCGGCTAACGCGGGTTTTGGGTCTCCGGGCTGGTGCCGCAAGCCTGCTTGTTCCGATCAGTTTCCCAGGCTGATTGGTGGGCACAAGGGTGCCTGAGACTGGGAGTCCCAGTCGCAAAAAAACCCCACGGGGAAGCAAAGTTGCCAGACTGGTCACGGGTCACCCAGTCTTTCCCTGGAAGGTCTCTCCGACCACGGTGGGTACCTGCCGCAATCACAATTGAGCTCCCGCCGTGCACGGATTACAGCTGCGCAGATGCGCGCCCAGCTGAAAATCCCTACTCCCTCTTCGGAGGAGGCAGGAGGCGTCCAGCAGAATCTGCCACAGACCACATTTTCTGTACCCCAACCCGAGATCGGGGCTGAGAAAACCCAATCCTTTCGGGCACTCACCCAAACACCGCCATAACCCTGCCACAGCTGAGCAGAAGGATAAAGAGGCGCACAGCGGCTTCACAGTGCCGGAACTCCAGTGCTGCCAGCTGCTCCTAGCAAACAAACTACAGCTCGGGATCTGGGACTGTGGTCATTCTACATGTCTTGAGATTCTCCTGGATCCAGCGCAATAAGGTCTAGCACCAAGTTCTATCACCGGCGCCCCCACCCCCACCCCCGGCAGAGATAGGCTGCCAGCTCAGGGCTCAGGATCCGACTGAGAAGCCCCAACCCCTGCTGGCACTCCCCTGAGAGAACCTCCATAAGCTTGCCCTAGCAGAGGAGAAGGTCAGAGGGGAAGGACAGAGAGGCAGCCTGCCAAGGACACAGCACCCTCTCTCCAGCAACCCTAGCAGAGAAACCCAAGCTCTGGATCTGAGGACACTCAACCCTACCCAGTACTCTCTTGGGATCAGCAAGCATAGATTCTACCGCTAGGCTGCTTCTGGCAGAGAGATCTGGGCCCGGGATCTGGGATTGAGTACACTCAACCTAACTCTTTCCCACGCCACCCAGGGACCAGTCAACATAACCCCTCCTGGCAGAGGGAAAGGACAAAGAGGCAGCACACAGGAAAGGTGGACACCTAGTCCTGCGGCCACAGTGTCACAGAGCTGACTGTTAGCCTACCCGTGCACTTCCACAGAAGGACCAAAACAGAGAGTAGTGAGCAAGGGGAACCCCTGTGCATTCCAACTGGTCCTGCAAGAGAGTGAGTGAGCCTTCTAGGGAGAGACTGCCCCAGACCCAGGGCCTCTCCACAGAAGCAACCAGACGAGATCCCTGCCACCCACACTCCTAGTGTGGGCATCAGAGGGATTCTTGGGATAGTGACCCCAACATTGAAGCCTCTGCCTTGCAGATCTATCAGGGTAATCCAGGCAAACAATCCCTGGATCTCAGTCAGAATTGCATAATAGTGGCTTGCAGGCCACTGCAATAGTCAGAGAATCCGAGCATGCACACTGTGCCCGCTAAAAGCGCACCCAAATAGCGCCAGCATCACATTCTTTACTTAGGCAAAACTGAAAACACAGTGCACACTCCCAAAGCAGTGAACCTCTCTCATCTTCCTGAAAAACAGTCCAGAAAACAGAAAGAGAGGATCATAGCCCAAACTACAATCTTGAGGAACAACCAGTGAGGATTATAAATAACCAGATGGCTAGAGGCAGACATAAGAACACTCTCTACAAAAATCAGGACATAATGACCTCACCAGCAACCCCACAAAACAATGGACACTTCAATTCACTAGATATACAAGAAAGCGACCTCAAAACTATGTTTCTCCAGCTATTAGACACCCATAAAGATGAAATGAACAAGCCCTCAGAGAAATAACCAAAGAAATCGAGACTAACCAAGAGGAAACAAATCGTGCTCTCAGAAAAATGACCACGAAAATTGAGGCAAACAGAGAAGAAATGCACAAAGCTCTCAAAGAAATGTCCACACAAATGAAGGCAAATAAAGAAGAAATAAACAAAGCTCTCATAGAAATACAGGCAATTATACCCAAAGAAGTAGAGGCACAATTAGTGATACATAGAGAGGAAACAGACAAAAAAATAGAAGCTATCATTGAAAAGCAGGAGTCCACATTCAAACAGATGAACGAAATGGTGCAAGACACGAAAACAGAATTAGAATCAATAAAGAAAACACAAATAGAGAAAAACCAGGAGCTGGAGAACATAGAGAAAAGATCAGGCACTACAAAGGTAAGCATCACCAACAGAATACAAGAGATGGAAGAAAGAATCTCAGGAGCCGAAGATACACTTGCGGAAATTGACACATCTCTCAAAGAAAAAATAAAATCAGAAAAGTTCCAAACACAAAACATCCAAGAAATCAAGGACACCATGAAAAGACAAAACCTAAGAATAATAGGAGTAGAAGAAAAAGAAGACATCAGGCTCAAAGGTCCGGAAAATATTTTCAAGAAAATTATAGAAGAAAACTTTCCCAATTTAAAGAAGGAGATGGCCATAAACATACAAGAGGCTTACAGAACACCAAGTAGACTAAACCAGAAAAGAAATTCTTCACATCACATCATAGTCAAAACACTGAACCTACAAAACAAAGAAAAAATTCTAAAAGCAGCAAGGGAAAAAGGCCAAGTAACATATGAAGGTAGACCTATCAGAATCACACCAGATTTCTCAACAGAAACTATGAAAGCCAGAAGGGCCTAGACAGAAATCATACAGTCCTTAAGGGACCACAGATTCCAACCCAGACTACTATACCCAGCAAAACTTTCAATCAGCATAGACGGAGAATTCAAGATATTCCAAGACAAAACCAAATTTAAACAATGTCTACATAGTAACCCAGCTCTACAGAAATTACTAGAAGGGAAACTTCAAACCAAAGAAAACAACTACATCGAAGGAAACAGAGGAAATAGATAACTACACAACAAAAAAAACAAAAGAAGACAAGCAATGAAACTCAGTGACACCACCAACACCACATCTAAAGTAAGTAACAATTGTTGGTCACTAGTTTCTATCAACATCAACGGACTCAACTCCCCAATTAAAAGACACAGACTAAAAGAGTGGTTGCGGAAACAGGATCCATCATTCTGTTGCATCCAAGAAACACACCTATGCAACAAAGATAAAGACTACCTCAGAGTAAAGGGTTGGAAAAATGTCTTTCAAGCAAATGGTCCCAGAAAACAAGCGGGAGTAGCCATCCTAATATCTAATAAAATAGACTTTCAACCCAAGTTGATCAAAAAAGATAAGGACGGCCACTATATTGTCATCAAGGGAAAAATCCACCAAGAGGACATCACAATTTTGAATATCTATGCCCCACAAACAAGAGCACCTACATTCGTAAATGAAACAATATTAAAGCTTAAATCACACATTGATCCTAAAACCCTAATAGTGGGAGACTTCAACACTCCACTCTCACCAAGGGACAGATCAACTAGACAGAAAACAAATAGGGAAATAAAAACACTTACAAAGACCGTAAATCAAATGGACCTAATAGACATCTACAGATCTTTTCATCCAAACTCAAAAGAGTATAACTTCTTTTCAGCACCGCATGGAACCGTCTCCAAAATAGACCATATAGTTGGTCATAAAGCAAGCCTCAACAGATACAAACAGATTGAAATAATCTCTTGTATTCTATCTGACCACCATGGACTTAAGCTGGACCTCAACAACAACAGAAATAACAAACAGCCTACACGCACATGGAAACTGAATGACTTGTTACTCAATGACAGCTGGGTTAAGGAAGAAATAAAGAAAGAAATTAAAGACTTCTTAGAATTCAATGAAAATAAAGGCACAACATACCCAAATTTATGGGACACATTGAAAGCAGTGCTCAGGGGAAAATTTATAGCACTAAGTGCCTGCAAGAAGACATTCGTAATATCACATACAAACAACTTAATGGCCCAACTGAAAACCTAGAAAAAAAAAGAAGCAGATACACCCAAGAGGAGCAGAAGGCTGGAAATAATCAAACTCAGGGCTGAAATCAATCAATTAGAAACAAATAAAACTATTCAAAGAATCAATGAAACAAAAAGCTGGTTCTTTGAGAAAATCAACAAGATAGACAAACCCTTAGCCAAACTAACTAAAAAGCAGAGAGAATCTATCCAAATCAACAAAATCAGAGATGAAATGGGTGACATAACTACAGACACAGAGAAAATTCAAACAATCATTAGGTCATACTACAAAAGCCTATATGCCACAAAATTTGAAAACCTAAATGAAATGGACAATTTTCTTGATAGATTCCATCTTCCAACATTAAGTCAAGATCAGGTAGAAAGACAGAACAGCCCTATATCCCCCAAGGAAATTGAAGCAGTCATTCACAGTCTCCCCTCCAAAAAAAGCCCTGGACCAGATGGCTTCAGCGCAGAATTCTACCAGACCTTCAAAGAAGTGCTCACACCAATTCTCCTCAAACTATTCCATAAAATAGAAACAGAAGGTACATTACCAAACTCATTCTATGAAGCAACAGTCACTCTGATACCTAAACCACACAAAGACTCAACAAAAAAAGAGAACTTCACACCTATCTCTCTTATGAACATTGACGCAAAAATACTTAATAAAATACTTGCAAACTGAATCAAAGAACACATCAAAGATATCATCCCCCACGACCAAGTAGGCTTCATCCCAGGCATGCAAGGGTGGTTCAACATATGGAAATCCATCAATGTAATCCACCACATAAACAAACTGAAGGAGAAAAATCACATGATCATCTCCTTAGATGCTGAAAAAGCATTTGACAAAGTCCAACACCCATTCATGTTTAAAGTATTGGAGAGATCAGGGATACAAGGCACATATCTAAACATAGTAAAGGCAATATACAGCAAGCCTATAGCCAACATCAAACTCAATGGAGATAAACTTAAATCAATCCCACTGAAATCAGGGACAAGACAAGGCTGCCCACTGTCTCCATACCTCTTCAACATAGTACTTGAAGTCCTAGCCAGAGCAATAAGACAACTAAAGGAGATCAAGGGGATACAAATCAGAAAGGAAGAGGTCAAAATGTCACTCTTCGCAGATGATATGATAGTATACATGAGCGACCCCAAAAATTCAACCAGAGAACTCCTCCAGCTGATAAACACCTTCAGCAAAGTGGCAGGATACAAAATCAACTCAAAATAATCAGAAGCCCTCCTGTATACCAAAGACAAAACGGCCGAGAAAGAAATTAGGGAAACAACACCCTTCACAATAGCCACTAATAACATAAAGTATCTTGGGGTGACACTAACCAAGCAAGTGAAAGACCTGTTTGAGAAAAACTTCAAGTCTCTGAAGAAAGAAATTGAAGAAGATCTCAGAAGATGGAAAGATCTCCCGTGCTCATGGATTGGTAGGATTAACATTGTGAAAATGGCCATCCTGCCAAAAGCAATCTACAGATTCAATGCAATTCCCATCAAAATACCAACTCAATTCTTTACAGACCTTGAAAAGATTCTCAGCTTCATATGGAGAAACAAAAAAACCAGAATCTCCAAAACAATCCTGTACAACAACAGATCATCTGGAGGTATCTCTATCCCCGATCTCAAGTTGTACTACAGAGCAACAGTAATAAAAACTGTGTGGTATTGGCATAAAAACAGAAAGGAGGATCAATGGAACCGCATAGAAGACCCAGAAATAAACCCACACACCTATGAATACTCGATTTTTGACAAAGAAGCCAAAACCATTCAATGGGAAAAAGACAGCATCTACAACAAATGGTGCTGGTTAAACTGGATGTCCACATGCAGAAAAATTAAAATAGATCCATATTTATCACCCTGCACAAAACTAAAGTCCACGTGGATCAAGGACCTCAACATAAAACCAGATACTCTAAATCTGTTAGAAGAAAAAGTGGGGAACAGCCTAGAACTCATTGGCACAGGAGACAAGTTCCTGAACAGAACACCAATAGCACAGGCTCTAAAAGCAACAATCAATAAATGGGACCTCATGAAACTGAAAAGCTTCTGTAAAGCAAAGGACACTGTCATCAAAACAAAACGCCTGCCTACAGATTGGGGAAGAATCTTCACTAACCCTTTATTGGACAGAGGACTAATATTGAGTATATACAAAGAACTAAAGAAGCTGAAAAGCAGCAAACCAAGTAATCCAATTAAAAAATGGGGAACAGAGCTAAACAGAGAATTCTCTGTAGAGGAATATCGAATGGCAGAGAAACACTTAAAGAAATGCTCATCCTCATTAGCCATCAGGGAAATGCAAATCAAAACGACCCTGAGATATCACCTTACACCCATCAGAATGGCCAAGATGAAAAACTCAAGGGACAACACATGCTGGAAAGGTTGTGGAGAAAGGGAAACCCTCCTCCACTGCTGGTGGTAATGTAACCTGATACAACCACTCTGGAAATCTATCTGGCACTTTCTAAGACAATTAGCAATAGTGCTTCCTCAAGCCCAGCTATACCACTGCTAGGTATATACCCAAAGTTTGCTCAAGTACAGAAAAGGGATATTTGCTCAACCATATTTATAGCATCATTATTTGTAATAGTCAGAACCTGGAAACAACCCAGATATCCATCAACGGAGGAATGGGTACAGAAATTGTGGTATTTTTACACAATGGAATACTACTCAGCAATCAAAAAGGAGGAAATCATGAAATTTGCAGGCAAATGGTGGGATCTAGAAAAGATCATCCTGAGTGAAATATCCCAGAAGAAGAAAGACAAACACGGTATATACTAACTTATATAGACCTATAAGATATGATAAACCTAATGAAATCTATACACCTAAAAAAGATAATCAAGAGAGCAGACATGTGGTAAGATGATCAATCTTTGTTTAGAAAGACAGATGGGATGAGTATTGAACGTATGACAGGAGTCTACTGAGCGCATTTGAGAGATTCTAACTAGCAGTGTTTTCAAAGCAAAGACTCATGACCAAACCTTTGGCAGAGTACAGGGAATCATAAGAAAGAAGGGGAGTTAGTCTGATGAGGAAAGGATAGGAGCTCCACAAGGACCAAATATATCTGGGCACAGGGTCTTTTCTGAGACTGACATGCAACCAAGGACCATGTATGGATATAACCTAGAACCTCTACTCAGATGTAGCCTGTGGTAGCTCAGTAACCAATTGGTTTCCCATAGTGAGGGGAACAAGGACTATTTCTAACAGGAACTCGATGAGTGGCTCTTTGGCCTCCCCACCCCCCAAGGGAGGAGCAGCCCTGTTAGGCAACATAGGAGAGCTTTGCAGCCAGTCCTGAAGATACCTGATTAAACAGGATTAGATGAATGGGGAGGAGGTCCCCCTTATTAGTGGACTTGGCAAGGGGCACGGTGGAGATGAGGGAGGGAGGGAGGGACTGGGAGGGAATGAGGGTTCGGGACATGGCTGGCATACAGAGTTAATAAAATGTAACTGATAAGAAAAAAAATAAAATTCAAAATTTGAACACAGGGAACTTCCCAGAGACTCATACTCCAAACAAGGACTATTCGTGGAGATGACCTGGAACCCCTGCACAGGTGTAGCCCATGGCAGTTCAGTGTCCAAGTGGGTTACATAGTAATGGGAAGAGGGACTGCCTCTGACATAATCTGATTGGCCTGCTCGTTGATCACTTCCCCCTGAGGGGGGAGCAGCCTTACCAGGCCACAGTAGAGGACAATGCAGCCACTTTTGATGAGAACTGATAGACTAAGATCAGAAAGAAGAGGAGAACCTCCCCTATCAGTGGACTTGGGGAGTGGCATGCATGCAGAAAGGGGAGGGATGGTGGGATCGGCAGGGGAGGAGAGAGGGTCTTATGGGGGGATACAAAATGAATAAAGTGTAATTAATAAAAAATAATAATAATAAAATATTTAAAAAAAATAAAATTCAAAAAAAAAAAGAAAGTTTTGCTGGATATAGTAGTCTGGGTTTGCATCTGTGGTCTGGTAGATTGTGGATGACATCTGCCCAGGCCCTTCTGGCTTTCATAGTTTCTGATGAGAAGTCTGGTGTGATTCTGATAGGTCTACCATTTTTTGTTATTTGGCCCTTTTCCCTTGCTGCTTTTAACATTTTTTGCATGTTTTGTAGATTTACTGTTTTGACTATTATGTGATGTGAGGAGCCTCTTTTCTAGTCTAGTCTATTTGGTGTTGTGTGACCCTCTTATATATTTATGGACATTTTTTTTCCTTTCAGTTGGGAAAACTTTCTTCTATGATTTTCTGGAGCTTAGAGCCTGGAATCTTCTTTTTCATCTATTCCTATTATTTAAAAACACACACACACAAAGAAATCATAAAATTTGCAGGCAAATGGTATGATCTAGAAAAGATCATTCTGAGTGAGGTATCCTAGAAGTAGAAAGACACAAATTGTATATATTCACTTATATTGGCCTATAAGATATGATAAACATATTGAAATCTATACACCTAAAGAAGCTAAACAAGAAAGAGGACCCAAGGTAGGTTGATAAATCCTCACTTAGAAAGACAAATGGGATGGAGAAAACAAGTAACAGGACAGGAGCTTACCACAGAAGGCCTCTGAAAGACTCTACCTAGCAGTGTATCAAAGTAGACACTAAGACTCGTATCCAAACCTTCGGCAGAGTGCAAGGCATCATATGAAAGAAGGGAGAGTTAATATGACATGGAGAGGACAGGAGCTCTACAAGGACAAAATATATCAGGGCACAGGGTTCTTTTATGAGATGTTTTCTCCAACCAATGACCATGTACAGATATAACCTAGGACCCCTGCTCTGATGTAGCCCATTGTACCTCAGTATCCAAGTGGGTTCCCTATTAAGGAAAACAGGGACTATTTCTGACAGGAACTCATTGGCTGGCTCTTTGGCCTCCCCTGCCCCCTGAGGGAGGAGCAGCTCTGCTAGGCCACAGGAGAGGACTTTGCAGCCAGTCCTGAAGATACCTGATAAAACAGGGTCAGATGAAAGGGGAGGAGGTCTTCCCATATCAGTGGACTTGGAAAGGGGCAGGGAGGAGATGAGGGAGGGAGGGTGGGATTGGGAGGGAATGAGGGAGCAGGATACAGCTGGGATACAAAGTAAATAAACTAATTATTATAAAAAATTTTAAAGAAATTTATTTATCTCTATCTATCTATCTATCTATCTATCTATCTATCTATCTATCTATCTATCTATTACATATACAGTGTTCTGCCTGAATACCATCAGAGAGCACCAAATATAATTTTAGATGGTTATGAGCCACCATGTGTTTTCTGGGAATTGAATATAAGACCTCTGGAAGAGCAGCCAGTGTTCTTAACCTCTGATCCACATCTCCAGCCTCCTCTTCCTATTATTCTTAGATTGATTCTTTTCATGTGGTCCTTGATTTCTTTGATGTTTTGTGTTTGAAGCTTTTCTGATTTTACTTTTTCTTTGAGAGATGCATCAATTTCTGCAACTGTGTCTTCAGCCCCTGAGATTCTCTCTTCCATCTCTTGTATTCTGTTGTTGATGCTTAGCTTTGTGGTTCCTGATCTTTTCTCTAAGTTCTCCAGCTCCAGGGTTTTTTCTGTTTGTGTTTCCTTTATTGATTCTAATTATGTTTTCATGTCTTGCACCATTTTTTTCATTTTTTTGAATGTGGATTTCTGTCTTTCCAAAATGGCCTCAATTTTTTTGTTGTTTGTTTCCTCTTTATATGCCACAATTTTCGGTCCTCTTGTGCCTCTATTTGTTTGGCTGTATTTGCCTGTATTTATTTGAGAGCTTTGTTTGTTTCCTCTTTATATGCCTTTAATATTTGGATAAACCTAGAATTGAGATCCTTTTCCTGTGTTTCTGGTGAATTAGCATGTTCATTAATTTTTGGTTTTCTTGGTGAAGGCATGATGTCCTGATTTTTGTTGGATGTGTTATTTTGCCGACCTCTAGCTATCTGCTTATCAGTAACCTTCACTGTTTGTTCCTAGAGTCTATACTTCAGACTGGCTCAGTCTTTCTCTGGTGTCTGGGGTATTCTTCAGGAAGATGAGAGAGGTACACTGGGTTTGAGAGTGGATGTTGGTGTTTAAGCTGTAGTTAAGGAAGGAAGGTTGAAAGTGCAGGTGCACAATGTGGATGAGCAAGCTTGGTTTTGTGCGTGGAAGTGTGGCTTGAAAGACAGGGTGCTAGAGCATGTAGGTGCCTAGAATGTAGAGCTTAAGCACAGGAGGGGGTGCTGGTGCTTGCCTTGTTATTGGATGCAATGTGCATGTGCAGGTGCCTTGAATATCTCAGTGGCCTACAGGCCTGTCATACTGTCTTCCTGGTATTCATATCTGTCTAGGCTCTAGGAATTGTTTTCCTGGACTCCACAGGTCGACCCACAGAACAGGGTTTTCAGTGTTGAGAATGCTGTACAAAGGGTCCCTCTGTTGCCCACAGTGGGAGTGTGGGTAGGAGGGATCAGATGTCTGGTTGCTAGTGTAGAAGGACTCTGGATATGACACTTTGCACACACACACATGAAGGCACTTGCTAGCAGGCCTAATAGGAAAACACAGGGGTTTCCCTTGTTCTCTACTCTTAGATATGGGTCTGCAGGGGCAAATGAGTGTGTAGGAGATCCATCAGCTCAGTGGTGTCCACTGTTTGTCCACTGGGCAGGGAGACCATTACTTGGGGTAGCCACTTCTGTTATCTCGGTCACAGATCATGGAGGCTCCTGTTAGGGCTAGATGCCACCCTTCTTTTGCCACCACTGTCTCTGCCACTGCCTCCAATGCTGCAGACCTGGGAGACTGGTACACTCATCTTCTGGGAGGCCCTGGAAAGCTTTTTCAGTGACCCACAGACCTGAGAGGCTTGTATAGCCTCTAGCAACCACTGAGGAACCTGCCTTTCTTGTTTCAGTTACTGAGCTGAGCCACCAGTGCTTAGAGCATTGGATACTGTGGGCTGTGTCTGCCATGCTTGGATCAAGGGGAAGTGCAGGGGGTTGGGATTGAATATTCACCAATCTCATTTCCAGAGACATCCAAGAGTGACCTGGATCAAAATGGTCTCCCCTCATGGGTTCCCCCTCTCGCCCCGGCCAGGAAACCTCAATGTCATGTTCTGGTTTCAGCTGCCCCTCCACTCATCAATTTTGGAGTTTGGGATCATGTGCCCCTCAGATAAGATGAGTGCTGGTCGCTCCCATCTTGGATCCACCTCAACCTACTTGTCTTCAATAAAAGTTACATGTTTGGGGCTCAAAAGAAGCTACCAATATTTTACATTGCTAGTTAAGAATATTTTTAAAGAACTGTGTCTAGTAACATTAGTATTTCATTTAAGAAAGACATATTAACACCTCCCATGTATATAATCTCAAAATGAATGTCATTTCTAAGAAGGAAGTTTTCAGCCTTAAATAGCATAGATGCAAACACTACAGAATCCTTTCTCATTTTATCCAATAAATACTTTTTAAGTGTTGCTTTATACCCATTTATCTCAGGATGCTATCCAAAGCAGTCAATATTTGTTTTATAATTGTGTCAGCACAAATCTAAATTATAGATATGCTCTTTAGTTACTGCCTAGCATAAGAACACAAACAAACTTAGTTTGCACTAAGTACCATGTGTATTGTGGCATAAAAGCAGATATAATCCCTGCCTATATAAATTCACAAATAAAAACAAATAATAAGCAAAAGAAATGAAGAATGAAGCTAGATAGTATTAAATAGTGATGCACACTGAAAACATTAAAAGATCGAATGAGTAAACAGTACTTGTGGATGGAAATCTTTGCTTAAGGCTGACAATGCTTCTTGAGAAATAGGATACAGAACTTGAAAAGAAACCAGCCATTTCAAGAACATTTTATGAAGGACCAAAGTACTGAGAAAAGAAACAGTCTATCATGCTCAAGACAATATCACAGGGCTGAGGGCATAATCCAGGGGCATGAGTCCTTGTCTAATATGTACAACAACCTAATTTTCATTCCCCAAACTTGAAAAGCAAAACAAAAATCCTGTATACATACAGGCACTCACATAAACACATAAAACAATGACAAGTGAATCTGTAAAAAAATATATATGATATGAGACTCTAAATGATCTCTCTCACTCACAATCACACAAATATGCATACACACACACACACACACACACACACACACACACCCTTCTGCTAACATATACGTTTTGGGATTAGGGACATTTCAATATATTAATAACTGTATCTTTAATGCCTAAAGTATGGTAGGCGTTTGGTAAATATTTGTCAAATTAATTAATGAGCAAGATATACATTTTGTAATAATGTAGGATTTTTGGACTGTTCTAAGGTAACCTCTATTCAATAAGCATAATTCTGGGACAAATATCAGCATGAATTGTTGACATTTTATTGCATCACACCATAGAATGCTATATACTACACTACAGCCCTTAATGGATGAGGAGATTGAAATTCATGTTTTTGAGGATTTCTGCAGAAACTGTCAGTTCTCATTTTATCACAGCCTTGTTTCTATGAGGAAGTCTTCTTTCTTTGGCAGGAGGAATACTCAAAATAGTTTTATACCAAGCATGCTCACACCAAATTGTTGCCTTTTAAAACATTTATTACTTTATCTTTGATGTTAATGATCATAAGTGAATGAAATCTTTAAAAAATGATCCAGATAGTCAAGAGCTACAAGGTAGATATGTATTTTTATCTACATACACAAAGAGAAAAAGAAGAGGGAGGAAGAGGAGAAAGAGAACTCTACTTTCTAAATTTTAAATGAATAAATCAGCGGGGCAGGTCCTTTTTGGAATTTAATTTGGTTTTAATGTTTTATGAGGCTTACACCAAGGAATATTAATGCCATATGCAGAACAAGTCACTTGAGCCTTTCATACACAGGCAAAAGTTTTCATCTTAATTGAGAGATAATCTTTCTTAATAATATCAACATAGTCAATGGAAGTCATAATTAATTCATACACCATGAATGTAATTAGCATTCAAATGAAAGAAATGACTGCTATGCCAAAAACAAGTCTACTCCATTATTATATTTGGTACAAATAAAATGTTCTGAATTTATTCTCTTATAAACTGTAGGCACAGCGTGATTACTCCTTTTTAAAATCTCCATTCATTTTAAAACCAAAAGTTAAAAAGCAACAAGTCTGTCTTTTTTTTTTCTTATAAATGAAACTATTTAATTGGAGCTAGCATACAGTTTTGGGGGTTTAGTCTATTATCGTCATGGTAGGAAGCATGGCTTCATGCAAGCAGACATGGTGCTGGAGAAAGAGCTAGAGATCTATGTCTTCATCCACAGGCAGCAGGAAGAGAATGTGTGTGTCATGCTGGGCATATCTTGAGCATAGGAGACCTCAAAGCTGCCCCCAAATGACATACTTCCTCTGACAAGGCCACACCTACTCCAACAGGGCTACACCTCCTACTAGCATCACTTGTTATGTGCCAAGCATTCATGCACATGCATTTATGGGGGCCATACCTATTCAAACCATCACGCACTCTAACAAGCACAAAAACTGCTGCTGCACTCACTTGTTATGAGAATGCAGAGACAGCCAACGAGAACAAGTTCATTACCTTAAGTGCCCAGTTTTTCAACCCTACTGTATGGATTGTTTTCTTCTCCCTTCTCTAGGGCAGGCTAGAAACTGCAGGTCTTGGGATGGCTTCTTTTCTATACACAGTCTCATGCTAATCACACCTCTTTGTTTGCTGTCATTCAGGATCAGGTGCCTGCGTCTTTCCTCTGGGCATCCAGGCAACCACTGTGCACAGATGCTGGGCTGGGAGGATTTTTTTTTAATCTTATTTTTCTTATTAGTTATATTTGTTAACTCTGTGTCCCAGCTGTATCCTGCTCCCTCATTCCCTCCCCCTTCCCAACTCCCTCCCTGGTCTCCTCCCTGCCCCTTTCCAAGTCCACTGATTGGGGGGGACCTCCTCCCCTTTCATTTGACCCTGTTTTATCAGGTATCTTCAGGACTGGCTGCAAAGTCCTCCTCTGTGGCCTAACAGGCAAGTCTGTCTTAATAGCAAGTTTGTCCTTTAAAATGTAGTGGTGAAGTGCAACCAGTAGTCTCTACCTTTATATCTTTGTAAGAAATCAAGTTCAAATTGCAACATTCAGTGACTTATAGGTAAACAAAAAAACTGCATACCTATAAAGACCTAATGCTTTTTAAATTTTTTTTATTTATAAAAATTTATTCACTTTGTATCCCAGCTGAAGCCTCCTTCTTCACGCCCTCTCAATCCTACCGTACCCTTCTCTTCACTTCCCATACCCTTCCTCCAGTTCACTGATAGAGGAAGTCCTCCTCCCATTCCCTCTGACCTTATCCTATCAGGTCTAATCACGACTGGCTGCACTGTCTTCCTCTGTGGCCTACTAAGGCTTCTCCACCCTGAAGGCAGGCTATCAAAGAGCCAGTCACTGAGTTCATGTCAAAGACAGCCCCTGTTCCACATACTAAGGAACCCACTTGGAGAATGAGCTGCCAAGGAATACATCTGTACAGGGATTCTAGGTATTCTAGATTATCTCCATAAATGGTCCTTGGTTGGAGTATCAATCTCAGAGAAGAACTCTTGGCCCAGATTTTTTGGTTTTGTTGCTCTCTTTGTAGAGCTCCAGTCCCCTCCAGGGCTTTCTATCTCCCCTTATTTCATAAGATTCCCTGCACTCTGCCCAAAACTTGGCTATGAGTCTCAGCATCTGTGTTAATACCCTGCTGGGTAGAGTCTTTAAAAGGCCTTCTGTGATAGGTTCCTGTCCTGTTCCCTGCTTTCCCCATCTTCCAAGATCTATCTCATTTACCTTTCTGAATGAGTAATAGTCATTTAGCCAAGGTCCTCCTTCTTGCTTAGCTTCTTTTAGTGTACAGATTTTAGTATGATTATCCTATATTATATCTAATATCAGCTTTTAAGTGAGTATATAGGATTGGTGAAGATCCTTTCCCAGTATATAGGCTGTTGTTTTGTTCTGAGGACAGTGTTTTTTGCTTTACAGAAGCTTTTAAGTTCATGAGGGCCCATTTATTGATTGTTGCTCTTAGAGCCTGTGCTGTTGGTGTTCTGTTCAGGAAGTTGTCTCCTTTACCAATGAGTTCTAGGGTCTTCCCCACTTTTTCTTCTAACCGATTTAGAGTATTTGGTTTTATGTTGAGGTCATTGATCCACTTGGACTTTAGTTTTGTGCAGGGTGATAAATATGGATCTATTTTCATTTTTCTGCATGTAGACATCCAGTTGGACCAGCACCATTTGTTGTAGATGCTGTCTTTTCTCCACTGAGTGGTTTTGGCTTCTTTGTTAAAAATCAAGTATTCATTGGTGTGTGGGTTTATTTCTGGGGCTTCTATTTGGTTCCACTGATCTTCCTTTCTGTTTCTATGCAAATACCATGCAGTTTTTTTTTTTTTTTTTTTTTTTTTTTTTTTTTTTTTTTTTTTTTTTACTATTGCTCTGTAGTACAGCTTGAGATCAGGGATGGAGATACATGGCAAGGGCAGGAGCTCCACAAAACCAAATATATCTGGGATCAGGGTTGTTTTCTGAGACTGACACTCCACCATGTACCATGTATGTATATAACCTATAACCTCTGCTCGGATGTAGCCCTTGATATCTCAGTAACCAAATGGTTTCCCATAGTAAGGGGAACAGGGACTATTTCTGACAGGAACTCAATGCCAGGCTCTTTGACACCCACCCCCTAAGGGAGGAGCAGTCCTGCTTGGCCACAGAGGAGGACTTTGCAGCCAGTCCTGAAGATACCTGATAAAACAGGGTCAGATGAAAGGGGAGGAGGTCCTCCCCAATCAGTGGACTTGGAAAGTGGCAGGGAGGAGATGAGGGAGGAAGGGTGGGATTGGGAGGGAATGAGGGAGCAGGACATAGCTGGGATACAGAGTTAATAAAATGTAACTAATAATAAAAAATAAATAAATAAAAATAAGTGAGTATATACCATATGTGTCTTTCTGCTTCTAGGATACCTCACTCAGTATGATCTTTTCTAGCTTCTACCATTTGCCTGCAAATTTCATGATTTCCTTGTTTTTAATTGATGAGTAGTATTCTATTGTGTAAATGTACCAAAATTTCTGTGTCCATTCCTCAGGTGAAGGACATATGGGTTGTTTCCAGATTCTGGCTATTATGAATAAAGCTTCTAAGAACATGGTTGAGTGAAAGCCTTAGGAAAAAAAGCAGATATACCCAAGAGGAGTAGACAGTTGGAAATAATCAAACTCAGGGCTGAAATCAATAAATTAGAAACAAAGAAAAATTAATTCAAAGAATCAATGAAACCAAGGGCTGGTTCTTTGAGAAAATCAACAAGATAGACAAACCCTTAGCCAAACTAACTAAAAGGCAAAGAGCAACTATCCAAATCAACACAATCAGAAATGAAAAGGGGAACATAACCACAGACACTGAAGAAATCCAATCACTAGGTCTTACTTCAAAAGCCTATATGCCACAAAATTTGAAAATCTAAATGAAGTGAATATTTTAGATTTATATTTAATTTAAATTTAAATTTAGATGGATTTCACTTACCAAAATTAAATCAAGATCAGGTAAATATATTAAATAGTCCTATTTCTGTCAAGGAAATAGAAGCAATCATCAAAAGTCACCCATCCTGAAAAAGTCCAAATCCAGATGGTTTCAGTGCAGAATTCTACCAGACCTTCAAAGAAGAGCCTACAGCAATGCTCTTCAAACTATTTCACAAAATAGAAACAAAAGGAACATTTACCAAACTCATACTATGAAGCCACAGCCACCTTGACCGCTAAACCTTGCAAAGACCTAACAAAGAAACAGAATTGCAGGCCAATATCAATGAAAGAAAAAAATCCACATGATAATCTCCTTAAGTGCTCAAAAAGCATTTGATAAAAACCAACATTCATTTATGTTTATAGTCCTGGAGAGATCAGGGATACAAAACTCTTACCTAAGCATAGTAAAGGCAATATACAGCAAGTGTATAGCCAACATCAAATTTCTCAGACTGTACTGAGAAACAGAATAATTGTGTTTTGCTTGATCTCAAGCAATTTGTACCTCAATAAAGATTAAAATATACTCCCATCTTAACAGTTCTCAAAAAGTGATCTCTAAAGAAACAGCCTCAGCATAATTTGATCTTGTAAGAAATGGCAGTTTCTGATTCTACAAAAGACATAAAAAGAGTTAGAAACTCTGGAGCCCAGCATTCAGTAATAATGGATAGGTATACTTGGACTATACAATAGATATGCTACTAAAATGGCTGGTAATGCCAATGTATTACCTGATAATAAAATATAAATATTAAAATTTTAAATCCCTAGAAAATGTGTTCGTATCTGTTGTGGAATAAAACACATTTGACAACACCATTCAATAGCCACTCAAACAAGAACTCTCAGTAAGCTAGTAATAAGTAATTTATTGAATTTTATGAAGATTATCTACAAAATCTGCAGCTTTTTAAAATCATTTTTAAGGATTAAATACTGATGTTTTTCACATTAGTCAGGAAGTGAGCAATAATACCTTAACATAATACTGGAAGTTAGACCCAAAGTCTTTAAGCAAGAAAAAGTACTAAAAGACATAGAAATAAGAAAGAAATAAAGCCTGGCAAGGCTGAACCCCCACTCAGGGGGAGGGGATCAAAGAGCCAGCCACTGAGTTCACATCAGAGACAGTCCCTGTTCCCATTACTAGGGAACACTCTTGGACACAGAGCTGCCATGGGCTATATCTGTGCAGGAGATCTAGCTTATCTCCACTAATGATCCTTGTTTGGAGTATCAGTCTCAGAAAAGACCCCTGTGGCCAGATTTTTTGCTTCTGTTGCTCTCATTGTGGAGCTCCAGTCTCCTCCAGATCTTTCTATCTCCCCCTTCTTTCATAAGATTTCCTGCACTCTGCAAAAATTTGGCTATGAGTCTCAACATCTGCTTTGATACTCTGCTGGATAGAGTCTTTGAGAGACCCTCTATGGTAGACTCCTGTCCTATTCCCTCTTATCTCCCTATTCTGATGTCCATCCCAATTGCCTTTCTGACTGAAGACTGAGCATCTTACCCAGGGTCCTCCTTCTTGATTAGCTTCTTTAGTTATACAGATTTTAGTAGGTTTATTCTATATTATATATCTATTATCCACTTACAATTGAGTATGTACCATTTGTGTCTTTCTGCTTCTGGGATACCTCACTCAGAATGATCTTCTCTAGTACCCACCATTCTACTGCAAATTTCATGATTTCCTTGTTTTTAATTTCTGGGTTGTATTCCATTGTGTAAATGTACCACAATTACTGTATCCATTCCTCCATTGAGGGGTATCTGTTTTTTTTTTTCCAGCTTCTTGCTATTACAAAAAAACTGTTCCAAACATGGTTGAAAAAATATCCTTTTTGCATACTTGAGTGTCTTTTGGATATATGCCTAGGAGTGGTTTGGCTGAATCTCAATGAAACGCTATTCGTAATTGTCTGAGAAAGCACCAGATTGATTTCAAACATGGTTGTACAAGTTTTCGTTCCCACCAGCAGTGGAGGAGGGTTCCCCTTTCTCCATGTCCTCTCCAGCACGTGTTTTCACTTGAGATTTTGATCTTAGCGATTCTGATAGGTGTAAGGTGAAACCTGAGGGTTGTTTTGATTTGCATTTCCCTGATGACTAAGGATGTTGAGCATTTCTTTAAGTGTTTTTTAGCCATTTGATATTCCTCTATTGAGAATTCTCTGTACTCCATTTTTAATTGGATTACTTGATTTGTTGCTGTTTAACTTTTGAGTTCTTTATGTATTCTAGATATTATTCCTCTGTCAGATATAGGGTTGTGGAAGATCCTTTCCCAATATGTAGGCAGTCATTTTGTTTTGACAACAGTGTCCTTTGCTTCATAGAAACTTTTCAGTTTCATGAGGTCTCATTTATTGATTGTTGCTCTTAGAGCCTGTGCTGTTGGTGTTCTGTTCAGGAAGTTGTCTCCTGTGCCAATGAGGTTAAGGCTCTTCCCCACTTTTTCTTCTAACAGGTTTAGTGTGTCTGGTTTTATATTGAGGTCTTTGATCCACTTGGACTTTAGTTTTGTGCAGGGTGATAAGTATGGATCACTTTGCATTTTTCTACCTGTAGACATCCAGTTAGACCAGCACTATTTGTTAAAGATGCTATTTTTTTCCATTGTATGGTTTTGGTATCCTGTCAAAGTTCAGGTGTCCGTAAGTGTGGGGGTTTATTTCAGGGTCTTCTATTCAATTCCATTGATCCACCAGCCAGTTTCTATGCCAGTACCATGCAGTTTTTAGTTTTAGCTGGTGACTGTGCAGGAACCTGAGAACTTTTCCTGAGAACTTTCCCATGTGTTGGAGGTGTGTGGGGGGGTCTGAGTGCTGTAAGCTGGGACCTGCTGTTTCCCTCTCTGTGGGGTTTTCTCCAAACAGGGAAACTCAGTCTCTGTTGCCCTGGGGCACACAGTTCTGTCTGTGATGGAGAGTAGGGTGCTCAGCAGGTCTCAGGGCTGGTGGCCATGCTCTAGCTGGTCTGAAGGACCTTTACCAGGGATAGACTGGGTGATCTGAGGTCAGTCCCATTTACTTCCTTCCCTGTGGGGTTTTCTCCTGACTGGGACTCCCAATCTCTGGTGTTTTGGTGTCCACAGTTTAGCCTGTTAAGGTGATCAAGACATGCAGGCATGTGGCTCTGGCCTGGCGACTGAGTGCCTGTGCGTCCTGGGATCTCTTCCTGGTTCTGGCTGGGTGACCTGAGAGTAGACCCGACTGATTGCCACACCGTGGAGTTTCTTCTTACTTGGGAAACACGATCGCTGGCGTTTTAGGTTCCAGAGGTCAGTTTCTTGGTAGCTGCACAGACATTGCTGTCCTGCTTCTCAGACACAGTGTCCTCCTGGCACCGCCATCTTGGATTCCAAATGCTTACTGTTATTCTTGCAGAAAGAAGCCTAGCTTGACTGTCCTCTGGCAGGCTCCAGCCAGCAGCACATGTTAGGACTTGCAACCAAGCATGGGGTAGAGTGCTGGGTCCTGTGGAAGTGTTGGGACCTGAAGGGGACAGCAATCTCAGAAGACCAGCAAAGATAACTAACTCAATTCCATGGGAGCTTATAGACACTGAGACCTCAAGTAAGGAGCATGACTGGTCTGGACATAGGACCCCTGCACCTATGTGGCTGATGGGTGGATTGGTCTTCATATGGGGCACCTGGCAAATGTGGGGGAGGCTGCTTCTAACATGGACTTTATCTCCTGCTTTTGGATTACTTCCTCCTGGCAGCACTGCCTTGCCTGATGTTAGGGAATGAGGATATTCTCAGACCTGATGAGACTTTATGTTCTGGGGAAGGTTGATATGTGGAGAGGGGGCTCCCTTTTCTGGGAATAAAGGAAGATGGGAAGAGAAAAGAAAGGGAAGGGGGAACTGGTAGATTAGGGAGGGTGCACCCTTGGGATGTAAAATAATTAAACCAAAATAATTAAAAAATTTGTCAAATGTAGAAATAATGTAAAATTTCTGACAGCTACAGAGATTATATATAATATTTAAATTATTTTATACGTGGGATATATATTTATATATGTTTCTGACAACTACATAGAGTATATTTAATAGTCTTATATATTATATATGTGGGATATATACATATATACAAATAAATACACATATATACAATTGCTTTGGGAGTATATATTGGTAAGTATGGGAAAATATACTTCTGGATGGTGTTACTCTCAAAGAACAGAGAGGAGTGTAAGATATTATAACTGAGAAAAAGAAACATGAAAATTGCTTTCACCTTGGAAACAGAAAAAAAGGTGACGAACAGGCATAACTGAGCTATAAAGGATGAGTAACCAAATCATTTCTGACTAGCTATGTGTGCCTAAAGTAAGTTTTTTAACCTTTTTGAGACTTAGTTTTCTCAAATAATAAACAAAACTAACTGCCTCAGAATTTTCTGTCAGATACAAATGAGATTGTGAACAACTTGTCAAAATATCCCAATATTTTTTAAATGTTGAGAATCTGGAAAGATAGTGAGAAAAGCACATAGAAATTTGGAGAAAAAAATTAGTCTAATGGATTTATCTTGACATAGTAGAGTCTTCTTTCCAGTTTGCTCCTTAAAAGGTAGACATGTTCTAAGTTACTGTCATTGATAAAACATTTTAATTACTACAGATAGTTCCTTGGTTTACCTTGGGATTATCTTCTGATAATATCATAAATAAAAATACTATTAGTAAAAATACATTCAATCCATGCAACCAGTTGACTACCAGACTTGATCAGCATAGTTGTAGGTATGGGTTGCCCACCCTTGTGATCAAAGCTGTCCAGCATTCTAGAGATGTGGCCAGTTCAGTGAAAGACCAAATTAAAAGTTTGAAACTTATTAGATTTGTAGTGAATGCAAATTGTTTTGATGACAGTATTAATCCTAAAAACCATAAACAAAAGTATCATAAACTTAGGATAGTCTCTTTTTTGCTGTTTTAAAAACAGGCTTTACAAAATTTGAAAATCTAAATGAAATGAACAATTTTCTTAATCAATTCCACTCAACAAAGCTGAATCAAGACCAGGTAAATAAATTAAATAGTCCTATATCCCATAAAGAAGTAGAAGTTGTCATCAAAAGTCTCCCATCCAGAAAAAAAAAAAAAAAAAAAGCTCAGAGCCAGATGGTTTCAGTGCATAATTCCATCAGACCTACAAAGAAGAGCTAACTAACACCAATAATCTTCAAACTATTCCACAAAATAGAAACAGAAGGAATACTACCAAACTCATTCTATGATGCCACAGTCATCTTGGTACCTAAACCTCACAAAGACCCAACCAAGAAAGAGAATTTCAAGCCAATCTCCCTTATGAATATTGATATGAAAATACTTGCAAAACGAATACAAGACACATCAAAGAGATCATCCACTATCACCAAGTAGGCTTTATCTCAGGTATGCAGAGCTGGTTCAATATACAGAAATCCATCAATGTGATTCACCATGTAAACAAACTGAAAAAAAGAAAACCCTACATGATCATCTCCTTAGATGCTGAAAAAGCATTTTATAAAATCCAACAGCCATTCATGTTTAAAGACCTGGACAGATCAGGAATACAAGGCACATATGTAAACATTGTAAAGGCAATATACAGCAAGCCTATACCCAACATCAAACTAAACGGAGAGAAACTTAAAACAATCCCACTGAAATCAGAGACAAGGCAAAGCTGCCCACTGTCTCCATATCTCTTCAACTTAGTTCTTGAAGTCCTTGCTAGAGCAATAAGATAATTAAATGAGATCAAGGGGATACAAATTGGAAAGGAAGAAGTCAAAGTATCACTATTTGAAGATGATAGCATAGTATACCTGAGTGAACCAAAAATTCTACCAGAAAACTCCTACAGCTGAAAAAAAAAAACCTTCAGCAAAGTGGTTGGATACAAAATTAACTCAAAAAAGTCAGTAGCCTTCCTGTATACAAAAGACAAAAGGGCTGAGAAAGAAATTAGGGAAAGAACACCCTTCACAATAGCCACAAAGGACATAAAGTACCTTGGTTTGACTCTAACCAAGCAAGTTAAAGACTTGTATGAAAAAAAATTTTCAGTCTCTGAAGAAAGAACTAGAAGAAGATATCAGAAGATGGAAAGATCTCCCATGTTCATGGCTTGGCAGGATTAACATAGTAAAAATGGCCTTCTTACCAAAATCTATCCACAGATTCAACCCAATTCCCATCAAATTACCAACACAATTCTTTACAGACATTGAAAAAAAAAAGTCTGAACTTCATATGAAATATCAAGAAACCCAGAATTGCTAAAATAACACTATACAATAAAAGATCTTCTGGAGGTATCTCCATCCCTGATCTCAAGCTGTACTATAGAGCAACAGTAATAAAAACTGCATGGTACTAACATAGAAACAGAATGGTGTATTAATGGAATCAGATAAAAGACCCAGAAATAAACCCACACATTATGGACACTTGATCTTTGACAAAGATACCAAAATCATACAATGGAAAAAAGATAGCATCTTCAACAAATGGTGCTGGTCTAACTGGATATCTACATGTAGAAAAATGCAAATAGATCCATACTTATGACCCTGCACAAAACTAAAGTCCAAGTGGATCAAAGACCTCAACATAAAACCAGACACACTAAACCTGTTAGAAGAAAAATTGGGTAAGAGCCTTGACCTCATTGGCACAGGAGACAACTTCCTGAACAGAACAGCCACAACACAGGCTCTAAGAACAACAATCAATAAATGAGGCCTCATGAAACTGAAAAGTTTCTATAAAGCAAAGGACACTGTTGTCAAAACAAAAGGACTGCTTACATATTGGGAAAGGATCTTCACCAACCCTATGTCTGGCAGAGTGCTAATATCCGGAATATATAAAGAACCCAAGAAGTTAAACAGCAACAAAACAAGTAATCCATTTAAAAATGGAGTACAGAGCTAAACAGAGATTTCTCAATAGAGGAATATCAAATGGCAGGGAAACACTTAAAGAAATGCTCAGCATTCTTAGTCATCAGGGAATTGTGAATCAAAACGACCCTGAGATTTCACCTTATACCCATCAGAATGGCTAATATAAAAAACAAAACATGCTGGAAAAGATGTGGAGAAAGGTGAACCTCCTCCATTGCTGGTGGGAATATAAACTTATACAACCACTTTTGAAATAAATCTGGTGCTTTCTCAGACAATTAAGAATAGTGCTTCCTTGAAGACCCAGGTATATTACTCCTAGGCATATATCTGAAAGATGGTCACATATACAACAAGGATATTTGCTCAACCATGTTTGTAGCTGAATTTTTTGTAATAGCCAGAAGCTGGAAACAGCCCAGATGACCCTTGGTTGAGGAATGGATACAGAAATTGTGACACATCTACACAATGGAATATTACCCAGCCAAAAAAAAAAAAAAAAAAAGGAAATCATGAAATTTGCAGGTAAATGGTGGGAACTTGAAAAGATCATTCTGAGTGAGTATCCCAGAAGCAGAAAGACACACAGGGTATATACTCACTCATAAGTGGATATTAGACATATAATATAGGATAAACATACTAAAATCTGTACACCTAAGGAAGCCAATCAGGAAGGACTCTGGCTATGATGCTCAATCCCCATTCAGAAAGGCAAAGAGGATGGATATCGGAGGAGGGAGAAAACAGGTAACAGGAAGGGAGCCTACCACAGAGGGACTCTGAAAGGCTCTACCCTGAAGGGTGTTGAGGCAGATGCTAAGACTCATAGCCAAACTTTGTGCAGAATGCAGGGAACCTTATAAAAGAAGTGGGAGACAGTCATATCTGGAGAGAACAGATGCTCCAGAAGGACAGTGACACATCCAAAAATTCTGGGCACAGCAGTCTTTTCTGACACTGATACTTCAGCCAAGGACCACTCATAGAGATGGCCTGGAACCTCTGCACAGAAGTAGCCTATTGCAGTTCAGTATCCATGTAAGCTCCGTAGTAATGGGGACAGGGACTCTCTCTGAAATGAACTGATTGATCTGCTCTTTGATCATCTCTCCCTGAGGAGAGAGCAGTCTTACCAGGCCATAGAAAAAGACAATGCAGCCGCTCCTGATGAGACCTGTTAAACTAGGATCACAGGGAATGGGTGGAGGACCTCCCTTATCAGTAGACTGGGAGAGGGACATGGATGGAGAAGAGGGAGGATGGGATTGGGAGGGGAAGAGGGAGGGAGGTATAGAAGGATAAAAGTAAATAAACTGTAATTAATAAAAACAAAAACAATCAAATAAAAAAGAATAACAGAGCATTATTAATAATGTCAGGGGCTTGCTCTACCATGTGGTGGGTCTCAGGATGGGCCAATTATTGGTTGGACATTCCCTCAATCTGTGATCCCTCATTATCCCTGAAATTCTTGTAGGCAGGGTTATTTTTGGATCACAGGTTTTGTGAGTGGGTTGTTGTTCCCCTTCTTCCACTAGTCCTGCCTGGCTAGGAGGTGGTCACTTCAGTCTTCATGTCCCCCCCCCCGGCTTGAGTTTCAGCTAGAGTCACACCCATATCCTCCCAGGAGCTTTTCAGAACATTTGAAAATCTTTACTAAATGATCTACTTATCTTATATTCAATAAGTATATTTAAAGTAAAATCTAATTTATATCTTTATTTGATCAGGTAATATTACATTTTGAAAATCAGTATTTTGTTGTTATACAATGATTTCTAGGAAAATGATTCAAAGCAACATGTACATTTTGAGAAGTGATTTAAATACAAACATTCATTAATCATGGAAATCCTCTTCTTAATGAACTGGATAGTGCTCCTTTTATCCAGAGAGTCTATGAAGCATAACTCAGTATATATTCACTGTTTCTGTTCTGTTGTGATAAACATATACACCAAGGAAAACCTGTCATTTAGAGAAGGGTATGAGACTATAAGGAGCTTTAATTTTTTAATGAAAATTTTTTTAATTTTTTCATGAAAAATTGCTATCCAATTTTTAGATTTCAGTCTAAGTTTTACAACAAATTTCAACTAGCATTCTCTCAGTGAAAATATTTCTATTAACCTGTCAACTGGTAATATGTTTAGGTGTTCTTTTACTTTTATTGATAAGAAATATTTAGAAAATCTTATAAGTGAATTAGAAGATTAAAATATAGCTGAAAAGTAGGGACAGAAAAATGACAGACAGATGATGATAATATGTGTACATGTACAAGTGTTCTGATAAAAAATAATACATTGTTGGGAAGCACTCTCCTTAAGGGTAGCTGATATTTGTTTTCTTTATAAAGGCAATCCTCCTTTGTTTCCTGCGCATTTTCTAAGACATTCTATGGAAGACTCAGTAGTTATTCGATAGATGAGGAACAGAATGGGGAAGGAAAATAAATGCCACCCAATCACGTCATAAGATATAAAACCCAAATTGGTAAAAAGAGTGCAGCTCTAACTATCAGCGGTCATGATGCCAGAAGACCAGCATTATTTCCTAAAATCACTCACTTGTAACATTTACTTTACACCAGTCCATTTATATTCGCCAATTTCATTTTTCCTAAAGACAAATGAATAATTTCTGATCCCACCTGGTTAAATGGAAATATATCAATTCTGGTCCAAATGCAATCTTTACATATACTAAAAGATAAAGCTGTTTTCCTTTCATAATCTCTTTGTTGATGTGCCAAGATGATTAACAAATTAGTCATGTAGCAAAGAAAAATTAAACATTTATAGTATTTCTGTGAATTTTACTATTCATTTTTAATCATGCACTGTGAGTTTTAACAGAAAGAGTAGAGAATATAACATGTAGTATGTATACTCACTGAATTGACACAATTTGTATTTCAGTTTATCCATGGCTATATAGCACACTATTAAGAGAAAAGAGTAAAAAAAAAAATACCTCAAGTGGTTTTATTTCACTTCATTTTGTTTTCCTTGTTGATTTTTTGTGTGGTATGGTATGTATGTGTATGTGAGTGTGGGTGCCTGCATACCACAATGCACATGGGGAAATCAGGAGACAACTTTTGGGAGTCAGTTCTCTCCCTCTCCTTGTTGAAAGCAGATTATCTCTTATTTCTGTCACTGGCCTGTCTGTGAATTTCTGGGTGATGATGTTTTTGTTTCTGCCTTCCATCTCACTATAGGAATAATAGGGTTACATTTACCTGTCTCTGCATCTGATTTCTTACGTGGGTTTCGGGACAAAAACTTGAGTCTTCTGGATGGCTGCCAATGCTTTTGTATACCAAGCATCCTCCAGGTCGTATATCAATTTTGAATATAAATACACACAGCCAATGCTTTCTGCTTTCAACTTACTGATTAATTAGGATGAGATGAGAGCAAAGGGAAAAGTAATTTCTTATTGTCTATGATTCCTATTTTTACATTTTGGGTATATGGTAATAACAGGTTATAACATGAATAATAAAAGATACAGTAGGATTTTTAGAAGTAATTTTTATTACTTAGAATTCTGTTTTGTTCTTTGTGCATTCAAAGAACTGATAGTTCAAGTGGAAAACATAGCCTCTTGGGATGGTCCGTGCTCTGGCCTCAGTCACAAATGTGACCAACTTATATTGCGAATTTGTCACTCTTCCTGTAACAAAAACCTGAAATCAACAGCTTAAGACATTCATATGTGTATTTGGTATTGCCTTAGCTTTTTCAGCAAACCTACTTTATTTAGCGTTCTTATGCACCTTTACCTCCCTTCCAACCCCCTGCATTTTTAGATATGAGATTAGTAGGAAACAGGGCTGCAGTTCTCTTTTAGCTACTTCCTGTTGATCAGGGTCAATGTGTCATTAGGGGATTACCAGATTCAGTCCTCAGGATACCAGCAGTCCAGACCAAAGGCCAACATTGAGTAGCAACACAAAGTCAGCAAAAGCCACAAGACCAAGTTAGGTTACCCAGAGAAACTTTCTGGAATATTTCTCCCTATGATGTCAAGCATGAAGATCAGTGCAGTGATATAGATCCAAAAAGCAATGTCTCCTTGTGCGTGGGTCTCTATATATGTCCTCTCCTCAAAGTTCACCCACAGATGTTCTCAGCTGGCCCCTTGCACATCAGCGGTCACAACAAAACATCACATACCCCCTCACAAGCCAACCTGGAAAAAACATCACTTGCCCAGTTTGCAGCAAAACATCACACGACAAAATTCAGTCTTCAAAGAAATCAGAAATTTCCACTTCAATTTGGGTTTCCAGTTTTTAATGCTTTAGTTGATGATTATTTGGTCAATTGCTTTTGGACTGGTGGTGATGCACTGCATCATGGTGGGAGCACATGATAGAGGAAAAAATTTGTTCAGCTCATGGTCACTCAGAATCAAAAAAAAGGAGAAAGAAAAGGGTTATGATCTGGGGTTTCATCTCTACTACAAGAGTGATAAAAAATTAATAAAATTAGCAAAACTTCAAGGCAGCAAGTATAGAACATTAAGCCATGTGAAGAGTCCTTCTGAACAGAGGACTCTGTGTTATTGTACAAGCCACATACCTACAGTGCCAGCTCTGCTCTAAATCTGTCAGTTATGGCAATTCTTCTTGAACATTTGCTCAGCCTCACTGCTTGTGTATAGGATTGAAATGAGATTTCTTGTTGGGTTCTTCCTTTGTAGTATCAATGAGATTCTATTACTAAGAGGCAATGTTTGGAATCATGTAAGTATCTTAGTTAAAATTCTTGCTCTAGATTTTCCCATAATGTCAATCCTTCCCTCAGCAATGAATTTTGATGAACGTGGGAATGTTTATTTATCTCCCTTAGTGGAAGGCTTAATTGCCCACTCTCTGCACATTCTATCTCTACTACAAAAAAACACGTTCTGGGCCCCAGCCAACCACTGATCAAAATCACAATATAAAGACCAATTTATTTAGTTTGGTTCAATGTTAGTAAAGTTGCCAGTAAAAATACTGTGAGAATTAACTATTGCATGGAATATTTTTTTTTTCATCTTTCGAGATAGGGTTTCTCTATGTTGCCTTGGTTATCCTGGACTTGCTACATAGTCCAGGCTGGCCTCGAACTCACAGAAAACCATCTGCCTCTGTCTCACTGAGTGCTGGGATTAAAGATGTGGGGCACCATGCCCAGCTCATATATTCATATTAAAACTTTTATATCTGTAACAGAATGGAACTGTGTGTCCTGTAACTTGTCAAGTAAATATGGCAATCCTGGAAGATATATGGTCTTTATAACCTCATGAGGCTTTTCAAGACTGCGTTGTGATTACTTTGCTATTCAGCTGTCTCCTGGGCCTAATCTTGTTTCATATTTTCCCCTAATACATACCATTCATGGCCAATTCTCTCATTTGTTCTATAGCATTCAAGCTATTTGGATACCAGTAATATCATGATCTCCTGATCAGGGTTGGTCAGTCAAATTTGAGCATAAAGTAAGGATTATTCATTATCCACTAATGTGTAAGAACTTTGAGAAAATAATTGATCCTGGAAAGGTGGGGAAGATAAGCTTCAGACCAGAGATAATAGCTATCACAATAAAGCTTTGGCTTTCACATCCTTACAAATACATAATAATGTGTATATCCCTACATACACGTTCATAAGTAACTTCACATTCATATAATATAGTTGGCTGTCAAAAACAGAAACTAGCAAGGGCTATTTAAATACAGAAAAGTTTACCCCAAAATGTTGGTATCTTTTGCTCATGTCTAAAGATTTTTAGAGCAGTGGTCTTCAACCTGTGGTTCATGACCTGTTTGGGGGGTTAAATGGCCAGTTCACAAGCACTACCTAAGGCCATCAGAAAACACAGATATTTACATTACAATTCGTAACAGTGGCAAAACTAGTTATGAAGTAAGAAAAATTTAATTTTATGGTTGGGGTCATTACAATATGAGAAACAGCATTAAAGGGTCACAACATTAGGAAAGCTGAGAACCACTGTGCTAGAGAAAATTAATGGGGATTAAAATTAAATTAAAATTAAAATGGGGATTAAAATCAAGAAATGGTACTATCACAATTATATTTGGTTTTGTTAAAGATGTCTTAAATTATGATGATTAAGAATCTGGCTTCTGGAATTTGATGGAGTATGTGTCTCATTTTAAAATGGTGATGTTAATTGTACTTAACCCCGAAAAATGTGTCTGGGTTTTTAAAAGAAATAAGACATAAAGAACATTTACCTTCAGTCTTTCTCATAATATTTTTATTAATATCAATTTTTATTATTGAAGTAAAGAGAGAACAATTCTTAGTGTCCTGTTACTATGAAGGAATAACCATAAAAAGGCCAAGTATATATTCTTCACTGGAATAATATTATCTGATACTCTTCATTTTACAGAAGTACTATTCTAATAAGACACTCAAGGCCAAAATGGCAGGGACCAGCACATACCATATTGAGGAGCAGAGGATCCGAAAGTCTGAAATTGGTGAGTAGAGGGGTGGCTGAAGCCAGAAAATCAACATTGAGGCCTCCTAGGCAAAAGGGGACGACCAGTGAACTGGTCAATTTAGATCCAGGTCACCCATATACACCTCCTGGGTCTGAGTGGCAAATATTTGAACCCCCTGCACTTCCCCTTGCCCCAAGCAAAGGCCTCCCTCCTCAGCAGTTGTAACAGCAGCTGTCCCAAGCAGATTCCTCCATGCTCTACAACTGAGACAGCAGAGGTGGCTGCCCCAAGCAGGATGCTCCTGGCTCTGTGACTGAGATTGCGGAGGCTGCTGGCCAAAGTACAGGTTTCCCTGCCTAGCAGGCAAACAGTGTGCTCCACTGAGCTAGCTGGCCAACACTTTCATTTGCCCCTACAGGTCCAAATCTGGGAATAGAGAGCAGGAGGAACGCCCGTGCTTTACAATTAAGCCTGCAAGACAGTGATTGGGCCTTCAAGTGAATGCATGAAGAGCCACAGATCCTAGGCCCCTCTACTCCAACAGCCAGACAGCTGATCCTTACCACGCACCCCGCCCCCACTGTGGGAAGCATAAGGATCCTTGGGACAATGTTCACAACATTGAAGCCCTTGTTCTGTGGGAATCCCAGTGCAGTCCAGGTAAATAATTCCTGGAGCCACGAAGGTGCAATCCAGACAGATCAGAATACATGGAGGAGACTTCAAAAGTCCTGTGGGCCACTGAGCCATTCATGGCAACTTGTGAACATCACCAGCACCATCACCTGCGCTTATGCTCCACCCATCCATGCATCTACATGCTCTAGCACCCTGTCATACAAGCTATACTTCCAAGCACACTCACGTACTTGTGCACATGCACCTGGGACCTTCCTCCCTTTGCTATAGCTTAAACACCAACATCGACTCTCAAACCAGTGGACCTCTCTCATCTTCCTGAACAATACTCCAGACTCCAGAGATGGACAGACCTAGTGTGAAGTACAGACTCCAGGAACAAATAGCTAAGGTTACAAATAAGCAGATGGCTAGAAGTTGGCATAAGAACACATCCAACAGAAATCAGGACATCATGGCTTCATGAGCAACCCCCAAAAAATCAATGTATATTTTATTTTATCAGAAACACAGGAAAATGATCACAAATCTATGCTTATCCAGTTATTAGAGGCACTTAAAGGGGAAACCAAAAAAAAGCTCTCAAAGAAATACAGATATAAATCCTCACTTAGAAAGACAAATGGGATGGACATTGGATGTAGGAGAAAACAAGTAACAAGACAGGAGCCTACCTCAGAGGGCCTCTGAAAGACTCTACCTAGCAGTGTTTCAAAGCAGACACTAAGACTCATAACCAAACCTTGGCAGAGTTCAGGGAATCATATGAAAGAAGGGGAGTTAGTCTGATAAGGAAAGGTTAGGAGCTCCACAAGGACCAAATATATCTGGGCACAGGGTCTTTTCTGAGACTGACATTCAACCAAGGACCATGTATGGATATAACCTAGAACCTCTGCACGGAAGTAGCCCATGGTAGTTCAGTAACCAAATGGTTTCCCATAGTAAGGGGAACAGGGACTATTTCTGACATGAACTCAACGGCAGACTCTTTGACACCCACCCTCGAAGGAGGAGCAACCCTTCTAGGCCACAAAAGAGGACTTTGCAGCCAGTCCTGAAGATACCTGATAAGCTAGGGTCAGATGGACGGGGAGGAGGACCTCCCTTATCAGTGGACTTGGAAAGGGGCAGAAGGAGTTGAGGGAAGAATGGTGGGGTTGGGAGGGAATGAGGGACCGGGATACAGCTGGGATACAAAGTTAATAAAATGTAACTAATAATAATAAAAAAATAAAATAAATAAATAATAATACCAGAATCACAAGATTTTTTAACAGAAATTATGAAAGCCAGAAAGGCCTGGACAGATGCTATTCAGACTCTAAGAGACCACAGATGCCAACCCAGACTATACCTAGCAAAGGGTTCAATCAACATAGATGTAAAAAACTAAACATTCCATGACAAAACTAAATTTAAACAATATTTACACAACCACACAGCCCTACAGAAGACACAAGAAGGAAAACTCCAATCTAACAAAATCACCTACAGCAAAGAAAACACAGGATGTAGATAACTTGACAACAAAAAAATTAAAAGATGCATAGAAACACATTAATACCACCAAATCCACAATAAAAGGAACTAACATTCATTGGTCCCTATTATCTATCAACAGTAATGGACTCAACAGAATTGTTGTGGAAATAGGATCCAATATTCTGCTGCATCCAAGAAACAGACCTCTACAACAAAGACAGACCCAATCTCAGAGTAAAACAGATTTCTCAAGAAAATGGGCCAAGAAAAAAGGCTCGAATAGCTATCCTAATATCTAATAACATAGGTCTTCAATTAAAATTAGTCAAAAAAGATGAAGAGGGGCACTTCATTTTCATCAAAGAAAAAAATCCACCAGGAGTACAGCAAAATCCTGAACATCTATGCCCTAAACACAAGAGCACCTGCATCTGTAAATGAATCATTATTAAAGCATAAATCACACATTGATCCCAACAACTTAACAGTGGGAGGATAGAACATTCCACTCTCACCAAGGGACAGATTATCTAGACAGAAACTAACTAGGAAAATAATGACACTTACAGATGTCCTAAATCAAATGAACCTAATAGATGTCTACAGAATTTTTTACACAAACTCAAGAGTATATCTTCTTCCCATCACATCATGGAACCTTCTCAAAAAAAAAATGACCATATAGTCTGGCACAAACCAATCCTCAACAGATAGAAGAAGAACAAAATAATCCCTTGTATCATATCAGACAACCATGGCCTAAAACAAACTCAACAACAAAAGAAATAACAAAAAATTACACATATATGGAAACTAAACAACTCTGTACTAACTGTCAGTTGTGTCAAGGAAGAAACGGAAAAAGAAATTAGAGAGTTCTTAAAATTCAAAGAAAATGAAGGCACAACTTACCTAAACTTGTGGGACACATGAAAGCAGTGCTAATAGAAGTATATTTAGCAATAAGTGCCTTCAGAAAGAACATTGAGACATACAAGCAAATAAACAGCACACCTGAAAGCCCTAGGGAAAAAAACAACAACAAAGAAACAGATGAATCCAAGAGGAGTAGAAAATTAGAAATAGTCAAGCTCAGAGCTGAAATCAATGAATTAGAAATGAAGAAAACAATTCAAAGAATCAATGAAACTCAGAGCTGGTACTTTGAGAAAATCAACAAAATAGACAAACCCTTAGCCAAACTAACTAAAAGGCAAAGAGAAACTATCCAAATCAGCAAAATCAGAAAAGAAAAGGAACATATAATGACAAACACTGAGGCAATCCAAACAATCATTAGGTCTTACTACAAAAGTCTATATGCCACAAAATTTAAAAATCTATATGAAATGGACAATTTTCTTGATAGATTCCATTTCCCAAAATTAAATCAAGATCAGATAAGTAGGTTAAATAACCCTATATCCCCCAAGGCAATAGAAGCAGTCATCAAAATCTCCATTCCAAAAAAAGCCTAGGCCAAAATGGTTTCAGCATAGATTTCTATGAGACCTTCAAAGATGAACTAACTCCAATTCTCTTCAAACTATTCCACAAAATAGGAACAGAAGAAACATTACCAAACTCATTCTATGAGGTCACATACACCTTGATACCTAAACCACACAAAGACACAACAAAAAAAGAGAACTTCAGATCTATCTCTCTTATAAACATTGAATCAAAAATATTCAATAAAATACTTGAAAACCAACTCCAAGAACACATGAAAGATATCATCCACCATGACCAAGTAGGCTTCATCCCAGTCATGTAGGGGTGGTTCAGTATATGGAAGTCCATCAGTGTGATCCACCATATAAACAACTTAAGGAAAACACACAGACACACACACACACACACACACACACACACACACACACATGATCACCTCCTTAGATGCCAAAAAAACATTTGACAAAAATCCAACACCCATTCATGTTTAAAGTCTTGGAGAGATCAGGGATACAAGGCGCATACCTAAATATAGTAAAGTTAATATACAGCAAACCATTAGCCAACATCAACCTAAATTGAGAAACTTAAATCAATCCCACTGAAATCAGGGACAAGGCAAGGCTTCCTGCTCTCTCCTTATCTTTTTAACATGCTGCTTAAAGTCCAAGCTAGAGTAATAAGAAAACTAACAGAGATCAAGGGGATACAAGCCAGAAAGGAAGAAGTCAAAGTATCACTATTCACAGATGATATGAGAGTATTCATGAGTTACCTCAAAAATTCAACTAGAGAACACCTTCAGCTGATTAACACTATCAGCAAAGTGGCTGGATACAAAATTAACTAAAAAAAAATCAGTTGCCCACTTCTATAATAAGACAAAGGGGCTGAGAAAGAAATTAGGGAATCAACACCCTTCACAATAGCAACAAAGGAAAGAAAGTAACTTGGTGTAACTCTAACCAAGCAAGTCAAAGACTTGATTGAAAAAAACTTTAAAGTCTCTGAAGAAACAAATTGAAGACGTTATCAGAAGATGGAAAGATCTTCCGTGCTCATGGATTGGTAGGATTAAAGTAGTGAAAATGACCATCCTGCAAAAAGGAATCTACAGATTCAATTCAGTTCCCATCAAAATACCAACACAATTCTTACAAACCATGAAAGAACAATTCTCAACTTCATAAGGAAAAACAAAAAATCCAGAATGGCCGAAACAAACATGTACAACAATAGATTTTCTGGGGTATATCCCTCCTTGATCTCAATCTGTACTACAGAGCAATAGTAATAAAAATTACATGTTCCTGGCATAGAAACAGAATGGAAGACCAATGGAATCAAATAGAACACCCAGAAATAAGCCTATACATTTACGGATACTTGATTTTTACAAAGAAATAAAAACCATACAATGGAAAAAAGAGAACATCTTCAACAGATGGTGCTGGTTTAACTGTCAAAATGCAAATAGATAAAATATTTATCACCTTGCGTAAAACTAACGTCCAAGTGGATCAAGACCTCAACATACAACCAGACACACTTAATCTGTTAAAGGAAAAATTGGGGAAGAGCCTGGAACTCATTGGCACAGTAGACAATTTCCTGAACAGAACACCAACAGCACAGACTCTAAGATCAATAATTAATAAATGGGACCTCATGAAACTCAAAAGCTTTTGTAAAGCAAAGGACACTGTTATCAGAACAAAATGACAGCCAACATACTGGGAAAGGATCTTCACCAACCCTATATCTGACGTATGTCTAATATCCAGAATATATAAAGAACTCAAGAAGTTAAAAATCAATAAATCATGTAATACAATAAAAAATAAGTTATGGACCTAAACAGAGAATTCTCTTTAAAGGAATAGTGAATGGCAGAGAAATACTTGGAGAAATGCTCAAAGTCCTTAGTCATCAGGGAAACACAAATCAAAACGACCCTTAGATTTCACATTACACCCATCAAATTGACTAAGATCAAAATCTCAAGTGACAATGCATGCTGGAGAGGATGTGGAGAAAGGGGAACCCTCCTCCACTGCTGGTGGGAATGTAAACTTGTACAGCCACTTTTGAAATTAGTCTGGTGCTTTCTCAGAGAAGCAGGAATATTGCTACCTCAAGATATGGCGCTACCACACCTAGGCATATATGCAAAATATACTCAAGTATACAAGGACATTTGCTCAACCATGTTAGTAGCAGCTTTATTCATAATAGCCAGAACCTGGAAACAACCTAAATGCCCCTCAGTTGAGGAATGGATACAGAATTTGTGGTACATTTGCACAATGGAATACTACTCTGCAATTAAAAAGAAAAAAAATCATGAAATTTGCAGGCAAATGGTGCTAACTAGAAAAGATCATCTTGTGAGAGTTGACCCAGAAACAGAAAGACACACATGGTATATACTCATTTACAAGTGGCTATTAGACATATTATATAGGATAAACATACTAAAATCTGTACTCCTAAAATGCTAAGCAAGAAGGAATATCCTGGGTAAGATGCTCAATTCTCATTCAGAAATCAAATTAGATAGACATGAGAAGAGGGAGAAAACAGGGAACAGGACAGAAGTTTATCACAGCAGGCCTCTGAAAGACTACCCAGCAGGGTATGGAAGCAGATGCTGAGACTTTGAACCAAACTTTGAGCAGAGTGCAGGGAATTTTATGAAAGGAGGGGATATATGAAAGACCTGAAGGGGAAAGTAGCTCCATAAGGGGAGCAACAGAACCAAAAAATCTGGGCCTAGGTTTTTCTATTCTGAGACTGATACTCCAAACAAGAACCATACATTTAGATAACTTAGAACCTCTGCACAGATGTAGCCCATGACAGCTCAGTTTCCAAGTGTGTCCCCTAGTAATGGAAACTGGAGTTGTCTCTGACATGAAGTCAATACCTGGCTCTTTGATAACCACCCCCTGAGTGGGGAGCAGCCTTACTAGGCCACAGAGGAAGACAATGCATCCAGTCTTGATGAGACCTGATAGGCTAAGATCAGATGGTAGGAGAGGAGGACCTCCCCTATCAGTGAACTCAGGGAGGGGCATGAAAAAAGAGAGGGTCAGGGTAGGATTGGGAGGGACCATGGGAGGGCATTTCAGCTGGATATAAAGTGAATACATTGTAATAAATTAAAAAAATAAATAAATTTAAGAAACAAAATATTTATTATTTTAATTAAAAATCATAAGGCTATACTTCAAAGTACAAATGATTTATAGTATTTTGGTAGGTCTGGGAAGATTGCTGAGTAGTTAGAAGTGCCTGCTGCCAAATCTGAGGGTCTGAGTTTGAACAAATCCCGTAACCCATACATTGAAAGTAAAATATCAGTTCTGGAAAATTTTTGTCTGATCCTCCAGATACAGGGCATGGCATACAATGCTCATGCTCATATATACACATAAATAGATGAGTAAATGTCAACAAAATAAAAACTATATATAATATTTGTATTGATGAATGTCTATTAATAAATCTCCTAAAACCAGAAAAAAGTTCTTTTCTATTAATGAAAATTCTAGCCTCTAGTAAAAATGTATATGTTCATATTGAATTTAAAAGGTTATTAATTATCACAATGGTTATTAATATAGCAACAAACATTTCTATCATTTAATTTTTTGTATCTGCAAGAACATTTTCTAAAGACAAAATTCTACAACACCCAATAAAATAAGCCAAATAGAGATGGTTAATGTTCAATAGAAATCTGGGAATGGGTAGATTTTTTTTTAAGAAATCTAGGAATCTTTTATTCAGATCCGGGTTTTGGGGCTTAGTAGAACTCTATTATTATTATTTTTTTTATTAATTACACTTATTCACTTTGTATGCCCCAATAAGCCCCTTCCTCCTCCCCTCCTAATCCCACCCTCCCTCCCCTTTCTTCACGAATGCTCCTCCCCAAGTCCACTGATAAGGGAGGTCCTCTTCTCCTTCCTTCTGATCTTAGTCTATCAGATCACATGAGGAGTGGCTGCATTGTCATCTTCTGTGGCCTGGTAAGGCTGCTCCCCCATCAGGGGGAGGTGATCAAAGAGGAGGCCAATCAGATTATGTCAGAGGCAGTCTTTCTTCCCATTACTTTTAATACAAAGATGAGTTTGCATTTTCTAACAGCTGTTATGTTTATAAATGTAAGGAAAAGTAAGAGACACAGTAGAGTACGGGTTCCTGGCTAGTGCAGATTGGCCAGTGATTTTGTAAAGGTGTTATGGGAGGTTTGGAAAACAATATTTGTGAAGTGCAAATTAAAACCTTATGTTAGCAATATTGCTAATGATGGCTGTGTGAGTTTTTTTTAAAATAGAATTCATTTCTGATGAGGATATCATGAAATTTGCAGGCAAATGGTGGTATCTAGGAAAGATCATTCTGAGTGAGGCATCCCAGAAGGAGAAAGACACACATGGTATATACTCACTCATATAGTCTTATAAGAGATGATAAACATAATTAAATCTATACACCTAAAGAAGATAAACAAGAAAGAAGACCTGGGGTAAGATGATCAATCCTCACTTAGAAAGACAAATAGGAGGTGCATTGGACGTAGGAGAAAACAAGTAACAAGACAGAAGCCTACCGCAGAGGGCCCCTGAAAGACTCTACCTAGCAGTGTATCAAAGCAGATGCTGAGACTCATAACCAAACCTTCGGCAGAGTACAGAGAATCATATGAAAGAAGGGGGAGTTAGTATGATGTGGAAAAGCTAGGAGCTCTACAAGGACCAAATATATCTGGGCACAGGGGTCTTTTCTGAGACTGACATTCAACCAAGGACCATGTATGGATATAACCTAGAACCTCTGCTCAGACGAAGCATGTGGTAGCTCAGTAACCAATTGGTTTCCCATAGTAAAGGGAACAGGGACTATTTCTGACAGGAACTCAATGCCAGGTTCTTTGACCTCCCCACCCCCTAAGGGAGGAACAGTCCTGCTAGGCCACAGAGGAGGATTTTGCAGCCAGTCCTGAAGATACCTGATAAAACAGGGTCAGATGAAAGGGGAGGAGGTCCTCCCCAATCAGTGGACTTGGAAAGGGGCAGGGAGGACATGAGGGAGGGAGAGAGGATTTGGGAGGAAATGAGGGAGTGGGATACAGTTGGGATACAGAGTTAATAAAATAAAAATAATATAAAATAAAATAAATAATAATATCAATGTTGAAACTTCAAAAAAATAAAATAAAATAGAATTCAAATATCATATGAAATGGAAGGACTTCAACATTAAAAATTTGTTTTGTAATTCTCCTAGAAATGGTTTGCTATAGTGTAGTTGTTGATATTAATGTTGAGAAAACAAAAATTAAGGAATTTATTACTTTAAGCAAGCTCCATCTGTCCATTGATAGTGTGGTAGCAGTTATCTCCTAACATAGTTTTGGTGTATTTGCCTATCCATGATTCACATCTAGCCAGAAGCACCTGGTTGAATGGCATCTGAGCATAAAAATCACATAAGAGATATTCAGATATGGCTAGGAATTTTAATTTTAAATGGTACATTATGAGATTCTTATGCTTAAGTCTAGATAACGTCTGTCCCTCTTTAAACCCTCTTCAAACCAAATATTGTTTTAATATATAGCTTTCTTTAGTCATCACAAAAGGAAATTTTTATGCCTCACAAAACTACCTCTGTCTTATCAATTACATAAATATGAATAACAGAACAAAAAAAACAGTTGAAGTTTTCAACGAAGACAGTCCACAGTTATAAAATATAGGCTTTCATATATGCCTATAAATCCAAGAATATATTTACACTGGGAAGGAAAATAAAGCTACGCTTTCAGATATTAAAATCAGTGACTATGAATCCACGGCTTTATATGTTCAAGCTTTCATTCATTCATTTGTTAATTCAAAAAATATTTACCGGATATCTATTTATTCTGCACCAAACATTATATATTTTGGGGGAATAGCAGATTCATTAATAAAACATGCTTTGGTTTCAAATCACTGCCAGTGGCCAACCCTATAAGATGGGTGGAATCCATGTATCCTAAAAATTATAATTTACCTTAAATATAAATACTAAACAGAATTTTTATCTGTTTACCCAATTTTAACAAATATGCTAAAATATTATGAAGTATCTGCATTGTACATAGAGGGATTTTTTTAAAAAGAAAATCAATAAAATGCTTTCATAACTTCTCACTAATAAACCAATATAGAATAATGGGTAAACTAGTTTGGGTAACTTCCCCAAATAATTGGGTTTTCCAGGAACATTACAGAACACAAACATCAGGATCGATAAGTCCTGAGGTTGCAAGAGTTATTATTGATTTATGGCCTTGCTTACTTGCCAGCAAAATAATTGCTGTAGAGAGGTTGGCTTATGGTTACAAATCACAATGGAGATGCTTTCTAAGCCCAAGTTTAAAGAGTCAAAAAATACATAAGTGACTTTGAAAAATATCACATTATTTTATTTAAATTCGAAATCACTAATATTTACAATTCACCACTTACCTACTTTATGGTAAGTCTATCATGTGTATGTAACATTCTTTTTTAAAAAAATATTTAATTTTATGTATATATTTATTTATTACAACTTATTCATTTTGTATTCCCACTGCAGTCCCCTCCCTTGTCACCTCCCAGTTCCACCTACAATCACTCTTCTCCCCATATGCCTTTTCCTAGTCCTCTGATAGGGGAGGACCTCCTCCCCTTCTATCTGACCCTAGCTCATCAGGTCTCATCAAGGCTGGCTGCATCATTTTCCTCTGGGCCTGGCAAGGCTGCACCACCCCCCACACACACCCAGGGAGAGGTGATCCAAAAGCCAGCCACTAATTTCATGTCAGAGACAGCCCCTGTTCCCATTACTAGGGAACCCACTTGGATACTGAGCTGCCATGGGCAACATCTGCACACAACAAGGACATTTGCTCAACCAAGTTTGTAGCATCTTTATTTGTAATAGCAAAAACCTGGAAACAACCCAGATGCCTCTCAACTGAGAAATAGATACAGAAATTGTGGTACATTTACACAATGGAATACTACTCAGCAATTAAAAACAAGAAAATCATGAAAATTTCAGGCAAATGATGGGATCTAGAAAAGATCATCCCAAGTAGGTATCCCAGAAGCAGAAAGACACACATGGTATATTCTCTCTTATAAGTGGATATTAGATGTATATTATAGGATAATCATACTAAAATCTGTACACCTAAAGAAGCTAAGCAAGAAGGAGGACCCTGGGAAAGATGCTCAATCCTCACTCAGAAACGCAAACAGGATGGACATTAGAAGAGGTAGAAAACAGGGAGCAGGACCTACCACAGGGGTCTCTGAAAGACTCTACCCAGCAGTGTATCAAAACAGATGATGAGACTCATAACCAAACTTTGGGCAGAGTGCAGGGAATCTTATGAACGAAGGAGGAGATAGAAAGACCTGGAGGGGACAGGAGCTCCACAAGGAGAGCAACAGAAAAAAGAAAACTGGACCCAGGGGTCTTTTCTGAGACTGATATTCCAACCAAAGACCAGGCATGGAGATAACATAGAACCTCTGCACAGATGTAGCCCATGGCAGCAGCTCTTGAAGCACTGTTATTCCCTACTACCTTACTTCATTCTCAGGTATCTCTCTGACCTTCACCTAGTCACTAGCCAAAAGGCCCTCTGTATCCAAAGACACATGTCATGATTTTGTTAAGGTCTCAATGATAATGAATATTAATTATGAAGATTTTGTACCAGAGTGAATATTAATCAAATAAAGTATAGTGCATTTATTTTCCAAATTAAGTAGTATCTCTTTCTATGTTTAATGGATGAGTGTGCGTATACCAAGAACTACTTAATTGCTTGGGAAATATGAAAATGTAGTATGTCAGATATTTTTTGAGCAAATAGGAAGAAATCATACAGAGCCACATATACTTAGACGTTCTTAATTATTTTAGCAAGCATATATAAAGAGATCCACACAGAGTATGAGTAGATAGATATACCAAGTTTACATGGCTTTCTTCTCATGCCCTATCTTTCTTGGAAGAAATAAAGTGCATCTATCTTTCTGCACAAAAGAAGAGTCCTTCCTGACTTGCAAAATGATTCAGATTGTGCTACACCATTTCCCTCTTAATTTAGAGACTTTCCTTGCTATTCCAGAAGAAACAATACAAACCACATTTAAGGAATTATTCATAAATATGAGGTTTTCATTAAGTGCTAATTATTTCTCTTTGCTTGTCTTTGATTCACTATGGTCTTCTCTACCATTCCTGTACCATGGGAAATAGATTTTCTTGAACTCTATCAGTAGATCCTTTGTCTTCTGGCTTCTGACTAGCTTCAGTTAATGGGAGATGCCTATCAAAATGAGAACATGGATGAAGAATGAGATGGGGTAATTTAATTTCCCTGGATGTATTATAGGTTGATCACAACTTTTACCAAAAGTTACAGCTTCAAAATGGCCCTCTTACTATAGACCCCCTCTCTAGGTTCTAAGAACTGTAGTCTTCCTTTCCACTTTAAAGCCTAAGGATGTTTATGGATTTCCAGTATTTTTAAGTGTGAATTAACATACTATCGTATGTTGATTTTTTTCTTGCTCCTATGAACTTGATAACAACCAAAATTTTCAAATTCTTTTTAAATTATCATAGCCATGGTCCTTTTGGAATCCCAGTGAAAGTGCCCAGGTTACTGAAAACAGACTCAGCATCAGCAAAGTCATTTTGTTTTTCATCCTTGAAAGGCAGTAATTGCCCTTGCATGCCAAACTACATTTCTTCTCAGAATATTCCATATTTTAATAGGAGTACTCTTTCAAGAATGGTTTCAGATACTGTCATAATCATTCTAGATGAACCAGGAGTTCTAGCTTATAATTGTACTGCAAAGCAAATGTGAAGAGGGAATATGAAGGTGTATGGTTGTGAATTTTGTGCATGGATCAAGAAACAATGTTTGTTATATTCCTAATGAGAGGGTTATTATTCTAATCAGAAAACTCAGAATTACAATACGGAATACAGTAATCAGAGCCACTTACACAGTATATATCTTTGTATTAACTCTTAGAAGGTAAACTATCTCACATAAATACGTTAGCATTACCATCAAAATATGGTTAGTTTCTCTTTAGCAAAAACTAAAAACATGCTTTTTAATTTTTTAATTTATTCACTTTACATCCCAATTGTAGCCCCCTCCCCCAGATCCTCCTGGTCCAACCCTCCATTTCCTTCTCCCCTATCACCTTCTCTTATTCCCCAGAAAGGGGGAACCCTCCTCCCCAACCATCTGACTCCAGCCTATCATATCCCATCAATACTGCCTGCATACTTATCTTCTGTGGCCTGGAAAGACCCTACCACCACCAGGGGGAAGTGATCAAAGAGCAGGCAATGAAGTCCATGTCAGAAACAACTTCTGTTTCCCTTACTAGGGAACTCACATGGAGACTGAGCTGCCTATCAGCTACATCCGAGCAGGAAGGCTAGGTCCTCTCCATGAATGGTTTTTGGTTGGTGCATCAGTCAACTGCAGGCCCCAGTGGGTTCAGATTTGTTGGCTCTGTTGGTCTTAATGTAGCTCCTATCTGCTCTGAGTCCTTCTATTCCCCTGATCTTTCCTATGACTCACTGTACTCTGCCCAAAGATTGGCTGTGAGTCGCAGTGTCTGCTTCAATCCCTCGCTAGTGGGAGTCTTTCATAAGACATCTATCATAGGCTCCCATCTTGTCTCTTCTCTTCAACAGCTTTCCATGTCTATTCTATTTGCTCTTTCAAATGAGAAAGAGAATTAAGCATCCTCTTTAGTGTCCTTCTTGTTATTTAGCTTCTTTAGGTCTGTGGATTGTAGTATAGTTTTCCTGCATTACATGGCTATTATCTGCTTATAAGTGAGTATATACCATTTGTGTCTTTCGTATTCTGGGTTACCTCACCCAGGATGATCTTTTCTAGTCCCAATTACTTGCCTGCAAATTTCATGATTTCCTTGTTTTTAATAGCTGAGTAGGATTCCATTGTGTAAATATACCACAATTTCTGAATCCATTCTTCATTTGAGGGATATCTAAGTTGTTTCCAGATTCTGGCTATGAATAAAGCTGATATGAACATAGTTGACCAACTATCCTTGTTGTATGGTGGAGCATGTTTCAGGTATATGGCTAAGACAGTATAGCCGAGGCTTGAGGGAGCACTCTTTCCAATTGTCTGAGAAATCACCAGACTGATTTCTACTCCCACTAATGGAGGAATGTTCCCTTTCTCTACATCTTCTCCAGCATGTTCTGTTTCTTCAGTTTTGATATTAGCCATTATAATGGCTGTAAGATGGAATCTCAGAGTCATATTGTTTTATCAAACCTATTTATATGAAGTTCTTAAACCCCTTTGCCTCCCTTCCAGCGCCCCTGGCCTTAGATAAGAGATGAGTAGGGAAAAGTGCTGTAGACATCATTTATCTGTTTCCTAGTGATTAGGGTCTATGGGTCTTTAGGGGATTACCAAATTCAATTGTAAGGATATCAGCAGTCCACTCTAAAGGCCAACACCAAGCAGTAACTTGAATCAGCACCACAAGCCAGCAAAGATTCAGTTGGATTGCCCTGAGAAGTTCTCTGGGACATTTTTTTTTTTCTGCGAAGTTGTGTCAAAGCACAAAGATCAGCAAAGCGTTATGAATCCAAAAAGCAATGATTCATTGTGTGTGGGCCTTTATATATCTCCTCTCCTCAGAGTCTGCCCATGAATCTTCTCAGCTGGCCAAAGTCATGCTCCTCATATGAGAGAGTTTAGAGCAAAATATCACATGCCCTCTCACAAGCCAGGCTCCAGCCAAATATCTGGGCCCAGCTTGAGCATAACATCACATAACGAAACTGAGTTTTCAAAGAAACCAGAAACTTCCACTTCAGTTTTTATTTGCATTGTCCTGATGACCAAAGATGTTGAATATTTCTTTAAGTGATTCTCAAGCATGTAATATTCCTCTGTTGAAAATTCTGCTTAGTTTGTACCCAATTTTTAAATTGGATTACTTCGTTTGTTAGAGTTTAATGTTTTGAGTTTTTTGTATAATATTTATTAGCCCTCTGTCAGATGCAGTGTTAGTGAAGATCCTTTCCCAGTCTGTGGGTTGCCATTTTGTTCTGTTGACAGTGACTCTTGCTTTACAGAAGCTTTTCAGTTTCACAAGCTCCTTTAGTTATCTTATTGTTCTGTCTATGACTTCCAGTCATATCAAAGAGATGCAGAGAGAGTGGGCACCATTGTTTTCTTGATTTCATTGAAACTGATTCTTTCCATTTAATTTGATTATCACTATAGGCTTGCTGTATACTGCCTTTAGTATGTTTGGGTATGTGCCTTGCATTCCTGATTTCTCCAAGACATTAAACATGAATAGTGTTGAATTTTGTCAAATGTTTTCTTGGCATCTAAGGAGATGATTATGTTTTCTTTTTCTTTCAGTTTGTTTATATGGTGGATTGCATGGATGGATTTCCATATAATGAACCATCCCTGCATGCATGGGATGAAGCCGACTTGGTCATGGTGGATGATCTTTGATGTGTTCTTGGATTAAGTTTGCAAACATGATCATAAGAGAGATTGTTCTGAAATTCTCTTTCTTTGTTGGGTCTTTGTGTGGTTTAGATATCAAGGTGACTGTTGCCTCGTAGAATGAGTTTGGTAATGTTCCTTCTATTTCTTTTTTTGTGGAATAGTATGAAGAATATCAGTATTAGCTCTTCTTTGTAGGTCTGGTAGAATTCTGCACTGAAACTATCTGGCTCTGGGCTTTTAGTTTTTTCTTGTTGGGAGGTTTTGGTGACTGCTTCTATTTCCTTAGGTGATATAAGGATATTTAATTTGTTTAACTGATCTTCATTCAGCTTTGGTATGTGGAATTTATCAAGAAAATTATCCATTTCATTTATATTTTAAAATTTTATGACATATAGGATTTGAAGTAAAACCTAATGATTGTATTTCCTTGGTGTCTTTTATTATGCTTCTTTCTCATTTATGTTGATTTGGATAGTGTCTCTTTGCCATTTATTTAGTTTGGCTAAGGGTTTGTCTAGCTTGTTGATTTTCTCAAAGAACCACCTCTTGGTTTCTTTTACTCTTTTATTTTTTCTCTTTGTTTCTAATTTATTGATTTCAGCTTCGTGTTTAATCATTTCCAGCCAAATACTCATCTTGAGTACCTCTGCTTTTCCCCCCTAGGGCATTTAGGTGTTCCACTAAGTTGCTTGTATGGGGTGGCTCCCATCTCTTTGTGAAGGCACTTATGCTATTAATATTCCTTTTAGCACTGCTTTCATTGTGTCTCATATGTTTGAGTATGGTGTGCCTTCATTTTCATTGAATTTTAGGAAGTTCTTAATTTATTTCTTCTCTGACCCAGTTGTCATTGAGTAGGGAGATGTTCGGTTTTCATGTGAATGTAGGATTTTCGTTATTCCTGTTGCTGTTGAGATCCACCTTTAGTCCATGGTGGTCTGATAGGATACAAGATAATATTTCAGTCTTCTTGTATCTGTTGAGGCTTTCTTTGTGACCAAATATATGGTCTATATTGGAGTGTAATGCCAGGTTCACGGGACCCTCAGAGACCACCAAGAGGCGATTCAATTCAATAGAAAGAGAGCTTTATTACAAGAGCCATCGAACTTTTACAAATGTGGGTGCCTTTGTATTTGGGGCATAGATGTTCAGAACTGTAATGTCTTCTTGGTTGAATTTTCCTTGAGCTTTATTACAAGAGCCATCGAACTTTTACAAATGTGGGTGCATTTGTATTTGAGGCATAGATGTTCAGAACTATAATGTCTTCTTGGTTGAATTTTCCTTTGATGAGTATGAAAAATCCTTCCCCATCTCTTTTAATTAGTTTTGGTTGAAAGTCTATTTTATTAAATATTAGAATGATTACTTCTGCTTGCTTCTTGGGTCCATTTGCTTGGAAAAATCTCTTCCATCTTTTTACTCTCAGGTAATGCTTATCTTTGTGACTTAGATGTGTTTCTTGTATGCAACAGATTGTTGAATCTTTTTTATGCATCCATTCTATTAGTCTACGGTTTTTTTATTGGAAAATTGAGTACACTGATGTTGAGAGAGATTAATGACCAGTGGCTGTTAGATGTTTTCATTTGATGTTGGTTGTGGTAGAATGTTTGTGTGCTTGGCTACTTTTAGATTTGCTATAATGAGTTTATTTTTTCCCTGTATTTTCCTGAATGTAGTTAGTTTTCCTAAGTTGTATTTTTTTCTACTATCTTTGGTAAACCTGGATTTGTGGGTTGGTATTGCTTAAATTTGTTTCTGTCATTGAATATCTTGTTTTCTCCATTTATGAGGACTGACAGTTTTGCTGGGTATAGTACCCTGGGCTGACATCTGTGTTGTATTATATCTTAGGGTTTGCATTATATCTGTCCAGGCCCTTCCGGCTTTCATAGTCTCTGTTGAGAAGACAGGTGTGATTCTGATGGGTTTGTCATTATATGTTACTTGGTCTTTTCCTTGAAGCTTTTAGTATTTTTACTTTGTTCTGTATACTTACTGTTTTGATTATTATGTGGTGAAAGCATTTTCTACTGGTCAAATTTATTAGGTGTTCTGTAGGACTCCTGTATACTTATAGGCCTCTGCTTTAAATTGGGGAAATTTTCTTCAATGATTTTGTTGAAAATATTTTCTGGGTCATGGAGATGGGAATCTTCTTCCATCTCTTATAGTCCGTTGGTTATGCTTACCTCTGTAGATTTTGTTTTCTTCCCTATGTTCTTTCTCTCCATTATTTCCTCCATTTATCATAAATAAATAAATTAAAAAAGCAAAAAAATAAAAAATAAAAAAATAAATCCATCTGGAATGAGATAATCAATTGTTGCACTCTTCCTTAACAATGAAAATAATTCAATCTGAGATAATCAATTGGTATGAGATAATCAATTGGTGCACTCTTCCCTTGGGACTACTTTTTTTTTTTTTTTTTTACTCTCAGCATTCCTTAGCTTCCTGTAATTCTTTAAATAAGACTGAGGTCTCATCCTATCCAGTTTAGCCTGTTTGTTGTTCTTCTTTTATAGCTCATGTTTAGGCAGTTGTGTTTTGAAAACTTATGGGTGATATTCCTAGGAGACACAATCTCACAGCAAACTATGATTTTCTGGCTATTACAATCTTTTTGCTTCCTTCTTCCACAATGCTCTCAGAGCCTTAGTCACAGCCTTGAAAATATTCATACAATATGCAGTCTGATTATGTTTTAGTGTGTGTGTGTATGTATATAGGTATATCTGTAACAATAATTAATGAAAAGTAGCACAAGAATTTAAAAAAGAGGAAGGTGTATTATATAGAAAGGTTTGTGAGTAGGAAAAGGAAGGACAGAATGATATAATTATTTGTGTAATTATAATTATACATTATATATAATATATAAATTAAAATTAATATTTAATTATGTTATATTAATTATATAATATATTGATTAATTATTAATAATTAATAATATAATTATTTTATATGATAACATAATTTGTATAATTTTAATAATAAATGTACTGATCTCATAGATAAAAATATAATTTAAAAATTAAAAAGAGAAATCTCTGAAAATAGAAAATTTAGAAAGATGGCAGTAAATCGGGGCGAGTGGGGAACCCGGCGAAGGAACTGCTTGTGCGGCCAGGAGTGGTGCTGCCCGGAAGGGGGACCATGGCGGTCAGCGGGGTGGCAGACTGGAGAGCTAACAGCGTTCTCCATCCGCAGTAGCGCCCTGGAAGCTGGAACCCCACAGGTCACCAGTCAAGATGAAAGTGGCAGATGAGCCTGCTTATCTAACAGTGGGAACTGATGTCAGTGCCAAGTACCATGGAGCCTTTTGTGAGGTAAAAGATCAAGACCGTGAAAAGGCTGGTGAAAGTTAAGGCACTTCAGAAACAGGATAACACAGCACAGTTGGTGCAAGATGATCTAGTAAAGGGCCCTATAAGAGTTGGAGCTTTTGTGGAAACAAGGACATCTGATTGATGGATCCTTCCATGAAGCTATTATCAGTAAGTTGACAGACGCTAGCTGGTATACCATAGTGTTTGATGATGGCAATGAGAAAACTCTGAGGAGTACCTCGCTTTGCCTAAAAGGGGAGAGACATTTTGCCGAGAGTGAGACCCTTGACCAGCTTCCCTTAACAAATCCAGAACATTTTGGAACGCCAGTCATTGCAAAGACGACAAACAGAGAGAGGATGTCTTCACTTCCTAACAGTGAGGGTGAGAAGGAAGAAGAAAGCAGTGAAGAGGAGGACGAGGACAAGCAGCGTCTCAACGACGAACTAATAGGTAAAGTTGTGAGTGTGCCGTCCTTGGCGGAGAGCTGCGAATGCTGCCCTGCTTTAGTCCTCTCTCCCAGCTGCAATGATGAAATCACAGTGAAAAAGGATCAGTGTTTAGTTCGCTCATTTATTGATTCTAAATTTTACTCTATAGCAAGAAAGGACATTATGGAGCTAAACATCCTCAGTCTACCAGAATCTGAGCTCTGTGCAAAGCCAGAGCTGTGCAGAGCAAGCCTCTTCCTAAAGGCTAGAATCATTCCTGATAACTGGAAAATGGATATAAGTGAAATCCTTGAGCCATCCAGCAGTGATGATAAGGAGTGCCCAGCTGAGGAAAATGAAGAGGAGAAGGAAAAGGAGGCCAAAAAGGAGGAAGAAGAGCAGCCCGAGGAGGAACCTGATCCTGAAGAGAGGGACAACTTCCTCCAACAGCTTTATAAGTTTATGGAAGACAGAGGCACTCCCATCAACAAACCACTTGTTTTGGACTATAAAGACCTCAATCTCTTCAAACTCTTCAGACTGGTCTACCATCAGGGGGGATATGACAATACTGATAGTGATGCTGTATGGAAGCAAATTTATATGGACCTTGGCATTCCAGTTTTGAATTCAGCTGCTTCCTTAAATGTAAAAACTGCTTATAGAAAGTATCTCTATAGTTTTGAGGAGTACTGCCGCTCTGCAAATATTCAGTTCAGAACTATTCACCACCATGAACCAAAAGTGAAAGTGGAAAAAAAAGGCTTTGAAGAATCAATGGAAGAAGCTCTAAAGGTGGACCAGGAAATGCCATTAATGAAAGTGAAGAGTGAGCCTGAGAAAAATACTGATTCAAACAGTGAAAGTGACAGAGAAGACATAGAACTAAAGTCTCCAAGAGGGCAAAGGAAAGTTGTTCAAGATGAAAATTCTATTAAAAAGGAAATAGATGAAGAGAAAATAGAAGACCAATTCATCAAAGGTGATATAGAAAATAAGGATGACGGTGATAACTATGAAACAGCAGAGAAAAAAGAAAATGAGCTGCTACTTGGGAGAAACAGTACATCAGAGCACAAAGAGAAGAAAATTAACAAGCAAGAGGATTTTGAGAAAGAGTCAAATGAAGAGGAAGAGAAAAGACAAGAGAGGGAAGAAACTGAAAGCAAATGTGACTCAGAAGGGGAGGAAGATAAGGACAACACAGAGCCCTGCCTGACAGGAACCAAAGTGGAAGTGAAGTATGGACTAGGAGAAAATCAGAAAATGTATGAAGCCCGTATTAAAAGCACCGAGATGGGTGATGGGGAGGTTCTATACTTGGTTCATTATTATGGATGGAATGTCAGATATGATGAATGGGTAAAGGCTGACAGGATAATCTGGCCCTTGGAGAAAGGTGGAACAAAGAAAAAACAAAAGAAAAAAGTTGAGAGTAAAGAAGAAGATAGTGAAAGAGACGAAAAGAGGGATGAAGAGAGGCAGAAGTCCAAATGCGGAAGACTTCCTTTAAAATCCACCTTTTTGTCAAACATGCCTTACAGTTTGTCAAAGACGTCAAACAGTGAAGGGAAATCACACTCTTGTTCATCCGAAAGTGAAATGGAAGACCCTTTGGAGGAGGGCTCGATAAGTGAAGAGCTTTCTCCTGATATTAAAGAAGAATTGGAAAAAAGTGAAAGTTTAAATGATGATAAACTAGATGAAGAAAACCCCAAAACTGTACATATATTAAAAGAAAACGACAGGACTCAGATGCTGCCCTTGGAGGCCCTGAAGGCAGAGGGGGAAGACAGTGATCAAACAATACATGTCTTTGGAAATGAAGTGGATCAAGCAGAAGAAGTTAAGAGAGAGGTGGAAGAGTCTCCTGAAGAAAAGGGAAGGCAGAGCAAGACCAAAGACCTTTCTTTAGAAATTATAAAGATTTCATCATTCAGCCAGGAAGAGGCAGGCAGCGAAGCACATGGGGACACTCATAGCCTGGAGTTTTCTTCACTAGACTCTAAAAACTTTTCTTCTACTGAAGATGAAGTCGACCAATACGAGAAAGAAAAGAAGTTGAAACGGAAAATACTGGCACAGTCATCACCAGAGAAAAAAATAAAACTTGAGAATGGAATGGAAGCGACAACTGGCATAGCCCAAGAAAGGACCAATGATGGCATTGGAGCTGAGGGCATGAGAGGCTCACACTTGGAGCAGCACATGGAACATGAAGGGATGCTGTCGCTGAGAGCAGACCCAGACCAGGGCATCCAAGAACTAACCAGTGAACAGGTGGACAGTCCAGCTGAAGAACCTGTCCACACTCCACTTAAAGAGGAGGAAGTGATGCTTTTGATCATGCCTGAAACCTTGGTTTTCCATGAGGTAGACTTGGATGATTTGGATGAGAAGGATAAGACCAGTATTGAGGATGTGGTAGTTGAAGGCTCCGAGGCTAACTCTCTGGTTTCTGTTCCACCTGCCCTACCTCCTGTAGCACAGCATAACTTTTCAGTAGCTTCGCCACTTACTCTCAGCCAAGACGAGTCCCGAAGTGTAAAGAGTGAGAGCGATATAACCATTGAAGTTGATAGCATTGCCGAAGAATCTCAAGAAGGCCTCTGTGAGAGGGAAGCAGCAAACGGGTTTGAAGCCAGCGTTGCTCCTGGTACCTGTAGTATAACTGTACAAGAGAGAAGAGAGAGCAGAGGGAAGGGTCAGAAAAGGCCAAGGGATGGAAATGGTAGATTAAAGGCAAAAAGGCGAAAGCGAACCCCAAAGCAAAAAAGTGCTGCAGCCAAACGTGAAAAGAAAGGAGCAGGACAAAGCAATGACAGTGAGGATCATCCCTCTGTAGACAGCTCAAGCAAATGCACACCAGTGAAGCACCTTAGCCTGCCCAAGCTACAGAAGCTGCCTCGTTCTCGTGCAAGAATCTCACCTCACATCAAAGATGGAGAAAAAGAGAAGCACAGAGAAAAGCACCCAAATTCATCCCCTAAGACATATAAGTGGAGCTTCCAACTCAATGAATTAGATAATATGAACAGTACAGAGAGAATCTCTTTTCTCCAAGAAAAACTACAGGAAATCAGAAAACGCTACATGTCTTTGAAGTCTGAAGTTGCAACCATCGACAGAAAGAGGAAACAACTGAAAAAGAAAGACAGAAAAGTGCCTCATACAAGAGCCTCTCTGTCATCTGCTTCATCAGACACTGGAATGAGTCCCTGTTAATCCTCTTCCCCCCAAAATGTAATTGCTGTAGAGTGCAGGTGATGAACATTGTCTCCACCTTCCAGAAGTTTGCTGCCATGGACATATATTCCCAAACCCTGAAATTCAACCACGGAAAGCACTCAGCCAGCTAAGTACATACTGCATATTTTTTCAGGGTTACACCTATACCATCCTATTGTTGCAAAAAAAAAAAAGCTTATTAATAATTGAAGGTTAGGCGGCCTGCCATACTGGTCATAATTTTTCCTCTGTATTTTTTTCCTACAGAGCACCAAATAGATTAGACCAGAAAATAAAATCCTTCCACCACATAATAATCAAAACACTAAATCTACAGAACAAAGAAAAATATTAAAAGACTCAAGGGAAAAAGACCAAGTAACATATAATGGCAAACCAATCAGAATCACACCTGACTTATCAGTAGAGACCATAAAAGCCAGAAGGGCCTGGACAGACATCTTGCAAATCATAAGAGACACAGGTGCCAGTCCAGACTACTATACCCAGCAAAACTTTCAATCACCATAGATGGAAAAAAATAATATATCCCACAACAGAACCAAATTTAAACAATATCTATGCACAAACCCAGCCCTGCAGGAGATACCTGAAAGAAAACTGACCTGAGGAGGTTAACTATACCCCACCCCACCCCATCTACCCCCCCCCAAAAAAAACAGAACCTAAATGTCATCTCAAGCCTGGAGATAAGGTTCAGCTGCTAAGCACTTGATGTTCTTGAAAAGTACCCAGACTGATTCCTAGCAGCTCATAAATATCTGTAACTACAGTTCAAGGGGTTCCCATGAGCTCATATTTCCCCTGCAGGCACCAGGAACACAAGAGATGCACATGCATGCAGGCAGGCAAAATACTTATATATATATCGAAATGAAAATACATCTTTAAACTATAATAGTTACCTAAAAATAATCACACCAGAGTTTGAAACCCAAACCGCTTCTCCCAAATATGTACTTTCATTTTATAACAAACATTTTCTGTCTAGAAATGTACTTTTCTTATATCATTTCAAATTTTTTTACTGAAAGAAGTTCTTATCAAATTGCCTTGGGTTGACACAGAGTGAAGAACAGGAAGTGTTACCAGGGGAAGCCTTTTGCTTAGCTTTGAGGAGCATCTTACAGTTTACACTGCCAACTACCAATATTCAGCCCTGTAATTTTCCCAATGTCCCAACCCCACATATAGTAACACCTACTATACGTTTCTATTTTTCCTAGTTTCATTCAACACTTAAGGACAGAAAACAATAGAGTAGTATAACTTTTCTTTTGAGAATCATAATCTTCAATTTGTATCCATATAATTCAGAAGAAATGATAGTTTCTCAAAAGATCTTAAAATCAATCCTAGACATGGTGATTTTGATATCTTGTGTGGTTTTATACAGAGGTATTGTATGACACTATGACATGCATAACCACTTTATTTCTTAGAAAAGAAATATAAGCCATGCATACCATTCCCTCATTCATTCTTTAATTAATTCATTATGCTAATATTTATTGACTACTTCCATAGATAAAATCTCTCCCTCTCTTGTGTGTGTGTGTGTGTGTGTGTGTGTGTGTGTGTGTGTGTGTGTGTGCATATGTGCTTGTGTGGAGGCCACAAGTCAATATCCGGTGTCTTCTATTGTTCTGCACATTATTTTTCAAGACATGTTATTTCGTAGAATCTGGAATTCATCATTTTGTCTAAATTAATTAAGGTAATGAGCCTTTAGGATCCACTTGTCTGTTCCATCAACTACTCCCACCCAGACCCAGTGCTGGAGTTTGTTAGCTGCCGCGTAACTCTTAGATCTTAATGCTTGCTCATCAAGCACTTCAGCCACTGGACTACCTCCCTAGCTTTGTACTATGGATGCAACTCTATCCTGAATGTTTATTAAACACAAAAGGATAATAAAATGCACAACCTCAACAAGTATGCATCCTTTTGTATGGCCATTGAACTATTAATATTTGCTAGTGCCTTAACTTCTTTCTATTGGAAATGTAAAAAAAAAAAGTTACCTGTTGTCCCTCTTTATCTTTCCCACTCTTCAGCCTTTATTATCTTGACCTCCATTTCTTTTTTTTTAATTTTATTTTTTTCTTATCAGTTACATTTTATTAACTCTGTATCCCAGCCATGTCCCGCACCCTCATTCCCTCCCAGTCACTCCCTCCCTCCCTCATTTCTACAGTGCCCCTTTCCAAGTCCACTGATGGGGGGGACCTCCTCCCGATTCATCTGATCCTGTTTTATCAGGTATCTTCAGGACTGGCTGCAAAGCCCTCCTCTGTGGCCTAACAGGATGGCTCCTCCCTTGGGGGGTGGGAGGCTAAGAGCCAGTCATTGAGTTCCTGTTAGAAATAGTCCTTGTTCCCTGCACTTTGGGAAAACAATTGGTTACTGAGCTACCACAGGCTACATCTGAGCGGAGGTTCTAGGTTATATCCATACATGGTCCTTGGTTGAATGTCAGTCTCAGAAAAGACCCTGTGCCCAGACATATTTGCTCCTTGTGGAGCTCCTATCCTTTCCCCATCAGACTAACTCCCCTTCTTTCTTATGATTTCCTGTACTCTGCCAAAGGTTTGGTCATGAGTCTTTGCTTTGACAACACTGCTAGTTAGAGTCTTTCAGATGCGCTCAGTAGACTCCTGTCATACGTTCAATGCACATCCCATCTGTCTTTCTAAACGAGGATTGATCATCTTACCCCATGTCCACTCTCTTGATTATCTTTTTTAGGTGTATAGATTTCATTATGTTTATCATATCTTATAGGTCTATATAAGTGAGTATATACCGTGTTTGTCTTTCTTCTTCTGGGATATTTCACTCAGAATGATCTTTTCTAGATCCCACCATTTGCCTGCAAATTTCATGATTTCCTCATTTTTGATTGCTGAGTAGTATTCCAATGTGTAAAAATACCACAATTTCTGTACCCATTCCTTCGTTGGTGGACATCTGGGTTGTTTCCAGGTTCTGGCTATTACAAATAAAGCTGCTATAAACATGGTTGAGCAATTATCCCTTTTCTGTACTTGAGCAAATTTTGGGTAAATACCTAGCAGTGGTATAGCTGGGTCTTGAGGAAGTATTATTCCTAATTGTCTTAGAAAGTGCCAGATAGATTTCCAGAGTGGTTGTACCAGTTTACATTCCCACCAGCAGTGGAGGAGGGTTCCCCTTTTTCCACAACCTCTCCAGCATGTGTTGTCCCTTGAGTTTTTCATCTTGGCCATTCTGATGGGTGTAAGGTGGTATCTCAGGGTCCTTTTGATATGCATTTCCCTGATGGCTAATGAGGTTGAGCATTTCTTTAAGTGTTTCTCTGCCATTCAATATTCCTCTGTCGAGAATTCTGTTTAGCTCTGTTCCCCATTTTTTAATTGGATTATTTGGTTTGCTACTTTTCAGCTTCTTTAGTTCTTTGTATATACTGGATATTAGTCCTCTGTCAGATAAAGGGTTAGTGAAGATTCTTTCCCAATCTGTAGGCAGGTGTTTTGTTTTGATGACAGTGTCCTTTGCTTTACAGAAGCTTTTCAGTTTCATGAGGTCCCATTTATTGATTGTTGCTCGTAGAACCTGTGCTGTTGGTGTTCTGTTCAGGAAGTTGTCCCCTGTGCCAATGAGCTCTAAGCTGTTCCCCACTTTCTCTTCTAACAGATTTAGAGTATCTGGTTTTATGCTGAGGTATTTGATCCACTTGGACTTTAGTTTTGTGCAGGGTGATAAATATAAATCTATTTTCATTTTAATGCATGTGGACATCCAGTCAGACCAGCACCATTTGTTGAAGATGCTATCTTTTTTCCATTGAATGGTTTTGGCTTCTTTGTCAAAAATCGAATATTCATAGGTGTGTGGGTTTATTTCTGGGTCTTCTATGCAGTTCCATTGATCATCCTTTCTGTTTTTATGCCAATACCATGCAGTTTTTATTACTATTGCTCTGTAGTACAACTTGAGATCGGGGATGGAGATACCTCCAGATGATCTGTTGTTGTACAGGATTGTTTTGGAGATTCTGGTTTTTTTGTTTCTCCATATGAAGCTGAGAATCTTTTTTCAAGGTCTGTAAAGAATTGAGTTGATATTTTGTTGGGAATTGCATTGAATCTGTAGATTGCTTTTGGCAGGATGGCCATTTTCACAATGTTAATCCTACCAATCCATGAGCACGGGAGATCTTTCCATCTTCTGAGATCTTCTTCAATTTCTTTCTTCAGAGACTTGAAGTTTTTCTCAAACAGGTCTTTCACTTGCTTGGTGAGTGTCACGCCAAGGAACTTTATGTTATTAGTGGCTATTGTGAAGGGTGTTGTTTCCCTAATTTCTTTCTCAGCCCTTTTGGCTTTGGTATACAGGAAGGCTTCTTATTTTTTAGAGTTGATTTTGTATCCTGCCACTTTGCTGAAGGTGTTTATCAGCTGGAGGAGCTCTCTGGTTGAATTTTTGGGTTCACTCATGTATACTATCATATCATCTGCGAATAGTGACACTTTGACCTCTTCCTTTCCGATTTGTATCCCCTTGATCTCCTTTAGTTGTCTTATTGCTCTGGCTAGGACTTCAAGTACTATGTTGAAGAGGTATGGTGAGAGTGGGCAGCCTTGTCTTGTCCCTGATTTCAGTGGGATTGATTTAAGTTTCTCTCCATTGAGTTTGATGTTGGCTATAGGCTTGCTGTATATTGTCTTTACTATGTTTAGATATGTGCCTTGTATCCCTAATCTCTCCAAGACTTTAAACATGAATGAGTGTTGGACTTTCCCAAATGCTTTTTCAGCATCTAAGGAGATGATCATGTGATTTTTCTCCTTCAGTTTGTTTATGTGGTGGATTAAATTGATGGATTTCCGTATGTTGAACCACCCTTGCATGCCTGGGATGAAGCCTACTTGGTCGTGGTGGATGATATCTTTGATGTGTTCTTGGATTCGGTTTTCAAGTATTTTATTGAGTATTTTTGCATCAATGTTCATAAGAGAGATATTGACCTCCATTTCCCTCCACTTAATAATGTATCATTTTACATCTTCTGTGTTTCCTTTGTAGTGTCATTTAGAAACCCTTTATTGTTTTACAATACCCAACAGATAGTTAGTGCTGGGTATGGTCACATAGAATTACTCATTGAATGCACTGAAGACATATAAAAATTTAAAAGCCTCTAAGGGCAGATATCTTCAGGTAAAAAGAAAATATTTTGTCTGGAATAGATTTTGAAAGGCAATGGTCATGAGTGTGAGTCCGCATGTGCACACACACATACACAAAAGCATTCTCTTATTAAAAAAAAAAACATGAAAAATAAGTTCCTTTTGTTATCATCAAAACATAAAATCTTTGCTTTATTAGATGGTCAATAAATATCTGATGGTTTGATGTCCTAAAATTCACATAACTGTTACAAAAACATGTACTGAGTTTATGTAGGTTTAATTTTCACTTCAAATACATCTCAAGGTGGATTCTTAATGTATTTTGAATTAGTTTTAAAAAATGAGTGAAAAATAAAAAGAATATGCATACAATCTTGTACCTTTTAATGATTTTTTTCTTAAAGGCCTCAGTCAAAGATTTCACTTTTTAAAGACAGCTCAATAGAAAACATTCTCTGCTTAATAATTTTGTTGTTCATCTCATTGAGGCAATATCTGTCATTGATTTTCCATGGTCTTTATCAAGTTTCTATAAAACATAAAAGCTGGGTAAAACAAAATCATCCATTATTTGCTAATTTGATGCGTAGCACAATTATTATTTATTAAATACCCCCCAAGGAGGCATGAAATTGTATTGGGCTTCACTTCCCATAACAAATTCCTATTATGTCTTTCTTTGGTATATAATTCAAGGTGATATGTAGATGGAATATTGAAAAGGTAACTATATTTATGAATTTCTGAAGAAATTTCCAGCTTGAAAGGAACTTAAATTCCTAATTTGAAGGAGGGAGAGGGAGGGTAAGGAAAGGCACATTCATGTTATTTATTTAATTAAAACTTTATTGTTTAGTACCTAATGTGACTAAGGTATTAACTGAGGTGAGTCACAAATCAGTTGGTCTGTAGAGAAAGCAAGTAATTATTCAGTAAAAAGAATTATTCAATTGTATCAGAGATTTTGGGGGTCAGTGAGGCATTTGATGTCAATCTTACTGTGACTCAAGTTTGTTTATTTCCAATCCTTAATATCTTCATTCATTTCACAGCCAGCAGTACTAGATAAATGCAGATAATTATAATTAGACCCTACTACAATTCTGATGTCTCTTCCATCTGCTTAGCCAGGTTAATGTTCTTTAGCTTAAAAACCAGCCATTATCGGGGACATTGAATGAAGGAGAAAATTTGTAGAAGGAGCTACTAGTTCTATTTAAAATACATTAAATTTGAAGTATGCATCAAGGGAAATTCAGGTGAAGGTCAAGTAAAATGGGAACACAGATATACCAACCAATATTAGATTAAAAGTAGTGATATCAAGGCGAAAGGCCAAAAAATATCTACAAAACTTGTTCTCCCAAGAAAAACCAAGTCGTGCATGAGGAAAATAATGGTCTAAATTAATATTTTTAGAAATCTAGAAATTAATCAAAGGTTTGTAACAATCTGAGACTTATTGATGCATTTACTTAAGAAAGATAACTAAATCTTTTTAAGAACAGTGAACCCTGGGCACACTTAACTTCCTAGTGCCAGTACAATCAGTGAATAAAAGTTCCAGAAGGCATATGTGGAAATTATCAGCAGCAACTGGTGAAGAGTAAAACTGCATGAGGTAAGTATAAGAATTGGGACAAAAATAACCTGGCTGAGTAAATGAATAAATGAATGAATGAATGAATGAATGAATCAACCAATCAATCAGATTGAAAATGGAATAATAAGTAATTAGATCCCATAGGTCTTTGTATTTCTAGTTCTGTGCTCAAATTTGAGGAAGCACCAAGAAAGCCTCAATTACTTCCCCTCTCTGACATCAAGGTTTTGCATAAACAGAAGGTAAAGTGCACTGAAATGTAATAAACTTGCTGGCTGAGTGATGAGAACACATACATACATGCATACATACATACATACATACATACATACATACATACATACATACACACACTTTCTGCCACTACTAGGTGAATTACCGGTTCTAGACATTTAAAAATTCTCAAAACAGTCATTAGTTAACCACAAGCTAACAACAACAATATTATGATTGGTAAAGATCTTTTCTCAGTCTGTGAGCTCTTGTTTTGTTCTGATGACGGTGTCCTTTGCTTTACAGAAACTTTTCAGTTTCATGAGGTTCCATTTATTAATTGTTAATATTAAAGCTTGAGTTATTGATGTTCTGTCAAGAAATTGTCTCCTGTGCCAATGAGTTCAAGACTCTTCCCCACTTTTTATTCTAGTAGATTTAGTGTGTCTGGTTTTATTTTGAGGTCTTTGATCTTCTTGGACTTTAGTTTTGTGCAGGGTGATAAATATGGATCTATTTGCAGTTTTCTACATGTAGACATCCAGTTAGAACAGCACCATTGGTTGAAGATGCTGTCTTTTTTCCATTGTATGGTTTTGGCTTATTTGTCAAAAGTTAAGTATCCATAGAAGTGTGGGTTAATTTCTGGGTCTTCTATTTGATTCCTTTCATCCACCATTCTATGCCAGTACCATGCAGTTTTTATTACTGTTGCTCTATAGTACAGCTTGAGAACAGGGATGAAGATACCTCACGAAGATATGTTATTGTACAGGATTGTTTTAGAAATTCTGGGTTTTTCTTCCATATGAATTTGTGAATTATTCTTTCAAAGTCTATAAAGAATTATGTTCGCATTTTGATGGGAACTGCATTGAATTTATAGACTGCTTTTGATAAGGTGACTGGCTATTTTTACTATGTTAATCTTACAAATCCATGAGCATGAGAGATCTTTTGATGTCTCCATTGGTTTCTTTTCCAGAGACTTGAAGGTTTTTGTCATACAAGTCTTTAACTTGCTTGGTTAAAATTACACCAAGATACTTTGTGTTATTTGTGGCTATTGTGAAGGGTGTGTTTCCCAAATTTCTTTCTCAGTCCATTTGTCTTTTGTATATAAGAGGACTACTGATTTTCTTTTTAGTTAATTTTGTATCCAGCCAATTTACTGAAAGTGTTTATCAGCTGGAGGAGTTCCTTTATAGAAATTTAAGGGTCACTTTTGTACACTATCATATCATCTGTGAATAGTGAGACTTTGACTTCTTTCTTTCCAATTTGTATCTCCTTGATCTCCTGTAGTTGTCTTATTCTTCTAGCTAGGATTTCAGTTACTATGTAGAACAGGTATGGAGAGAGTGGAAAGACTTGTCTTGTCCCTGATTTCAGTAGAATTGGTTGGTTCTTCCTTGAATTCAAGCACAGGACTGGAAATCTTAGTTTTTACATCAAAATCATTCATCCCCACCACTACAAAAACAAAAGCAGAAACATATATGAACAGTTTAGAACAAATTCATAAAAGTCCCTAAGTAAACAACAACTGTAGTGAGTATTGGCAGCAAAAAAATCTAGGGGAAGAAGAGTAGATACTGATTTTGAGAGAGTTGCTATACTCTGTTATTTGAAGGGGCCTGCTTTAAATAAAATGTATATGTCACTAGCTAATTTTATGCTAAAATTATTAAACCTTTAAAAGAAATATAGAGATGATTCTAGATGAGTGATACTACAATGAAATCTTAAATATGGCACCAAAATCATGAACAACCAAAGAAAATTTCATACCTTGGATTTCCTCAAAGTTCAAAATATCTATGCTCAGAGAAAAAAGCCCATAGAATGTGATAATATATTTAGAAATGATGTTTCTGATGAGTGAGTAGTATCTAAAATACACAAGATTTCTTATGTCAACAATTAAAATCTTAATTATAAATGATCAAAGTATTGTAATAATTTTTTTTCTAAGAAAGTTTACAGATGGTTATGAGAAAAGATCAGTGTTATTATCCAGTAGGGAAATACAAATGAAGATTACATACCATTCCTCATGCACTAGAGAGGCTATAACAAAACAAAGACTATCAGTTGTTGCTAAGGATGTGTAGAAAGTCAAATGATGAGATATCACTGGTATATGAAATTTGGAAAATGGTTTGTCAGTTTCATTAAAAGTTAAACTGTGGATTAGCATCAAAACAACTCCTGGGTGTATATAGAAAAAATAGACATGGATTTTCATAGCAATATTATTCATAATATGGAAATCGAAAAAACAACTCATATATCCATCACCTGATGAAAGGATAAAATGTGGTAAAGCTATATTATTAAATGTTATTCAGTCCTAAAGATAAAGAAAATAAAAGTACTGCAGCATGGATCTATTTTGAAAGCATTATGCATTATGAAAGAAGTTAGACAGAAAACACCACAGTATTAAGCTATTTTAATCACGTAAAATGGTCCAAATAAACAAGAGCATAGAGACAGAAAGTAGAATTATGATTATAAAAGCCTCAGGAGTGAAATGGAGAATGGCTATTAACAAGTTCAGGGCGCCTTCAATGAGAATAAATTGATTAATGAGAATATTCTGAAAGCAGACTATTAGTGATTTCACAACTGTGCATATGGAAAACTCACTGAATTTCCTATTTTAATGGTGACTAGTATTTATAACATGCAAATTTATCTCAACAAAAATGGAAACAATAAGGGCACAATTAGAGAACGAGAAAGACACACATGGTATGTCCTCACTTATAAGCAGATATAAGACCTATAGCACAGGGTAATCATACTAAAATCCACAGAACCAAAGAAGCTAAGTAACAAGGAGGGTCCAAGGACAAGTATCATAATGTCACTCGGAAGGTGAAATAGAATAGATAGAAGAAGTGGATGAAGGTATGGAACTGGGCAGGAGAAGGAGTGGGGAGAAAAACAAGGGTGGGAATCAGATGTAGGGAAAACTGAGGTGGGAGGTGAGAGAGCTGGGAACAAAAAGGGGTACTGAGAAGGGCATCTCTTTGTCAAGCTGGAGGCCTGCTCCATGGAGGATATGGGTGTGACTCTAGCTGTGTGATTACTAACAGGGACAGGGGTGGCACATGAAGACTGACTACCTCCTAACAAGGCAGGACTAGTGGAAGGAGGGGAACAACAACCCACCAACAAAACCTTTGATACAAAAATTACCTTGCCAACAAGAAGTACAAAGATAAAGAGGGAACAAAGATTGAGACCCCACCTCCATGGTAGAGAGCCAGCTTCTAACACTATTAATGATGCTCTGCTATGCTCATAGACAGAAGCCTAACTTAACTGTCTTCTGGAAGGCTCCAGCCAGCAGTGGACCCAGACAGGTGATGGGACTTGCAGCCAAGCATGGGCAGAGCTCTGGAAATCCTGTGGAAGTGTTGGGGTAAAGATGGAAGAACATGGAGGGGACAGGCACCTCATAAGAAGACCAACAGAGACAGTTAACCCAGAACCATGGGGGTTTACAGAGACTGAGACACATGTGGCCAGTGGATGGCTTGGACTTTATATGGGGCCCCTGGTCAGTGGTTGGGGTGGGCTGTTTCTATTGCTTGCTTTTGGATCGCTTCCCCCTGGCAGGGCTACCTTGCCGAACCTCAGTGGATGAGGGTATCCTCAGTCCTGATGTGAGTTTATGTGCTGGGGAGGATTGATACAGGGAATCCACTTTTCTGGGGGGAAAGGGGAAGAGAAGGAGGAAGTAGAGAAAAGCAGGACTGGGAGGAGAGGAGGGAAGGGCACCCTTGGGATGTCAAGTGAATACACTGAAATGAAATTTAAAATAAAGAGCATGATTAGCAAATAAAAGCGTGCCTAGAGAAAGAAAATAAAGAAACATCACACTGTTCACTAAGACAACTGGAAAAACTGAAGTCCTAACTGAAAATTGTCCTGGAAAACAAGCAAAAGGAGGAGGTGTCATTAAAATATAGTGCCTAGCTAGTGGAGCCAGGGGCAGGTGGGGCAATATTTTTCACCAAGGCTCTATTGCCTGTTTGTTGATCACTTCCCCTTAGCAGCACTGCTTTGCCTGGCCTCAGGGGATGAGGGTGTGATCATCCTGATGTGACTTGATGTGAGAGAGCTCTCCTTTTCTTGGGGGGGAAAAAAGAGGATAAGAGGGAAGTAGCAGAAGTGGGAAGGAGGAGAAGGAGAACCTGGTAGGAGAGGCAGGGGAGGGGGCAGCCTTGGGATGTAAAGTAAATAAACTGAAAAAATAAATAAAAAATATTTAAAACAAACAAACAAACAAAAAGAGACAGTGGTATCAGGATTAAACAAAGTGTGAAGAGAGGATGTAAACTAAAAACATTTGTTGTCACTGGTCTTGTTATACTTTTTATGATGTTTGTTGAGGGATTAGAAAGAGGTTAATTTCAAAAGAAAAGTGCTGAGATAAAATTTTCTTCAGAGTTAAATCTCCTGATTTGACATCCATTCAGTATGGAGGGTTGGGTGTCTGAAGAAATAGGGACTTCAGTCCCACCATTCAAAGTGTGATACCTACCCTTAAAGACTTAAATCCTATGATGAGAACATGATCCACAAATTAACTTAGCAGGGCTCATAGGGGCTCACAGAGACAGAAGTAATAATCATATGTTAACCTAGGTCTTCTCCATACATTATTGTGGTGTAGCTTGGTGTTCTTGTGGGACTCCTAAAAATGGGAGTGAGGCGTACCTCTGAGAAATTTTGCCTGCTCTTGAGACCCTGTTCCTCCTACTGAGTTGCCTCATTCAGGCTTAATATGAGGGTATATGTCTAGTCTTATTGTAAATTGTTATGCCATGTTCAGTTGATATCTCTGGGAGGCCTGCTTTTTTTTTAAAGGGAAACAGAGGAGGAGTGGATCTGGAGGGGGGGAGGAAGGTGAGAGGAGATTGGGGGAGTGGAGGCAGGGGAGATTTTGGTCAGGATGTAATGAATGTAAATTAAAATAAAATTATTAAAGGTCTACTCTACAAGGATATGCTAAGTGACACAGGAAAGGGGGAGGATATAGGGCAGATGATAGATATCATAGAAAATCTGGATAGGGGAAGGAGACTTAGTTAATGTGTGAACAGGTTCAAGCTTCCTTGGATCCTAAGCAGCAATTGGATAGGATCGAGCTCTTTTGAAAGCAGTGGTGAACATTCCTGTCCTTCTGCTTCTAGGTTACCTCACTCAGGATGATCTCTTCTAGTTCCATCCATTTGCCTGCAAATTTCATGATTTCCATGTTTTTAATAGTTCAGTAGTATTCCACTGTGTAGATGTTTTCTGATGGTCTTAGACAACCCTAATTGTGTTAGATGTTCCACAATTTCTGTATCCATTACTCCATTGAGAGACATCTGTTTCCAGATTCTGGTGATTAAAAATAAAGCTGCAATGATCATGGTTGAGCAAATGTCCTTGTTGAATGATGTGGCATCTTTTGGGTATATACCCAGGAGTGGTATAGCTGGATCCTGAGGTAGTGCTACTCCCAATTTTCTGAGAAAGCACCAAATTGATTTCCAAAATAGTTGTACAAGTTTGCACTCCCACCAGCAATAGAGGAGGGTTTCCCTTTCTTCACATCATCTCCAGCTTGTGTTGTCACTTGAGTTTTTGATCTTAGTCATTCTGGTAGATAGATGTAAGATGTAGTCTCAGAGTTGTTTTGATTTGAAATTCCCTGATGACTAAAAATGTTGAACATTTCAAGTGTTTCTCTGCTATTTGATATTCCTCTGTTGAGAATTCTCTGCTTAGCCTTGTACCTCATTTTTAAATTGGATTATTTGGTTTGTTGGTGTCTAATGTCTTAAGTTCTTTCTGTCAGGTGTAGGATTGGTGAAGATCTTTTCCCAGTCTGTAGGCTGTCAATTTGTTTTGTTTTGTTTTGTTTAGTTTTGTTGGCAATGTCCTTTGCTTTACAGAAGTTTTTCAGTTTCACAGGGTCCCATTTATTAAATGTAGATCTTAGAGTGTGAGATGTTAGTGTTCTGTTCAGGAAATTTTCTCCTATGCCAATGAGTTTGAGGCATGTCCCACTTTTTCTTCTAGTAGATTTAATGTATCTGGTTTTATGTTGAGATCTTTGATCCACTTGCACTTTAATTTGTGCAGGGTGATAGGGTTCATTTAAATTTTTCTACACATGAATTTCCACTTGGATCAGCACTATTTGATGTTGATGCTATCTTTTTTTCCCATTGTATGGTTTTGGTTTCTTTGTCAAAAATCAGGTGTCCATAGGTGTGTTGGTTTATTTATGGGTCTTCTATTTGATTCCATTGATCCACCAGACTGTTTCTATGAATGTACAATGCAGTTTTTATTACTGTGGCTCTGTAGTACACATTGAGATCAGGGATGGAGATACCTCCAGAATATCTTTTACTGTAGAGAAATAGGATAGCCATCTATAGACTTAAAGAAGCTAAACACTAAGGAGGACACTAAGGAGTCTGCTTGAATCTCATTCAGAATTGCAAACACGATAAACACCAGAAGGAGTGGAAGAGAAGAAACAAGATAGAAGCCTACTATAGAAGGTTCTCTGAAAGACTCCATCCAACAGGGTATAGAAAGATGCTGAGACTCACAGCCAAACTTGGGGCAGAGGGCAAGGTGTCTTATGGAAGATGTGAGAGATAGGAATAGAGCAACAAGGAGGTGATAGGAATCCCACAAGGAGACTAACAAAACTAAAAGATCTTAGCCGGGGGGGTCCCGCAGAAACTGATGCACCAGTGGAGAACCATGCATGGAGGGACCTAGACCCCCTCCTCAGATGTGGCCAATTGGCAGCTCAGTCTCCATGTGGCTCTCTGAGGGGAGCAGGAGCTGTCTCTGTCATGAACTCAGTTGACTGCTCTTTGATCCCTCACCTGTGATGATGTGATCTTGCCAGGCCATGGAGGAAGAGGATCCAGGCAGTCCTGATGAGACTTAATAAGCTGTGGGAAGATGGCAATAGTGAAGAACTCTCCCTTTTAGTAGAACTGGGGGAAGTGGATCCACGCAAGAGGGAGGGAGGGTGGGACAGAGGGGATTTGACTGAAGGGGATTCAATTGGGATATATAATGAATAAATTGTGAAGAAAACATAAAAATTGAAATTAAAAAGAAACTGAAATTGCAACAAGGTCATCCTTTTCAGGTACATGAAGGAGAACTACTCTAATAAACAATGCTGAATATAATTTTCAGTCTCCTTCAAGCTTCTTTTATGCACAAATATTTTTGAGTGTGCTTTTTTCTCTGTGCAGGAAAAAAAAATCAGCAGAGACTATTTAGGCATATAATGAATCCAGAAGAAACACAATGCCAATGAACAAATGAAAAATTTTCAATCTTACCAGTAATTAGAGAAATAGAAATTAAAATTACAATAAGATAGCATCTTTGACTCATCAGGCTAAATGTAATTAAAAAGTGTGGCAATTACCAGTATGGAGAAAGGAGATGAATAAATATAATATCTCATACTATGCTATGAGGATGTGAACTGGCACAGATTCATGGGAAAGGAGCAGAATATAATCAAGAAAATTGTTTGAGGCACAAATCCTGTGATCCAATTTTTTTAATTTATTTATTTTTATTAATTACACTTTATTCACTAAGTATCACAGCTGTAGCCCACTCTCTCGTCCCCTCCTAATCCCACCTTGCCTTTTTCATCTCCTCACATACCTCTCCCCAAGTACACTGATAAGGAAGGTCCTCCTCCCCTTCTCTCTGACCTTACCTATCAGGTCTCAGGATAGGCTGCATAGGCTTCCTCTGTGGGCTGGTAAGGCTGCAACCCCATCAAGGGGAGGTGATCAAAGAACCAGCCACTGAGTTCATGTCAGAGATAGTCCCTGTTCCCATTACTATGGAACCCACTTGGACAGTGAACTGCCATGGGTTACATCTGTGCAGAGGTTCTAGCTTATGTCCATGTATGGTCCTTGGTTGGAGTATCAGTCTCAGAAAAGACCCCTGGGTGCAGATATTTTGGTTCTGTTGTTCTCCTTGTGGAGCTCCTGTCCCCTCCAGGCTTTTCATCTCCCCATTCTTTTATAATATTCCCTGCACTCTGGCCAAAGATTGGCTATGAGTCTCAGCATCTGCTTTGATACACTGATGGGTAGAGTATTTCAGAGTCCCTGTGTGGTAAGCTCCTGTCCAGTTTTCTGTTTTCTCCTTCTTCCAATGTCTGTCATGTTTGCCTTTCTGAATAATGACTGATCTTGCCCAGTGTCCTCCTTCTAGATTAGCTTCTTTAAGTGTAGAGATTTTAGTATGTTTATTCTATATTATGTGTCTAATATCCACTTATCAGTGAGTATATACCATGTATGTCATTCTGCTTCTGTGATACTTCACTCAGGATAATCTTTTCTAGTTCTCACCATTTGCCTGCAAATTTCATGATTTTCTTGTTTTTAATTACTGAGTGGTATTCCAATGTGTAAAGGTACCACTATTTCTGTATCCATTCCTCATCTGAGGGGCATCTGGGTTATTTCCAGGTTCTGGCTGTTACGAATAAAGCAGCTACGAACATGATTGAGCAAGCATGTCCTTGTTGTATACTTGAGCATATTTTGGATATATGTCTAGGAGAGATATAGCTGAATCTTGAGGGAACATTATTCCAAGTTGTCTGAGAAAGCACTAGATTAATTTCCAAAGTGGTTGTACAAATTTACACTACCACCAGCAATGGAAGAGGGTTGCCCTTTCTCCTCATTCTCTCCAGCATGTGTTGACACTTGAGTTTTTGGTCTTAGCCATTCTGATGGATGTAAGGTGAAATCTCAGGGTCATTTTAATTTGCATTTCCCTGAAGATTAAATACATTGAATATTTCTTTAAGTGGTTTTTTTTTTGCCATTTTGATATTCCTCTATTGAGAATTCTCTGTTTATTTCTGTAACTAATTTTTTAATTGGATTGCTTGATTTGTTGCTTTTTAACTTTGTGAGTTCTTGATATATTCTGGATATTAGCCCTCTGTCAGATATAGAGTTGGTGAAAATCCTTTCCCAGTCTGTAGGCTCTCATTTTGTTCTGATGACAGTGTCCTTCACTTTACAGAATATTTTCAGTTTCTTGAAGTCCCATTTATTGATTGTTGACTTTAGAGTCTGTGCTGTTGGTGTTCTGTTCAGGAAGTTGTCTCGTGCCAATGAGGTCAAGGCTCTTACCCAATTTTTCTTCTATCAGATTTAGTGTGCTTTTTTTATGTTGAGGTATTTGATGCGCTTAGACTTTAGTTTTGTACAGGGTGATAAATATGGATCTATTTGCGATTTTCTACATGTAGACATCCACTTAGACCAGCACCATTTGTTGAAGATGCTATCTTTTTTCCATTGTGTGGTTTTGGTTTCTTTGTCAAAATTCAAATATCCATAGGTTTGTGGGTTTATTTCTGGGTCTTCTTTTTTATTTCATTCATCTACCTTTCTGTTTCTATGCCAGTATCATGCAGTTTTTATTACTATTGCTCTGTAGTACAGCTTGAGATGAGCGATGGGGATACTGCTAGACAATATATTATTGTATAGGATAGGATAGTTTTACCTGTTTTGAGTCTTTGTTTTTCCATATGAAATTGAGAATTGTTCTTTCAAGTTCTGTAAAGTTTTGTGTTGGTATTTTGATGGGGATTGCATTGAATCTGGATTGCTTTTGGCAGGATGGCTATTTTTACTATGTTAATCCTACCAATCCATGAGCATGGGAGATTTTTCCATATTCTACTATCTTCTTCAATTTCTCTTTTTAAAGACTTGAACATTTTTTCATATAGGTCTTTCACATGCTTGGTTAGGACCACTCCAAAGTACTTTAGGTTTTTGTGGCTATTGTAAAAGGTGTTATTTCCCTAATTTCTTTCTCAGCCCTTTTGTCTTTTGTATACAAGAAGGCTACTGGTTTGTGTTTGTTGGTTTTTTGAGTTAATTCTGTATCCAGCCATTTCACTGAAGGAGTTTATCAGCTGAACATGTTTTCTGGTAGAATTTTGGGGGTCACTCCTGTATACTATCTTATCATCTGCAAATAGTGATATTTTGACTTCTTCCTTTCCAATGTGTATCCCCTTGATCACCTTTAGTTATCTTACTGTTTATCTAGGACTTCAACCACTATGTTGAAGAAATACGGAGAGAGTGGGCAGCCTTTCCTTGTCCCTGATTTCAGTGGGGTTGATTTAAGTTTCTCTCCATTTAGTTTTATGTTTGCTATAGGCTTGCTGTTTATTGTCATCACTATGTTTAGGTATGTGCCTTGTAGTCCTGATCTCTCCAAGACTTTAAACATGAATGGGCCCTGGATATTCTCAAATGCTTTTTGGCATCTAAGGAAATGATCATGTGGTTTTCCTCCTTCAATTTGTTTATATGATGGATTACATTGATGGATTTCCACATGTTGAACCACATCTGCATGCTTGGGATGAAAACTACTGTGTGATGATAGATGATATCTTTTATTTGTTCTTGGATTTGGTTTGCAAGTATTTTATTGAGTATTTTTGCATCAGTGATCATAAGAGAGATTGGTCTGAAGTTCTCTTTGTTGGGTCGTTGTGCAGCTTAGGTATCATGGTGACTGTGGCCTCATAGAATAAGGTTGGTATCTTTCTTTCTCTTTCTGTTTTGTGGAATAATTTAAAAAGTATTTGTATTAGCTCTTCTTTGAATGTCTGGTAGAATTCTGCCTTGAAACCATCTGGCCCTGGGCTGTTTTCGGAAAGGAGACTGTTGAATGTTTCTATTTCTTTGGAGGATAAATGACTATTTAACTTACTTACCTGATCTTGATTCAGTTTTGGTAAATGGAATCTATCAAGTAAATTGTCCATTTAATTTACATTATCAATATTGTTGTAGATAGTTGTTTGAAGTAGGATGTAATGATTCTTTGGATTTCCTCAGTGTCTGTACTTATAGCCCCCTTTTCGTTTATGATTTTGTTGATTTGGATAGTGTCCCTCTGCTTATAGTTAGTTTAGCTAAGGGTTTCTCTATCTTCTTGATTTTCTCAAAGAATCAACTCTTGGTTTTGTTGATTCTTTGAATTTGTCTTTGTTTCTGATTTTGATTTAAGCCCTGAGTTTATTTCTAACAATCTACTTCTCTTTGGTGTGTCTGCTTCTTTATTTTTTTCTAGGGCTTTCAGGTGTGCCATTAAGTTGCTTGTATGAGATGTCTCCAACCTCTTTCTGGAGGCACTTAGTGCTATGAACTTTCATCTTATCACTGCTTTCATTGTGTCCCATAAGTTTGGGTGAGTTGTACCTTAACTTTCAGTAATTCTAGGAAGTCTTTGATTTCTTTCTTTATTTCTTCCTTGACTCAGTTGTTGTTGAGTATAGAGTTGTTCAGTTTTCATGTGTGTGTAATTTTTGCTATTTCTGTTGTTGTTGAGGTCTAGTTTTAAACCATGGTGGTCTGATATGATACAGGGGATTATTTCAATCTTCTTATATATGTTGAGCCTTGCTTTGTGCCCGACTACATGATCAATTTTTGAGTAGGTTACATGAGGTGCTGAGAAGAATGTATATACCCTTTTGTGTTTGGGTGAAAAGTTCTGTAGACATCTACTAGGTCCTTATATTTTAGGACCTCTGTAAGTGTCAGTATTTCTATCTTTAGCTTCTGTCTAGATGATCTATCCCTTGGTGAGAGCGAAATGTTGAAGTTTTCCACTATTATGGCTTTGGGATCAATGTGTGGTATATACTTTAATAATGTTTTCTTTACGAAGGCAGATGACCTTGTATTTGACGCATAGATATTCATAATTATGATGTCCTCCTGGTGAAATTTTCCTTTCATGAGAATGAAGTGCCCCTCCAAATCTTTTTTTATTAATTTTGGTTGAAAGTCTATTTTATTAGATATTAGGATGTCTACTTTAGCTGACTTTCTTGGTCTGTGTGCTTGGAAATACTTTTTACGGCCCTTTACTCTGAGGTAGTGTCTATTTGTTATAGAGGTGTGTTTCTTGAGTAAAGCAGCATGTTGGATCCTGTTTCTGCAACCACTCTGTTAGTCTGTGTCTTTTTATCGAAGAGTTGAGACCATTGATGTTGATAGGCATTAGTGACCAATGATTTTTAGTTCCTTTTATTGTGGAGTTGTTGGTGATTGTGTGTTTGTGTGCTTGTTTTCTTTTCTTTTCTTTTCTTTTTTTTTTTTGGTGTTGTGATTGTGTCTTTATTCTGTGTTTTTTTGCGGGGAGGGGTGTAGTTGATCTTGTTGGATTGGAGTTTTCTTGCTATCATCTTCTGTAGGTCTGGGTACCTGAATAGATATTGGTTAGATCTAGTTATGTCATAGAATTTTTTTTCTCCATTTTTGTTTGAAAGTTTTGCTAGGTATATAGTCTGGGTTGGCATCTGTGGTCTCTTACTCTCTGCATGATATCTGCTCAGGCCCTTCTGGCTTTCTTAGCTTGTGTTGAGCTGTCTGTTGTGATTTTGATAGGTCTGCTTTATATGTTACTTGGTTTTTTCCCTTGCTACTTTTAATATTTTTTTTTCTGTAGATTTAGTGTTTTGATTATTATGGCAGGAGGAGTTTCTTTTCTGGTGTAGTCTAGTTGGTATTCTGTAGGCCTCCTGTATGTTTAAGGGCATCTTCTCTTAAAGTTGTGGAAATTTTCTGTGTTTTTCACGAAAATATTTTCTGGTCCTTGGAGTCTGGAATTTTTTTTTTTTTTGTCTATTCCTATTGTTCTTAAGTTTTGTCTTTCTTGGATATTCTGTTTCTAGAATTTTTCCAATTTCATTCTTTCTTCGAGAGATGTATCAATTTCTACAATTCTGTCTTCAAAACTTGAGATTCCTTCATCTCTTGTATTTTGTTGGTGATACTTTGTGGTTCCTGATCTGTTCTCCAACTCCATCTCTGTTTATGTTTTCTTTATTGATTCTTATTCTCTTTTCATGTCTTGTGCTAAACTTTGGACCAGGCTGGGATGACTCCTTCACTATAAAAGAAATGATTATTAACACCCAATGTATGATAAATGAAGAAAGACAACAACAAGGTAAAAATAACTTTGGTAAGAGAGAGAAGGAGATAAGCTAATATTACGTAGAATGCATAATAATGTTCTATGTGATTTTCTCACACAATATTAAAATTAAAGAAGCAGAGATCTGTGTACTCAATAGGAGAATACAGAACTTCTTTTCAAACCAGGGTAAACAGTATACCACAGTAGCCATTTCTAAGTCTGAGTACTTGAGACAAATCTAGAATGTTAGCTTGGAGAAAGCTCCACCTTGTCTTGCCTTCATGCTCTTTTCAGGAAGGTGGAACGTTGTTGGACACTGTTAACAGTTGCTATGGTAGAAGGAAAAAAATGAACCTCACATGAACTCCTAAAACTTCTATCAAAGGTTATTCACACAATTTCTACTAATGATTCTTAGGGCAAGTCAAAGAATATGGCTAAGCACAAGAACCCAATGGCGAAGTGGGTTCCAGCTTCCAGTTCAACATGATCTCTTCAGTGCATTTAACCTTTACTAAGATGCCCAGGTACCAAGAGAGCATTGTAAAGCAATAAGAGATGCAAAACATGACATTCCAATGAGGAAAATTCAAGTGATTTATTTTCTTGTTGATGTGAAAAAAAATTGCAGCCCGATCCCTAATAAATTATAGCAAGTATATAATCTGAGAAGATTTGCAGGAAAACATCTGAGACATGCCTGATGGAAGTGCAGAATCCTACAGGGTTTCTTCAAAGTATGACAGGCCATAGAATCCCCCCCGCCCCGAAACATTCCTCACTCTCCATACCACCAAAAGAGACATGGAATTACAGCATATATAAGCCTAATGAGTTTTTAAATTACATTTTATTATATATATATATATATATATATATATATATATATATATATATATATATATATTACTGTTTATTCACTATGTATCCTAGTTGTAGCTCACTCCCTTGTACCTTACCAATCTCACCCTCCCTCCATTATCCCCTCCTATGCCTCTCTCCAGGAAGACCCTGGGTAAGATGATCAATTCTCACTCAGAAAGGCAAATGGGGACAGACATTGGAAGAAGGAGAAAACAGGAAACTGGGCAGGAGCCTACCTCAGAGGGCCTCTGAAAGACTCTACCCAATATTGTATAAAAGCAGATAATGAGACTCATCAACAAACTTTGGGCAGCGTGCAGGGAATCTTAGGAAAGAAAGGGGAGATAGTAAGAGCTGGAGAGGACAGGAGCTCCACAAGGAGAGCAACACAACCAAAATATCTGGGCACAGGGGTCTTTTCTGAGACTGATACTCCAACCAAGGACCCATGCATGGATATAACCTAGAACCCCTGCACAGATGTAGCCCATGGCCGCTCAGTATCCAATGGGAACACAGACTGTGACCTGAACTCAGTGGCTAGTTCTTTGGCAGGATGAGTTTTTAGACACAGTCTTTTAATGCATGGAGAAACTGAGTCACAAAAAGGAAACAAACAATTACACAATGGAATGGAGGCAGCACAAGAACCTATATAGGTATCTCTTCGCTGACTACTTCTTACAATTTTTCAGAAGATTTTGTGTTTAAAGTCATCACCTTCAATCTTGCTAGTTGGGGAACGCAATGCTCTTTGTATCTAGTCTGTTCATTGCCTCAAACCGATGCCCAATAAAGAAGAATTAATGCATGGCTGGTAATAAAATCTTAAAATGAATGACCTGTCCATTTGAGTTCTCCAGAAGTTCAATGCCAAATACATGAAGCAGTCCAAATGGTGTACAGAAGCAAGGAGGTGGGCCCCACAATGGGCATTCTCATATATCAGAATACAGCAAGGAAAGCAAATATTTTGTTGGAGGATCGTTTGTCAGTTTTTCACAGCTTCCACCAATAATGCTGCCACCGTTTCCTTCCTTCCTTCTGCAGAATTTTAGAATGAACCTTCAGTAGAGTACTCCTATTTGTCACAGAAAAGAAATTCTGGGATGGAAAAGTCTGACAGAACCCACACACACACCCTGTTCACAGACCCTGATATCAGTAGATACCTGCTGTTGTGCTTGTTATTACTTCCATAGCTCCCAAGTCCTTCACAGCAACCATTAATCCCCTTAAAGGATAAGTTAATAAAGCTTTGTAATGAAGACCTGTAACACCAGCCATTTCAGAGGCAAAGGCAGGAAGATCATGAGTTCAAAGTCTGACTGAGCTACAGAGAGAGTTCAAGGCCAACCTATTAGTGATACCAATTAGTGAATAAAAAATAAAAACTTTAAAAGAGGTCATGCATTTTAAAGAGAGTGGCACATGGGAGAGTTTGGAGGTAAGAAAGGGAAGGGGGACAAGAGAGCAATAGTACCAAAATATCTGGGCACAGGGGTCTTTCCTGAGACTGATACTCCAACCAAGGACCATTCATGAATATTACTTAGAACCCCTGCTCAGATGTATCCATTGGAAGCTCAGTCTCCAAGTGGGTTCCCTAGTAAGGGAAACAGGGACTGTCTCTGACATGAAATCAGTGGCTGGCTCTTTGACCACCTACCCTGATAGGGGAGCAGCCTTGTCAGGCCACAGAGGGGGACAATGGAGCCAGTCCTGATGAGACATGATAAGCTAGGGTCAAACAGAAGGGGAAGAGGACCTCCCCTATCAGTGGACTTGGAGAGGGGCATGGGGGAGATGAAGGAGGGAGAGTAGGATTGGGAGGAAATGAGGAAAGGGGCTACAGCTGCGATAGACAGCGAATAAATTGTAATTAATATAAAAATAAAATTTAAAAATGTAAAATAAAGAAAGATAGGGAAGGAGGAGATGAGGATATGATGTATCTATAATCTCAAAAATAAAAGTATATATATATTATTAATATTTATCATATATTTAAATTATATATATAATTTTAAAACTAGGCTGGGAATATGGCAAAATGGGTAGAATGCTTTAACTGCCATGCAAAAATATGAGGTTCATTCCCTAGCACCACAAAATAGAGTAGATTAATTACTAAGGAATATTTCAAACTACCTGATTGGAGGAGGGAGGATTTGTGGTCAAAGCTGCATTAGCTAGATTTCAATGTCAGTAGTTTGTGTGTGATCAGTTCTTCTAAAATATAATTAACTTAATTGTTCCAGTTTATTCCCATTTCAGTTTAAAACTACAAATATAGTAATGGTGTAGCTTAAAATTTCTTCTCTTTGAAAGACATAAATGAAGGTCTATCCCTTCTCCTAAGGTCTCAATGACAAACCAAGGCACTTTTCTGCCAAAGTTCATTATGGCAAATGAATAAACATATTGGGCTTCCTTACAGAGTGTAAGTAGGGTATTATTTAAATGGTGTGGTTGTTTCTCCCACAAAAGTCTGAACTTGAAAATATTTACCCAGCAAAGATAAAGACTTTTTCCATAGTCACATTGATAGGGACCCCTCTCCCCTAGTATACCCTTGCCTATACATTCTAGCCATTGAGGACACAGTCAATTAAGATGGTAGAGAGCATCTGGATACTCAGGGGAGGGTCATGGGGTCCACCCTGTGGTTGCAAATAACCAACAATACTAGCCGTAATATTTTTCTTGTAAACTGGTGCATCATCTGAACCCACCAAGATGCCAGTTGCTTGGCTCAGAGGGTAGTCACATGTAACAAGTGAACTGAAGAAAAGCAATGCCTTAGATACTACACAAGTTGTTTTTTGGGGGGGAGGGTATTGTTAAATCTCCTTTCCTTTGCTGACCCCAAAACCCCTGAGAATGAGTCACAAATAATAAATGCTAGGACCCTGTTTTATTTGAGATCACAATAACAAAAATAGTAGGCACTCATAGTGTGTGTCACACATCATTTCCACTTCTTACATTAATCCAGTGAAGAAACAGATTATCAGTCTCAATGATGAGAAAAACATAGACAGAGAAAATTTAATGTTACTCATAAGAGCCAGGCCATGGGTTTCCATGGGATCCTATTGCTATAAAGATAGATATTTTTTAAAAGGAGGTGAAATTACTTTGTTGATGAATTACAATTATGATGGTGCATACATGCTGCTATTATATATAACTATAGCTCATTCATAACTTTAATTTTATAACCTTTGCCTCTAACCACTGTATCTGACTTTATAATTTACTTCCTTGTATAACTTGAGTCCTACAATTCTTCATACCTAATGAGAGTTCAAATTCAAAGAATCTGTCACCTTTTTTCTCCATTTGTGACCCCTTGTCTCTTACTGCTACTTTTGTTATCAAATTGTGAAAGTGGCATGGGCACTCATAATCAACACTACCTCACTTTCTCTTATCTAAAAATCATCATTCTTCTATGTTAAAACCACAACCATAGTTAAGTCAAGCTTTTCACTTAGCTCATGGCTAAACTTCTATATCTGAATCTGTCTGGAGTAAAATATACATCCATGCTGAATTGTCATTAAATTTTTTATTGCTGATATCAAAAGTGTCATTAATGTTGTATGATAGCTTCAATAGTGTTCTATAAGATTATATTATACATTATCTATTTTCTTTTCTTTTTTTTGAAAAATATTTTCCTTTAACTTTTTCACTGAGACTTAATTGTTCAGGATTCTGTTACCGTTGTGTGTGGGTGCTTGTCTTCAGTAAGTTGAAAATAATTGGAGTAGCATTTTGAATGTATTCATGCAGCATGGATAATAAAAGCTGATCCATTCAATCAGCAAATACTTACTCACCACCTACCACATGGTAAACATTGTACTAAACCCTTACAGCATTCGGTTCAGTAACAGAGTCAAAGTTCCTGACTTCAAAAAATCCACAGAGGTGGTGGAATGACATGGTAAACAAACAAATTTCAAGTAATGACCCCCCCCCCCAAAATATACACATTGTTTGAATTGAATTTTAAAGGTGAATATTTGGGGTTATTGAAGAAAAAGCAGTAGTAGTTCTTATAGTAATTCCCTGTGTCCACAGAGCATCAAACCAAGCAGAATCTCAATGTCACATCACAGCAGCATTTTCCCCTCATGCATATGTGCTTCAACTGAATTGTCCTAGTCTGGGTTCATCTGGCTCACTGAACTGGGTTCATGCATGTGTTTGGGACTGCCTGGGGTTAGCTTGTCTAGGCTGGGCTCGTGAAAGCATTTCATCTCTCTTTTGAAATCATCAGCAAAACTCTTGCATAAAGTGTAGCAATTAAAGCCCTAATGAGGAAATCTTTTGGAGCCTTTGCTTATGTGTGTGTGTATATATAACCTACTGCCATCCACTTAAACAAAGCAAGTCACATGGTCAAGCCCACAGGCAAAGGACAAGGTGAAGAAAATTACTCAGTTACTGCCTTAAGGATTTGCTAGGCTCAAGTTCTTCTTATGATGTGATAGCATACACATGAGAGATCTAAGGCAGACTAGTTGCTGTCCCAGCCTTTCATTCTCTGACCCGTCCCGCGGGCTAGTCGAACAGGGTCCACCTGAAAGAGGCAGTGGAAACTGGGGGACAGAGACACAAAGAATGGAGACAAGACAGATTCTTGATCAAGTCTCAGTTTACTGAACGTGCAAACAACACTTATAAAGCAAAGGGTACAAGCAAATTTTTTTTTTCACAGTAGCAACACATCTGTGCCACCTGGCAAGAAATGCGGGAATTCACTCAAGGTTACACAAAGTTTGCCGTCTGGTTCTCAAGGTTGCAGGGAGCTTGCTATCTAGTTCTCAGGCTGAGAGCACCCCGCCAGCAGAGATCGCCAAGGACAATCTCTGAGAAATGGAACTATGGATAAGACCTGCATCTGCCAAGGCCAGGAGGCAGAATTCCAATTACCAGACTCCTTCAATTCTCTATGCACTAACAGGATTATAAACCAACACCTAACAGTGTGTAACTTTCCAATGCCTTCCCCATTTGACTGGGGTGTGTGGCGTTGTCCTACATTATCTATTTTCAATCCCTATTTTTTGTCTTAGCTGACTTTGATTCTTGTTTCATTAACTAGAAGCAGTCAGTAGAGAATGTCAGTGAACTGCCACCAATACATTTATCTGCCTGTTAATACATATAACGTAAACTCAATATTGCTCCATAATCTCTGCTATTATTAAGGACATAATCATTTATGACAGCAGTTAAAGCAAAGATTCAATTCATACAGTGGGTCCTACATCCTCTTCACCTTGTTTTAGATCCTCAAAGATGCTGCTAGATGTTTTATATCCCTGGGACATATCATCACTATCTCTAACTCTGCCAATCTTGTCTAGTAATACACACAAATGATGACATTAGTCGTATATTATCTTTAAATTTTATCATGATTCCACATCTTCTCTATTATTCTGTTTTAACTGTCAGTAACATTTTTTTACTCTTAAAGCAATTGCTCTCAGGTTTTTTTTTTCTTTCCATTTTTTATTTTAATTTTAATTAATTACACTTTATTAACTTTGTATCCCCCCGTGGCCCCTTCCCTCCTCCTCTCCCAATCCCAACCTCTCTCCTCCTTCTCCACACATGCTCCTCCCCAAGTCCACTGGTAGGGGAGGTCCTCCTCTCCTTCCTTCTGATCCTATCTAGTCTATCAGGTCTCATCATGAGTAGCTGCACTGTCTTCCTCTGTGGCCTGGTAAGGCTGCTTCCCCCTCAGGGGGAGGTGATCAAAGAAGAGGCCAATCAGTTCCTGTCAGAGACAGTCCCTGTTCACATTACTAGGGAACCCACTTGGACACTGAACTTCCATGGGCTACATCTGTACAGGGGTTCTAGATTATCTCCGTCAATGGTCTTTGGTTGGAATATCAGCCTCAGAAAAGACCCTTGTGCCCAGATTTTTTGGTTCTGTTGCTCTCCTTGTGGATATTCTGTCCTCTCCAGGTCTTATTATTTCCTACTTTTTTCATGATATTCCCTGCACTCTGCCCAAAGGTTGCCCATAAGTCTCAGCATCTGCTCTGATACCCTGCAGGGTATTGCCTTTCAGAGGTCCTCTGTGGCATGCTTTTGTCCTGATCCCTGTTTTCTCCTACTTCTGATGTTCATCCTCTTTGCCTTGTTGTATGGGGTATGAACATTTAGCCAGAGTCCTCTTTCTCTCTCTTTCTTTCTTTCTTTCTTTCTTTCTTTCTTTCTTTCTTTCTTTCTTTCTTTCCTCTTTCTTTCCTCTTTCTTGATTAGTTTCTTTAGGTGTACAGATTTTAGTAAGTGTAATCTATATTATACGTCTAATATTCACTTATGAGTGAGTACATACCAGGTGTGTCTTTTTGCTTCTGGGAGAGCTCACTCAGGATGATCTTTTCCAGATTTCCTTGTTTGTTTGTTTGTTTTTTCATTGCAGAGTAATACTCCATTGTGTAGATGTACCACAGTTTCTGCATCCATTTCTCAACTGAGGGACATCTGGGTTGTTTCCAGCTTCTGGCTATTACAAATAAAGCTGCTACAAACATGATTGAGCAAATGTCCTTATTGTGTACTTGAGCCTCTTTTGGATATATGCCTAGGAGTGGTATAGCTGGATCTTGAGGAAGCGCTATTCCTAATTGTCAGAGAAAGCTCCAGATTGATTTCCAAAGTGGTTGTACAAGTTTACATTCTCACCAGCAGTGAAAGAGGCTTCCTCTTTCTCCACAACCTCTCCATCATGTGTTGTCATTTGAGTTTTTGACCTTAGCCATTCTGATGGGTGTAAGGTGAAATCTCTGGGTCATTCATTTTGATTTGCATTTTCCAGATGACTACGGATGTTGAGCATTTCTTTAAGTGTTTTATGGCCATTCGATATTCCTCTGTTGAGAATTCTCTGTTTAGCTCTGTACCCCGGGTTTTTCTTCTCACTGTCCCACAAAACTTCTCCTGAAAATCACAAATGATACATCCCTAATGAAGTCAATGAGCAGTTGTCAGCCCTGTTTTACTTGTTTACAACAGGGCAAAAGTGATCATCTTATCAAAATTCAAAATAATATCTGTCTTTAATTCTTTTGTAGCTGGATAAAGATAGATAGATAGATAGAAAGATAGATAGATAGATGGTCTTTTATACATATATGTATATACATGTATATATATATATATATATGTATGTATGTGATGGCTTTGAGGCCATCACACACCTCACATTTTACTTCTAATTCACTGATTTACCCTTCCCTGCTTATTTTTCATCATTTTTATTTTACTTCTAAATAATAGATCTCATTTTTTTTCTCATTGCAGTCACTGCTCAAAAACCTCAGATACTCTAGATTCCTAACATGTTCATCTCTCCTGAACTGAAATACAATTACTTGCTTGTGTTTTTACTTAGATGTCTAAGAAATATTTCAAATTTAACCACTCCCAAATAAAACTCTTAATCTAATCTCCTACATTAGACTATTGTTTGCAGACAGTTATATTTGGAAAGAGATAACATTTCCCATGCCAATGTTGTTAAGTTAGATAATTTTATGTGTTATTTTTATGAAAAGGTTTACAGCCAGTACATGGTTTCTCATCATCTATTTCTCATGTCACAAGACTGGCGATAATCCAGACAGTAAGTAGGTAAGTGTCTTATGAGTATAGGCTACAGAATAAATAACTGAATGGGTTATGTGTGTAAGAATGGGTCATGTTGCTGCATAGCCTAATCTATCCTAATTGATTGAAAAGTTAGGGCTGTTTATAACCCCAAGGAAATTGAAACAGTCATCAACAGTCTTCCTTCCAAAAAAAACCCTGGACCAGATGGTTTCCATGCAGCATTCTACCAGACCTTCAAAGAAGTGCTAATTCTAATTCTCTTCAAACTATTGCACAAAATGGAAGCAGAAGGAACATTACCAAACTCATTATATGAAGCCACAGTCACCCTGATACCTAAACCACACAAAGACCCAACAAAAAAAAGAGAACTTCAGACCTATCTCTCTTATGAGCATTGATGCAAAAATACTTGCAAATTGAATTAATGAACACATCAAAGATATCTTATTCACCATGAACAAGTAGGCTTCATCCAAGGCATGCAAGAAAGGTTCAATATAAGGAAATCCATCAATGTAACCCACCATATAAACAAACTGAAGGAGAAAACCACATGATCATCTCCTTATATGCCAAAAAATCATTTGACAAAGTCCAACATTCATTCATGTTTAAAGTCTTGAAGAGATCAGGAATACAGGGCACATACTTAAACATAGTAAAGGCAATATAAAACAAGCCTATAGCCAACCTTAAATTCAATGGAGAGAAACTGAAATCAATCCCACTGAAATCAGGGTCAAGGCAAGGCTGACCACTCTCTCCATATCTCTTTAACATAGTAGTTAATGTCCTAGCTAGAGCAAGTAAAGGAGATCAAAGGGATACAAATCAGAAAGGAAGTGGTCAAAGTTTCACTACTTGCAGATGATTGATAGTATACATGAGTGATCCCAAAAATTCAACCAGAGAACTCCTTCAGCTGATTAACACCTTCAGTAAAGTGGCTGGATACAAAATTAACTCAAAAAATCAGAAGTCTTCCTGTACACCCAAGATAAAAGGGCTGAGAAAGAAATCAGGGAAACAACAACCTTCACAAAAGACACTAATAACATAAAGTACCTTGGGGTGACTTTAACAAAGCAGGTGAAAGACCTGCTTGAAAAAACTTCAAGTCTCTGAAAAAGAAATTGAGGAGGATATCAGAAGATGGAAAGATCTCCCGTGCTCATGGATCGGTAAGATTTACATAGTAAAAATGCCCATTCTGCTAAAAGCAATCTACAGATTCAATGCAATTACCATAAAAATACCAATACAATTCTTTACACACCTTGAAAGAAAAAGTCTCAACTTCATATGAAAAAACAAAAAACCCAGAATTTCCAAAACGATCCTGTAAAACAACAGATCATCTGGAGGTATCTCCATCCCTGATCTCAAGCTGTATTACAGAGCAATAGTAATAAAAAAGACCTGCATGGTATTGGCATAGAATCAGAAAGGAGGATCAATGGAACCGAATAGAAGACCCAGAAAAAAACAAACAAACATCTATGAACACTTGATTTTTGACAAAGAAGCCAAAACCATTCAATTGAAAAAAGACTGCATCTTCAACAAATGGTGCTGGTCCAACTGGATGTGTACATGCAGAAAAATGAAAATAGATCCATATTTATCACCCTGCACAAAACTAAAGTCCAAGTGGATCAAAGATCTCAACATAAAACCAGACACAATAAATCGGTTAGAAGAAAAATTGGGAAAGAGCCTGGAACTCATTGGCACCAGAGACAACTTCCTGAACAGAACACCAACAGCACAGGCTCTAATAGCAACAATCAATAAATGGGACCTCATGAAAGTGAAAAGCTTCTGTAAAGCAAATGACATAGTCATCAGAATGAAATGAGAACCTACAGACTGGGAAAGAATCTTCACCAACCCTAAATCTGACGGAGGGCTGATATCCAGAATATATAAAGAACTAAAGAACTAAAGAAATTAAAAAGCAATAAATCAAGAAATCCAATTAAAAAGTGGGGTACAGAGGTAAATAGAGAACTCTCTGTAGAGGAATATAGAATGGCAGAGAAACTTGTAAAGAGATGTTCAACGTCCTCAGCCATCAGAGAGATGCAAATCAAAACGACCTACAAAGTTTACCTTACACACCTCAGAATGACAAAAGTTAAAAATTCAAGTGACAACACATGCTGGAGAGGTTGTGGAGAATTGGGAAACCTCCTTCATTGCTGGTGGAGATGTAAAATTGTACAACCACTTTGGAAATCAATCTTGTGCTTTATCAGACAATTAGGAATAGGGCTTCCTCAATATCCAACTATACCACTCCTAGGCATATATCCAAAAGAAGCTCAAGTACTCAACAAGGACATTTCTTCAACCATGTTTGTAGCAGATTTATTCGTAATAGCTAGCAGCTGGAAACAACTCAGATGTCCCTCCATTGAGGAATGGATACAGAAATTGTGGTACATTTACACAATGGAATACTACTCAGCAATTAAAAGCAAGGAAATCATGAAATTTGCAGGTAAATGGTGGGAACTAAAGAAGAGCATCCTGAGTGAGATATCCTAGGAGCAGAAAGACACACAATGTATTCTCACTTATATAGACCTATAAGATAGGATAAACATACTAAAATATGTGCACCTAAAGAAGATAAACAACTTGGCCAATCTGATGGGTATAAGGTGAAATCTCAGGGTTGTTTTGATTTGCATTTACCTAATGGCTAATGAGGTTGAGCATTTCTTTAAGTGTTTCTCTGCCATTCTATATTCCTCTACAGAGAATTCTCTGTTTAGCTGTTTCCCATTTTTTAACTGCATTACTTGGTTTTTCAGCTTCTTTAGTTCTTTATATATACTGGATATTAGCCCTCTGTCAGATAAAGGGTTGGTGAAGATTCTTTCCCAATCTATAGGCAGTTGTTTTGTTTTGATGATGGTGTCCTTTGCACAGAAGCTTTCAGTTTCATGAGGTCCCATTTATTGATTGTTGCTAAACGACCCTGAGATTTCACCTTACACACATCAGAATGGCCAAGATGAAAAACTCAAGGGACAACACATGCTGGAGAGGTTGTGGAGAAAGGGGAACCCTCCTCCACTGCTGGTGGGAATGTAAACGTATACAACTACTCTGGAAAACAATCTGGTGCTTTCTCAGATAACTAGAAATAGCGCTTCCTCAAGATCCAGCCATACCACTCCTAGGCATATATCCAAAAGAGGCTCAAGTACATGGTAAGGACTTTTGCTCAACCATGTTTGTAGCAGCTTTATTTGTAATAGCCAGAAGCTGGAAACAGCTGAGATGCCCCTCAACTGAAGAATGGATGCAGAAATAGTGGTATGTCTACACAGTGGAATATTATTCAGCGATGAAAAATAAGGAAATCATGAAATTTGTAGGTAAATGGTAGAACCTGGAAAGGATCATCCTGGGTGAGCTGTCCCAGAAGCAGAAAGACATACATGGTATATACTCACTCATATAGACATGTAATATAGGATGAACCTACTGAAATCTATACATCTAAAGAAACTAATCAAGAGAGAGGACCCTGACTAAAATGGTAAATGCCCATCCAGAAAGGCAAAGAGGAAGGACATCAGAGGAGGAAGAACACGGGAAACAGGCTGAAAACCTGCCACAGAGGGCCTCTAAAAGGCTCTGCCCTGCAGACTGTCAAAGCAGAGGCTGAGACTCATGGCCAACTGTTGGGCAGTGTGAATGGAATATTATGTAAGAAGTGGGGAAATAGTAAGATCTGAAGAGGACATGAACTCCACAAGGAGAGCAACAGATCCAGAAATTTGAACACAGGGGTCTTCCCAGAGACTCATACTCCAACCAAGTACCAGGCATGGAGATAACCTAGAACCCCTGCCCATGGCATTTTAGTGTCCAAGTTGATTTCATAGAAATTGTAAGATGCACTGCCTCTAACCTAATCTGATTGGCCTGCTCTTTGATCAGCTCCTTCTGAGTGAGGAGCAGCCTTACCAGGCCACAGAAGATGACAGTGCAGCCACTCTTGATGAAATCTGATAGACTAAGATCAGAAGGAAGGAGAGGAGGACTTCCTGTATTAGTGGACGTGGGGAGGGACATGTGTGAAGGAGGATGGGACTGGAAGAGAAGGAGAGAAGGCCTTATGGGGGTACAAAGTGAATAAACTGTAATGAATAAAAATAAGTAAATTTCAAAAAATATTAAAGTAAATAGATAGATAGATAGATAGATAGATAGATAGATAGATAGATAGATAAACAAATAAATAAGAAGATAACAATAAAGAGGACCCTGAGTAAGATGATCAGTTCTCACTTAGAAAGACAAATTGGATGGAGAGGGAAATAGGAGAAAACAAGTAACAGGGCAGAAGCCTACCACAGAGTGCCTCTGAAAGACTCTACCTAGCAGTGTGTCAAAGCAGATGCAGAGACTCATAACCAAACTTTCGGTAGAGTGCAGAGAATCATATGAAAGAAGGGGAGTTAGTGTGACCTAGAGAGGACAGGAGCTCCACAAGAACAAATTATATCAGGGCATGGGGACCTTCTATGAGAACCCCTCTTCAGATGTAGCCCATGGTAGCTCAGTAACCAAGTGGGTACCCTAGTAAGGGGAACAGGAACTATTTCTGACATGAAGTCAAAGACTAGCACCTTTACCTCCCTCCCCACCTCCTGAGGGAGGAACAGTCTTTCTAGGCCACAGAGGAGGAAATGGCAGCCAGTCCTGGAAATACCTGGTAAACTATGTTCAGATGGAAGAGGAGGAGGACCTCCCCTAGCAGTGTACTTGGAAAGGGGCACAGAGGAGATAAGGGAGGGATAGAGGGATTGGGAGAGGATGAGGGAGGGAGCTATGGCTGGGATAAAAAGTGAACAACCTATGATTAATATAAAAATAAAATAAAAATTAAAAAAAGAAAAGTTAGAGCTGTTAAATGGTTGCTGCTAAAATTGAAATAATATGGCATTATCTTCAGGGCCAGGTAGTAATGGGGAAAATGGTATCAGAATATGAAAATATTGGTGTTCTATACTATGTAGTGCTGAAATTTTATGTGATGATTGAAAGAATCAGCCCAAGACAGAGATGTGTATTACATCCAGAAAGGGGGAAAGGAAAAGTCATCTAAAGTTATTCCTTTTGGAATTGTAATATATATTCTGCAGTATTAATCACCAGAAGTATGTAATTTTTTAAAATTTTATAGGGAGATACAATTAAAAGTTTGTCTAGAGTCTCAGAAAAGACTTATTTTTTATTAAAATTTTTAATAAAAAAATTTTAATTTTGTTCTATTTACAGTTTATTCACTTTGTATCCCAGTTGTAGCCTCCTCCCTCATTCCCTCCCAATCTCACCCTCCCTCCCTCATCTCCTCCCATGTCCCTTTCCAAGTCCACTGATAAAGGAGGTCCGCTTCCCCTTCTACCTGACCCTTATCAGCTTATCAGGTCTCATCAGGACTGGTTACACTGTCCTCCTCTGTGGCCTGGCAAGGCTGCCCGCCCCATAGGGAGGTGATCAAAGAGCCAGCCACTGAGTTCATGTCAGAGACCTTCCTTTTCCCCTTATGAGGGCACCCACTTGGAGACTGAGCTGAAATGGGTTACATCTTAGCAGGAGTTCTAGTTTATATCCATGAATGGTCCTTGGTTGAAGTATCAGTCTCAGAAAAGACCCCTGTGTCAGATTTTTTTTGGTTCTGTTTCTCTCCTTGTGGAGCTCCTATCCTCTCCAGGTCTTACTATCCCCCCCTTCTTTGTTAAGATTCCCTGCACTCTGCCCAAAGACTTAATTTTTAAACAATTTTGAGATTGTGAAATGCTATGGAGACTTTTGAATTTGAACTAAACATGTTTTTCCTTATGATGTCAAGAAGTCTATGGGGTTAAGGATGTGAAATGTGGTGGTTTGAGTGAGTATGGCTCCACAGGATCAAAAATTAGAATATTTGGTTCCCAGTTGGTAGATCTGTTTGGAAAGGAATAAGAGGTATGATCTTATTCAAGGAAGTGTGTCACTGAGGACAGTCTGAATTTTCAATAGATTCATGACATTCTCTGTGTTTTCTCTGCCCACTTTTGGCAGATCAAGATGGGAAGTCTCAAGTATTCCTGCCACCACACCTTTGCTTCAATATCATGAATCCCAACCTCCTGAAACTGTAAGCTTAATTTTAAATTTTCTTTTATAATTTGCCATGACCATGGTGTTTTGTTTTATTTTGTTTTGTTTTTTCACAGAAATAGAAAAGTAACTGATATATTGGGTGTCTGGATCTATGTCTTAAAATGCTATTGGAATGTCCAATATGTTATTGGAATGTCTGTCTCTGTTATAAACAGTTAAATTTGATGGTGCAACTCAAGAAATATATGATTTCTAAAACCAGCTTCTAATTAGGAGAAAGAAATAGAAAAGGTTAAACATTTTAGTAACTCAAAAATTAGCAAACACAAGTAGTGTTCACTAGCAGATATGAAATATGGAACTGAGGAAGCCTTTTAACCTCAAGGCCTTTAGAACTTGACCTAGAGGCAAAGACCAAATAAAAAACACAGCTATCACATTCTTTATTTTTAAAAGTATGAGATTTTAGGATTTCTTTTCTTTAGAAAAGCATTACGTTTCCTAGTCTGACAAATAGGCACACAAAACCTCCTCATATTGTTTTCTTAAATTCAACTAGTAGCAAGTCCATAATTCCAATTACTGAAAACCAGAACAAAAATGACTTTGGAATCATCCTTGATGATATTTTTGTTTTCTTTAAACATAAAAGTTATCTATCTATCTATCTATCTATCTATCTATCTATCTATCTATCTATCTGTTTAAGTATGCACAGAACTACATAATTTTTAAATCACACTGAACATCAAGAATCTCAGTGATTCAAGAGACTGATATATTTATTTTTCATCAGCAAATGCAACAAAATGGACAGATCCCATTTTCCCTAACTTAAATATATATCCATAATCTACCCACTGCTTCTCATCATCTCAGTTCTTTCATTCCCATCTAAATGCAATTGTGCTGTTCATAATCATACCCATATTTCAATTTTTTAGATATTCAAAATGTGGCCTTTTCCAGATGAGTCAAAGAAAGATGTAGCAAAGGAATAAGAGTCAGATAGATAGCAGCATGTCAAAGATTCAATATCTTTTTACTCACCCTAAAATATAGGATGCTACATGGAAGGAGAGAACAATGGCATTGAGAAGCTAAGAGTAGCCCTCAGTTTGCAATCATATCATTTATATACCTAAAAAGAACTTTGTCCTGTCAACAACCTGAGAAAGAAATGAATTTATTTGTATAACTCTCCCAAAGAAACAGCTTTACATCTTGAAACTGAATACTAACCTATAACCTATAATAAATTGTTGTACTTTTGAGGCACTAAGTCAGTGGTCATTTGTGATAATAACAACAATAGGAAAATAACAAAGACATTATCTATTCCCCAAATGACTATTTTATTGCCCCTGCAATCTATTCCCAATACAGATGCCAAAGTAATCTATTTACAAGAAATCACGATCTGTCATTTCTGTGCTCAAAGTGTCCAATGGTTTCTCATATCACATTAAACTACTATGGGTTAAATCTTAAATTCCCTCCATAAGTTCATATTTTGGTGGTATTTGATGAAGTACTAGAAACCTTGGGAGATGGAAACTACCAAAAAAAAAAAAAAAAAAGCTGACTGTGGGTTGATATTTGACAGTATATCAACCATAGTTATTTTGTGTAGCTGTCTGCCTTGATAAGAAGAGCTACCCTTGGCCACACTCTCCAGCCGCCCTGGTGTTCTACTCAAGTATATGGGACCAAGCAATCATGAACTGAATCATCTGAAATTGCAGGTCAAAATAAATAATTCCTTCCTTGGATTCACCCCCTTAAGGTGTGGGATCACAACTATGCCAAAAGAAGCAACAAAACTCCAGTCATTTTATTTGGCTCCAAAGTCACAATAATTGTTACTCCTTTCTACTATAAACAATTCAGCTATGACTTTCTCACTTAGAGTCTCCCTGACAATCCTCTTTAAAATTGAAATACCCCTTCAGTACCTTTCTCTTTCGTTGTTCTCTGAACACCGTATTTTAAAATATTTCCTTCTTTACTTATTTATTTACCATTTCCATTTGAGCATATCAACACCATAGATTAAAGGATATCAGGTTATTTTATTTATTCATGGTAAAACTAGAATAATCTGACATCTATCAGATACTCACTAAATATATGAAAAAGTTCAATATGAGCAAGAAAACTAAAGGAATGATGTAAGAAACTCATGTTTATCGGATTATCAGAGTTTAGTTAAGAAGGAAGATTCATACAACATCCTAAGAGCTTCCATGATCTTTGCTTATAACCATATTTACAGATAATACTCTGTGAACTTTTTCAAGTTATTTCAAATCTTTGCCTATCTTTATCTCCAGTGACAGAGTGATTCTGATGAATTATTTTTTAATTTTTGTTTGTTTTCACTGACACCTTTTTCGTCAAAATTTATGAGTAAAAGGAAAAACCAGACCACGGCTATACATGCTCACTAATGTAGAATTGTTAATGATATACTCAGATTAGAACTGGGATCTTATTTGTATCTAGTAGCTATAATAACTTCTTTAGTATTTGGTATTTAGTAAAGTATTTAGTCTCTTCTGACCTCAGGTTCATCATATGCACTGAGTGATCATAAACACTTTTCTCACACATTAAAGTATATGGATGAAATCAGATCACACAGGTAAAGTGTCTGTAGCAGTTTCTATGCATACAGCACCTTTATGATCTCAAGGTTTGCTTTTATTTAAATGTTATCATATTCCACACATAAAATTAGTAAATTTGAAAAGAATCATGTTGATAGAATATTTCATCATAAATGTTTCTGTGTTTGGATTTGCATGTCTAGTATTAGGCCTAGGCAAGACTTTTAAAAAGGCAGCTGTGTTCTTTCATGGCAATAAAATATTTCTTATGATATTCAAGTAGAATTAGATTTTAGGATGGTTGAGACACCGTTTAAAAAACTGGTCTAGTTGTACAGCTCAGTGGCTAAACAAACCCTTATCCTATGTGTTCAGAGTTACTGGGCCTGATTTCTAACTCTCCTCCAAGAGTGGAATTCTAACAGTACCGATGTACTCACTTTGAAAATACAGTACTAGGCAAAGGAATTATAATTGTCTCAAGGCCTGGGAGATGGCTCAGAGGATAAAGTTCTTTCAAGGCAAGCATGGAGGCTGAAATTCATATCTCAGCACTCAGGTAAATGTTGGGCAGGTTGACACAGGAGATCCCCAGAACAAACACCATTTAGTTAAGTTATCAAATCATGGAGTTCTGAATTCAAGTGAAAAACCCTGTTTCAATATATAAGGTGGAGAGCAATTGAGGAAGACACCCAACCTCTGATTTCCACACATTTGCATTCATAAGCATGAACCTCCATACACATATGAATACATGTATACACACACCCTACCCACATACACATGTTGAAAATTAAAAGTTAAAAATTTAAAGAGTCTAACACACCAGCAATTTGAAAGGACAAGAAGGAACAGTGATAGTGTGGGGTATACCTATATACTAGTAAATAAGAGTGGGAATAGGAAGAAAACAAGCAGAGCAATTAAAATTAGAACAAAGAAACACAAATATAAAAGAGGGAAAGGCAAAATTAGATAAATTCCAGCTGAAAGTAGAATGAGAAAACAAAGAGATAAAGAAATGCAGTCCAAGAATCAAAAACATCCCAGCACTTAGGTGTGGGAGGTAAGAGATCCAATTCCAGAGCAACCTGTGTTCTTTGGCTAACTATATCAAAAATTGAAAAGGGCCAGTCATGGTAGTGCAAGCTTGTAATCCTGGCACACAGGAGGCAGAAGAAGGTGGATCTCTGTGAGTTTGAGGCCAGCCTGGTCTACAGAGTGAGTTCCAGGATAAGCAAGCCAACACAGAGAAAACCTGTCTCAAAAAACCAAAAACTACAAAAACAAAAACAAACAAACAAAGAAAAAAACAGTTGAAAAGGACAAAAAGAGTAGTAAAAATCTCAATTAGCTACTAAATGAATGGTAGTGATTAATACTATCAGGTTGACACAATCTGAATTCACAAAGAGGCATACTTCTGAGCATGCCTTCCAGGTTAGTTGAGGTGGAAAGACTCACCTTAGTTGTAAGCACCAGCATGACCATGGGCAAAAGTTCTGGACTGAATAAAAAGGAAAATGCAAGCTGAGCATGAATCGCTCTCTATCTTTCTGTCTCTCTGTCTCTGTCTCTGTCTCTGTCTCTCTCTCTCTGCCCTTCCTAACCATATACTCAATATGACCAATTGCTTCATATTCCTATTGTCCTGACTTACTTATCATGGTGAATCAACCTGAAACTGTGAACCAAAAGAAACTTTTCCTTCCTTCAGCTGTTTGTGTTAGGTATTCTGTTTCAGTAGTGAGAAACACACTAATATATAAAGCAAGCATAAGGTTGAAGGAAAGAGAACTAGATAGGATGCAGAGATTGTAGTCCATCATGTGGGTGCGGATGCTGAGCCTTCCTCTGTGTGGTTCCTTGTGTGGGCAGAGGTGCTAGTCTTGTCCCTGCACTATTCACTCTAGTCTATGGCTCAAATCAGATTTCTACCTCATGGAACACTGCATGACCTAATGCAGTGTTTCCTCTCTGCATTCCAGGAGTGAGCCATGCTCCTATTCATTTTTAGATTACTATGTGCTCTATTAATTGACCTGACTATCCAATCATTTTTTTCCTATTATCAGAGCACGGTGAGGAAATAAAAGTGAAGACAGAAGAGAAATAGCATATTTTTAAAGGAAAGAACTTAAATAAGTTACTGTTCAAGAAGGAAGATAGAGTCATGTCACCTCTGAATTAAGCCACAGCTGTGGTGCCAGACAGAATTAACTTTAAAAATGAGAGGCTTAAATAGAATTAACTTCATTTTTCTTGATTCCTAAGACTTTTAACCTTTTTATTGGAACATTCTTTTTATTATAAAAGATGAATGAAACTGGTAGTCAGGGAAAGAGAATGTGAATATTGAAATACAATCAATGTGGCAAGATTGCTTTGACAACAATTCAAATATGTCTCTTATAGTTATGGAAACGATGGGGTGTTAGAGGAGTATAAAAACCAGCTCTCTCTGTGTGTCTGTCTGTCTGTTTCTCTCTCTCTCTCTTTCTCTCTCTCTCTCTCTCTCTCTCTGTGTGTGTGTGTGTGTATGTATGTATGTATGTGTATGTGTGTGCTTGAGAGACCAAGAGAGGGGTGACTAAGTCAACAGGCTAAATCAGAGCAGCAAGCTCTCTATAGTATTTTGGAATGACATTTTTAGCTTCCATTTTCTCCAAGGAGACACCATGCAGGCAATCCTGTTTGGTGGGCTAAAAAATTAAGATGGTATAAGACAGTACTTTCAAAAACAGACTTAAGTCTGCTAAAAGAGCCAGCTGGTCATGTAATGTAGGTATTGTTTACAGGAAGCACATTGTAATTCATTCCATCTCAATCCACATTCCATGGAATGCAGGTCTACAAAATTATGCTAAGGGGCATTGAATTTTTTCCCATTAACAATAGAAAGTCATTAAATATTTTTGAAAATTAATCTCCATGTCACTTCGGAAATTTTGTGAACATGGGATTGAATGCTAATACAAAGTCTAGGCAAATTCTGTAAGGTAGTATCAACACACATAAACTAGGGAAGATAAAATGAAATTGAAAATTCATATTTTAAGTTCAAACTGAAAAGACCTCATAACGGACTTAAGAGGTGGCTATTTAATTTATGGTATTATCAATTGCTGTGATATGATAGACGTCATTAAATGCAAGTGATATTGATTAGCAAGCCAAAAGATTTTTTTCTGAGTAAGAGAACTCTAGAACAAAACAAGCAAGCTAGTAGATATCTTTGATAGTTCTCTCCCATAGAGAAGCTAGAGAAGCACAGGGAAAAGAAAATAATCTATTCTCAAACTCTTTTTCTCAATCTTTTTTAAAACACTTTTAATGGTTCTTTGTGATTTACATATCATGCATTCCAACCAGTCTCATTCATTATCCTCTAGCCTCATACCTACCATTCATCCTTGCAACTGTCTCCTTAACAGAGATAAAAAAAAACAGTTTCACTGTGGAAGTTAGTTATAAGTGTGTCTCAATGTGTTCCACAGTATATCCTTTTGTCTACACATCTTTGCTTGCAAATGTTCATTGCAATGACTCATTGGTCTGGTACGAGGCCTCTGGTTTCTAATTATCAATACTGGAATCTCTTGTATATCGTGTTGTTTGCTTATGTTGTGAAGATCGTTCAGGCATTCCAGCAGTTCATAAATGGGGTAGATGTTGGGATGGGTTAATTCAAAGACCTGAGAGTTATCTGAGCTGGTCAGCCCTCAGCTATTCCATGCTCACACCTGAGCTCAGTCTGGCTGAAGTGCAACCCAAACACCCAGGGTCAACTCTACTGAGCTTAGCCTCAAATTCTTAATCAAAGAAAATTAAATGTTTTTTAAATATATAAATGATTAAAAATATCTTAGAGTAGAAAAGATCGAACAGTGCAAATGAAAAGCTATGAGTCATTTGGCCAGAGAGCCCTGGTTATTTTCAAAACACTCCTCATAGCCTCTGAATTTGTAGTTCAGCTTAGTAAAAACAGACTAATGTATTGCTCTGGGGTCACAATTAGGTGCTGTGGGCATAAATGTAGATAAGAAAAAAAATACTATTTTCATATAAAGTGTATTTCCCAAAGTGCATGATAACATGTTCAGTTGGTCGATGGTACTACAGTCCAAGATGGATGGTACTCTAAATGTTGCAAAACCCATCTGCATATCCCTTTGACTGTATTTGCTATAATGAGTTACAACTATATTTTCATGTGTTCATATCCTCCAAAGGACTGTGAGGTCCAAAAGTGTGAGATCTATGTCATGGCCATCTTTGCATTCCCAGAGTCTAGACAATGCTTGGCACACAGTAGGAGCTCAATAAATTAATAAATTCTGAGTTTTTTTCCTTTGGGTGAATCATTCTTTTCTGACTCTAGCATAATAAGTAATAAGAACATTTTCTAATGCTTCTAAGGTATTTAATAACATTATCATCTGTTTGGACTCTCCTATAGAAGTTTAGGGATAGTGGAAACTTTGAAGAATTATTCTAGGTTATTATCCTTGGAATTAAGAAATATTACTGTCACCTCTGTTCAAGATGAGGTAGAGTAAAAGAGCAAAAGATCATGGAACTTGAAATTGGAAGATGTGAGTGAAATGACAGGTCCACCATTTACTATGTGAAAATAGCAGACAACTCTCAGTTCTGTCATTTGGGAATGGTGGGGGTGGGATGAATGTGACATTTTCATAATTGTTGTGACATTCCAATTAGGCAAAGTATGATGTATATTAAGATTTTATGGAATTACTTGTTATATAGCATTATGTGGAATTTCATTCAAAAATGTGTGTATTTTATCCTTGACAGACAAAAAAAGTCATCAATTTGGTACATATACAGGGTTAGAAAAACAGTTGAGATTTTCAGTTCTTAAATAATGCAAACCAATATTTAGTGATTTCGAGCATTTTAAGCAAGAACGTGTCACCAAATGACTAAAAATGCCCTAAGTTTGTAATAGTTATACAAGTTAAGTTTTACAAGTTCTTTGGGGTAGAGAGAATTTTATAGCTCAGTTGACAAAGCATGATTTTGAATAGGAATGAGAATCTTAATCTTGTTTTGAAAATGTCTATTGTGTTATTATTGTGTAGTGTTTTATATTCCTTTTTAGTAAGTGTGGCAAAAAGAATTTCATAAATAGTGTCTTCTGCAAATACATTTTGCAAAGAAAAATAGCTATAAGTAGAGAACTAGAATGAATTGTCTACTCCTAGCTAAACTAAATAATTCGATCTCAGACACTTGGCAGAGTGAAAAATGAAGCCCTTCAACCTCATGGCTGACTCTAACTTTCTTTACCTAGCTAAGTTTCTCCTAGTTCTAAATGCTAATTAATTTATTTTTTCCATTTGATAACAATTATACATGGTAAACTAAAATTTTCACTCCATATACATAGAAATTGGGATTCAGTCTATTTACAACATTAATTCTAAATAAAAGTTTCTATTACTGCTTCCCCTAAGAAGACAAACAACTCAATTTAACACACACACACACACACACACACACACCTTTCAGAGCTGACTTCAGGGAAAAAAATAATGAGAAGGGCAGAGAATAACTTAGTTAAAATTAAGCATGAGTTTATTTGCACTGACATTTAGAAATTTTATGAAATAATCATATGCTTAGTTTCAATGAAAATAAAAGGTATTAATTAGTAATACCTTTCATTTGTTAAGTAAACATTGAGTGTGTCACTTGTGGCCAAGCATGATATAGGCCAAGCACAAGCGAGGAAGAAGACCATCCACTGTTGTTATAGAGCAAGAACACAGGGAGTAACCAGTTGATCATAATTGATGAATACATAATTTCAAATGTAGACAGTAAGTTTTCAAAGTAGAAAACATGAGGATGAGCATCTTAGGGAAATTAGCTTGGGAGAGCATGGAGAACTCTTGAAGTAATATGTGTCCTTAAAGTTAAAAGAGGGGTAGGAAATCATAGCTATAGTAGACTGCAAATCCAGGCCAAAAGGACCGTGTGTACAAGGATCCTATGGTCAGAAGGAAAAGGGTTTACTTAAGAATCTTAAATAAGAGGAGCTCCAAGATGGTGGTACCAGTGCACATTGTATCTGAGGGGCAGAGGATTTGAAACTCCAAAACTGATGAGTGGACTGGTGACTGGAGCCAGAGCACCAACTTTAAGGCTTCCCTAGGCTAGACTGGACAACCTTTGAACTGGGACAGATTGGATCCAGGCCCTCCACGGCTGTCTCTGGGGTCTGGGAGTAGCAAACTGTGAACCCCTGCATTTTCTCCTGCCCCGGCAGTGAGTGCTTAGCCCCAGGTCTGGGGACCTCTGCTTTAGCGGCCAAGGAGTGAACACCACCAGCTATCTGTGGGCCCAAATCTGAAAGTAGAGAACCATGAGCTCCCTGAGCTTTCCATATATGCCTGCCAGTGAGTGTGTGTAGAGCTCTAGCCCTGGAGACCCTCTACAGTAACAGCTAGACATTGGAGCCCTCACTGTGGACAACACCCCAACTGTGGACAACATCAGGATCCCAGGAACAGCATTCTCAACATTCAAGCCCCTCTTCTGTGGCTATTCCAGTAGAGTCCAGGCAAACAATTCCTGGAACCATGATGGTGAAATATAGACAGATCTGTGTGTCTGGCACATAGAGTCCGACAGGCCTGTGGTAATCTGAACAATTCAAGGCACCTTCATACAGGCACTGAGCCCCTAAACCAAGTCACCAGCTCCACCTGCACTTATGTTCCTACCTTCTAGGAATCTACACACTCCCCCTTCCACCTTCCATCAAGGCACACTTCCACCCACACTCTCCAAGCTTGCACATGTGCCTGTGACATTCCATCCTTAGCTGCATCTGAAACACCAACATCTAATCTCAAACCAGTGGACATCTCTCATCTTCCTGAAGAATACTCCAGACTCCAGACACAAGTGAGCCCAGTATGCAGTATAGGCTCCAGGAACAAACAGCAAAGGCTATGGACAATCAGATGGCTAGAGGTTGGAGTAAGAACAACCCAACAAAAATCAGAATATCATGGCTTCACTAGCAACCCTCAAATCAATAGATACTTTAATTAATCAGAAACACACAAAAAATGATCATGTATCTATGCTTGTCCAGTAATTAGAGGCACATAAAGAAGAAATGGACAAATTTCTCAAATAAATACAGGCAAATACAGTCCCCAAAAATAGAGGCATATGTAAAGGCACAAAAAGAAGAAACTAACAAAAATAGAGGTCATCATGGAGAGACAGGAATCCAAACTCAAAAAGATGGAGGAAATGTTTCAAGACATAAAAACAGAATTAGAATAAATAAAGAAAACACACACTGAGAACTTCCTGGAGATTGAAAACCTAAGGAAGAGAATGAGAACCACAGAGGTAAGCATGACCAATAGGATATAAGATTTGGAGGAGAGAGTCTCAGGTTCTGAAGAAACAGTTGAAGAAATCAATACATTTCTCAAAAAAGACATAGAATCAGAAAAGGCCCTGACACAAACCAACCAAGAAATCAAGGACACCTTGAAAAGGCAAAACCTAAGAATAATAGGAATAGATGAAAAATAAGATTCCAGGCTCCAAGGACCAGAAAATATTTTCAAGAAAACCATAGAAGAAAATTTCCCCAACTTGAAGAAAGAGATGTCCTTAAACATAAAAGAGGCTTGCATAACACCAAATAGACTACACCTAAAAAGAAATTCCTCCCACCCACATAATAACCAAAACACTACATCTACAGAAAAAAGAAAAAATATTAAAAGCAGCAAGGAAAAGAGGCAAGTAACATAAAAAAGTTAGACCTATCAGAATCAAATCAGAATTCTCAACAGAAACTATGAAAGCCATCAGATCCTGGGAGAATGTCATATAGACACTAAGAGACCACAGATGCCAACCCAACATAGATGGGTTTCAATCAACATAGATGGAAAAAACAAAATATTCCATGACAAAACTAATCTTAAACAGTATCTATATAGTAACCAAGTCTTAAGGAAGATACTAGAAGGAAAACTGCAATCTAAAGAAATCAACTGCACAAAAGAAAACATAGGATATAGATAACATCACAACAAAAATATCTAAAGAAAAAAGAGCACACAAGCAAACTATCACCACAGACACCACAATGAAAGGAACTAACATTCATTGGTCACTAATATTCATTAAAATCAGTGGATTCAACTCTACAATAAAAAAAAAAAACACTACAGAATGGTTGCAAAAACAGGATCCAACATTCTGCTGCATTCAAGAAACACATCTCTGAAACAAACATAGACACTACCTCAGAGAAAAGGCCTGGAAAGTGGTTTTCCAAGCAAAAGGACCCAGAAATCAAGCTAGAGTAGCCATCATAATGTCTAATAAAATAGACTTACCACTAAAATTAATCAAAAAATCTGAGGAGGGACACTTCATTCTCATCAAAGAAAAAATCTGCCATGAGGTAGATGTTCACAATCCTGAACATCTATGCCCCAAGTAGAAGGGCACCTGCATTCCTAAGTGAAACATTATTAAAGCTTAAACCACACATCTATTTCAACACCTTAATAGTGGAAGTTAGTAGTGGAAGTCAACACTCCATTCTCACCAAGGGAGAGACCATTGAGACAGAAGCTACATAGAGAAATAATGACACTTACAGAGGTCCTAAACCAAATGAATCTAATAGAGGTCTTCAGAACTTTCACCCAAACTCAAAAGAGTATACCTTCTGCTCTGCATCCCACAGAACCTACTCTAAAACTGATCTATAGTAGGACAGAAAGCAAGCCTCAGCAGCTATAAGAAGAATGAAATAATGTAAATACAATGGACAATCTTCTTGATAGATTCCATTTACCAAAGCTAAATGAAGATCATGTAAATACATTAAATAGTCCTATATCCCACAAGGAAAAAGAAGCAGTCATCAAAAGTATCCCTTACAAAAAAATAACATAGAGCCAGATGGTTTCAACGCAGAGTTCCACCAATCCTTCGAAGAAGACCTAACTCTAATACTCTTCAAACTATTCCACAAAATAGAAACAAAAGTAACACAACCAAACTCTATGAGGCTTGATACCTAAACTACACAAAGACACCACAAAAAAAGAGAACTTCAGACTTATCTCACTTATGAATTTTGGAGCAAAAATACTCAATCAAATACTCACAAACTGAGAACACATTAAAGATATCATCCAACATTACGAATTAAGCTTTATCCCAGGAAGACAAGGGTGGTTCAATATATGGAAATCCATCAATGTAATCCACCATATAAACAAACTGAAGAAAAAGAAATGATCATCTCCTTAAAGGTTGAAAAAGCATTTGGAAAAATCCAACAGCTGTTCATGTTTAAAGTCTTGAAAAGATCAGTGATACAATGTACATATCTATACATATCTACTATATATCTACATATATCTACTATATACAGCAAGCCTATAGCCAACATCAAACTAAGTTTGGAGAAACTTAAATAAATTCCACTGAAATCAGGGATTGAGACCAGGCTGTCTCCATACCTCTTCAACATAGTACTTGAAGTCCTAGCTGGAGCAATAGGACAACTAAAAGAGATCAAGTGTATGGAAATCAGAAAGGAAGAAATATCACTATTGGCAGCTGATATGGTAGTAGACATGAGTGACCCAAAAATTCTAGCAGAGAATTCCTTCAGCTGATAAACACCTTCAGCAAAGTATCTGGATACACAATTAACTAAAACAAACAAACAAAAAAAAACATAAGCCCTCATGTATACAAAAGACAAACAACCTGAGAAAGAAATTAGGGAAACAACACATTGAACAATAGCCACAAATAACATAAATTACCTTGGTGTGACTCTAACCAAGCAAGTGAAAGATTTGTATGAGAAAAACTTCTACAACGTGAATAAACTGTAATTAAGTAAAAATAAATATTTTTTTAAAAGAAAAGCTTCAAGTTTCTGAAGAAAAAAATTGAAGCAGATATGGGAAGATGGAAAGATCTCTCATGCTCAAGGTTTGGTAGGATTTACATAGGAAAAAAAGCCATCCTACCAAAAGCAATCTACAGATTCAAAGCAATTCCCACCAAAATACCAATACAATATTTTACAGACCTTAAAAGAACAATTCTCACTTTCATATGGAAAAACAAACAAAAAAGAAAACAGAATAGCTAAAAGAATTCTATATCATAAATGATCTTCTGGAGGTATCTCCTTCCCTGATCGCAAGCTGTACTGGTACTGGCATAAAAACAGAATGGTGGATCAATGGAATCTAATCAAAGATCCAGAAATAAACACACATAACTACAGATACTAGATTTTTTTTACAAAGAAGCCAAAACAATACAATGAAAAAAAGATATCATCTTCAACAAATGTTGCTGGTCTACTTTGGTGTCTACATATAGAAAAATGCAAATAGATCCGTATTTTTCACCCTGCACAAAAGTAAAGTCCATGTGGATCAATCCCAACATAAAACCAGACATGCTAAATCTGTTAGAAGGAAAATCGGAGAAGAGCTTTGAACTCATTGGCACAGGAAACAACTTCCTCAACAGAACACCAACAGCACAGGCTCTAATATCAACAATCAATAAATTGGATCACATGAAACTGAAAAGCCTATATGAACCAACAGAAGAAGTTAAACACCAACAAACCAAGTAATCCAATTAAAAATGTTGAACAGAGCTAAACAGAGTTCTCAATAGAGGAATATAGAATGGTAGAGACCCACATAAAGAAATGTTCAAAGTCCGTAATCATCAGGAAAATGCAAATCAAAACAACCCCTGAGATTTTACCTTACACCCATCAGAATGGCCAAGATGAAAAACTCAAGAGACAACACATGCTGGAGAAGTTGTGGAGAAAGGGGAACCCTCTTCCATTGCTGGTAGGAATGTCATCTTGTACAACCAGTTTGGAAATCAATCTGGTGCTGTCTTAGAAAATTAGGAATAGTGCTTCCTCAAGATCCAGCTATACCACTCCTAGGCATATATCTGAAATATGCTTAACTATACAGCAAGACATTTGCTCAACTATGTTCATAACAGCTTTATTTGTAATAGCCAGAATCTGGAAGAAACCTAGATGTCCTCAATACAGGAAAGGATACAGAAATTGTGGTATATTTACACAGTGGAATAGTACTCAGCAGTTAAAACAAGGAAATAATGAATTTCACAGACAAACTGATGGAACTAGAAAGGGTCATCATGAGTGAGGTAACCCAGAAGCAGAAAGACACACATGGTATATACTCACTTACAAATTGATCTTAGCCATTTAATATAGGATAAACATACTAAAACTTAAAGATGTTAAACAAGGAGGACTCTAGGGAAGATGCACAATCCTCATTCAGTATGGCTAATGGGATAGATATTGGAAGTGGGAGAAGACAGATAACGGGACAGGAGCGTACCATAGAGGGCTTCTGAAGGACTCTACCCAGCAGATGTGGAAGCAGATGTAGAGGGAGACTCATTGCCAAAGTTTGGGCATAGTGCAGGGAATCTTATGGAAAAAAAGGGGCAATAGAAAGACCTGGAGGGGACAAGAGGTATATAAGGAGACCATCAGGAGCAAAAAATTGTGGGCCCAGAGAGGCCTGCAGAGATGTATACTCCAACCAAGACCAAGCATGGAGAGGAGCTAAAATCCCTGATAAGATATAGCCCATAGACTGCTCAGTTTCCAAGTGTGTTCCCTAGTAAGGGGAGCAGGGGCTGTCTCTGACATGAACTCAGTGGCCAGCTCTTTGATCACCACCCCTTTTGGGGGTACAGCCTAGCCAGGCAACAGAAGGCTATGCTGCAGCCAGTCCTGATGAGACCTGATAGCCTTGGGTTAGATAGAAGGGGAGGAGGTCTTCTCCTATCAGTGGACTAGGGAAGGGGCATAGGAGGAGAAGACGGAAGGATGGTAAGACAGGGAGGAGATCATGAGGGGACTACAGCTGGCATACAAAGTGAATAAATTGTAATAAATAATAAATAAAATTCTTAAAATGAATCTTAAATAAGGCTAATCTATTTAAGACACAGAGAGAAAGAGCTTGGGAGAAACACTACTCAGAGACAGAAGACACTGGAGTACTTCGACACTTGTTAAGACATTGTCAATAACCCTGGTATGTAACATTTTAAAGAAACAGAGTAATTTATTTATATATTCAGTGTCTCTGTAGACTGATTACTGTTAATATGAAGTTTCTTAGGTGCTAAAACGTAGCAATAAATAAGAAAAAAAATGCATGACCAAATTTTTGTCCATCGGGTCTGCAAGGTGATAAAGGAGAATCTGCACTCATCTTCACTGTGAGGTGTGAGTTTTACAGCAGTTTCCTCAAAAAAAAATGATAGAGATTTTGAGTCTAAAACAATGGGGAGGGGTGAAATAGAGGAAGGTAAACAGAGCTATGGATATTAAAAGGTAACATGGATAGGTCTGAGTGATAGATAAGAAACTGGCTTGTGAGAAGGAAGACATCCCTATCTCTGAGCTGGTGAAGGTGACATTTACTGAAATGGGAAAGTCTAGAAGAGAAATGGGTTGCATTTACTCTTCTCTGTTGGGGGACAGTGGGCTATGGCCATAAATACAATCTCATAAGTTCAGTGTTGAACAGACTGACCTTCATGGAATATGCAAGTAGAAATATAAGTATATATTTGGACATTAAACCCTGGAATTCAAAGAAGCCTTGGCTAGACAAACTTTGGTATGGCCTGATGATAAATGAAATTTGAACATATTAAACTATATATTTAATGAGGCCAGAGTCTGTGTCTTCTTTTGCTCACAACTGGGAATTTATAACTCCAGCTGATACATTGAAGGTTCTCAGTATTTGTTTAACTGTGAAGATTTAACAAGTGAACTTAGAATCATTTTTAATATCTAAATATAAACTGTATTTCTAGCAATATTATAGCACCTTTTTGTTTCCTGTGCCAAAAATGGAAAACAAAAGTGAGTTCACTTAGGTTGTACAAAAAAATAAGTGACCTGAGGCATGACTTTCACGAGGACAAGTGTGGGTTTCTAAGTAATAATATTGGACAATGATCAAAACACATAGCATAGAAAACAGCAAAACAAGAAAAGAATAAGAAAAGGAGAAGATGGAATAGGAGGGGAAGGAGGAGGAGGAATTTCTTGCTGATATAGAACTGGCCAGAATAAAAGCTTCTGATAAACAAAAGTTTTGTTCCCACTTTGCTGTCTTTGACATGAGTTTCTTTTTCCTGATTTAGGTTTGGCGGAAGTTTCTATATAATTCATTTTCTTTGAAAGACTTAAACTAAAACTTGTCACCTTCGTCAACTCCCAGTTCTTTATTACAACAAATTGCTCCCTGCCTGTCCCTCAGTGGAAAACAAAGCTGTAAAATCTGGAAAGCTTTTATCAAATACTTTTGTGTACAGAATCCTTTTGAGCCTAGGCTGGAAAGCCACACAAAAAGATGTGTGTTTATTATTCGAATATTTAAAATCTAGTATTAACAACAGCATATTTTCAACCCATTGTTTACTGCATATGTGTATATATATGTATATAATTATATGTTACTAGTACTGAGGCACAAAGCATCATACATTAATATTTCTGAAGTTGAGATATATCCTCTAATAAATGGCATCTTCTTATTGTTTCCAGACAGACAGCATACATGATGTAGCTGCTGTTATATGCACATGGGAAAATTTGGGTGTTTTCCTCAGGATATGAACAGACAATTATAGCCCTTTGATATTTCAAGCAACAAACCATCTGAGGACCATTTTATGGAAGAATGTAAGGATTTTACCAAAAAAACCCTGTATGGACACTGGATGACAAAACCCAACTTCCAGAATTCACATCACATGTTGGAAATTCAGGAGCCAATGGAGTAACAAAATGTTCTTATTTTCCTCTCCACTTTGTATGTTTGAATCACCAAGTGGCATGTGAATAAAAAAGAAGAACATCAACAACTCTGAGCCTACAAACAATTGGGAATAAAAAGAATTATTACTCTAAGTGTACATATTTTAAGAGTATACTATTACATTTCTTTCATTCATACCTCCTATTTTATTATGCCCAAGTACAACAGATGATAAAAATACTATCTGTATAATTCTAAAGAAAAGCTTTCAAACAGTGCCAGCAGAAATTCTAGGTAATAAGAGAGATTTATACCACAGTTTAAATGTCTGGTTTCAATCCTACAAAAATAACCAATATGTAGTATGTAATATGTTTCCTATAATACATAAAATGTAACCTAAAAATCAGCAGCATCATTGACTCAATAAAACTGCTACATCATTGACTAAATAATGACTGCTATAAAGCACCAAATGCCATGACAACAAATAGTAGGGATCTTCACAATGTATACAACAGACTGAACAGTAACCCCCAAAAGATGAACAAAAATAAGACACAACTCCAGACAATTTGCCTTTTAATTCAAAGTTGGTTCTTTTAAACACAAAACAAAACTACTGACATAAATGGAGTCAGTGAGTTTTGGCAGACAGCGACTCTCAGGACAACTCTATAATAGTCTTAAATTTCCTTTGCTGGTAATTTCCTAATTACAATGAAGATATTTGTTCAAACAAAATGTAAGGCTACTTGTTACTTTAAGATCACTTCTTCCCAATCAGTGATAGATAAGAAACTGGCCTGTGAGAAGGAAGACATCATCCCTATCTCTGAGCTGGTGAAGGTGACATTTACTGAAATGGGAAAGTCTAGAAGAGAAATGGGTTGCATTTACTCTTCTCTGTTGGGGGACAGTGGGCTATGGCCATAAATACAATCTCATAAGTTCAGTGTTGAACAGACTGTCAGAGACAGTCCCTGTTACCATTACTATGGAACTCACCTGGACACTGAACTGTCATGGTCTACATCTGTGCAGGGGTTCTGGGTTATCTCCATGCATGGTACTTGGTTGGAGTATGAGTCTCTGGGAAGACCCCTGTGTTCAAATTTTCTAGTTCTGTTGCTCTCCTTGCGGAGTTCCTGTCCTCTCCAGATCTTACTATTTCCCACTTCTTTCCTAAGATTACATGCAATCTCCTCAAAAGTTGGCCATAAGTCTCAGCATCTGCTTTGATAGTCTGTAGGGCAGAGCCTTTTCAGAGGTCCTCTGTGGCAGGTTCCTAGTTTGTTTCCTGTTTTCTTCTTCTTCTGATGTCCATCCTCTTTGCCTTTCTGGATGGGGATTGAGCATTTTAGCCAGAGTTCTCCCTCTTGATTAGTTTCTTTAGGTGTACAGATTTTAGTAGGTTTATCCTATATTATATGTCTATATGAGTGAGTATATACCGTGTGTGTTTTTCTGCTTCTGGAATAGCTCACTCAGGATGATCTTTTCCAGTTCCCAACATTTACCTGCAAATTTCATGATTTCCTTGCTTTTTTATTGCTGAGTAGTATTCCATTGTGTAGCCTGCTCTTTGATCACCTCCCCCTGAGGGGGGAGCAGCCTTACCAGGCCACAGAGGAAGACAGTGCAGCCACTCCTGATGAGACCTAACAGACTAGTATCAGAAGGAAGGAAAAGAAGACCTCTCCTACCAGTGTGCTTGGGGAGGGTCATGTGGAGAAGGAGGAGGAAGGGAGGGATGGGGAGATGGGAGGGAAATACAGGGGGTATACAAAGCAAATAAAGTGTAGTTAATAAAAAAAATTAAAAATAAAAAAGGAGCTAGATGGAACAGGAGTACTTCCTCTATCGTTGGACTATGGAATAGGGATAAGGGAGAGAAAGAGAGAGAGGGTGAGACCAGGAGGAGATGAGGGAGGGGAGCTACAACTAGAATACAAAGTGAATAAATTGTAAACAATAATATTTGTAATAATAATAAAAGAATTTTAAGAAAAGGAAATATAAAGATCACTTCTTGCCAAAAAAAGTTATGTTTTAATATCATGAAGCATTGAGCTAATCCACATGAGTTAGCCTTGAAAGAATTTTCAATACACTTTTCTAGCCTCTTTGACCCATGAGGGATAATTTTATGCTTGAAGATCATTGTTTAATATAGTAGGTCATATAATCTACATAAATTTAAATTATAAACTATGATAATCTTTTTTAGATACATAAATCCAAACATGACATAGCTCACCTTTCTGGAATGTTTACCTCCACTCTGTTCAATATTCTAGAGTTAACATCTAGAAAACATGTAGGAGATATTAAGAGGAAGCATGTTTTGAGAAACAACAAATCCAGACAGTATATTAAGGCTTCACATACTATCCCATATAAACATCAGAGCTTCCTAGGAGATCAGTGGCTACATTTTTGTTGGTTTAAAGAAACATCCCTTTTTAGTCTAATTTAAGTAAGGCCTCATTGCTGAACTTCCACTACTACCACAAGACACATTTTAGTCTTCATGGGGACCTTAGCCACCAGGCAGTTTATTCCTTCATCTTAGCACCTAAAATCTACTTGTTTAGTGTTCTCTAAACTATTATTTTAAAATTAGATTTTTAACTTTTAGCCAAAGTGAGTATTACAAATAGCTAATTTTATGATGATCACTTCCACAGGAGACAGTTGTCATTGAACACTCTGACACAATGACACAGGTGAATTGCTCCTCAAGATAGGCAATAAAAAGTTTTCAAATAATTTTAAGCATATTACTTCAATATACAAATTGATCTGTTTCCTTTCTGATCAGACTCTCTAGTTTTTAGCATAGTTTTCTTTTACAGAAGCCCTTTCAGGTGCCATTGGATTAAGACAAGGAGTAAACCCACAGTACATTAACAATTTTCTTCCTATTTATTGGCAAACCTAGTTGTCTTTTCTACTCAATAAATTTCTTCTTTGATAATTGCATATACACATGCGTACACACATACACAGACACAAATTTATTACTCGACCTCCTAGTTTCTCTTCAATTCCCCGTACCTCTGTTGTTCCTGTTTCTCCTCTATAAATGACTATTCCACACGTGTCTTTTGCCTTGTAATTCACTAGCGGAACTTCGATGATATGCTTGGAATTAACTATTCGTGGGAACCTGGTGAACTCATCTTTGGGGATATAACTGAAGAAAATGACTGCTCCTTCCCTAGAATCCATCAATAGCCAAAATTTCAACAAGTAGAGATCCCTCTCTCTTCCATAATGACCATTGACGTTACCAACCTTTTCCTAGGCCCAGTGTAGGTAATCGCAGGTGCTATGAGATTAGGTTTGCAATAGCTCATAATCTGATGGCATTACCAGTACACGGGAGCATAATAAAAATGTAGGAGACAGAGCCTAGTTTTAGTGAAGGAAACAGGTTGCTGAAGATGTTTTTGGAGGGCTAGGTCTTATTCTAGTCCATTCTGTACACACTTTCTCCACTTTCTGGTTGACATGAAGTGAAATAATCTCCACCACTGCCTACTCATGCAATCATTATGCCCAAGTGCATGAAGACAAGTGATCACAGACTGAGCTCTCTGAAACCACAAGCCAATTTAATGGGTTTTTTTTTCACTTTAGCTATTTATATGCTTTTTTTTGTCACAACTATGCAGCAGTAACTAATCAAGCATCCCAGTCAATGAAGGCATTATTGGTCTGAGAGCTGTCTGGCAGTGTCACATGAATGGTCACACTGAGGTGACATCCCTGGAAAGCTAAAAAAAAAAAAAGAGAGAGAGAGACAAAGTGCATACTTAGACTATTCAATTAAATTATTTACATCACATCCACTGACATCCAGATATCTCCAGATTCTTCTTTTATCATCTTATAGCATAATGTATTGGCCCTTTTATTCTTTTACCAAGAAAGGAAACCATATTTGAATGAAGCAACCTAGCCATTAAATGCTTGAATAGCTGCCCTCTTGGGGCATTCCTTAGCTCTCATTGCTCATTTAGTCTCCTTTTCATAATATCTAATTTACCAATACTACAGAGGCCATGATGTCCTTGAGAAAGGAGAAAAAAAAACACCAAAGAAAGTTTTCTTGAAATAGCCCTTTAAAATATTCATATTTAACCTGCATTCATTATTTCCATGAAGGGACTATCAAAATGAACTCCATAGTGGTGAGTCTAGATATTATATGCACTTAGTTTTTAAGATACTCATACCAAATAAAAAATTAAGGGTCATATGGTATCATTGTCTGATTTTAATTGGTTTGTTTACCTCAGGAGACCCTAGGGGTAGCCTGGCAAGTTACTGGAATTTCAGGACTGTATGTAAGACTGAATCTCATGGCTTACCAACAGGCACGCATGTGCAACTATATAACCAGCTATAGAGCATAAGGAACCAAACTGGAGTCTCACCCAGAGCAGCTAATAAGGACACAGATAACCAAAACCACAAGGAAAAACTGTTTTGAAGAAGGGGGACGATGACTAGAATTTAAGTATCTTACCACCAGAGGTCATCTACACATGAGATAAGCAGATGGATAAGATTAGTATATGGAAATATGAACCACAGTATAGCTGGACAATGTTGGTAGCATGAGCAATCTCAATCACTTTGTAAATTGAGATATGAGAACTCAAAATTGCTTCTGACTCTTCTTTAAAGTATAGCTTATGTATAGTGCTCGGGTCACATGTGCATATTCAATCTATATGGCTTCTGATTAGAATATCCTTCAGCCTTTTGTGTCACATCGGTCCCTATTTTTCAGACTATTTCAATCCACAATTTTCTGAGCTCCAACAGCTCTTGTAATGAACATATCTTATACTGTTTCTCTATCTTTCTTCCCTCTCTGTCTCTGTCTCTGTCTCTCTCTCTGTCTCCGTCTCTCTCTCTCTCTGTCTCGCTCTCTCTCTCTCTCTCGCACACACACACACACACACACACACACACACACACACACACACACTGTTTTATTGAAATTTCTTATTTCTTCAATAAACACCATGACCAAAGCAACTTTGGGCAGAAAGAGTTTATTTCATCTGAAAGCTTGTAATTCATCATGCAGGGAACTCAGGGCAGGAACTGGAGGCTGAAATTGAGACAGAAGACACAAAGAAGTGCTGCTTACTAGCTTGCTCTTCGTGGCATGTTCAGGCTGCTTTCTTTGATTTTTTTGTTTGCTTGTTTGGTTTTTTGTTGTTGTTGTTTTTGAGACAGGGTTTCTCTGTGTAGCCTTGGCTGTCCTGGAACTCATTCTGTAGACCAGGCTAGCCTTAAACTCAGAGATCTGCCTGCCTCTGCCTCCTGAGTGCTGAGATTAAAGCACTACCTAACACTACCCAACATCACTACCCAACCCCAGTCTGCTTTCCAAGACCACCTGCCTAGGCATAGTACAACAGCAATCAATGATTAAGAAAATGTCTCCAGACTTGCATACAGGCCTATATATATATTTTTTTCTTTTGAGACTTTGTAGCCCTGTCTGGCCTGAAATTCACAGGCTGCACCAGGCTGACCTTGAACTCATAGAAATCTGCCTGCTTCCTCCACATTGTGTCAAGTTGAAAAACAAACAAAAAACAACTAGGACACATAATATACAATGTAGTGTTATTTTTCAAATCTATACATCTCATCTTCTAAAATAACGTAGAAGCCCCTTAAGGGCAACAGATGTGTGAATATATGCTTTTTATTCTTCCCTTATTTTTTCTCAGCACAGTGTATAACACCTACTAATTTATCAATAAATGCAACTTAACAAGATTTGCAAATGAGTCACAAAATAGCACTACCTATATTTGATATTTATAAAGCAAATGATGTAAGATAATGGTATTGGATAATTTCTTGATTAGAAAAATAGAAAGAGGATCTTAAAACTCTGGAGTTATTTGTTGAATTGGGACCATACAATACCAAACACTCACTGAATAAAGTAAACTAAATTGACTTGAAATTTTGATACGAGCACCTTGACCTGGCTTGCAAACTCCCAGACATGGCAGAAATCAATATGATTTTAGAGGTTGTAATTAGGAACAAGTTTGGTGGGGTATGTGTTTACCAGCAAGCTGCTAACAAAAGAGGAGAAATAAAAATTTAGCTTACAGCATTAGAAAATAAAAATCAATGAGAAAACACACTTGTGTAGTGTTCATTTTAAAACTCTAATTTATTTGTGGTATTTACACATCTACCTACCTTTTACCAACCCCAAACCATGGGTAGAAGAGAGAGAAGGTTAGTGGGAAGAGGGGGCACAGATCCATTTTCTTCTCCTAGCTATATAGGGTCAGTGTTTTCTTTTAGGGCTATACCAATCTCCATCAACAGCAAATGTAGCCAGCAGTCTTCTCCAAACCACTGTGCCCAAGAGTGTCTCTCTCAGTCTGTCTGCTCCAAATCACCACAGTCTCCACACATCACCATTGCACACCACCTCTTCTTTTTCTGGGCTCTCATATTTATATATTTCTCTGAGTCCTAGACCATGTACCAGCTGTCAAGGCCATACCCAAATGAAACAATTATCAGCTGTGGACAAACTGAAGCCCAACTAAAATCCTACACTTGGGATGAAAACAAAAACTTATTTACATAGCATAATTGAGTTTACAAAGAAACCAAGACTTCCATTACACATGTGTTTGGTAGAGTTTATTAAGTACACCATCAAATGCAATTACATTTTATTGATGACAATCCCCATAAATTATGTCTTCAAAGTACAGCAAGTTATTAAGGAGTGGTCTAACTCCCTAGAGAAAGGAGGACCCGTCCAAAAATCTAAGACAATTTTTATGGTTTTGATCTTAAGTATCTCCCAAATGTTCAAAAGCAAAAGGCTTGGAGTCAATGTTGTGGTATCATTGGTATATAGCAGAAACTTTGGGAAGTAAGGCCTAGGAGAAGTTATTATTTTACCTTCCAGTAGCTATGAGGTAATAGTTTTGTTCTAGTACATGCTCCCACCATAAAGGACTACCTCACCAAAGGCCCAAAAGCAATAGGGCAAAGAAATTTTTGAGTGAAACCTCTAAAACTCCTAGTCAAATAAACTTTCCTTCATTGTGTGGTTCATCTTATGCACATTTTCTAAGTCTTAGAAAGGTAAGTAACGCCATATTTCTCAAAATACTTTCTCCAGATTTCTGGGTAGACCTTTTAAAGAAGAGGCATCTCAGTCTCACTGTAGTAAATCAGAGTATTTGTGAGTGGGGTTTTGGAAACTGCACTTCTTAACAGTGTCTAGCCTCTGGGTCTTAACACATTACACATATAATAAGCTCCTATCAAGCTTATTAGAACAAATAACTAGGCCCCATCAGCAGAGGTTCTGGTGTAGTAGGACAACATTTTAATTTTCTTACAAACTTTGAGGTGATACACTGCTGGTACATGTACCATGTTTTGGGGATCAAATGATGAAAATAATACTTACACACTTGCTAGACCTGACATCAGGCAGTTTTTGCTTGGTTTGGAGTGAGTCAGGAAGTTGGAGAGGAAGCAATGTGAGGCCTTTTGGTAAGAAAATAATATGGACAAGACACTATGGGTCATTGATCAAGCTCAACTACAAAAGCTAGGCCTGGAACAGAATAAGACTCTGAAAGAAATTTAGATGCTCCTGTAAACATTCCAAGCAATAAAAATGTATCTGGGAAAAATACTCAAATACTAATGTGCTTATCATTAATCAGATGTTGATTTATTTAGATACATATGTTGGTATGCACATTCTTCTGTTTTGTTTTACAAACAAAAATAAATTCATGCTAAGTATATATTTTTAATCTATGTGTTTGTTTACTTTCTTTGCATGCTGTTTCTGCATTCTTAATTGATGGCACATTTGGATACATTTAAATATAAACACACAATTCATTTTATTCTTCCAAATATCTGGATGATAGTCTTTAATGGGATATACTTTTACTTAACCTTTTTCTTTTATTGTAAATTTAGGTCCTTTCCAGTTTTCTCTATTACAAATAAATGTTCTGTAAGTTTCATATTCCTTCTCTGAAAGGGTTAACTAAATTGGGCCAAAGGATGGGAGGGCAGTGTAGAGAGAGATAATTACCACTAAAGTCCTTTTGAAAATGCTACATGGAAATCTACTATAGAAACTTCATAATCTATATATGTGTATGTGTTTATATAAAATAAAATTTAATAAAGTTATTCTAAAATGAAAGACAATACCTCAACTACATATACTGTGCTAGCAAATAAAAACCATAATATCAGAAACAAATCCCTCTTTTTTGAGTTGTTGACCAATGATGGCACATGGACACTTTCCCAAAGCATTATTGCCCATAGTGTAACAATAAAATTCTATTGCTGAAGGTGATGCATACTTGAGTCACAAAAAAAAGTGAAGAAATCAAGCTGGTACTAACCTAGAAGCTCCATCATTGCTGGCTAGTGTTCATGGTGCTGAAAGATGCTATCTGTGCTCCTAGAAGAAAAAAGTAATCTTTAATCTTCTCTAGCTGTGAAACCTGTAAGCTATAACAATGTCTGGCTTATGAAGATATGCCTCTTGTGAAATAATGGCATGAATGCTATGGAAGTAACCTTCTAATTTCTGTTTGGATCTAAGGCTGGCACCATTAGATGGAATTCATTCCTAGCACTATTAAAAAGCCCAAGAAACTGTGACTAGATAGGTTATATGCGCTAGGAGGGAACTTAATTCTGTTATTCTGCTAAACTGATATAGTATTAAAATGGTTCCTAATGACTTTTTACCATACACATAGATCAGAGCACATTTCAGTCCTTACCAGAGAAGTCTTTCCTTTCAGTATATCATAATTAACACTGGTCAGTATGAAGAAAATAAAAAAAAATATGGAGTGTCTAGCCTTAAATAGGACATTTATATCACTGCCCTCTGCCAAGGCTCAGATATGGATCTGCACAGAAGAGGGCAGGAAAGTTTGCAAGAGCAAGAGACAGTGAATAACAACAAGGAAAAGATGCTTTTCAGACAAAGGAGGGTAGATGTGCATATATACTCACAGAGATAGTGACAGCAGAGACAGCATACATAAGGCCTGTGCATGATCTAGCCAGACAAAACCCCAGACTAGAAAAGGAAAGGTAGTCATTAATTCGCACCACTGACTGAAGAGTGATTTTCAATTGATAGCTTCTGGGAGAGGGAGAATCAGATTTCTGTAATGCTTTGACACCTGCTAGGTTGATCACACACAAGGTGCAGCCCCCACTCCAAGACTTATTGGGCAATACAAACTATTTCTTGGGGAAAGAAGATGAAAGAAAGAAAGAAAGAAAGAAAGAAAGAAAGAAAGAAAGAAAGAAAGAAAGAAAGAAAGAAAGAAAGAAAGAAAGAAAGAAAAAAGAGTGAAAAGAAAAAAGAAAAGAAAAGAAAAAAGAAAGTTAGGGTTCTTTAGAGTCACAGAACTTACGGAATGAATATGTGGGTGTGTATAAAGGGAATTTATTGGAATTCATACGTATAAAGGAAATTTACTGGAATGGCTTACAGGCTGCAGTCCAACTAACCCATCAGTGGACATCTGTGAATGGAAAGTCCATGAATCTTGTAGTTGCTCAGCCCCATGTGGCTGGAAGTTTGAGCTGGTCTTCTGTATAAGCTGAAATGCTGAAGAAGTAGGCTCCGACGGATGTGCTTCCAAAGTGCAAGCAGGTAAAGAACAAAGCAACCATCCTTCTTTTGTTGTCCTTCTATATACTTCCAGCATAAGATATGGCCCAGATTAAAGATATGCCTCAAGATCTGGATTAAAGGTGTGTGTTGATCTGGATTAAGAGCATGTATCTTCCAGCCTTGAGATCCAGGTCACAGATGTGGCCTCCATTTCTGGATTGTAGTTCATTCCAGATACAGTCAAGTTGACAAGTGACAATAGCCATCATAGGGAATGCATATGTTTAAAGAATATTACATTAAATTCATAAATAATTAATAAAAATGTGTATGAATATTTTGTTGGCATGTATGCCTATATGTCATGTATACACCCAGTGCCCTAGAATGTCAGAAGAGGAGAAAGATGATGAACAAGAAGCGTTTTTTTCACACTGTAAACAGTTTGAGGGACAGTGTCTCACTCTGTAGCCCTGGATGGCCTAGAATTTGCTTTATAGACTGGTTGACCTCTAATTCACAGAGATCTGCTTGCCTCTGCCTCCTGAATGCTCAGATCACAGGCATGTGTCACCATACCTAGTTTTATTCTTATTTTTATGGTTTATTTATTTTTATTCTATATGGGTCGGTATTTTGTCTATATTCTCGGATGCCAGAAGAGGGTGTCCAATCCTCTAGATCTTTAGTCACAGATGTTTATCAACTACCATGTTTATGCTTGTACTTGACCCTAGGTCCTCTGGAAGAGTAGCTAATTCTCTTAACCGCTGAGCTACCTCACTAGGCCTTAATTATTTTAAACAATTTTGTATGTGAGAATTGTATTTATATTATTTTCCTCTTCCCTTTCCTCCCTCCATTTCTTCTTATGTCCCACTCACTTCTTAAATTCATGGCTTCTTTTTCTTTAATAATAATTGTTACGTACATGATATCTATTTAGGACTGACCTCTTGGAATTGGATAGCCTATCAAGGGGCTTAACTCTGACAAAGACTGATTTTCCCTCTTCTTGTAGCCATTAATTTCCTATAGCTCTTCTAGGGTGAAACCTCATGAGAATTTCCACACTGGCAGGTCAAGTGGCTTTTGAAATTTTTAGGTATTATTTAGGCAACTATATTGTTAAAGTTTCCAGGATACTGCTGTCATATCTAGAAGACACCAACTCTCAACAGATGTCCCATTCCAGTTCACTAGCTCTTGTAATTTTCACAACTCCTTTTCAACACTATCCCTTGAGTCTTAGACATATGGGTTGAGTTGTAGATCTATCAACTGAGAGTGGGAATCTCAGAGTCGGTTGTTTTCTCAATTTTGACCAGTCTGTCTTCTCTGAAAGAAGCTTCTTTGGTGAAGGGTTAGAGCTACTCTGATCTGTGGGTATAAGGATAAGCATTTAGAATGCAACTAGAAATTACACTGGTTTAGTGAAGTGACAGCAGTGAGTTACTCTCTAGGGTCTGTCACCTCACCAGCCACTGGTAGTAGACAAGATTTACAGTACCAGGTATTAATTCCTTCCTGTTGGCCAGGTCTTACAGTCCAATTAGATGGCTATTGGTGATGCCCAAGATTTAAACACCACTACCCTACACTTTGGGATATGTAACCATTCTTATAATTGTCTGTAGGCATTGCAGGAGCTAGGATTGCTTTTTACTCATACAGGCTTTCATACTTCCTTCTGCTACTATAAGCTAGTCCTCAAGGAGGAAGTTTCCAGATCCATTTCAGCTCAGTTCTTTTTTTTTCTTTTCTAATTGTTTTATTTTTTTCTTTATTAATTACACTTTATTCACTTTGTATCCCCCCTGTGGTTCTCTCCCTCCTCCCGTCCCAATCCCTTCCTTCCTCTACCCTCTGCATGTATGCACCTCCCCAAGGCCACTGAAAGGGGAGGTCTTCTTTTCCTTCTTTCTGATCCCAGTCAATTAGATCTCTTCGGAAGTAGTTGCAGTGCCTTCTTCTGTGGCCTGGTAATGCTGCTTCCCCCTCAGGGGGAGGTAATTAAAAAGCAGGCCAATCAGTTCATGTCAGAGACAGTCCCTGTTCCTATTACAATGGAACCCACTTGGATACTGAACTGCCATGGGCTACATCTGTGCAGGTGTCTTAGGTTATCTCCATGCATAGTCCTTGGTTGGATCTTATAAGTCCTTTGTATAAGCTGTATGGTGTCTTTGGTAACAGGGTCTTGCTTTCAATTTCTGGAAGACAACCAAAAGTAATGGCAATAGTCTGCATTGTTTTGGGGATCTCTCAGCCTCTCCTGGCCCAAAGGAGGTTTCCTTTGACTATCACTGGGTTTATTTTTGTTTTTTGTTTGTTTATTTGTTTGTTTGGTTTTGGTTTTAGTTTATGTTTTGAGCTATGGCTCTCGAGGTACCTTTGTCACTAAACTATATAAACACATACACTTATATATGTGTCATTTTATGTCAAAAAATATGATTTGCTATGGCTTTTTCAAACATCCATAGTGTTACTAATCTTACTTCCTGCTTAATAATAATAATAAACATTTTAAATGGTTGTATGATTCTGTTTATAACAATAAACATGTACCACCATGCCTGGTTTAAGTATTCTTTAGAAAGAAATGTAAATCCTCAAGAAAATAACAAGCTAGAAAACAAAAAAATAAAACACAAAAGCATAATTTATGTAAAATTTATTTTTCTTAAAAATGTTGAAACTAAACCTCTAAGCAATGATAAGGTAGAGCTTTTACGGATAACAAATAAATGATCAAGTCATTGTGATGTTAGAGAAAAGACCACAATTAGTAAAATTAATTTTAAACAAAGTAAAAAATTACATATTTAATTATATACATGAAAATATTAACACTATATCAACAACATAGCTTCCTAAACAGAACTTGAACAAAGACTATGGGAACAGACATGCTAACATGGAAGGAGGAAATTTCTTGTTTCCTCAATCCTAGACAAATAACTATAAGCAACTAGGGAATACTGAGAGTGAGAGAAATAGCCTTCCATGAAGAAGAGCCCTCCCATATAGTTATCCAATACCAAATAGTCAGTCAAGAAACAAATAAATGTGTGTGTGTGTGTGTGTGTGTACTGAGGATATTATGTTTGTATATTTGGAAATATAATTCACAATTTTTTAAAACAAGGCCAGAGGCCCTGAACTTGAGAGAGAACAAGAAGAGGAAAAGATACATGAAAGACAATGACTTGGAGAAAAGAAAGGGAAAGAAGAAAATGATATACTTGTACTTTAATTTTTAAAGATAAAAAAAAAATTAAAGATAACTGGAAAGGTAGACATGAAAAAAAAAAAAACCTAGAGTGTCCAAATGAGCACAGAGTAAAGTCAAACAAAACAAATATGCCATTTATTGCTTCAACTTTATGCAAAATAAGAGAGTAAAAACTAATGGTTAACCTCAACTACTTAATGCATGCATAAAGAGCATAAAATAAAACCATAGAGGAAGTTTAAAAATAAAGCCATAGAGCTAGATGTACTAATGCATGCCTATAAACTTAGTAACTTAGACACTGAAGCAGGAGTGGACATGTTTGAGGTAAACCTAGACTTCACCTTAGCAACCTCATAAAGACTAGCATAGCTTTAACACAAAAACAGACATAAAACCTGATGTAATTGAGTAAGGGAACTAATAAATAAGCTCAAACAGCTACAGTCATCTGATTTTTACTGAAACAGCTAAAATGAATGATCTCTTCAATAAATGGCTCTAGGAAAACATGAATATCCACTTATAGAAGAGTGAAAACAGATCGACATCTCTCACTGTGTACTAAAATTGATTCAAAATGGATCAAGAGTCTTAATGTAAGATATGAATTGGTTAAAAGAAAAGTTAGAAAAAACAATTCAAGATACACGCATAGGCAAGCAATTTCTGAAAATAACTTTAACAGCTCAGGAAATAATACCAAGAATTGATAAATGTGGTTGTGTAAAATTATAAAGGAAACAATACCTACAAAATGCGAGAAAATTTCTGCTAGCTATACATTTGACAGAGGTATAATATCTAAAAATAAAGAACTGAAAACAAAGCTAAAACTAAAACTGAAAACAAGGTAATTATCAAATGCTTAAGTACAATCAGCAATAAAAGAACATATAAACAGTTCAGTATCCTTAGCCATCCGGCAAACACAAGTCAAAACTGCATTGATATTTCATTTCACCTCAAAATGGATATAATTTTGAAATCAAATACAGGATTTGAGAGAAGGTTCATAGATTAAGAGCACTGGCTGTTCTTTCTGACAATCCAGGTTTGATTCCCAGCATACACGTGGCAGCTCACAAAGATCTGTAGCTCCAGACGAATGGGATCCTGATCCGATGCCCTTTTCTGGTCTCCCTTGGGTGGCCATGCATGGAAGTGGTGTATATACATACGTGCAAGGAAAACACCCATACATATAAAATAATTTTTAAATTAAAAAGAAAGAAAATAAATGCTGTTGCTGCTGCTACTTTAGATACTAGAAAATTAAAAGAACTCCATGCTCTTGGATTGGTAGAGATAATATTGTGAAAATGGCTACCCTATCAAAAGCAGTCTACATATTTAATACAAACTGTATCAAAGTTCCAGTGAATTGAATTGCTATCTTGTTTTAATTTACATTTCTATAGCTACTAATGAAAATGAGTGTTTTTTCAAATATTTTCAGGCACTCAAACCATTTCTATTTTGATTTGCGAGTGCATATGCGTGTGTGAACACATTTAAAAACAAAATCAAAACTATTTAGGAAAAAGAAGGAAACCAGTGGGACAGGAAGAAATTAAAATGAAGTAAATAGAGTGGTTAAGTATCATCAAAGTACATGATAAACTTAAGGGAAATATGTGTATAAAGTTTGTCAATGTATACAATAAATACACACCAATAAAAAGATAGCATGAATAACATTTAAAATTAACATAAGAAATATATTAATGACATAAGAAAATATATACAAAAAGCACAAAGCAAAAATGTTCTATTCCCATTGACACAAAGCAAAACAAGCTTTTATTTTAATTGTGAGGCATAAATTGAAACATGGTTTTCAAAGTAAAGAAAGAATTGATACAAAAACATAGTCTTAAAAGATCATGAATCATAGACTTAAATGTATCAAATAATAGAATCTCTAAATACTCAAATAATACAATCTCTAAATACATAACACAAAACCTATTACAAGACAAAACTTATAAATCTCCTATTAGGAGAGCATTAAATATATTTCTATTATAAGTTGATATATCAAACAAATAAAAGATAAGAATATAGAAAATTTAACATAGTGTGTGTGTGTTTATGTGTGTGTGTTAAAAGAATGACAGACACAGAGAGAGTGAAAGCAGCAGAGACACGGAGTTAAGCAAATTAGATCAGTTAACAGTTGACCAATGTGCCACAAATGATATCTCCAAATATAAGAAGCTAAGCATTGTTCACATCACAGTTTTAGCCAGAATACAATGAAATTAAAAAATGACAAAGAAAAATCATCTAGTACTAAAAGTAATGTTCTCTATATTCAGAATCCTTTTTAGACCCAGTTCTTAACAAAATTAAAACACCTTTTTTCCTTTAGAATACATTCAGAGAAACTTCCTTTTTGAAGTTGTGGGTAACATGTCATTGTTGCTGTGCAGGGAAAGTCACTTTGGACACCAGTAAATGTTGTTTATTCAATATTATTGCTTTAAAACCATGGAGAGAAACACTAAAGCAAACAAACGTTCTGTCTGTTACAACTATGTAAATTACCAATATGTAAATTCTAATTTATTCTATTTTCAATTATATTTTATTAACTTCACCTCTGGGTGAAAATAGTTTCTTAGCTTTACAAATAAAATATAATTGTAGGTTCTTTTAAAGTATGTAGAATTTTTTTATTAATTACACTTTATTCACTTTGTATCCCCCCATAAGCTCCTCCCTCCTCCCCTCCGGGTCCCACCCTCCCACCCCCTTCTTCACCCATGCCCCTCCCCAAGTCCACTGATAGGGGAGGTCCTCTTCTCCTTCCTTCTGATCCTAGTCTATCTGGTCTCATAAGGAGTGGCTGCATTGTCATCTTCTGTGGCCTGGTAAGGCTGCTCTCCTCTCAGGGGGAAGTGATCAAAGAGCAGGCCAATTAGATTTATGTCAGAGGTAGTCCCTCTTCCCATTACTATGGAACCCACTTGGACACTAAACTGCCATGGGCAACATCTGTACAGGGGTTCTAGGTTATCTCCATGCATGGTACTTGGTTGGAGTATGAGTCTCTGGGAAGACCCCTGTGTTCAAATTTTCTGGTTCTGTTGCTCTCCTTGTCGGGTTCCTGTCCTCTCCAGCTCTTAATCAAGACCTAAGATTCTTACTGTGTGTGTGTGTGTGTGTGTGTGTGTGTTTGTTGTTGTTGTTATTGTTTTGGTTTTGTTATGTTTGTTATTTGTTTGTTTTTGAGACAGGGATTCTCTGTGTAGCCTTGGCTGTCTTGGACTAGCTTTGTAGAACAAGGTGACCTCAAACTCACAGAGATCCGCCTGTCTCTGTCTCCTGAGTGCTGGGATTACAAGTGTGTGCCACCATGCCCGGCTACTAGGATTTTTATTTAAAGATAAATTATAAATAAAACTTAAAATGATTAGGAGTGAATTTCCACACACACACACACACACACACACACACACACACACACAAATGGTACTTTAAACCATAGTTTCAAATATTTCATAGATTTAAAGTTAAACATTAATTTTAATGTTAATATTTAAAGTTAAAGTTCACTGTGGGTGTCTTAGTCATTTTTCTATTGCTGTGGGGAAATACCATAACCACTGCAACTCTTATAAAAGAAATAATTTAATTGGAGGTTTGATTACAGGATCAGAATCTTAGTTTATTGTCACCACAGCAAGGAAGCATGACTTTAAGGAACACTGCATCAGGTAGGCATGGTGCTAGAGAAGTAGCTAATAGTTACACCATAATTCATAGGTTGAGAGAGAGACTGGGTCTGGAATGCCTTTCGAAACCTCAAAGCCTACTCCTAGTGTCACACTTCCTCTAAAAAGGACATACATACTCCAATAAGGCCACAACTTCTAATCTTTCTCAACTAGTACCATTCCCTGGTAGCTAGGCATTCAAATATATAAGCCTATGAGGGTCATTCTTAGCCAAACCACCACAGATGAAAAATTAGAAAAATCACGTAATTAAGTTTAAAGTATGAGCAGAAAATATATGTAAATGAAAAACAAGGGGAAGCAAGTCAATATAATTTTATATGATGCTTAAAATAAATAAGACCAAAAATTTTTCTAAAACTGATCAAGGAATGAGGAAAAATATAAAAAAATAATTTTAAGTAAGTGATATGTAACCACCAGCATAAATTTTAAAATTTTAAATCTCAGTGATCTATTTTATCCACATCAGAATTGAAAATAGGGTTGGGAACACCTACAGGAAGAAAGAATGAGTAAGAAACCTGAATATTGAACAAATAAATGAAGAGATGGTCCCTCATTAAGAAGTAACGTGTGGGAGGGGCGGAGCCAAGATGGCGACTAGCACACACAGTTTCTGAGCTGTGGAAGAGATAAAGTTCTGAGTTGGTGAGTGGAAGGACTTCTGAAGCCAGGGAAACGACAACAGAGACTTTCTAAACAACAGGGAACATCACAGGAGGTGAAAACCTTGGTCTCAGGTCACCCGGGGACTTGTTTGGGGAAGGTGAGAAACGATCCTTTGATCTCCCGGCACTCCCCTCCCCCAGACCTCCCTCCTCCTTGGCACAGTGGACTGGTGTTTCTCAGCGCAGACCTAACTGCCTGGGGCCTGAAGCCACTGAGGCCGAGCCCCAATCCCTTTATCAGCAAGTGCCAACAGTACCTGTCTCGGAGTCTCAGATTCGCGCAGCAGCTGCACCATCCTCCCAGGGCTTGAGTCTGCTAGACGCCATACTAGCTCCTCAGGAGCGCCATCACTGACGGTATGGCCCGCCCAATCCCACAGTGACAGAGAATATGATATATACTCACCAAAAACCAGGCAGAAACACCATACAAGCTAGACACACCAGGCACTGGGCCTCCGAAGCTTGGAGAGCACAGTGAAGAGACCCCAGGACTTCCCAGAAAGCATCTGGACTAGAAACCCAGTCTCCAGTTACAGCGGGACTTTCTAACCTGGCGGCGGAGCAGCACTGAGCTGGCGGGGCATATCAGCCCTCCAGTTTAAGACTAACCAGGGCCAAACCAGAGAACAGAAAGCCTGGTTACTCCGATTCCTACTGACGTGACCACCCTGAAATCTCCAGCTGCAGCAAGACCTCATAACCTGGCAGTGACAGCAGCACGGAACTGGCAGAGCACATCAAAGAAGCAGGGCCAAACCAGAGAGCAGAGAGCCCGGATACCCCAATCTCTGCCAAGTGACCTGGCTGTAAGTGAGTGCACCCTTGAAAATCTGCAGATACCCAGATCCTGGGTCTTTCTAAAACAGAAGCCAGGCGTCGAAACCCCCTCCCACCCATATACCCACTTTGGGAAACAGAGGGGCACTTGGGACATTGAAGATCCTGCTCAGTGGGTCTAATTGAGGAGTTAAGGCAGTTAATGCCAGAAATTGCTCTGTGATCATCACTAGCACCTGCAACATATACATTGCAGAGCCCCTCCCACACACTCAAGGGTTCAACATTAGCCATCACACTGTCCCTCCAGACACACGCCCAGGCACACTTACAAACACACACACACACACACACACACACACACACACACTTGCATTTGCCCCATTTGCGCCTGCGTACTTTCCTCCCACAGGTACAGCTAGTCCTCAGCACACGCTAAGGACACGGGACCTCTCTCAGCTTCCTGAAGAATTCTCCAGACTCCAGAGAGAGACAGTTACCAGTCTGATCTGCGGAATCCAAAAACAAACAGGGAAGGTCTCAGATAAGCCAATGGGCAGGGGTAGGTGAAAGAACCTTCCAACATAAATCAGGACATCATGACTTCACCAGCAAACCCCAAAATTGATGGATACTCCAATTCATCAGAAGCACAGGAAAATGACCTTACAGCCATGCTTGCTCAATTATTTGAGGCTCATAAGGAGGAAATGAACAAATCTTTCAAAGAGTTGGCCAGTCAATTTGAGGTAAAGAAAGAAGAAATAGACAAAACCCTTAAAGAAACACAGGCAAACATAGCCAAACAAATAGAGGCACAAGTAGAGAAAAAATTAGTGGCACATAAAAAGGAAATGAACAAAGAAATAGAGTCCATCGTAGAGAGACAGGAATCCAAATTCAAACACATGAAAGAAATGGTGCAAGGCATGAAAACAGAATTAGAATCAATAAAGAAAACACAAAATGAGAAAACCCTTGAGCTGGAGAACTTGGAGAAAAGATCAGGAACCACAAAAGTAAGCATCACCAACAGAATACAAGAGATGGAAGAGAGAGTCTCTGGAGCTGAAGACACACTTGCAGAAATTGATACTTCTCTCAAAGAAAAAGTAAAATCAGAAAAGTTCCAATCACAAAATATCCAAGAAATCAAGGATGCTATGAAAAGACAAAATCTAAGAATAATAGGAATTGATGAAAAAGAAGACTCCAGGCTCCAAGGTCCAGAAAATATTTTCAAGAAAATCATAGAAGAAAATTTTCCCAACTTAAAGAAAGAGATGTCCATAAATATACAAGAGGCCTACAGAAAACCAAATAGACTAGACCAGAAAAGAAACATATCACGTCACATCATAGTCAAAACATTAAATCTACAGAACAAAGAAAAGATATTAAAAGCAGCCAGGAAAAAAGGCCAGGTAACATATGAAGGTAGACCTATCAGAATCACACCAGACTTCTCATCAGAAACTATGAAAGCCAGAAGGGCCAGGGCAAGTATCATGGAGACTCTAAGAGATCACAAATGTCAACCCAGACTACTATATCCTGCAAAGCTTTCAATCAACATAGATGGAGAAAACAAAATATTCCATGACAAAATGAAATTTATGCAATATCTATACAGCAAACCAACCCTACAGAAGATACTAGAAGGAAAACTTCAATCCAACGAAAACGAATTCACCCAAGAAAACAGGGCATACAGATAATATCCCAACAAAAAGAAAAAGAAAACAAGCAATGAAACAGCGTAAGATCACCGACTCCATTACAAAAGGAACTAACATGCATTGGTCACTGTTATCTATCAATATTAATGGACTCAACTCACCAATAAAAAGACACAGGCTAACAGAATGGTTACAGAAACAGGAACCAACATTCTGTTGCATCCAAGAAACACACCTATGCAACAAAGATAAACACTACCTCAGAGTAAAGGGCTGGAAAAAATGTTTTTCAAGCAAATGGTTCCAGAAAACAAGCTGGAGTAGCCATCTTAATATCTAATAAAATAGACTGTCATCCAAAGTTAATCAAAAAAGATAAGGAGGGCCACTATATTCTCATCAAAGGAAAAATCCATCAAGAGGACATCACAATCTTGAATATCTATACCCCAAATACAAGAGCACCGACATTCGTAAAAGAAACATTGTTAAAGCTTAAATCATACATTGATCCTAATACCCTAATAGTGGGAGACTTCAACACTCCACTCTCACCAAGGGACAGATCAACTAGACAGACACCAAATAGGGAAATAAAAGCACTCACAGAATCCCTAAATCAAATGGACCTAATAGACGTCTACAGATCTTTTCACCCAAACTCAAAAGAGTACACCTTCTTTTCAGCACCACATGGAACCTTCTCCAAAATAAACCATATAGTGGGTCACAAAGCAAGCCTCAACAGATACAAAAGGATTGAAATAATCCCTTGTATACTATCTGACCACCATGGACTAAAGCTGGACATCAACAACAACAGAAACAACAAAAAGCCGACATGCACATGGAAACTGAACAACTTACTACTCAATGACAGCTGGGTTAAGGAAGAAATAAAGAAAGAAATTAAAGACTTCCTAGAATTCAATGAAAATGAAGGTACAACATACCCAAATTTATGGGACACATTGAAAGCAGTGCTCAGGGAAAATTTATAGCACTAAGTGCCTACAAGAAGAAATTTGTAACATCACATACAAACAACTTAATGGACCAACTGAAAAACCTAGAAAAAAAAGAAGCATATACACCCAAGGGAAGCAGACGGCTGGAAATAATCAAACTAAGGGCTGAAATCAATCAATTAGAAACAAATAAAATTATCCAAAGAATCAATGAAACAAAAAGCTGGTTCTTTGAGAAAATCAACAAGATAGACAAACCCTTAGCCAAACTAACTAAAAAGCAGAGAGAAACTATCCAAATCAGCAAAATCAGAAATGAAAATGGGGACATAACTACAGACACTGAGGAAATCCAAATGATTATTAGGTCATACTCCAAAAGCCTATATGCCACAAAATTTGAAAATCTAAATGAAATGGATAACTTTCTTGACAGATTCCATCTACCAAAATTAAGTCAAGATCAGGAAGAAAGACTGAATAGCCCTATATCTCCCAAGGAAATTGAAGCAGTCATTCACAGTCTCCCCTCCAAAAAAAGCCCTGGACCAGATGGCTTCAGCGCAGAATGCTACAAGACCTTCAAAGAAGTGTTAATACCAATTCTCCTCAAACTATTTCACAAAATAGAAACAGAAGGAACACTACCAAATTCATTCTATGAAGCCACAGTCACCTTGATACCTAAACCACACAAAGATCCAAAAAAAAAGAGAACTTCACATCTATCTCTCTTATGAACATTGATGCAAAAATACTCAATAAAATACTTGCAAACCAAGACCATGAACACATCAAAGATATCATCCAACATGACCAAGTAGGCTTCATCCCAGGCATGCAAGGGTGGTTCAACATATGGAAATCCATCAATGTAATCCACCACATAAACAAACTGAAGGAGAAAAACCACATGATCATCTCCTAAGATGCTGAAAAAGCATTTGACAAAGTCCAACACCCATTTATATTTAAAGTCTTGGAGAGATCAGGGATACAAGGCACATACCTAAAGATAGTAAAGGCAATATACAGCAAGCCTATAGCCAACATCAAACTCAATGGAGAGAAACTTAAATAATTCCCACTGAAATCAGGGACAAGACAAGGCTGCCCATTGTCTCCATATCTCTTCAACATAGTACTTGAAGTCCTAGCCAGAGCAATAAGACAACTAAAGGACATCAAGGGGATACAAATCAGAAAGGAAGAGGTCAAAGTATTACTATTTGCAGATGATATGATAGTATACATGAGCGACCCCAAATATTCAACCAGAGAACTCCTTCAGCTGATAAACACCTTCAGCAAAGTGGCAGGATACAAAATCAACTCAAAAAAATCAGAAGCCCTCTTGTATACCAAAGACAAAAAGGCTGAGAAAGAAATTAGGGAAACAACACCCCTCACAATAGCCACAAATAACATAAAGTACCTTGGTGTGACTCTAACCAAGCAAGTGAAAGACCTGTTTGAGAAAAACCTCAAGTCTCTGAAGAAAGAAATCGAAGAAGATATCAGAAGATGGAAAGATCTCCCGTGCTCATGGATTGGTAGGATTAACATTGTGAAAATGGCCATCCTGCCAAAAGCAATCTACAGATTCAATGCAATTCCCATCAAAATACCAAATCAATTCTTTACAGACCTTGAAAAAATGATTCTCAGCTTCATATGGAGAAAGAAAAAACCCAGAATCTCCAAAACGATCCTGTACAACAAACAGATCATCTGGAGGTATCTCCATCCCCGATCTCAAGCTGTACTACAGGACAACAGTAATAAAAACTGCATGGTATTGGCATAGAAACAGAAAGGAGGATCAATGGAACCGCATAGAAGACCCAGAAATAAACCCATACACCTATGAATACTCAATATTTGACAAAGAAGCCAAATCCATTCAATGGAAAAAAGACAGCATCTTCAACAAATGGTGCTGGACCAACTGGATGTCTACATGCAGAAAAAAGAAAATAGATCCATATTTATCACCCTGCACAAAACTAAAGTCAAAGTGGATCAAGGACCTCAACATAAAACCAGATACTCTAAATCAGTTGGAAAAAAAAAGTGGGGAACAGCCTAGAACTCATTGGCACAGGAGACAACTTCCTGAACAGAACACCAACAGCACAGGGTCTAAAAGCAACAATCAATAAATGGGACCTCATGAAACTGAAAAGCTTCTGTAAAGCAAAGGACACTGTCATCAAAACAAATAGACAGCCTACAGATTGGGAAAGAATCTTCACCAACCCTTTATCTGACAGAGGACTCATATCCAGTATATATAAAGAACTAAAGAAGCAGAAAAGCAACAAACCAAGTAATCCAATTAAAAAATGGGGAACAGAGCTAAACAGAGAATTCTCGAAAGAGGAACATCAAATGGCAGAGAAACACTAAAAGAAATGCTCAACCTCATTAGCCATTAGGGAAATGCAAATCAAAACGACCCTGAGATTTCCCCTTACACCTATCAGAATGGCCAAGATCAAAAACTCAAGTGATAGCACATGCTGGAGAGGTTGTGGAGAAAATGGAACCCTCCTCCATTGCTGGTGGGAATGTAAACTGGTACAACCAGTTTGGAAGTCAATCTGGTGCTTTCTCAGACAACTAGGAGTAGTGCTACCTCAAGACCGAGCTATACCACTCCTAGGTATATACCCAAAATTTGCTCAAGTACACAACAAGGACATTTGTTCAACCATGTTTGTAGCAGCTTTATTTGTAATAGCCAGAAATTGGAAACAACCCAGATGTCCATCAACGGAGGAATGGATACAGAAATTGTGGTATTTTTACACAATGGAATACTACTCAGCAATCAAAAAGGAGGAAATCATGAAATTTGCAGGCAAGTGGTGGGATCTAGAAAAGATCATTCTGAGTGAAGTATCCCAGAAGGAGAAAGACAAACATGGTATATACTCGCTTATATAGACCTACAAGATATGATAAACATAATGAAATCTACACACCTAAAGAAGATAATCAAGAAAGTGGACACAGGCGAAGATGATCAATCCTCATTTAGAAAGACAAATGGGATGTGCATTGAACGTATGACAGGAGTCTACCACAAAAGGCATCTGAAAGACTCTACCTAGCAGTGTTTCAAAGCAGACACTAAGACTCATAACCAAACCCTCGGCAGAGTGCAGGGAATCATATGAAAGAAGGGGAGTTAGTATGATATGGAAAGGATAGGAGCTCTACAAGGACCAAATATATCTGGGCACAGGGTCTTTTCTGAGACTGACACTCAACCAAGGACCATCTATGGATATATCCTAGAACTTCTGTTCGGATGTGGCCTGTGGTAGCTCAGTAACCAAGTAGTTTTCCAAAGTAAGGGGAACAAGGACTATTTCTAACAGGATCAGGCAGGCTCTTTGACCACCCCCCCCCCCAGGGGAGAAGCAGTCTGTTAGGCCACAGAGGAGGACTTTGCAGCCAGCCCTCAAGATACCTGATAAAACAGGGTCAAATGAAAGGGGAGGAGGTCCTCCCCTATCAGTTGACTTGGAAAGTGGCAGGGAGGAGACCAGGGAGGGAGTGTGGGGTTGGGGAGGGAATGAGGGAGCTGAATACAGCTGGGACACAGAGTTAATAAAACGTAACTAAAAAGAAAAATAAAATAAAAAAAAAAGAAGTAACATGTGATGGTTAACCTCAGCTGTTAAATTAACGAGATCAAGAACCACCCCAGGAGACAGGCCAGTGGGTGTAGCTGTGTTGGTTTATCTTGATTGTGTTAACTGAGGTGAGAATACCTGCTTTCTATGGTGGTGCTATCCACTAGGTAGTATCCTGGACTATCTAAAAAGTTGAAAAGTAGCTGAGTGCCAGCATTCATTGTATTCTTCTTGTTGTTTATGGAGACGAAAGGTAGAGCTGCTTATAGCTCTTGCTTCCTTGACTTCTTCACAATCACGAACTGTTCCTTTGAAGTATAAACAAAAGTAAATCTTTTCTCCCTTTGGTTGATTTTCTCAGTTATTTTATCACAGGAAAAAATAACTAAGACACAAATACATGTAAATTAAGTACAAAAATACTTTTTCATATTTTGGCATATCTGCCTCCATTTCATTTCTACCAAGTTCTGTTTACATAGAAATTGGTTCCTTTTTTTATTTCATTGAAAATAGATTTCTTTTATACAATATATTCTGATGATGTTTTCCCCTCCCCCTACTCCTTCCAATCCCTCCCCTACTCCTCTGACATACAGATCTACATCCTTTCTATCACTCCTTAGAAAGCAACAGGCATCTAAGAAATAATAATAAAATTAGATAAATCAAAAACAAGTAAATTGGAATGTGAAAAAAAATATATAGCCATAAAAAATACAGCCATAGAAAAAACACAAGAAGTGCATATAGAGAAAAGACATATGTGTTTGCACACTTGGAAATCCCCATTTAAAAAAATACAGATTGGAACTCATACATATATGCAAAAGACCTATAAACTAGAAAAAGCAAAAGCAAAACACACCAACTTTACAAAAAACAAAAACACACTGACTTTACATTATGAAACAATGAACCTCCAAAGATTCCAGTTAATTTTGTATTGGCCGTTTATGTCTAGGCATGTGGCCTACCCTTATGAGTGGCAGTTCAGTGTCCAAGTGCGTTCCATAGTAATGGGGACAGGGACTGTCTTTGACATGAACTGATTGGCCTGCTCTTTGATCACCTCCCCCTGAGGGGGGAGCAGCCTTACCAGTCCACAGAGGAAGACAATACAGCCACTCCTGATGAGATCTGATAGACTAAGATCAGAAGGAAGGAAAAGAAGACCTCCCCTATAATGTACGTGGAGAAGGACATTAGTGGAGAAGGGGGAGGGAGGGTAGGATTGGGAGGGAATGAGGGAGCTATGGGGGGGGGGTACAAAGTGAATAAAGTATAATTAATAAAAATTATTTAAAAAGAGTCCCTTGCTTTCCCAGTGAGACTTCCTAGAAGGAAATTAATTTTTCATTTGCAAGTAGAAATGAATTGGAGAAAGCATCTAGGTGAAGGATGAGGGTGTATGTGCACTTCTGTGCTCAGCTCTAGGACCCAATTTGGTGCAGACTTGTGCATGCTCTGTGCTTACTGCCATAGTCTTTGTGAGTTCTTATCTCTGTCAGCCCTGATGCATCTAGTAGGCCTTGTTTTCTTAGTATGCTCCATATCCTCTGGCATTTACAGTCTGTGGTTCTCCTCCTGCCTGGGGGCTGTCTCTGAGCAGGAGGGGCAGGAGAGAAGTGTGCCTGGAATTGTTGACAAGCACCATACAGAGATCAAACACCCTGGGAACCAGCTGATGGCTAGCTTATCATTAATTCCAGTGAAGAAATGTTGTATACTTTTTTGGTGGGGGGACTTCAAGAATAGGCCTAAATAATTTTTTGGAACTAGGCACATCAAGTATGCTTGATTTGCATTATACACCATGCTCCTATCAAATGAATAGAAACACAGCACCTAATTATCATATAGGCTCAGGGAAGGGAGAGCTAGCAGGGAGCTGTGTCAGAGGCCATGAACAATTTTTCAAATGACACTTAATTTTAGCAACAGCAAATCAGAGCAAGGAGAGGCAACTTAAAATAATACTAAAATTATGAACTTTAAAGTAAGGTATTTCTATTAAAAGTTTTTCAATATTGTAGAATTAAAGTTAAAACAAGCCAGCCACAGACTGGGGATATGCCTACAGACATGCATGTGTGCATGCACACACAAACACACACACACACTCACAGGAACACTGAACTTAGACACTCAACAGAATAGGTAGGAATTTTGATGCCTGTTGAGCACAGGAAAAGATGCACATTTTCATTAGTTGTTAAGAAGACAGGAAATTAAAACAAGATATCATTCCATGCACATATGTTAAAGAATATCATAAAACAATATCAAGTGTCAATTAAATTAGGGGGAAAGCAGGATTCTTATAGATTAACAGTAGGTGCATAAATTGGTTGACTATCTTTTCAGAGCAGTTATGGCAATGTCTAAAACACTGAAGATGCATATAGCATACAGATCAGCAGTTCCGCATGTATGCTATGAAAAAATTTAGAAACAACAATTTGTAGCTTCTCATTGTTTTATGACTCAAGAATTCAAGCAGGGCTCAACCTGGAAGTTTGGTGTTTCTTTCAGTAGCAGACATATTCTACTCAGCTGCAATCAACTGGTGGCTGAAGTGGTGGCAAGGTTCAAGAAATCTTAACTCACTTATTTGGTACATTGGTGCTCTTTTTTAGTTCATTCCCCTTAAGTGTCCATGTGCATACCTTAGACTTTTTTTTCCACAAAGTGTTGGTCTCTGATGACTTATATCACATTCAAAGTATTGAATGAAGTAAATTTAAAAAAAAATCACAATCAATGCAGACACAAAGAGGAAATCTGCTTTATGGAACAACATATGGATTATATAGATACAAGTGAATCATAAAACAAAGAAGTATTGATAGCAGAGAGGCACAAGGGTGGACATGAAGAAGGATTGTATGATGACATGAGATGATGATCATCTAAAATCCATGGAAAGATGCCAGCAACAGTGGTAATCTCAGCATTCGAGGAGGTAGAGACAGGCATATCTCTGTGAGTTCAATGCCAACCTGGTCTACAAAATGAGTATGGAATACCCAAGGCTACATAGAGAAACCCTGTCTCAGGAAACCAAACCAAACAAACAAAAACAAACTTGGAAAAGGTATTAAAAGAAACCAAACCTATCTATACTTTGACGTTAAACTTCTCTAGAATTGTGGAAACAAAAATTTTTACTGTGTAAGCCAGGAAGTCTACCAAACTCCTATAGTACACAATTCAGAATTTCATGTTAAATATGTATATTCATATCATTATACTCAATAATAAGAAATAGCCCTCTGTCAGATAGAGGGCTAATATCCAGTATATATAAAAAACTAAAGAAGTTGAAAAGCAACAAATCAAGTAATCCAATTAAAAAATGGGGAACAGAGCTAAACAGAATTCTTGATAGAGGAATACCAAATGGCAGAGAAGCACTTAAAGAAATGCTCAACCTCATCAGCCATCAGGAAAATGCAAATAAAAACGACCCTGAGATTTCACCTTGCACCCATAAAAATGGCCAAGATCAAAAACTCAAGTGATAACACATACTGGAGAGGTTGTGGGGAAAGGGGAACCTTCCTCCACTGCTAGTGGGAATGTAAACTTGTACAACCACTCTGGAAATCAATCTGGCACTTTTGCAGACAACGAGGAATAGCTCTTCCTCAAGATCCAGCTATACCACTCCTAGGCATATATCCAAAAGAGGTTTAAGTACACAATTAAGGACATTTGCTCAACCATATTTGTAGCAGCTTTATTTGTAATAGCCAGAACCTGGAAACAACCCAGATGCCCCTCAACTGAAGAATGGATACAGAAATTGTGGTACATCTACACAATGGAATATTACTCAGCAATGAAAAACAAGGAAATCATGAAATTTGCAGGTAAATGGTGGCAACTGGAAAGGATCATCCTGAGTGAGCTCTCCCAGAAGCAGAAAGGCACACATTGTATATACTCACTCATTTAGACATATAATATAAGATAAACCTACTAAAATCTGTACACCTAAAGAAACTAATCAAGAGGGAGGACCCTGACTAAAACGCTCAATCCCATCCTGAAAGGCAAAGAGGATGGACATCAGAAGAAGAAAACAGGAAACAAGTTAGGAGCATCCAACAGAGGGTCTCTGAAAGGCTCTGCCCTGCAGACTATCAAAACAGATGCTGAGACTTATGGCCAAACTTTGGGCAGAATGCAGGGAATCTTATGAAAGAAGTGGGAAATAATAGTAAGATGTGGAGAGGACAGGGACCCCACAAGGAGAGCAACACAACCAAAAATTTGAGCACAGGGGTCTTTCCTGTGACTCATACTCCAACCAAGTATCATGTATGGAGATAACCTAGAACCCCCGCACAGATGTAGCCCATGGCAGTTCAATGTCCAAGTGGGTTCCATAGTAATGGGAAGAGGGCCTGTCTCTGACATGAACTGATTGGCCTGCTCTTTGATCACTTCCCCCTGAGGGGAGAGCAGCCTTACCAGGCCACAGAGGAAGACAATGCAGCCACTCCTGATGAAACCCAACAGACTAGGATCAGAAGGAAGAAAAAGAAACCCTACCCTACCAGTGGACTTGGGGAGGGGCATGTGTAGAGAAGGGGGAGGAAGGGAGGGATTGGGAGAGGAATAGGGAGGGAACTAGAGGGGGGATACAAAGTAAATAAAGTATAATTAAAAATAAAATTAAATTAAAAAAAGAGATAGCCCTTTATATTAAATGACTATGTTTTAAACCACAAAAGCTTAAGAAACTTAAAAAGTAACTTTACTGAAATATAATTCATATACCATGCAATTCGGCAATTTAAAGTACATAACTTAGCAATTTCTAATATTCTCACAGAAATGAATTACCATCACCACATTCAATTTTAGAATCTTTCATCATGTCAAAAAAGAAATCCATACCATTTAGCTATCACCTCCCTATCTTCTTCAAATCTCTGATTCTAAGCAATCATAAAACTTCTTTTAATAGAGTTTCCTGTTGTGGACACTTTCTAAAAACAAAAAAGTGAAATGACATAATGTGTGATATATTCTTTATGAATTAGCTCAAGATGCTTTTAAAATTCAGGCATAACTAATATATATCAATATTTTGTTCCTTTTATGGCTGTGTACTTTTACTTTGTCTGAGCGTACAATGTGTCTTTATCCACTTAAAATGGGTTAGTCAAAATAGGTGAAGAACACATAAGTACATTTTAATTGTGAGTATTAAGAAAAATTCTGTGGCAAATGTCCATATAAATGTTTTCTGTGAACATAGGTTTTATTTTTCATAGTTGTATATCTAGAAGCAGAATGGTTAGATCGTATGAAAATTCAAGACTTAGCCATTTAAGAAATTGTTAGATCTTTAGGAAGCACTATTCCTATTTGTCTGAGAAAGGGCCAGAATGATTTCCAAAGTGGTTGTACAAGTTCACATCCCCAACAGCAATGGAGGAGGGTTCCCCTTTCTACACATGCTCTCTAGCATGTATTGTCAATTGAGTTTTTTATCTTAGCCATTTTGATGGGTGTAAGGTGACATCTCAGAGTCGTTCACTCCTAGGTATATATGCAAAATATGCTCAAGTATACAATAAGGACATTTGCTCAACCATGTTCATAGCAATTTATTCATAATAGCCATAATCTGGAAACCCAGATGTCCCTCAATGGAGGAATGGATACAGAAATTGTGGTACATTTACACAATGGAATACTACTCAGCAATTAAAACCAAAGAAAGTATGAAATTTGCAGGCAAATGGAGGGAACTAGAAAAGATCATCCTGAGTGAGTTATCCCAGACGCAGAAAGACACATATGGTATATACTCACTTATAAGTGCATATTAGACATATAATATAGGATAATCACACTAAAACCTGTACACCTAAAGAAGCTAAGCAAAAAGAAGGACACTGGATAAGATGACCAATCCTCACTTAGAAAGGCAAACAGGACATACATCAGAAGAAGGAGAAAACAGAGAAGAGGACAGGAGCCTACCAGAGAGGGCCTCTGAAAGAATCTACCCAACAGGGTACCAAAGCAGATGCTGAAGCTCATAGCCAAACCTTGAGCAGAGTGCAGGGAATCTTATGAAATTAGGGAGGAGGATAGAAAGAACTGGAGTGGACATGAGCTCCACAAGAAAAGCAACAAAACAAAACAAAACAAATCTGGACACAAGGGTCTTTTCTGAGAGTGATACTCCAACAAAAGACCATGCATGGAGATAACCTAGACTCCTGTACAGATGTAGCCCATGACAGCTCAGTCTCCAAGTGGGTTTCCTAGTAAGGGGAACAGGGACTGTCTCTGATCTGAAATCAGTGGTGGCTCTTTGATCACCTCCCCCTGAGTGGGGAGCGGCCTTACCAGGCCACAGAGGAGGACATTGCAGATGGTCCTAATGGGACCTGACAGACTAGGATCAGATGGTAGGGGAGGAGGACCTCCTCTATCAGTGAACCTGGAGAAGGGCATAGGAGGAGATGAGGGAGGAAGGGTGGGGTTCGGAGGGAATGAAGGAGGGGCCTACAGTTGGGATACAAAGTGAATAAACTGTAATTAATATTAAAAATAAAAATTACAATTGGAAAAAAGAAAAAAAGAAATTGCTATACACTTTTCCAAAGTGAGTGACTGAACCATCCATATTACAGTCAGAGCCTTTCAATGCTTATTTGTTTGATTTTTGTAATTTTCACCTTTATTCATTGTGAAGTAAGTGGGAAATACTCCTTCCATATCACAGACAGGGTTTATTCTATGAATGCAAGAAAAATTTGACTATTTTTAAATGGAAAATCTATTAATGTAATGACCTGTCTTGATATAGGTTCAAATATGTATTATTATCATAGATGTTAAATAAGCATCTATAATCAAAACCTTTCTTATAACAGCATTTGATAAGTAGAAGACTTTCTTATCAAGTGGAAATAAAATTAAATCTAGAAAGCATTTATTTTATAAGAATTCTGTTATAAGCACCCCTACTACTATTGAAAAAAGTACTATGAGATCCTGTTAGAAATAGTCCGTGTCCCCCTTACTTTGGAAAACTACTTGGTTACTGAGCTACCACAAGCCACATCCGAGCAGAAGTTCTAGGTTATATCCATAGATGGTCCTTGGTTGAGTTTCAGTCTCAGAAAAGACCCTGTGCCCAGATATATTTGGTCCTTGTAGAGCTCCTAGGGCAGGCTGTTTGACACCTCCCCCCAGGGGAGGAGCAGTCTGTTAGGCCACAGAGGAGGACTTTGCAGCCAGCCCTGAAGATACCTGATAAAACAGGGACAGATGAAAGGGGAGGAGGTCCTCCCCTATCAGGGGACTTGGAAAGGGGCAGGGAGGAGACCAGGGAGGGAGTGTGGGGTTGGGGAGGGAATGAGGGAGCGGGATACAGCTGGGACACAGAGTTAACAAAATGTAACTAAAAAGAAAAAATAAAAAATTAAAAAATTAAAAAAAAAAGAAAAAAGTACTATGAACATTTTGTTGGATTAGCCAAGAGAATTAGACAAAAGCAAACTGTTGGTGAGAAAATGATTTTAGAAGGAAAGTCACAGCAGTGTGTTTTTAAAATAGCATGAACTAAGTAAGTGAATCAAACAAACAAACAAACATAACAGGTAATACTCTGGAAAAATGCAAAATTTTAAAACACAGTTGGGAAGATCTCTATGTATTAAGTACAGTAACTTCCAGATTCTATTAGTAAAAAGTAAATTAGTAAAAAGAAAATAATACACAGCAGTCTATACAATACATATAGTATATATAGTAGGCTAACACGTAGGTACAAAAGCAAGAAAGGGGCTGGAGATATGGTTCAGAGGTTAAGGATACTGGTTGTTCCTCCAAAGGTCCTGAATTCAATTCCCAGCAACCACATGGTGGCTCACAACCATCTGTAGTGAGATCTGGTGCTCTCTTCTGGTGTGCAGGCAGAATGATGTATAAATAATAATAAATAAATGATAATAAATGTAAAAAAAAGCAAGAAAAATAAAAATAAGTATGCAAAATCAATCACTAGACAGGTAAATTAGGATGTTCAGAAGGACAAATTCTTCTGCATATTTTCTTATATAACTTTTGATAAACAAGCTGCGTGCTTTACTGCAAACACTGAAAAAATTCTCTCAAATGGAAATAAATGATTGTAGCTGTATGTCAAGCTGAACAACAACAACAAAAAAAAAGAATCATTTCAAGCTTTTGTGAACAATGTATTTTTTACTTAATTTTTTTTATATATTAATTAGAGTTTATTCAATTTGTATCCCAGCTGTAGCCCCCTCCCTCATTCCCTCCCAATCCCACCCTCCTTTCCTCATCTCCTCCCACTTCCCTCTCCAAGTCCACTGATAGGGAGGTCCATCTCCCCTTCCATGTGACACAATCTTATCAGGTCTCTTCAGAACTGGCTGCATTGTCCTCCTCTTTGTCCTGGCAAGGCTGCTCCCCCATCTGGTGGGGGGGTCAAAGAGCCCACCACTGAGTTCAAGTCAGAGACAGTTCCAGTTTCCATTATTAGGGTACCCACTTGGATAATGAGCTGCCATGGGCTACAGCTGAGCAGGGGTTCTAGGTTATATACATGAATATCCTTGGTTGGAGTTTCAGTCTCAGAAAAGACTGCTGTGCCCAGGTATTTTTCTTCTGTTGCTCTCCTTGTAGAGCTCCTGACCCCTCCAGGTCTATCTCTTCCTTCTTTCACAGGGTTCCCTGCACTCTGCCCAAAGTTTGGTTAAGATTCACAGCAACTGCTTTGATACACTGTTGGGTAGAGTCTTTCAGAGGTCCACTGTGGTAGGCTCCTGTCCAGTTTCTTGTTTTCTCCCTTTGCCATATTCCAGCCCATTTGTCTTTTTGAGTGAAGATTGATCATCTTACCCCGGGTCCTCCTTCTTGCTTGGCTTCTTTAGGTGTACAGATTTTAGCATGTTTACCCTATCTTATAAGTCTAGTATCCACTTATAAGTGAGTATATACCGTGTGTGTCTTTCTGCTTCTGGGAAACCTCACTTAGGATGATCTTCTCTAGATCCCACCGTTTACCTGCAATTTCCATGATTTCCTTGTTTTTAATTGCTGAGTAGTGTTCCATTATGCAAATGTACCACAATTTCTCTATCTATTCCTCCATTGAGGGACATCTGGGTTGTTTCCAGGTTCTGGCAATTATGAATAAAGCTGTAGCAAACATGGCTGAAAAAATGTCTTTGTTATGTACTTGAGCATATTTTGGATACATGCCTAGGAGTGCTATAGATGGATATCGAGGAAGTGGTATTCCTAATTGTCTGAGAAAGCTCCAGATTGATTTCAAAAGTAGTTGTACAAGGTTACATTCCCACCAGCAATGGAAGAGGTTTTCCTTTTCTCCACATCCACTAGAGTATGTATTGTCACTTGAGTTTTTGATCTTAGCCATTCTGATGGGTATAAGGTTGTTTTCATTTGCATCTCTCTGATGACTAAGGATGTTGAGCATTTCTTTAAGTGTTTCTCTACCATTCTATATTCCTCTACAGAGAATTCTTTGTTTAGCACTGTACCCCATTTTTAATTGGATTACTTGATTTGTTGCTTTTTTAATTAAAGTTTTTATTTTTATATTAATTACAGTTTATATACTTTGTATCCCAGCTGTAGCCCTCTCCCTCATTCTCCCTTAATCCCACCCTCCCTCCTTCCTCTCCTCCATTCCTCTCTCTTAGTCATCTGATAGGGGATGTCTTCCTCCCCTTCCATTTGACCCTAGCTTATCAGGTCTCATCAGGACTGGCTGCAATGCCCTTCTCTGTTGCCTAGAAAGGCTGTTCCTCCCTAGGGGTGGGGAGTCAAAGAGCCAGCCATTGAGTTCATGTCAGAGACAGTCCCTGTTCCTTGTTGGTATAATGTTCTTTTGAAATGTATACACCTTACCCTTGTTCATTCAAATGCTGATTTCTCTCCCCCACTCTCTGGTTTCAATCTGGACATTGTATTGTGATAATTATTCTAAGCATCACCTGTCTCAACTTTGTGTAAACATGCCAAAATAAAACAACCAGTCACAATGTTGAGCAATGGAGAGGAAGGAGTAGGAGGGAGAGGGGAAGAGCCAGAGGAGAGGAAGGAGTGGGAGGCAGAGCAGGAGGAAGAGCAGAGGCTGGAAGAGAGAAGCAGGAGGAGAAGTCTTGGAAAGACATGGAGAGATAGACTTGACCTAATATATCACTAAAAGCAAGTAAAATGTGGGAAATATAAATGGTAGAAACTACATGGGCTTGGAGGTTTAGGATGGAACAACTATTGTCCAGCATTGTGCTCTAGGTTAATTTAATAAATCCCAGTCTCTGTGTGGTGATTTGGGTATACAGCTGTTTAGGATTACCCCCAGTTTTAATAAAAGATATATCAAAAGTAAATTTTAAATAACAGTACAACAGTTCCCCCTTACTAGAGAACCCATTTGGATACTGAACTGCCATGGGGTACATCCCAGCAGGGGTTCCAGGTTATATCCATGCATGGTCCTTGGTTGGAGAATCAGTCTCAGAAAAGATCCCTGTGCCCAGATATATTTTGTCCTTGTGGAGCTCCTGTCCTCTCCAGGTCTTACTATATCACCCTTCTTTCATATGATTCTCTGAACTCTGCCCAAGGTTTGTTTATGAGTCTCAGCATCTGTTTTGATACAGCATCTGCTTTGATACACTGCTAGGTAGAGTCTTTTAGAAGCCCTGTATGGTAGGCTTCTGCACTGTTTCTTGTTTTCACCTCCTTCCAATGTCCATCCCATTTGTCTGTCTAAGTGAAGATTGATCATCTTACCCCAGGTACTCCTTCTTGTTTAGCTTCTTTAGGTGTACAGATTTTAGTATGTTTACTCTATCTTATAGGTCTAGTATCCACTTATAAGTGAGTATATACCGTGTGTGTCTTTCTGCTTCTGGGAAACCTCAGTCAGTATGATCTTTTCTAGATCTCACAATTTGCCTGCAAATTTCATGATTTCCTTGTTTTTAATTGCTAAGTAGTATTCTATTGTGTAAATGTACTACAATTTCTGTATGCATAAAGCAATCTACAGATTCAATGCTGTTCCCATCAAAATACCAACACAATTCTTTACAGATCTTGAAAGAAAAATTCTCAACTTCATATTAAAAAAAAAAAAACAACCCAGAATCTCCAAAATTATACTGTACAACAACAGATCATCTGGAGGTATCTCCATATCTGATTTCAAGTTTTACTACAGAGCAATATTAATAAAAACTGCATGGTATTGGCATAGAAACAGAAAGGAGGATCAATGGAACGAATAGAAGACCCAGAAATAAACCCAAACACCTATGAATACTTGATTTTTGACAAAGAACCCAAAATCATTCAACGGAAAAAGACAGCATCTTCAACAAATTGTGCTGGTCCAACTGGTTGTCTACATGCTGAAAAATGCAAAAAGATCCATATTTATCACTCTACACAAGACTAAAGTCCAAGTAGATCAAAGACCTCAATATAAAACCAGACATATTAAATCGGTTAAAAGAGAAATTGGGATCTGTTGCTTTTTAAATTCTTGAGTTCTTTATATATTCTGGATATTAGCCCTCTATCAGATATTGGGTTGCTGAAGATCCTGAGAAATGAGACCATCCCATTCTAGAAAGAAAAACAACTGGACCTTGAATAAGAGCCAGCTTAGAAAGAAGAACAGTCAGACAATTAGAGCTACTAAACCTTGAGTAGAGGCCAGACCAGATGGCCCTCCTCAGAAGACAGGATGAGCTTATCTTAAGATAAGAAACCTGGAGCAGGGAGGACTGCCCTTGGAAGAAGCTGTAAGCTGCCAGCTGCAAAACTGCTATCTTTTCTGCTGACTAGTCAATGTAAAGATACATGTGTGGCCTGATTTTTAGGTCTAAAAACTCTGTGCTTTGTATGCTTGGGGTCGTCTCCTGCCTTGAAGGGGCGACCCCCATCGCGATTGGAATAAACTGCTCCTTGCTTTTGCATCAAACAGCGGTCTGTGAGTCTCTTTGGGGAGGGAACAGTACGGAGTCCCTGCATCAGGAGTGCAGGTTTTGCAACCCTATCCCAGTCTGTAGGCTGTCATTTTCATCTGACGGTATCCTTTGCTTTACAGGAGTTTTTCAGTTTCATGAGGTCCCATTTACTAGTTGTTGATCTTAGAGCCTGTGCTGTTGGTGTTCTGTTCAGGAAGCTGTCTCCTGTGCCAATGAATTCTAGGCTCTTCCCCACTTTTTCTTCTAACCAAAGGGAGACTTTTCATGACAACTTCTATTTCCTTGGAGGTTATAGGACTATTCAATCTATTTATCTAATCTTGATTTAATTTTGGTAAATGGAATTTATCAAGAAAATTGTCCATTTCATTTAGATTTTCAAATTTTGTGGTGTATAGGCTTTTGCGGTAAGACCTAAGGATTGTTTGATTTCCTCATTGTCTGTTGTTATGTCCCCTTTTTTATTTCTGATTTTGTTGATTTGGGTGGTGTCTCTCTGCCTTTTAGTTAGCTTGGCTAAGGGTTTGTCAATCTTGTTGATTTTTCTCATAGAACCAGCTCTCAGTTTCATTGATTCTTTGAATTGTTTTATTTGTTTCTAATTTAATGATTTCTGCCCTGAGCTTGATTATTTCCAGCCATCTACTCCTCTTTGGTATGTATACTTCTTCTTTTTTTTTTTCCCTAAGGCTTTCAGGTGAGCAATTAATTTGCTTGTATGAGATGTTTCAATTTTCATCTTGAAGTCAATTAGTGCTATGAATTTTCCTCTTAGCACTGCTTTCTTTGTGTCCCAAAATTTTATGTTTGTTGTGTCTTCATTTTCATTGAAATCTAGGAAGTCTTTAATTTCTTTGTATATTTCTTCCTTGTCTCAGCTGTCACTGAGTAGAAGGTGTTCAGTTTCCATGTGTGTGTATGTTTTTTGCTATTTTTGGTGTTGTTGTGGTCCAGCTTTAGTCTAAGGTGATCATATAAGGTATAAGGGTTTATTTCAATCTTCTTGTATCTGTTGAGGCTTGCTTTGTGACCAACTATATGGTCTATTCCATGATGTACTGAAAAAAAGGTATACTCTTTTGAATTTGGGTGAAAATTTCTGTACATATCTATTAAGTCTATTTGATTTAGGACCTCTGTAAATGCCTTGTTTCTCTATTTAGCTTCTGTCTAGATGATCAGTCCCTTGGTGAGAATAGAGTGTTGAAGTCTCCCACTATTAAGGTATTGGGTTTGATATGTGTTTTCAGCTTTAATAATGTTTATTTTACAAATGCATGTGCTCTTGTATTTGGGAATAGATGTTCAGAATTGTTAAGTCCTCCTGGTGGATTTTTTCCTTTGATGAGAATGGAGTGCCCCTCCTCATCTTTTTTGATTAATTTTGGTTGAAAGTCTATTTTGTTAGGTATTAAGATAGCTACCAAAGCTTGTTTTCTGGGTCCATTTGCTTGAAAAATATTTTTCCATCCTTTTACTCTGAAGTAGTATTTATCTTTGTTACAGAGGTGAGTTTCTTGGAGGCAGCAGAATGCTGGATCCTGTTTCTGCAGCCATTCTGTTAGTCTGTGTCTTTTTATTGGAGAGTTGAGTCCATTGATGTTGATAGACAGTAGTGATTCATGAATGTTACTTCTTTTTTATTGTGGAGTTGGTGGTGTTACTGTGATTCATTGCTTGTTTTCTTTTAAATTTTTGTTGTGAAGTAATCTGTATCCTATGTTTTCTTGGGTGTAGTTGTTTTCATTGAATTGGTGTTTTACTTTTAGTATATTCTGTAGGGCTGGGTTGCTGTATAGATATTGTTTAAATTTACTTTTGTCATGGATTATTTCATTTTCTTCATGTATGTTGATTGAAAGCTTTTCTTCTGCTCCAGCAGATCCTCCTCCTTTAGCTACAGCTGAAACATCAACTGTAGCTAAACCAGTGGACCTCTCTTATCTCCCTGAGGAATACTCCAGACACCAGAGAAAGACAGCCCCAAGCTGAACTACAGACTCCAGGAATAAGCAGTGAAGGTTACCGATAAACAGATGGCCAGAGGTCAACTCAGAACACACTCAACAAAAATCAAAAGTATAGTAACATGGGTTGGCATCTGTTGTCCCTTAGAGTCGGCATGACTCTTCTGGCTTTCATAGTTTTTGTTGAGAAATCTGGTGTGATTCTGATAGGTCTATCCTTATATGTTACTTTGCCTTTTTCCCTTGATTCTTTTAGTATCTTTTCTTTGTTCTGTAGTTTTAGGGTTTTGACTATGATATGACATGAGGAGTTTCTTTTCTGCTGTAGTCTATTTGGTGTTCTGTTGTATGTTTGCGGACATCTCTTTAAGTTGGGAAAATTTTCTTCTATGATTTTCTTGAAAATATTTTTTGGACCTCGGAGCCTAGAATCTTCTTTTCCATCAATTCTTATTATTCTTATTTTGTCTTTTCATGGCTTCCTTGATTTCTTGGATGTTTTGTGTTTGTAACTTTTCCAGTTTTACTCTTTCTTTGAGAGAAGTATCAATTTCTGCAAGTGTATCTTCAGCACCCGAGATTCTCTCTTCCATCTCTTCTATTCTATGGGTGATGTTTACCTTTGTAACTCCTGACCTTTAAGCTAAGCTCTCCAGCTCTAGGGTTGTCTATGTTTGTGTTTCCTTCATTGATTCCAATTCTGTTTTCATGTCTTTCACCATTTCCTTCATCTGTTTGAATGTGGATTTCTGTCTTTTTATGACAGTCTCTATTTTGTTTGTTTCCCTCTCTATATGCCACTAATTGTGCCTCTCCTTGTGCCTCCATTTTTATGGCTATTTCTTTGAGAGATTTGTTCGTTTCCTCTTTATGTGCCTCTAATAACTGGATAAGCATAGCTTTAACATCATTTTCCCATGTTTCCGATGAATTGGAGTATCTATTGATTTTGGGGGCTGTTGGTGAAGCCATAATTTCCTGATTTTTGTTGGGTGTGCCCTTACGCTGACCTCTGCTATCTGCTAATCTGTAACCTTCACTGTTTGTTCCTGGAGTCTGTAGTTCAGCCTGGGTCCATCTTTTTCTGGTGTCTGGAGTATTCTTCAGGGCAATGAGAGAGGTCACTGGTTTGAGAGTGTGCATTGGTGCTTCAGCTGTATCTAAGTGAGGAAAGTCCGCTGTCACAGAAACACAAATGCTGGTGAGTTAGCATGTGTGTGTACATGGAAGTGTGCTGTAAAGGAAGGGTGCTAGAGAGTGTAGATGCCTGGAATGTGGGAAAGGGAGTGGTTTAGGCCCAGGAGTGGTTGTGGGTGCTGGCACTGTTTGTGGGTGCAATGAGCATACACAGATTCCCTGGATACCTCAGTGGCCTACAGACCACTGGTATTCAGCTCTGTCTGGGCTCCAGGAGTTGTTTGCCTGGACTCAACTGGTAGACTCACAGAATAGGGCCTTCAATGTTGAGGACACTGTCCCAGAAATCCCTATGTTGCAACAGTAGGTGTGTGGTTGGGAGAGATCTGATGTCTGGCTGCTAGCAGAGAGGGACCCTGGATCTGGGGCTCTGCAGGCACTCACTTGAAGGTGCACTCACTCGCTAGCAGGTCAAATTGGAAACCACAGGGCTTCCCTCCTCTACTCTCAGATTTGGGCCTGCTATGGTAAATGCAGGTATAGTCAGGTCACTGGCGCTGCAGCTGCAGAACTTAGGCTATTAAAGTGGTCCACTGGGAATCCAGTCACAGCAGCAGAACTGGGAGGCTGGTACAGATGCCTGCTGGGAATTCCTGGGGAGCCCCTACAGTGCTTACATAGACCAGGGTAGCTCGGCGGGCCTGGTGGACCTGGGTGTCCCATATTGCTGGCTGCCCACCACTGACAGACTGGGCGACCGGTACAGTCACTGACTGGGAGGCCGGGCGGGCCGTACAGGTGTTCTTAGACACAAGACCTGGAAGGCTGGTACTGAGGACCTGAGATCCAGAAGGTTGGGACAACGGGTGGAATTAAGAAGTCCACCTCTGCTGTCTCAGACCCCAGGCAGGGGGTTCTGTGCTATGGGCTGTGGTTACTATGGGCCGAGGGCCCCCAAGGGGAAGTGCAGGGGATTCGAATATTCACCACTCTCTGTCCCCAGAGAAGTCCATGGGTGACCTGGATCTAAATGGTCTCAGCTCATGTTTTGTCCCCTCTGGCTAAGGAAGCATCAATGTTGATGTTCTGACTTCAGCTGCCCCTCCACTCACCAATTAGGAATTTCAGATCCTCTGCTTCTCAGATAAGGTTGCGTGGTGGTCGCCACCATCTTGGATTCTCCCCCAACAATGTATTCTTATTATAAACCTTTACTGCGATATAATAAGAACAAAAAAACAAACAGAGATGATAATCTCTACTTATTAGCAACGGTGATACAGTAACACAGAAATAAGAAGTTGATTTTGTTAGAAAAGTAACAATTTCCCTGATGTAAGGAAAAGCAGAGGAAAAAATAATAATAATAACCAAAACAAACAAACATACAAACAAAAAACCCAGAGCAGTTAAATGTAAATTTTGTTTTGCTAAATTTGAACTGAAATTTTCAACATAAATTTGTAAAACTCAGATAATCAACAGGGCAAGAAATGATCACAAAATCATATACAGAAGGTCTTCCAGGTCTATGACAGGGGAACTACAAGGTTAATCTTGTTCATTATATTCCAGAAATCAAGGATACTGTCAAAGAGAATCCAGGATAGGCACATTTGCAAAGGTTCCCACTAACCAAATGTTGACAGGCTTTAAGCATCGGAGGTGATGATGGAAAGCAATGGCAATACACTGAATAAACAAAGATATGTGAATAGTGGATGTTCTTGGTTTTTGCTGGCAGTGTCCTCTTCATGAGATGCTGTCAATGTCCTTGCAACTGCAAGTACCTATGTTTTTTTTCCCTGAGGATTTTCTCTGAAAAGTGAGGCTCTTTTTTCTGCCAAAGGGTTCAGTTGATAATACCAGGAATTAGCATTCTCTAAGAGCGGTCCTTGAAGAATGACTTAAAAGTTAGTAGCTAAAGAATTCTCAAACAGGGTACTCTGAAAATTGGTTAAAGCAAAGTATGAAATAATCACTCAAAGAAAGAAATCAGTGTTCTGCAAGTGCTCTCCTTTGAAATGAAACAACTGCAACATGGGGGTTCACTTATAAAATTAGAAAATGACCAGTATATAGCCACTGGTGATATCATTGATCCAGGAATTAATCTGTATTAAAATCATTAGCTAGCAAGATAATGGGGAAGAGAAATTCTTTCCATTTTTTTTTGTAAAATATGTGTTAATGTGTTATAAGAGATGCTAAATAAAACCATAAGGGAAAATCATAAGCAATCCCAATTTTAAAATGATAGGCCACTAAATAACTAGCCTAATGACTTTAAAAAGTTGATATTTATGAAATATGTGTAGGGGTGACTTATAAAAACAAATGTGAGGAATTCAGCTTGACTGGCTCCTATTTGGAAAATAATTATCATTAAAGATATTTTGGGGAAGAAAATTGTTGTTTTACACAAATTGAATACAAAACAAGTTAAGAGAATTACTGCCAATTTTCCTGGGTGCAGCCATGATATGGAAGTTATCTAGCATAAAACCTTATACTTAAGAGCTATATTTGCAAGCATTTAGGCATGAAATTTTATGCTTAGAGCTCCAACTTGGACTGTAGATGTGCATGTAGGAAAGGGAGAAAACCAATAACAAATGAAAGAAATGAAAGAATGAGAACAAAAATGATTGTTGGAAACAAATATCAGGTAGATGGGTATTCATTGTTTTGGACCACTTTTTGTTTGTTTAAAATGTTCAGTATAAAAAATGAAAAGAAATACATATTTGAGGTAAAGATGGCAAGATATCAATGATTTTTAAACAGATGGCAGGGACATGCTTGTTTGTTATGCTACTTTCTATATTTCTTTTATGTTTGAAATGTTTCATAATATAAATTTATAAATGACCCAAACAAAACAAAACACTAAAGAAATAAGTTGAAGCATATGAGTTGAAAGAGAAAAAGAATGCATTTCAGGTAGAGGGAGCATAATATGATCATAGCCTAAAAGAACATCTTTCCTAATTCAGTATGGCCACCCTCATTATTCAAGAACTCTTTAGGAATTGGTTAATAGGCAAGCCATGCAGGACCTTGACAGACAAGCAAAAAAATTAGAATTTCATAAGGGAATTAAGCAATCACAATGAAAGGCCTTTAAGGTTTGACGAAACAGGCCAGAGAGGTACAGGCTATGAATAAGAACTTGGTAGTATATGAGAAATTGAAGGGAGTAGATACTCACACTCAAAACCTGCTTGAGCCAGTGAAAAATGGACAAGGTTTTGAAAGATAAAATTATTTTCAAGAATTTCCCATCCACACTACAGACCACAATGTACTGTAATAAAAAGAACCCAGAGAAACTGACTTGGGACTAAATTCATCAAATGAATGTATAACTTACAACAGATGAATATTTATAAAACCTGTGTGGGAAGTATCTTGTCTGATAAAATGAATTATTTCAGCCAACAGGAGATATTTTCAGTTGTGGTGGTTTATTTATTGAGATTTCTCTTTCCCAAAACCAGACATATTCTAATAATGCTTGCATTTGGAGGAGTAAACTGTTATGTTGTGAGATGAGGCATGGAAAGGGCCATCTGGCAAAAAACCACGGATGCCTCTAGAAATTAAGCTACGAAAGTAGAAGGATTACCTGTAAATCTACATTATGTATACATTGCTTCATGTCTATCCCTTGCTTTATTATTTAATCACTGCTTTTTAAAAAAATTATTAATTACACTTTATTCACTTTGTATCCCCCATAAACCCCTCTATCCTCCCCTCCCAATCCCACCTTTCCTTCCCCTTTTCCACACATGCCCCTTCCCAAGTCCACTGATAGGAGAGGTCTTCCTCTCCTTCCTTCTGATCTTAGTCTATCAGATCTCATCAGGACTGGCTGCATTGTTTTCCTCTGTGGCCTGCTAAGGTTGCTCCCCCATCATGGTGAGGTGATCAAAGAGCAGTCCAATCAGTTCATATCAGAGACAGTCCCTTTTTTCCATTACTATGGAACCCACTTGGACACTGAACTGCTATGGGCTACATCTGTGCAGGAGTTCTAGGTTATCTCCATGCATGGTACTTGGTTGGAGTATCAGTCTCAGGAAAGACCCCTGTGCCCAGATTTTTTTGGTTGTGTTGCTCTCCTTGTGGAGCTCTTGTCCTCTCCAGATCTTACTATTTCCCTCTTCTTTCCTAAGATTCCACACACTCTGCCATAAGTCTCAGCATCTGCTTTGATAGTCTGCAGGGCAGAGCCTTTCAAAGGCCCTCTGTGGGAGGCTCCTAACTTGTTCCTGTTTTCTCCTTCTTCTGATGCCCATCCTCTTTGCCTTTCTGAATGGGGATTGAGCATTTTAGCCAGAGTTCTCTATCTTTATTAGTTTCTTTAGGTGTACAGATTTTGTAGGTTTGTACTGTGTTACATGTCTATATGAGTGAGTATATAAAGTGTGTATCTTTCTGCTTCTGGGAGAGCTCATTCAGGATGATCCTTTCCAGTTCCCACCATTTACCTGCAAATTTCATGATTTCCTTGTTTTTTATTGCTGAATAATAATCTATTGTGTAGATGTACCACAATTTCTGTATCCATTACTCCACTCAGGGGCATCTGGGTTGTTTCCAGGTTCTGGCCATTACAAATAAAGCTGCTACAAACATGGTTGAGCAAATGTCCTTGTTGTGTACTTGAGCCTCTTTTGGATATATGCCTAGAAGTGGTATACCCGGATCTTGAGGAAGAGCTATTCCTAGTTGTCTGAGAAAGCACCACTTGTTGAAGATGCTCTTTTTTCCATTGTATGGTTTTGGCACCTTTTCAAAAACCAGGTGTCCATAAGTGTGTGGGTTTATTTCTGGGTCTTCTATTCGGTTCCGTTGATCCATCATTCTGTTTCAATGCCAGTACCATGCAGTTTTTATTACTCTATAGTACAGCTTGAGATCAGGGATGGAGATACTTCCAGAATATCTTTTATTGTAGAGGATTGTTTTAGCAATTCTGGGTTTCTTGTTATTCCATATGAAGTTCAGACTTTTTCTTTCAAGGTCTGTAAGGAATTCTGTTGGTAATTTGATGGGAATTGCATTGAATCCGTAGATTGCTTTTGGTTAGATGGTCATTTTTACTCTGTTAATACTGTCAAGCCATGAGCATGGGAGATCTTTCTATCTTCTGATATCTTCTTTTTTTTTAAACTTTTATTAATTATACTTTATTCACCTTGTATCCCCCCGTAAACCCCTCCCTCCTTCCCTCCTAATCCCACCTTCCTTCCCTTCTTCACGCATGCCTTTCTCCAAGTCCACGGATAGGGGAGGTCCCCCTCTACTTCCTTCTGATCTTAGTCTATCAGATCTCATCAGGAGTGGCTGCAATGTCATCTTCTGTGGCCTGGTAAGGCTGCTCCCCCATCAGGGGGAGGTGATCAAAGAGCAGGCCAATCAGTTTATGTCAGAGACAGTCCCTCTTTCCCATTACTATGGAACCCACTTGGACACTGAACTGCCATGGGCTACATCTGTGCAGGGGTTCTAGGTTATCTCCATGCATGGTCCTTGGTTGGAGTATGAGTCTCTGGGAAGACCCCTGTGTTCAGATTTTCTGGTTCTGTTGCTCTCTTTGTGGAGTTCCTGTCCTCTCCAAATCTTACTGTTTCCCAATTCTTTCCTAAGATTCCATGCACTCTGCCCAACAGTTGGCCATAATTCTCAGCATCTGCTTTGATAGACTGCAGGGCAGAGCCTTTCAGAAGCCCTCTGTGGCAGGTTCCTAACTTGTTTCCTGTTTTTTTCTTCTTCTGATGTCCATCCTCTTTGCCTTTCGGGATGGGATTGAGCGTTTTAGTCAGGGTCCTCCCTCTTGATTAGTTTCTTTAGATGTACAGATTTTAGTAGGTTTTTCCTATATTATATGTCTATATGAGTGAGTATGATATCATCTTCTAATGGTGTGATGCTAACCAAGCAAGTCAAAGACCTGTATGAAAAACATTTCAAGTCTCTGAAAAAGAATTAGAAGATGATCACTGCTTTTACTAAAATGATGAAATAATAAGGGTTGGTATGGGGAAAGAGGTGTTGCTCAGCCACATGAGATTGTGTGAATTGGGGAAGTTTTTTTCTTGAGCAATTTTTCAGCTTTTTTGAGATATAATTGATAGAAATTAGACAGTTTTCAATTTACAAGCTCCAACTTTACAGTGATGTGAAATGTAATATGCATTTGGTAGTAACTATACTTCAAATTGTGAGGTTTTTTTTTTCTTCTCCTGAGCTAACAGCACATAGTACAAATATCTTCTGTGATGCTGATATGTTATATGCATTCAATATATTTGTATTTGAGATATTTTCAGTGCATGATGACTTTCTTGGGATATAACTCCACCCTAAGTCAAGGACTCTATGTACATAATTAATTTGGACATCTTGATGCATGGATATATGCAGATACTGTGAATTAGTCATTTCAACCAAGCTAATTGACATCCACATCAGCTCACATAGTTACCATTGTATTTATTTCGGTGAGGTGGATATGTGTGCATGTGGGAACACTTAAATTCTAGTCATTTTAGCAGCCTTAAGTATACAGTAAATACTATAAACTATAGTCGTCATGTTATAAAGTAAATATCCAGAACTTATTTGTGAAACAGAAACTTTATACCCTTTGACTAACATCTACCTCATAAAATCTATTATGTTATAGCAGACAAGGTTCGAGGTGGTTCATAATCCTTGATTCCTAGAATTCATATCTTTGTACAATAAGCTCTGCTTGATTATGCAGAAGAACTATGAGTTTTTCTAACTTCTAGAGTGTGAAAAGGCCAAGGTGATACCATTCTTACATACAGTTACATGACATATAGTTACAGTTCATTGGATGACTCCATCTTGGGGCTTTGGAGATGACTCAGTCTGTTTGGTGTCCATTGTGCAAGCATAAGAATCTGTTTGAATTCTCAGCACCCTTGTGAAAGCTAGGCATGGTAGCAAGCATATGTAACCATGGAAATGGGGGACAAAAGAGGAGGATCCCTGGAACTCATTGGTCAGCCAACCTAGTTGAATCAATGAGCTCCAGGTGGGCAACCCACGCCTGGGAGCTGCATTGGCTGGAAAAGTAACGGAGATGAGGTTCCAAGGCTCCTCAGCTCATTAAGGGTTGGAGCAACCCTCCCCCAAGAGCTTCATTGGCTGTAGAAAGAGCAGAGATCAGACTCCTAGGCTCCTTAACTCATCAGGGTTGGGGAAACCCTCACCTAGGTGCTGCATCAGCTGGAGAAGTAGCAGAACTCTGGCTTCTAGGCAACTCAGCTCATCAGGGGTTGGAGCAGCCCTCCCCTGGGAGCTGCATCTGCTGGAGAAGGAGTGGGGCTGAGGCACCTAAAGCTCCTCAGGTCATCAGTGATTGGGGTAACCCTCACCTCAGAGCTACAATGTCTCTGTTGAGGATGCCTCCTCTCAGAGCTGTGTGGTTTCTGGGCTCCTGTGCCTCAGGATACCCTTGGAACATAGTGTCACTTCAGAGCTGTGAGGTTCTTGGGCTCTCATGCTTCAGAATCCTCTTGGGACACTGTCCTACCCCAGATCTGTGATGTTGCTGGACTCCTGTGTTTCAGAATACCCTTGAGACACTGTCACCCCTCAGAGCTGGAATACCTTCTCAGCCCTCAGATCTGTGACTAAGATTTGCAGCCCTAGGAGTTGTGAGTGTTCTGAATACCTTCCCACCTAATCAGATAGGCATGCCACACAAAAAAACAACATTTGGTGCTGTGACTTGGATAGGCTTTCCTGATGCCTGTGGTCCCCTTGTGGCCTGAGCTGCACTGGGATTCTATCACTTTCCCATTGGCCTGTAGCAGACTCACCTTTAGGCTCACAGATCGATCACTCAACACCACATCTACCAGTGACAATTAGGTAAGCTTTCCTTTCAGGTCTGTGCAAACACTTCACTGAGTCTGGAGGACATGACTAGCACCCCTCTGGTACTCTTGGAGGCACAGGTACTTCCAGCTGTGATCTTTAAGGCTACAGCTGGCCCTCTTGAACTGACACATTCTTCCACTATTGGAGCTGCAGATGCCTTGGGCACAACTGGGCTATAGTAACCCTTCTTTCCTGCCTTAGACCCTATTGGGCCTTTGTAGAGGAGCTACAACTCTCTAGTTTCTTTAGGTCCAACTGAGCTCTTTCGACCCTACCTACTCTCCCACCACATTTAGAGGTGCAACCTTGCAGTTCTTTAGGCCCTACTGAGCTATTCCACCCCTATCTGCCCTCCTAGCTCTTTCCCATCAGAGCTGCCTATAATCCCACAGTTCTTCTAGACCCTTGTGGCTTTTTGCAACCCCTTTACCTGACCCTTTCCTTGGATGATATTCTATTAGAGACTCAGCCTTTGGGTCTCGGCCGTTCCAGGCTTAAAAAGGCTAAGCTCTTGATTCTGGGCTTAGCTTTGATGCCTTTTTAGCTGAGTGATGACCCATTGACTGGCTTATGTCTTCTCAGAATTTCACATCCTTGCCTTTGCACTATGGCTTTCAGCTTATATGAAAGTTCTGGTACAGGGTGCCAGGCACTACGCCTTTGGGCTCCACCAAAAGTCCTGGTACCTGGTGCCAAAAGCCGAGTCTCTTTGTGCTTAGCCAGGCTAAGCTCTGATCCCCATTCAGATGAGCTAAGTGACAACCCACTGAACCACTTGTGACATTCTCTTCCCCTTTCTCATCCATGAGAACTGTATCCTTTATACCCTCTCATTCACCCTTGGGATGCCTTTTAGAAAACTTTCAGCTTCTCTACCTGACTCCTGACCTGAAGGGCCCATAATTATTCACCTTTGAAATCTAGTTTGGTCTCAATAACCCTTAAACAATTAATCTAAATGGCCACATAATGGCACCCTAGATCCCAATATTATTTGGGACCTTTACAAATATCGTGAGTGATTAGGGAAATTGAAAGAGACTCCTTGGTCTTAGTCAAAAATGGCAGGGACCAACATGCACCATATCTGAGGGACATAGGATACAAAACTTCAAAATTGGTGACTAGAGGGGCAGCTGAGGCTAGAACATCTACATTGAGGCTTCCTGGGCAAGAGGGGACAACTGATGGGCTGGGACAGTTGGATCCAGGTCACCAGTGGACAGCATTTTGGACTGAGAGTGCCAAAAGTTCAACCCCCTGTACATCCTCCTGTGCCAAGCACTGGCCTCTCAGTTAGAGAGAGGCAGCAGGCAGTGGCCTTTGCCCCAAGCATGATTCTCCATGCTCAGTGACTGAGACAATAAAGGTGTCTGCCCCAAGCACAGATCTCAGTGCTCAGTGACCAAACAGTGGACACCACTATGTGAGTCCAAATATGAGAGTAAAGCACAGGGAAACCCATGTGCTTTCTGTTTAGGCCTGCAAGCTAGTGGGTGTGTCTTTAAGTGAATGTGTGTATAGCTCCAGATCCAGGGACCCTCTCTGCTAACAGCCAGACATCGGATTCCTCCCACCCATACCCTTAATGTGGACAACATAGGCATCCTTGGGTTAGCATCCTCAAAATGAAGCCCCTGCTCTGTGGGTCTCCAAGTGGAGTCCCGTCAAACAATTATTAGAGCCCAGACAGATCTGAATAACAGGAGGACAGTACAACAGGCTTGTAGGCCATTAAGACATTCAGGGCACTTGTGAAAGTGCGTTGGGCCCCAGAACAGTACCAGCAAACCCTGCAGGATTTATGCTCCACCCTAACAGGTATCTACAAACACTAGCACACTGTCCTTCACGACACACTCATGCCCTTGCACACATGCAACTGTGACCTTCCTCCCTTAGCTACAGCTGAAACACCAACATCCACTCTCAAACCAGTGGACCTCACTCATGTTCCTGAAGAATACTCCAGACACCAGAGACAGATGGACCCAGTCTGAAGAAAATAATCCAGAAAAAAACAGCAATGGTTACTGATAAGCAGATGGCTAGAGATTGGCAAAAGAACACATCCAACAAAAATCAGGATATCATGACTTCACCGGCAACCCCAAAAATCAATAGATATTTTAAATCATCAAAAACACAGGACATTGATCTCAAATCTATGCTTATTACTGAGACATAAAGAGGAAATGAAAAAAGCTCTAAAAGAAATACAGGCAAAAACAGTCAAACAAATAGAGGCACATGTAGAGGCACAAGTAGAAGCATATAAAGAGGAAATGAACAAAAAAATAGAGGCCATCATGGAAAGACAGGAATCTACATTTAAACAGATGAAGAAAATGATGCAAGACATGAAAACAGAATTAGAATCAATAAAGAAAACACAAAGAATACCCTGGAGCTGGAGAACTTAGAGAAAAGATCAGAAACCACAAAGATAAGCACCACCAACAGAATACAAGACATGAGAGAGAGAATCTCAGTTGATGAAGATACAATTTCAAAAATTGTTACATCTCTCAAACAAAAAGTAAAATTAGAAAAGTCCCAACACAAAACATTCAAGAAATCAAAGATGCCATGAAAAGACAAATTTAAGAATAATAGGAATAGACTAAAAAGAAGACTTCAGTCTCCAAGGTCCAGAAAATATTTCCAAGAAAACCATAGAAGAAAATTTCTCAAATTAAAAAGATGTCCATAAATATACAAAGGTCTGCATAATACCAAATAGACTAGAGCAGAAAAGAAATTCCTCATGTCACATCATAGTCAAAACATTAAATCTACAGAACAAAGAAAAAAATATGAAAAGCAGCAAGGGAGAAAGTTCAAGTAGCATATAAAGGAAGACCTATCAGAATGAATTCAGACTTCTCAACAGAAACTATGAAAGCCAGAAGGGCTTGGGCAGATGTCATACAGACTCTAAGAGACCACATATGCCAACCCAGACAACTATACCCAGCAAAGCTTTCAATCAACATAGATGGAGAAAATAAAATATTCCATGACAAAACTAAACTTAAACAACAAATTACACAGCAACCTAGCCCTATAAAAGTTACTAGAAGGAAAACTCCAATCTAAAAAAAAAAAATTCAACTACACCCAAGAAAACACAGGATGTAGATAACTTCACAACACAAAATTAAAAGAAAATAAGCATAGAAACACAGTAACACCACCTACTTCACAATAAAAGGAAATAACATTCATTAGTCACTATTATCTATCAATATCAACAGACTCACCTCTCCAATGAAAAGACACAGACTAAAAATGGTTGAAGAAACAGGATTCAACATTCTGCTGCATCCAAGAAACATACCTCTGCAACAAAGATAAACACCACCTCGGAGTAAAGGACTGAAACAATGTTTTTCAAGCAAACAGACCCAGAAAACAACAGGAGTAGCTATACTAATAACTAATAAAAGAGAATCTCAACCAATATTAATCAAAAAGGATGGGGAGGGGAACATTATTCTCATCAAAGGAAAAATCTATCAGGAGGACATCACAATCCTGAACATCTATGTCCCAAATACAAGAGCACCTGCATTTGTAAGTGAAACATTAAAGCTTAAATGACACATCTATACCAACACCTTAATAGTGGGAGACTTCAATACTTCACTCTGACCAAGGCACAGATCATCTAGGCAGAAGCCAAATAAGGAAATAATAACACTTAGAGTTCTAAGATCAAAAGGACCTAATAGGTGTCTACAGATATTTTCATCCAAACTCAAAAGAGTATACCTTCTTCCAGCACCTCATGGAACCTTCTCAAAAATTGAACATATACTCAAGAACAAAGCAAGCTTTAACAGATACAAGAAGATTGAAATAATCCATTATATCCTATCAGACTACCATGGGCTAAAACTGGACCTCAACAACAACAGAAATAACAAAAAGCTTATTACACATGGAAACTAAACAACTCTCTATACAATGACAGCTTGGTCAGGGAAGAAATAAAAAAAAAAAAGAAATTAGAGACTTCTGAAAATTCAATGAAAATGAAGGCACAGAGAACCCAAACTTATGGGAAACAATGAAAGCGGTGCTAAGAAGAAAGTTCATAGCGCTAAGTGCCTCCAGAAAGAAGTTTGAGACATCTTATACAAGCAACTTAACAACACATAAAAAGCCCTGGGGGCGGGGAAAAGCAGACACACCCAAGAGGAGTAGACAATTGGAAGTAATTAAACTCAGGACTGAAATCAATGATTTAGAAACAAAGAAAACAAATCAAAGAATCAGTGAGACCAAGAGCTGGTTCTATGAGAAAATCAACAAGACAGACAAACCCTTAGCCAAATTGACTAAAAGGCAGAGAGAAACTATACAAATCAACAAAATCAGAAATGAAAAGGAGGACATAGTAGCAGCTTTATTTGTAAGAGCCAGAACCTGGAAACAAACCAGATATCCATCAACGGAGGAATGGATACAGAAATTGTGGTATTTTTACACAATGGAATACTACTCAGCAATCAAAAAGAAGGAAATCATGAAATTTGCAGGCAAATGGTGGGATCTAGAAAAGGTCATTCTGAGTGAAGTATCCCAGAAGGAGAAAGACAAACATGGTATATACTCGCTTATATAAACCTACAAGATATGATAAACATACTGAAATCTATACACCGAAAGAAGATAAACAAGAAAGCAGACACAGGGTAAGATGATCAATCCTCAATTAGAAAGACAAATGGGGTGTGCATTGGACATATGACAGGAGCCTATCACAGAAGGCCTCTGAAAGACTCTACCTAGCAGTGTATCAAAGCAGATACTAAGACTTAAACCAAACCTTCGGCAGAGTGCGGAGAATCATATGAAAGAACGGGAGTTAGTATGACGGGGAAAGGATAGGAGCTCCACAAGGACCAAATATATCTGGGCACAGGGTCTTTTCTGAGACTGACACTCCACCAAGGACCACGTATGGATATAACCTAGAACCTCTGCTCGGATGTAGCCCGGGGTAGCCCAGTAACCAATTGGTTTCCCATAGTAAGCAGAACAGGGACTATTTCTGACAGGAACTCAATGGCAAGCTCTTTGACTTCCCCACCCCCCAAGAGAGGAGCAGTCCCGCTAGGCCACAGAGGAGGACTTTTCAGCCAGTCCTGAAGATACCTGATAAAACAGGGTCAGATGAAAGGGGAGGAGATCCTCCTCAATCAGTGGACTTGGAAAGGGGCAAGGAGGAGATGAGGGAAGGAGGGTGGGATTGGGAGGGAATGAGGGAGCAGGATACAACTGAGATACAGAGTTAATAAAATGTAAATAATAATTAAAAAATAAAATAAAATTTAAAAAAAAAAGAAAAAGAAAAGGGGGACATAAGAACAGACACTGAGGAAATCCAAACAATCATTAGGTCTTACTACAAAAGCATATACATCACAAAATTTGGAAATCTAAATGAAATGGACAATTTTCTTGATAGATTCCATTTACAAAAATTAAACCAAGATCAGGTAAATAAATTAAAAATCCTATATCTCCCAGCGAAATAGAAGCAGTCATTAAAGGGCTCCCTTCCAAAAAACGCCCAGGGCCAGATGGTTCCAGAGCCGAATTCTACCAGACCTTCAAAGAAGAGCTAACTCTGATTCTCTTCAATCAGTTCGACAAAATAGAAACAGAAGGAAGATTACAAAACTCATTTTATGAAGCCACAATCACCTTGAAACCCAAACCACACAAAGACCCAACAAAAAAAGAGAACTCCAGACCTGGCTCTTTTATGAACATCGATACAAAAATACTCAATACTATAATCACAAACTGAATCCAAGAATACAAAAAAGATAATATCCACCATGACCAAGTAGGCTTTATCCTAGGCAGGCAAGTGTGGGTTCGATATACAGAAATACATCAATGTAATCCACCATATAAACAAACTGAAGGAGAAAAAACACATGATCATCTCCTTAGATGCCAAAAAAGCATTTGACAAAATCAAACACTCATTTATGTTTAAAGCCTTGGAAATATCAGGGATACAAGGCACATACCTAAACATAGTAAAGACACTATACAGCAAAATACAGCCAATATCAAACTAAATGGAGAGAATTTTAAATCAAATCCACTGAAATCAGGGACAAGGCAAGGCTGCCCACTTTCTTTATATCTCTTCAACTTAGTACTTGAAGCCCTAGCTAGAGCAATAAGACAACTAAAGGAAATCAAGTGGATACAAATCGGAAAGGAAGAAGTCAAAGTATCACTACTCATAGATGATATGATAGTATACATGAGTGAACCCAAAAATTCTGCCAGAGAACTCCTTCATCTGAGAAACACCTCAGCAAAGTGGCAAGATGCAAAATTATCTCAAAAATATCAGTAGCCCTCATTTATACAAAAGACAAAAGGGCTGAGAAAGAAATTAAGAAAACAACACCCTTTGCAATAGCTACAAATAGCATAAAGTACCTAAATGTGACTCTAATCAAGCATGTGAAGGATGCATATTAAACACACACACACACACACTTCAAATCTTTGAAGAAAGATATTGAAGAAGATATCAAAAGATAGAAAGATCTCCCATGCTCATGTATCAGTAGGATTAACATAGTGAAAATGGTCATCCTGCCGAAAGCAATTGTCAATTCACTTCCCATCCAAATACCAAGACAATTCATTACAGAACTTGAAAGAACAATTCTCAACTTGTTATGGAAAAACAAAAACCCAGAATTGTTAACACAAACCTGTACAGCAACAGATCATCTGGAGGTATTTCATCCCTGACTACAAGCTGTAATACAGAGCAATAATAATAAAAACTGCATAGTCCTAGCATAGAAAAAGAATGGTGGATCGATGGAATTGGATAGAAGACTCAGAAATAAATCCACACACCTATGGATACTTGATTTTTGACAATGAAGCCAAAATCATACAATGGAAAAAGGATAGAATCTTCAACAAATGCTGATTGTCTAACTGGATGTCTACTTGTAGAAAAAATGCAAATAGATCCATATATATCACTCTGCACAAAACTAAAGTCCAAGTGGGTCAAAGACCTCAACATTAAACCAGAATCTGGAAACAACTCAGATGTCCCTAAACTGAGGAATGGATACAGAAGTTGTGGTGCTTTTACACAATGGAATACTACTCAGCAATTAAAAACAAGGAAATCATGAAACTTGCAGACAAATGGTGGGAACTAAAAAAGATTGTCCTGAGTGAGGTATCTCAGAAGCAGAAAGACATTAATGGTATATACTCACTTGTAAGTGGATATTGGACATATAATATAGTATAATCATACTAAAGAAGCTAAGCAAGAAGGGGGACTCTGGCTAAAATGCTCAATCCTCATTCAGGAAGGCAAAAGGGATGGACATCAGAAGAGGAAGTAAACAGGGAACAGGACAGTAATCTACCACAGAGGGCCTCTGAAAGACTCTACCCAGCAGGGTATCAAAGCAGATGCTGAGACTCATAGCTAGACTTTGGGCAGAGTGCAGGAATCTTATGAGAGGAGGAGGAGATAGAAAGACCTGGAGGGGACAAGAGCTCTACAAGAAGAGCAACAGAACTAAAAATATCTAGGCCCAGGTGTCTTTTCAGAAACTGATACCCCAACCAAGGTCCATGAATGGAGATAACCTAGAACTCCAACACAGATGTAGCCCATGGCAGCTCAATTTCCGAGTGGATTCCTTAGTATGGAGAACAGGGGCTGTCTCTGACATGAACTCAGTGGCTGGCTCTTTGATCACTGCCCCCTGAGGGGTGGGGGGGTCATCCTTACCAGGCCACAGAAGAAGATAAGGCAGCCAGTCCTTATGAGACCTGATAGGCTAGGGTCAGATGGAAGGGTTGGAGGACCTCCCCTATCAGTGGACTGGGGGAGGGGAAAGGGAGGAGAAGAGGAAGGGAGGGTGGGATTGCAAGGGGACGATGGAGGAGGCTACTCCTGGGATACAAATTCAGCAAATTTAATTAATAATAAATAGCCTAATATAAATGTGACCCTTATGTGCAAGTCTTCTCTCATCTCATATCCCAGCCTTCTCTCTGTTCTGCCTCTTCCCCCACACAGTTTCTTTTGGCTATAAAACCTGAACAAGATGATTCCTCCACTATTTACAATCTGGCTAATGAACCTCTATCCTGTAAGCATAAACCTACATCTTACCTTCCTACAAGTCCCCTAGTCTCCCTTTCTTCCTCTTCAGCAACAACTTCCCCAAATCAACTTTCTCTCTAGCACCCAACTTTAGCATTCCAGTAATCCCTAGCCCTCCTGTTACTGGCTCTGACTCCACTAAAGCACATCCTTCGTGTCACTGTATATTGCCTAAACCAGCCATGTCTATGGCTCTCTTTTTGCAGGAACTTGCTGCGGTGAATGGCTTGTTCAGAGTATATATTTCCTTTTAATTAAGCAAACTATCTCAAATAGAGAAGATCTTGGGGTCCTATACTGTGAATCTCTCCACCTTTATTAAAGAATTCCAGTATATCACTCAATCTCATAATCTTACTTTCTTTGGTGTCCATACGATCCTTATAAACAATCTTCTCCCTGAGGAGAGCAGGGGAGTCTGGGATCAGGCTAGGGCACATGCAGATGAAATGCATCAAACTGACTCTGTCCACTTAATTGGGGCTGATGCAGTCCCCAGCCAGGACCCTGGATGTAATTATAATACCCCCAGGGGACATACAAGCTAGCAATCAGTTTATAACTTGTATTCTAGTCCAACTTCATTAAGCCGCCCTTAAAATGGTAAATTATGACAAAATACAGTAAGTCATACAAGACAAGCATAGGAACCCATCACAAGTCCTAGAGTACCTTACAAGGCCTTCTTACAATATACCAGTCTGGATCTTGAGACTCCAGATGGAAGACTACTTCCTTCTCTCAGTTTCTCTGATATTAGAGGCAAACTTAAACAATTGGAGAACAGACCTCTGACTCCACAGGTTTCTTAAAGGTGGTCTTTAAAATATAACATGGGAGAGATGAGAAGGCCTGAAAGCAAAAATACATGATGCCAAGGCCTTTTGGCCAGCATCACCACTTTGGGGAATGCTTGGCTGTGTGTCCCTACTGGGTTAAACTCACAACTACTCTTTGCAGCTTTGCCCATTGGGTTATTAGATTCTTTCACTTTGCTACTTGTTAAAGGCACAAGAACAAATATCTCTCTCACCCCTTTTCCACATCTTTTCCACATCTCTCTCTTTGGTATCACAAACTGCTTTAATTCCTCAGGAACATACCTTGTGGGCACCCTAGATTTGCAGACTGTAATAATGTACCAACCATTACTACCATCACTCAGCCCATATGTTCATATATTTACAATGTATCAACTATCTGTGATACTCACATATATAATTTTGTACCTGCTGGATGTTTTGAAATTTGTACCTTGGTATCCCTTTTTACAAAACTAGATGTGATACCTGGCAAAGAACCCTTGTCAATTCTTGTCATCAGGTTTATAGAATCACAGCATAATAAAGAGTGATTCAAGCCTAGCTAATTCTAGCAGTCCTGGGAATATTTGCTGGTATTACAACTGCAACTGATTATTTCTCTAGCTATTTACCATAAGCCTTCCTCCTAGTTTATCCAGGGTCTCCAACTGGTAGCTCAAACCATCCTTAACCTTCCAAGGCATGATAGAATCACTGGCCAGAGTAGTACTACAAAATCGAAAAGGATGAGATTAACTAATAGCAAAAGGAGGTGGTCTTTGTCTCTTCCATGGGAAGAAATTTTGATTTTATGTTAATCATCAGGCAGAGTAAAATATAAGATTTGACAACTTCAGATATATCTCCAAAACCATAAAAAACAAACAGATGCCTCTGGCCAATAAATCATTAACAGTCCAATATGGAATTGGATACTACCCTTTTTAACCCCACTTTTCTTCATTTTTTTTTCTTTTTTATAATTAATTAATTAATTACTGTTTACTCATTTTGTATCCCAATTGTAGTCCCCTCACTCATCTCCTCTCAATCCCACCTTCCTTACCTCTTTCCCAACCATGCCCCTCCCCCCAGTCCACTGATAAGGGAAGTCCTCCTTCCCTTCCCTCTGACCCTAGCCTATCAGGCTTCATCAGGGGTGGCTGTATTGTCTTCCACTGTGACCTGGTATGGGTGCACCACTTTCAGGGGGAGGTGATCAAAGAGCCAGCCACTGACTTCATGTCAGAGACAGTCCCTGTTTCCAATACTAGGGGACCCATTTGGTCACTGAGCTGCCATGGGCTACATCTGTGCAGGGGTTCTACGTTATCTCCATGCATGGTTCTTGGTTGGAGTATCAGTCTCAGAAAATATCCCCGTGCCCAGATTTTTTTGTTTCTTTTCCTCTCTTGTGGAGCTCCTGTCCCCTCCAGGTCTTTCTATCTCCTACTACTTTCATAACATTCCCCACACGCTTCCCAAAGTCTGGCTATGAGTCACAGCCTCTGCATTGATATTCTGTATGATACAATCTTTCAGACTCCCTCTGTGGTAAGCTCCTGTCCTGTTCTCTGTTTTCTCCCTCTTCTGATAACCATCCCATTTCCCTTTTTGAATGAGGATTGAGCATTTTACTCAGGGTCCTCCTTGATTAGCTTCTTTAGGTGTAGAGATTTTAGTATGTTTATCATATATTATATGTCTGATATCCACCTAATTTTGAGTATATACCATGTGTGTCTTTCTGCTTCTGGAATATTACACTCAGGATGTTCTTTTCTAGTTCCCACCATTTACATGCAAATTTCCTGTTTTCCTTGTTTTTAATTGCTGATTAGTATTGCATTGTGTAACAATTTCTGTATCCATTCCTCAACTGAGGGACAGCTGGGTAGTTTCCAGCTTCTGGCTATTACAAATAAAGCTGCTACAAATATGATTTAGCAAATGTCCTTGTAGTATACTTGAGCATATTTTGAAATTATGTTTAGGAGTGGTATAACTGGATCTTGAGGTAGCACTGTTCCTAATTGTCAGAAAGCACCAGATGGATTTCCAAAGTGGTTGTAACAAGTTTATATTCCCACCAGCAATGGAGGAGGGTTTCCCTTTCTCCATATCCTCTCCAGCATGTGTTGTCAACTGAGATTTTGATCTTAGCCATTCAATTGGTGTAAGGGGAAATGTCAGGGTCTTTTTGATTTGCATTTGTCTGAGAACTAAGGAAGTTGAGCATTTCCTTTAACTGATTCTCTGCCATTCAGTCTTCCTCTATTGAGAATTCTCTGTTTAGCTCTACGCCTTATTTTTTAAATTGGGTTACTTGGTATTTTGCTGTTTAACTCCTTTATATATTTCTTTATATATTCTGGATATTAGCCCTCTGTCAGATATAGGGTTGGTGAAGATCCTTTTCTAATCTATAGGCTGTTATTTCTTCTGATGACAGTGTCCTTTGTTTTACAGAAGATTTTCAGGTTCAAGAGGTCCCATTTATTGATTGTTGCTCTTAGAGCCTGTGCTGTTTAGGAAGTTGTCTCCTGTCTCTATGAGTTCAAGGCTCTTCCCCACTTTTTCTTCACAGGTTTAGTGTGTCTGGTTTTATTTTGAGGTCTTTGATCCACTTGGACATTAGTTTTGTGCAGGGTGATAAATATGGATCTTTCTGCATTTTTATACATGTAGATATCCAGTTAGATCAGCACTATTTGTTGAAGTTGGTACCTTTGTCTGAAATCAGGTGTCTATAGGTGTGTGGGTTTATTTCTCTGTCTTCTATTCAATTTCTTTGATCCAAGAGTCAGTTTCTATGCCAGTACCATGCAATTTTTACTACTGATGCTCTATAGTACAGCTTAAGATAGGGATAGAGATACCTCCAGAAGATCTTTTACTGTAGAGAATTTTTTTTTTATCAATTGTTATAGAGGATTCTTTCTGGGTCTCTCCTTATTCCATATGAAGTTGAGATTTTTTTTTCTTTCAAGGCCTGTAAAGAATTGTGTTGGTAACTTGATGGGAATTCCATTGATTCTGTAGATTGCTTTTGGTAAGATGGACTTTTTTACTATGTTAATCCTGCCAAGCCATGAGCATTGGAGATCTTTCCATCTTCTGATATCGTCTTCTATTTCTTTCTTCAGAATCTGTAAGTTCTTTTCATACAAGTCTTTGCCTTGCTTGGTTAGAGTCACACCAAGGTACTTTATGTTATTAGTGGCTATTGTGAAGGGTGTTGTTTTCCTAGTTTCTTTCTCATCTCATTTGTCATTTGTATATAGGAGGGCTACTGCTTTTGAGTTAATGTTGTATCCAGCCACTATGCTGAAGGTGTTTATCAGCTGTAGGTGTTTCCTGGTAAAATTTTGGGGGTACCTTATGTATATTATCATATATATAATCTTCAAATAGTGATACTTTGACTTCTTCCTTTCCAATTTGTATCCCCTTAATGTCTTTAATTGTCTTAATGCTCTAGAAAGGACTTGAAGAACTGTGTTGATGAGATAGAGAGTGGACAGCCTTGCCTTATTCCTGATTTCACTGGAATTTATTCAAGTTTCTCTCCATTTAGTTTGATGTTGGCTATAGGCTTGCTGTATATTGCCTTTACCATGTTTAGGTCAGTGCCTTGTATCCCTGATCTCTCCAAGACTTTAAACATGAATGGGTGTTAGATTGTGTCAAATGCTTTTTCAGCATCTAAGGGGGTTGTCAGGTGTTTTTTTTTTCTTTTAGTTTGTTTTTATGGTGGATTACATTGATGGATTTCCATATATTGAACAACCCCTGTATACCTGGGATGAAGCCTACTTGGTCATAGTGGATATCTTTGATGTAATATTTTATTCATATGTAAGTATTTTATTGATTGTTTTCCCATAGATGTTCATATGGGAGATTGGCCTGAGTTTCTCCTTCTTTGCTGGGTCTTTGTGAGGTTTAGGTAATAAGGTGACCATGGCTTCATAGAATGAGTTTTGTAATCCTTCTTTTTCTATTTTTTGGAATAATTTGAAGAGTATTTGTGTTAGCTCTTCTTTGAACTTATGGTAGAATTCTGTGCTGAAACCACCTGTCCCTGGGCTTTTTGGGGGTAGGAGATTTTTATGAGAGCTGCTATTTCCTTAGGGATAAAGGACTATTTAATTTATTTACCTGGTCTTGTTTCAGCTTTGGTAAGTGGAATCTATCAAGAAAATTGTCCATTTCATTTATATTTTCAAATTTTGTGATGTATAAGCTTTTGAACTAAGACATAATGATTATTTCCAGGCATTTACTTCTCTTGGGTGTCCCCTTCTTCCTCCCTCTCTCCTAAGGGCTTTCAGATAAACCATTAAGTTACTTGAATGAGATGTTTCCAATTTCTTCTTGAAGGCCCTTAGTGCTATGAACTTTTCTCTTAGCGCTGCTTTTATTGTGTCCCATAAGTTTGGGTGTATTGTGCCTTCGTTTTTATTGAATTCTAGAAAAACTTTTATTTCTTTCTTTATTTCTTCTCTGACCCAGCTCTCACTGAGTATAATTTGTTCAGTTTTCATGTGTGTATAGGCTTTTTGCTATTTCTGTTGTTGAGGTCCAGCTTTAGTCCATGGTGATCAGATAGGATACAAGGGATTATTTCAATCGTTTTGTATCTGTTCAAGCTTTCTTTTTGATCAATTATATGGCCTATTTTGGAGAAGGTTCAAGGAGGTGCTGAGAAAAAGGCAAATTCTTTTGTGTTTGGGTGAAAGGTTCTGTAGATGTCCATTTGATTCATGACCTCTTTTAGAGTCATCATTTCTTTGTTTAATTTCTGTTTTGTTGATCTGTCCTTTGTTGAGAGTGGGGTGTTGAAGTCTCCCACTATTAATATGTGGGGATCTTTTTGTGGTTCAATTTTTATTAATATTTCTTTTACAAATGTGGGTGTCCTTGTATTTGAGGGCGTAGATGTTCAGGATTGTGATGTCTTCATGGTGGAATTTTCCTTTGATAAGTATAAAGTGTCTGTCCCCATCTCTTTTGATTAATTTTGGTTGAAAGCCTATTTTATTGGCTATTAGAATGGCTACTCCTGCTTGCTTCTTGGGTCCATTTCCTTGGAAAACCATCTTCCAGCCCTGTACTATAAACAGGTAATGTTTATCTTTGTGACTTAAATGTGTTTCTGTTAGTCTGTGTCTTTTTATTGGAGAATTGAGTCCATTGATGTTGAGAGAGATTAATGAGCAGTGGCTATTAGACGCTTTGATTTTGATGTTGGTTGTGGTAGTTTGTTTGAGTGCTTGGCTACATTTAGTTTTCCACTAGTGAGGTTATTTATTTCCTGTGTTTACCTGAAAATAGTTTTATTTGGTTATATTTTTCTTTCTAGTATCTTCTGTAATGCTGGATTTGTGGGTAGGTATTGTTTAAATTTGTTTTTGTTGTTGAATATCTTGTTTTCTCCATCTATGATGACTGAGAGTTTTACTAGGTATAGTAGCCTGGGCTGACATCTGTGTTCTCTTAGGGTCTGCATGATATCTGTTGAGGGCCTTCTGGCTTTCCTAAGCTCTGTTGAAAAATCAGGTGTGATTCTGATGGGTTTGGCATTGTATGTTACTTGGCCTTTTACCCTTGCAGCTTTTAGTATTTTTTTCTTTGTTCTCTATACCTACTGTTTTGATTATTATGTGGCAGGAGGATTTTCTTTTCTGGTCCAATTTATTAGGCCTCTTGTGTGCTTATAGGCCTCTCTTTTAAATTAGGGAAATTTTCTTCTATGATTTTGTTGAAAATATTTTCTGGGCCTTGGAGACAGGAAACTTCTTTTTCCTCTATTCTTATTATTCTTAGGTTTTGTCTTTTCATGTTCTCTTGGATTTCTTGGATGGTTTGTGTCAGGACTTTTCAGATTTATCATTTTCTCTGATGAATACATCAGTTTCTTCCATTGCATCTTCCACACCTGAGATTCTTTCTTCCATCTCTTGTACTCTGTTGGTTATGCTTACCTCTATAGTTCCTGTTTTCTTCCCTATGTTCTTCCTCTCCATGATTTCTTCCATTTATGTTTTCTTTTATTTTTCGAATTCTATCTTCAGAGCTTGAACTGTTTTGTTGATTTCCTTCAACTGTCTGACTGCATTTTCCTGTATTTCCTTCAATTCCTTCACCTTTTTGTTTGAACATTCCTTTGTTTCTTTTATTTCTTTCATTGATTTACTCATTTCCTCTCTGAAGGCCAGAAATTGTTTGACTGTCTCTTCCTGTATTTCTTTACAGATGGCCATAATCTGTTTGACTTTATCTTCCTCTATTTCTCTATATATTTTATTAGTTTCCTCCTTTATTCTCTTCTTAAGCATAAATTGAAGGTCATCTTCTTGAAGTTCATTTATGTTGGGGTGTCCAGGGCTACTTGCCCCTGGATAATGGAGTTCCGGAAATGCCATATTGCTGTGTTTTGTTGTTTGTGCTTTTATGCTATCCTCTACCCATCTGGCTATCTCAAGTGTTGAATGTTAGATTCTGGTGCCTCCTGGAATCCTGGGGTGGGGAGAATCTCCTTGGCAGGATCCTCTAGAAGGCCTCCTCAGCTTTTTGTGTATGGTCAACTGAATGGCAGTGCTTCTCAGGAATTGCTACAGCTCTGCTTAGGTGTATAGACCTGTGTGGTAATTGTGGTCTTTGGTAGTCAGGGGGTCTGTTCTCTCACTGGAAGAAGTCCTAGAGACAGTTCCCTGCCGTAGGTTTCTTGCTCTGAATTTAGTAAACTGCTGCTGCTGCTGCTGCTGCTGCTGCTCTTACACTGTGTTTGCTAGGTGCAGCCCTCTTGAAGAACCAGAGAGCCCATGGTTTGGTCAGTTTAGTTACAGATAACTGGTTGCATCTTGGAGCAGTATCTAGGGGCTGATACAGTGTATCTCAGTCTTCTGTAGGTCTGAAGTTGGAGCTCTGTGCCCCAGTACCCAAGTTGTAATCAGTGGCAGGTGAATATAGCACTTATGCATGAAGCAGGAGGCTAGATCCTGGAGCCCGTGGGAATCCAGAAACTTTTCCTGAGCTGGGTGTCTTGAGGTAAGACCTGATATTTTCCCCACGGTGGGGTTTCCTCTCATCAGGGAAACCCAGTCTGTGGTGTTTTGGGGTCCACAGTTCTGTCTAGGATGGTAAGTAGAGCATGCAGGGGCAGGCAAGTTGCTCTGTGCTGACTACTGGGTGACTGCAGGAACCCAGGAAATTTTCCCAAGACCTTTTTGATGGGAGCGGGGGAGGGGGGGAGAGTTTGCTGAATGCCCTCATTGTTAGACCTAATGTTTCCCTCATTGTGTGGTTTCCTTCTGACAGGGAAACCCAGTTTCTAGTGCCCTGGGGCCCGCATTTCTTTCTGGGATGGTGAGTCTGGTGCTCAGGCAAGTGGTGAACTGATGTTGGTCCCGATTGCTTTCTTCACCATGGGGTTTTCTCTCGACTGGAAATCTGGAAATCCCAGTCTCTGGCGGTGTTGTGCCCACAGTTTAGTCTGGGATGGTGATTGGAACACACAGGCATGTGGCTCTGGGCTGGTTTGCTAGTGCCTGCCAGGACCTGGGAACTCTTCCTGGGTTTAGCTGGGTGAACACAATTGCTTCCCACACTGTGGGGTTTCCTCTCACCTGAGAAACACAATAGCTGGTGTTTTATTGTCCAGAGTTCAGTCTGTTGGTGGTCGCTGTGCACTCACTGTTGTCCTGCTCGTCAGACACGGTGTCCTCCCAGTGCTGCCATCTTTGATCCCTTATTTTCTTAATTCTACTAATTGCACCCTGCCTCATAAACTTCTTATCTAAATTTTTTCACATGCAAATTCAAAGGATCTCTAATCAGACTTTAATCAATTGTTGTTACTGGATTTCTGACCCTTAGCTACTTAGCCAGAGGCTTGCAAGACCCAATTATACCCTCACCAGACATCCCCGTAGGAATTTGATGCCGAAAATCATTAGGAAGCAGTCTAATAATGACAGCCCTCTCTGATTCCCCCTTTTAACCCAGCTAATTCTTTATTAAACAAAAAAAAGGTGGGAATGTAAAGCTGACACTCCAAGCCCGCTACAGAGGATGCCCCACGCTGAGGCAATCCCAAGCTTTGGCCATCTCAACCCACTCCAAGGCCTGGGGGATGGGGGGCTCACCAAACAGAGGTGGTCTGCCAAGCTGTCCACATGCTCCACAAGCTGTGGTGACTCACTGCTGGCCCTCTCCCCTTGCAGTAGCAGGTCATCTGAATAGCCCATGGCACCTGCTAAGAGCTATGTTTAGAGGTCAATTAAATACCTAGTAGCAAATGGTGCCTTGGCAGTTTGTCTTCAGGCCTCAGGGCAGTCACCCCTCCTTCTCACCTTGGGGCTATAGAGGCAGAGAGACAAAAAGGCAGATCCTTCTCAGCAGCTCCTCAGTGGGGCTGTTCATGGTGACTCTTCCTGCCTCAGGCTATGGGAACCATACACCTTTTTTTTTCCTCTCAGAATGCCTACTGCCACTACCATGGGAGTTGCCCATGACAAAGGCAACCTTTCTTGCTTCAGTCTACTGCCTTCATAGTGAACTTTTTGTAAATTTTGGACAGTTTGTATACTTTACAACCTCTCAAGGCAGAAAAGTAGTCAGACCTCTGTCTGGGGAAGCTCCAGTATCCCAGCTACCCCCAACCCCCAGGCTTCTGTAACTGTTATCTTCAGCTCCTCAGTAGGACTCATCCCAGATTATGCAAATTTGAGGTGAAAAGTCTCGACAAAAATCCACCAATCCCTGAGCAGGAAAACTGACTAATCCCTGTGCTTCCTACTAAATCTACCAGTTCCTGAGCAGGAAATTTACCAATCCACAAACAGGAAAGCCCAGCAATTCCTGAGCTCCCCGAAGCTCAGGACTTGAAGTCCCACCAATACACAGTCTGTAAATCCCTGCCCTAGAAAGCTCTGCTCCCTAAGAATTCCTGTATAAATGTTGTGTTTGTTGTGTTTGCCAAACTAGGAGCAGAGGCAGCCACTCCTAGATGTCTCCCTCCTCTCCTGAGTTCGTGTCCCTTTAATAAATCTCCTTTAAGAGATTTAGTGCTTGCTGTGACTCAGTTATTGGAGGAAGAAGAAAGAAGAAATGAAGAAGGAACAAAGCTCAGGCTTCTAGGCTCCTCATCTCTTCAGGGGTTGGGTAAACTCTTCCTTGAGAGCTGCAACAGCTGGAGAAGGAACAAAGCTCAGGCTCCTAGCCTACTTAGCTCATTAAGGGTTGGGGAAACCATCCCCTGGGATCTGCAACAGCTGGAGAAGGGAAAAAGCTCAGGCTCCTAGTCTCTTAAACTCATCAGGGGATGGGGAAGCCCTCCCTCTGGGAGCTTCATCAGCTGGAGAAGGAGTTGAGCTCATGCTCCTAGGCTCCTCAGCTCATCAGGGGTTGGGTAACCCTTACCTGGGAGCTGTAATATCTTTGTTTAGAAGGCCTCCTCTAAGAGCTCTGTGGTAGCTGGGTTTCTTTGCCTCATGATACCCTTCGACCATTGTCCCACCCAGAGCTGTGTGATTCCTGGGATTCTGTGTCTCAGGATACCCTTGAAACACTGTCCCACCCAGAACTGTGTGGTTCCTCGGCTCCCATGCCTCAGGATAGCCTTGGAACCGTGTCCCACCTCACAGCTGGGATACATTCCCAGCCCTCAGAGCTGTGACACAGATTTGTAGCCCTTGGAGTTGTGAGTTTTCTGGACACCTTCTCACCTGATCAGAAAGGCAGCCAGCAACAAAATAACAACACCAGGTTCAGTAAGCCATTGTCTCAAAAAATAAATTGGAGAATGATCAAAAAGGCAGGAAGACACCTAATCTCTCCCCATCCTCACTCTACACTCACAGCTCCATCCTGATAGCACTTGCTATCTTCCAAGAGACAAACAGTAACCTTGTGAGAATAATTAAGGAAAAGGCCATATGAAAACGAGCTGGAAGACTCTAGAAGCATCACATCTAACAAAGGTCAGCAAGAATCCAAAACCTTAATCTTATAACCATAATGTCTTAGTTAGGGTTTTATTGCTGTGAAGAGACACCATGACCATGGCAACTCTTATAAAGGGGAACATTTAGTTGTGGCTGGCTTATAGTTCAGAGGTTTAGTCCATTACCTACAAAGCTATTTTTTTTAATTATCATCATGGTGGGGCACATAGCAGTGTGCAGGCAGACATCATGCTAAAGAAAAAGCCAGGAGTTCTACATCTTAATCCACAGGGAGCCAAAAGAGACTGTGTCCCACACTGGATATAGCTTGAGTATATATGACCTCAAAGCCAATCTCCATAGCCATCCACTTCCTCCAACAAAGCCACACACCTGCTAACATTGCCATTCCCTATAGGCCAAGCATTCAAACACATGAATCTATGGAGGCCATTCCTGTTCAAACCACTACACATGAAGAAATGAATCCTGCCATGACCACAAGTGCTTTGTGGGAAAACTATCATCAGTTGAGCCTCTAGCTCTGGCTAACATGGGAACTTCTGTATGGTACAGGACCCAGATAACACATGTCAAGACTCATGTAAGCCAATAAATACATGTTGTATGCCCAAAGTTTATGGTAACTTGGTATAGAACAATTGAAAACTAGTGTATATTAATGATAATTCTCAGCAACAATACAGAACAACCAGCTGTGGACTCCTCCAGATACATTGGAGGATTATATCCACCATTCATTAAACCTCTGTTTTATTTTCTTTCTTTCTTTGTATAGGTGTCTGAGATAGGGTTCTCTTATGTAGCCTAGGCTGACCTTAAACTTACTATGTAGCCCAGGCTGGCCTTTCTCTAGTGTCTATCTTCCTGCCTGTGGCTTGCATGTTCTGGAAGTGTACGTGTGTACCACAATAGTCAGCTTTACCTCTTTCATTATAAGGACACAAATGGTTATATTTAAGGTACACTGAGGTACTCTAAGCTCTGAGGCTCAAGATTAATCACTGCCCTGCATGGTGGTACACAAATGTTAGAGTATTGCCAAGTAGATGAAGGAAGATGGAAGTTCCACACTGGCCCGAGCTACACAGTGAAACACTAGCTAAGAAAATAAAAAAATACTTTTAATCATGCCTCTTTCCATCATAGTGCAACATTCACAGGGAATTGGAATTAGGAAGTGTCCTCATCTTAAGGGATGGTGTCATTTTCAGCCTAGCACTGTGATCCTAAAGTTGGCCTTTGTATACAAGACTGAAGGGGGGCTGGAGAGACAGAAATAACTGATTACAAAAATTGAAGTGCATGAAAATTATTGACTACAACATAAATAAACCACCAACAATGGGAAAGGCCTAATGAAATGTATCCAATTTGAGTGGGAAGCTCTTTCTCAAGCCTTGGGGCAGCAGCTACCAGTGCACAGACATATTCTTATGATTTTGTATTATGCCCAATGCCTAAAACTTCCAGGACTGTATCCACTCTGAGCCTAACTGAAGAATAAGCTCAGAGTATAAAAGAAAAGCTAGAACTCATATACTAACAGTGCAGTCAGGAGGAAGCGTAGCCAATTTTATACCACACTAGTGTGTTTGTGTGTCTCTGTGTGTGTGTGTCTGTTTGTGTCTGTGTCTGTGTGTATAAATGTTAAAGTATGGGTCTATGGAGTGGAGAAGCTGGCTCTTGCTGCTTCAGGGCCTTCCTGGAGGGATAGAATATTTCCATTCCCTTCTAAAACTTTCACAGCAATTAAACTATATATTCCCAATATATACATGCCTGCCCACATCTGATAATGAACCAGCTAATGTGGAGACTAAGTAGATGAAAGTGTAATAAGGAGAAGTATTCAGGCTAGAATTTTGAAATCACACTGAAAATGAAATCAGAAGACTACCTGGCTACCTCAAACGGACACACATTTAAAAGTCATGACTTCAGTTAATAAATATCTACTTTAAAGCTTGGTATCATTAGTAGTAATGTTTTACATCTGCTTTTACTAACATCCATTCAGTGGTGTGCTGCTTGTTTGTCATTGCCAACTCAGGAGCAACACACACTTTGTGATTGAGAGAGGTGTATTAGATGTTTATCGATGGCCATGTGGGTCAACAACAACAACAAAACCTTCTAGTGGTTAACGGTAACTACATAAGACAGACTAAAAAGGAGATAATGCTTTCTATGGGACCTTTCTAGGTTAATTTAGCAACCTTTGGGCATACCTTAAGTAGAACTACACAACTTGAACAAATTATAACTTAATGTACACATGTTGACCTACCCAGTAACTCCCTAGATGATTTCTCCCTCATCACCACTAGAGTAGATACCTAAGAAGAGTAGAAAAATCTTCCTCTTGGGAAGATTTAAAAGGAGAATACTGCTTTTATAGCTGATTATCTCCTCCTTCCTTCACATTTAGATGCCCTGTTTGTCTATCATGCAAAGCCTGTGCATGCAGTGACCATCTATATGTCATTTTTGTTAAGAGTAAGTGAGTCACAGTTCTCATCAGTCACTCTGGAAGTACTCAAAGATGGGTTAGCACCCTCTTGATTTTGTTCAAAAATAAGGCCAGGAAAATATCTTTAAAAATAATATGCCTTTAGTACCTCTTCACAACCGAGACGAATTATCAAAGAAAGCATGTAATTTGAGGTCCACAATTCCAGAGGGTTGGTTGATGACCATCATGTTAGGGTGCATGGCATCAGGCAGGTAGGTATGGCACTGGGACAGTAACTGAGAGTTAACATTTTATCAATAAATATGAGGCAGAAAAAGGAAGAAGGCCAACAGGGGATGGTGTGGGTTTTTGAAACCTGAAAGCCCACCCTATGTGACACAACTCCTCCAACAAGGATAGACGACTAAATCCTTTCCAAATAGCTCCACCAAAATGTAGACCAAGTATTTAGATATATGTGCTTATGGCAGCTGTTCTCATTCAAACCACTACATTCAGTAAGACCGATATGACTTGAGCTAAGCCAAGCAAAAGTGACTCTTTCCCTCAGAAGCCAGTTCAAGTGGCCATTAATCACATTTTTAGATTTGTTTTCCTAGATAAGGTTTTTGATTTTTACAAAACTAACTTTGGGAGACTGAAAAGGTAACAGATATATAAGCTAAGAATCAATTTGTTCCAGCAACAGCCTTCACCAAATAAAACAAGATCAAGCAAATATGTAGAGCCCAGTTTTTCTCTTTTCTCTGCCTGAGTTTTAAGATCCTCTACTACTGTGCTATCAATATCCTCCAGTCCAATGAGAAATAAAAGATCAAACTGGTTTGTTTTAGTCTCAGTCACAAAGCAAAAGCTTCCATTGTTTATCAATTGTAATTTCCATTATCATTTATTTTTCAGTTGATAACTATCTGAGAACATTCATTCCATTTTGTCACTATTGTGTTTAGAGGAGCTTTTAGACCCATTGATGGCTATAGGATTTTTCAACAAGGCTTTTAGGCTCCTTGAAGAGGTGCTCATATAGGCTGTCTAAACTTAGTCCTATCTCTGTTGTTAAATCACACTGTATAATGCTATTGTTAAAAGTACAAAAATTTTCTACAAACTCAACTTATTTGTTCATTATTGATGTAAAAGGCTATTATATTGCTTGAGTTTTGATATGGGTTCTTAAGCGCTATTGACTTGAAATATTGCTTCTTAACATATAGATTAGCTTTTAAGCATTCATGATTATGCTGATTTCTAAAAGTACAGTGTTTCATTTTTTTCCTGTTGTGCATATCTTTCTGACAAATTGGGACTCTCCTTTAGTGTTTGGTAGAATTTATTAATTAAATCACTGAGGGATTTTTTAAATAAAAAAGGTTATAAATTCTCCAGTACAGGTTAGCTTAGAATTCATTATGTAGGTCAGGCAGGCTGCAAACTCTTAGTGATCTTGCCTCGGTCTCTTAAGAGTTACACCCAGGGCTGCAGATGACTTTATAATGTTTACTTTTTTTTAATTCTTTCTTGTGTCATGTCTCTAATGTATCTTTTGCACAACTTTGTCTAGTTCATCTAAATATTTTAAGGTTATTAGCATTCTGTTGTAACTTCTCTTACTGAATTTTTCTACTGTTTTTGACACAACTTTTAGATGTGTTATTTCTTTCTATTGTACCTTTCTCCATTCTGTTTGTTTCTTGAGACAGGGTCTCACTATGAAGTCCTGACTGACCTGGAATTCACTATGGACCCAAACTGGCCTCAAACTCACCTGTCTCTTCCTTCCACGTGCTAGGATTAAAGGTGTGTGCCACTGTGCCTGGCCTCATTTGTTATTGTAATTGTTCTTTGTTTATTTCCCTACTCTTTATTTCTCCTTTTGAGACAGCATACCCTGTAACCTATGCTCTGGCCTTGAACTCACAGTCCTCTTACTACAGCTTCTGTAGCTCTGGAATCTTTTTTCTAGCCAGAATTTTCTTTCTAATTGCTGGAGGAAAATGCTTAGGCTTATTGATTTTTCACCTTTTATTTTACTGCATGTGATTTGAAACACAAAGCCTCCTGCTGATAGCCAGCAAGAACCTCAGACCTTCAGTCATTCTGACAACCTGGAAGGAAATGAGTGCTGCCAATAACCACTGGAGCTTGGAAACATTATTCTTTAATATGTCTTCACATGAGAACCAAGTTCAGGTCAACACCTTGTTTGTGGCTATACAAAGGACCCATCAAATGCACTCCTAGAATACTGGCCCACAGAAACTATGAAATAATAAGTATATAATATTAGGATCATTGTTATAATTAGTAATATTTTTATATCCCAATAGTAAACTTAATTACTGAAAAAAAAATCACTGGGGTGGTCCAAGATGGCAGCAACGGGCACACACCATCTCTGAAGGGCACAGGATCTGAAACTTTGAAATTGGTGAATGGAGAAGTTGAAGTCAGAACATCCACAATGAGGCTTCCTGGGAAAGAGGGGACAACCTGTGAGCTGAGACCTTTTGGATCCAGGTTACCCATGGACATCTCTGGGGACTGAGAGTGGCCAATATTCAACCCCCTGCACTTCCCCTTGCTCCAAGCACAGATCTCCCTGCTCAGAGGTGGCCGGCAATGGCCTCTGCCCCAAGCACTGGCCTCCCTGCTTGGCTCAGACAGCAGTGATTGCCCCAAGCACAAGCCTCCATGTTCTCTGTCTGAAATGCCACAGGCAGATCCCCCAGGGCTGCAGCCATGATAGGGCAGCAGCTAGATGAAACAGCCTCCTCACTCAGGGACTGAGGCTGCAGAGGCAGCTACCCTATGTATAGGCATCTCTGCCCTGCCACCAAACAGTGAACACCACTCAGCTGATGGCTCTCCTACACTCTCATTTGTCCCTACGGGCCCAAATCTGAGAGTAGAGAACAGGGGAATCCCCTGTGCTTTTTGATAGGGACTGCAAGCTTGTGATCACACCTTTAAGTGAGTGCTTACAGAGCCCCATATCCAGGGTTCTTCTACAGTAGCAGCCAGACATCAGATCTGTCCCACCTACATCCCCAATGGGGGCAACATGGGGATCCTTGGGAAAGCATTAGCAACATTGAAACCCCTGTTCTGTAAGTCTACCACAGGAGTACAGGCAAACAATACCTGGAGCCCAGAGAGATCTGAATATCAGGAGGACAACACAACAGATCTGATAGTCTAGGGTCAGAGGGAAGGGCAGGAGGGCGTCCAGTATCAGTGCACTTGGGGAGGGGCATGAGAGGAAATGAGGTAGGGAGAGTGGGATTGGGAGGGAATTCGGGAAGGAGCTACAGAGGGTAAACAAAGTGAATAAACTGTAATTTATTATAAAATCAATATTTAAAAAAATGCAAAAAATGATCACTGGGTGTAAAAGCCTAGGATAATATTTGATTTCTCTAAACATTTTAACACTATTATTTCAAAGTATTTTGGCTTGTAATACTTTAGCTGGCAAGTCTGTTTCCATACTATTTGTTTCATCTCTGAAAATAGTTGATATTTTTATTCTAATTGCTCTTAAGACCACCTCTTTATTTAGGTTATTTAGGAGTTTTTACTATGACATGTCTAGGTATTCATTTCATTTTATATGTCTTGCTGGAATCAATTGTTCTTCTTTATATCTTTTATCAATTTTGAAATGTTCAGAGAGTAATTTTCTAAATGTTGCTTTGTTATAATCTTTCCCTAATGTCTTTCTTTCTCATATTACAATATAAATAAAATAATAATTAATATCTCTTATCTCATTCAATTCAGAGACAAGCTCATGCCAGCCTTTCAACATTTCCATGACCTGAGAGAGTTCTGACTGCCAAAGTTTCAATCACTGCCCTGTAAAGCTATCAAAGGTAGTAATCAATCTTTTAAGTTGTCTGGCTCTGTGAAGAAAATAACAAATACTCCAGGAGAAAAGTTGCCCCAAACTTTGGTTCATTATGGTTATCTATCTTCTCTAAGTCTATTATTCTGTAATTCTTCACTCTACTTTTCTATTTTAGCTGTCTGATCTGATATTTTCCAAAATATTTCTAATATGCCAAGGAGTGGTGTGATATGTGTTGTGCATGTAGGTATGTGTGTTTGTATGTATGAATGTGTGTGTGTTTGTATGTGTGAATATGTGTGTATATATGTGTGTAAAATACCAAGAAAATTCAGGTGATTAGACAGTGTAATGGTCAGTTTTGTTAGCTAGATGTAATGTAAAATCACCTGATAAGAGAATCTCAATGATAATTGTCTAGATCAGGTTGGGCAGTGGGCATAACAGAAGATTTTATTGGTGGTTTTAATTAATGTGGGAAAAATCAGCCCACTGTGGGTGGCACCATTCTCTAGGAAGGACATCCTGAACTGTGTGAGCAAAGAGTAATTGAACTGAGCACAAGCAAAGGAATATGCATACAGCATTCATTTCTTTCTGCTCCTTAATATGGATGTGATACAGATAGCTGTTTGAAGTTCTTGCCTTTATTTTTTCACAATAATTGAATATAACCTGTATTGTAAGAAAAAATAAACCTTTTCTCTACCATACATTGTCTTTGTCTTAGTGTTTTATTGTACTAAGGGGAAAAAAATGAGACAGACAGATAGAAGTCTTTAGAAGGGCTAAACTTCAACCAGAAGAGTAATCTAAATTTATTTGTCCACCTTTATCTGAAGACAAAATTCAGTATCTGGAATCATTATAATCAATCCTTCAATTCCTCCTTCTTTTAAGCTCTACCTTTTCCTCTTAACCCAAATCACCACCTCAATGTTGTTTAATTTATTTAATTCTTACTCTGCTTCTGAATCTGCCAGAGCTTCTCAAAGTACAGAAACTGCCTCTACAGCACAGTCTATGTATTTATTAACCCCAAAGAATATCTCAATCCTAAATGCGAATGTAGAAATCCTTAATTTTCTCTTGGTTGACTCCATATAAAGATTTTATCAATTAACCAATTTAGTCAGTACTTGGAAGCAAAATGTAGGCATATCTAATCTAGTTTTCTTTTTAATTTTTTCTTGTGAAATGCCAGGCATATATCTACCTCTCTGATAATTGAGGAACTGGAAGTGAAAAGGACTTTAAAACCACAACATCTATCACATATATATTAGCTATGACATGGTATATGTGATCCTATACCTATCACCTGAACCAGTTTTGTTTCTGCCTCTACTTTTATATTTGATAAACTAGTATGCAGCAATGGATTTCCTTTTCTCAATAAGAACACTTTTTGTTCAGTTCTGAGGCATGCTAGACAAGCAATCTTCCACTGAAAGATATCCCAGCCCTAGAAACATTTCTTAAGTAATTATCCTTACCAAATAATTTAGCATATCCAGTATGCATTGAACTCTGCAAATAATCTTATACTTATAACTTTCAAAAAGTGTATTTTTACTGTCCTCTCATCACAGTTTCAGGATAGCTTTCAATATGTTGAGACATAGAAAAGCAGACCAAGCACATGGTAAGTTCATTTAACTGCCACTTCTATCTAAACACCTATAATTTAAATTTATTCTATTTGTTATAAACAAAGTATGTTTTAATTACTCTCAAGTAGAAATTTTGAAAAAGCATTTTCTGAACAGCATGGTATTTTTGTCTTAATAGGTATCTATCAAGCTCAGGTAAAGATTAAATTTTCAAAGCTGCATTGTATAAATATATAACAATGTATCCTAGAATTTCCCTACTAATTAATATTCAGGTTGTTTACAAATTTACAGAACTTTTTAGTCGTAAAACAATGGCAAATCTGTGCTGGTTGATTTTTGTTAACCTGACAAAGTAGAGTTACCTGGGAAGAGATGCATCAACTAAGGAATTGCCCAGAGCAAACTGACCTGTGTCCATGTCTATGAAGCATTGTTTTAAATAGCTAATTGATGTGAGGGTTCCAACCACAATGGGCATACTATCACTAGGCAGGTGGTCCTGGGCTATATAAGAAAGGTAGTAAGCTAAGAGAAACAAGCTAATAAGTAGCACTTCTTCAAGATCTCTGCTTCAGTTACCATGTCAAGGTCCCTGCTTGATTTCTGATTTCCTTCACCGATACCAAAAGGTATAAGTATAAGGTTAATCTTTCCTCCTCTAGGTTGCTTTGCGTCATAGTCTTTATCAAAATAAAAATAAAACTAAAAATCCCAACAAATATTATTGAATACATGACTATTTGCTCAAAACAAGAATCAGTTTCTATATTGTACAGGCATATTCTTTAGACAAAAGTTATCAAACAGCTTCTCACTTTGGGTACAATTTCAACATATTCTTAACACATGTATGGTGAATTATTTAGTTCTGTATCATTCTAGTCAAAGACAAAAGAACTCACAAGTCAATGTGGTAAACTCAAACATTATAATAAAATGGTTTCGCTCATCAATCAGAGATGTTTATATAGAGAAACAATTCAAACCCATTAGAGCCCACTTTGTTTTTCGTCAAAGATATCAAAACAAAATCCTGGCATCAAAGTCACTGGCTTTTGTTTATATCCTCATTTTCTACTTGGGAAGAAACTTAGAAGGGGCTTTGTAGTTGTATTCCCATGCTTGGGAATCATGTGAAACAGTATGGTATCCAGTAGCTCAAAAGTCCATACATCATAGCATTGACATATTGGTGAGGACCTCACAGCTGCATCAGAAACTGGAAAAGCAGTAGAAAGACAACCAGCCAGGTTCCCACAAAATGTACAACTTCATGGAGTGGCCTCTTAATAACCTGCTTACCTGAGATCGTCGCAATTCATTCCTGGAGGTAGTACCTTCATGACTTACTTATTTAACGTTAAACTCACTCTTGTAAAAGTTTTACTACATCCCAACATGACCACACTGAGAACCATGTTGTATCACTCAAACTTTGGTGGGAAAAATCACAGCACATAACCTTACTATCACTGAGGGACACTTAGGAGTTCTTTCAACATGTTTTCTGTCTCTGTCAAATATTTTCTGATGAGTAAATTCTGACGTGTTGAGATAATGTGAGCAGTATTACTAAAGATAACTCATTATTTTGATGTGGTTTCCTCAGTGTGTCAAACTAGTATATGAACATGCACATCACAGAAAATATATATAATGACACTGTAACATTAAAATTATTTTGTGCACAAGGCATTTGAGTGCCTAAAATCCCTCATCTAACCATTAATAGACCCTCCAAACTAAAGGAAAAAAAAAAAACTTCATAAAAACTTATTTGTCTCAAAATTTCTCCTTGGGAACAGGTGAGGAAAATGGACTCTTACTACCTAAGCTTGAGAATGACAGACATTTCCATCAAGACTACCATATCCCTCAACAGTTCTCTCAGAAGAGCCCCTTTATCTTACAAAAAAGTGATTTTCTCTGTATATGTACCATAGATGGAAAGAAAAATAACATTTGCAGGAAAATGAATGGGGCCAGAAGGTATAACTGAGAAGACCCAAAATCAGAAAGACAAAACCCTCTCTCACATTGCCCACTTATCCTGCTGGGCAGTTATTGAGTCCAGTCCCGGGACTGGTAGGGACGCCTTTTCATTTATTAACTCCAGCTCAGGGAAGAGGAACACCAGCATACAAATTCCTGACGAGCTAGCAGTCAGGTGATGGTAGACCTGAGTACCACAGAGAATTGAGGTATTATTAGCAGTAAGACATTGGGGTTGAGATGCGGTATCAAGGATTATAATTCTATTACACTCTAAGGAACTTAGCATTTCTACAGCATAAGTCCTGGATGCCTTGAAACAGCTTGCCATGCCAAAGAGGGTGATATGGAAAAGGTAAGAGGTTGTGGCAACATCACAGTCAGGGCAGTGAATGGTGAAGTAAGGTTACTTGACAGGGTCGCCAGAGAAGCTGTCAGAAGTAGTTCTGAGTTGGTCCCAGGTGGGACACAGCCAACAATATTTAGAATGGCCTAGTTGGGTCACATTTAGGAGCTTGTTGGTTGAGGTCAGAGTTTGAAGTAGGAGACTAAATGACAGGTTTGTATTATTTAGAAGGGGGGATGTAGGAGAGGCAATGACCTTAGAGGAGTGTTTAATTATCTTCTCTACTCCCATCCCCAGGGACTGAGTAATTGGGATATATTTTCTCTGGATATGGATGGTACTTATCTGTAAATCAAATGTGTAATAACAGTAGAATTTTCCTACGATGCCTGTTTTCCATCTGGGATTCCAAGGGTCTCAGATGTATAAGTAGAGAGTCTTTCTACTTATATAGGAGCTTCTTCTGTACTGGTGTGTGGATTTGACAAGAGCAGTATGGGCAGCCTCCATATATGTCCAGCCATTTTTTGCAGTAAACTTTTATTTGATCAAAGAGGAAGCAAACAAAAATTCTACCAAGTAAGAGAGCAGGGTTAGATATGGGGGTGATGGCTATTTCAATCAGCTTTTGACAGCTTTCCTTAGAGCAATTTCCTGACCCTATTCGGACAGACTGCTTATTATCAATGATGGTTTTTTGAACCTCAAAGTCCCATATGTAGGTATTACTTGGACAGAAACAAGCAAGAGGGAGAGGAAGAAAAATACATATCCAATCCAGTAGGATGGAACACAGCTGCTGTAGTGAGGCCTCATTTCTCTGGAACTGGAGGCAAGGTCGTTGAACTTGGCATCTTCTGGAGCTTGAGGGAACAGGGTCCTGTTAGAGTTGATATGTAGGAGGGGCATTAATCTTGAAGGGGGGTAAAAGGCTTGAGGTGAGATAGATGAATCCAATGAGGGAAGCCCTCAAGATTGGCAGCTGTAGGGGTCACAAGAATCACCTTGAAAGGGTCCTGCCTTTTAGGAGAAAGAGATGAAGGACTTTGTTTTGGAAAGGAGAGAAGGACCTGGTCCCTGATGTTGAGAGGAGACAGACAGGAGTTAGTGTGTGACCGTGGTAAATAATGGTCAGTAAAGTTCCATAGAAAAGAACAGAGATGACAGAGTAAGGGAGTAAGTTAAGTGGTCAAGGAAAGGTGAAGACTTAGCTGAAAGACCTAGAGTTAGGTCTGGTTGTCCATACATGAGCTCAAAGGACAAGATGGACAGAGGTTTTGGGGAGAGATCCCATAGCCTGAAAAAGGCCAGAGGGAGGAGTTATACCCAATGAGGTGAAGCTCTTGTGATAATTTAACAAGAGTATTTTTTAAGGATCGGTTAGTTTGTTCTACCTTTCCTGAGGACTGGGAATTGTATAGGATATGAAAATACCAAGGAATATTAAGGGCTTTAGGTAAGGTCTGGGAAACCTGAGAAGTGAAGTGAACTCATGACCGTTGTCTGACTGGAGGGAGGTGGGAATTCCAAAATGTGGGATAATCTCACAGAGAAAGAGATCAGAAATTGTCTGAGCTCTTTTGTTAGTAGTGGGGAATGCCTCCACCAGTCCTGAGAACGTGTCCACCAAGACCAGGAGGTACCGGACATCTTTCAGTGCTGGCATGCGGGTAAAATCAAGTTGCCAGTCAGTCCCAGGTAGAGACCCTCCAGTGTGGTGGGTAGGGAAAGGTGAGCTATGATATCCTGAGTTAGGATCTGAAGTCTGGCAGATTTTACAAGAGGTAGTAATAGTCTTTAGAAAATGCAAGTCCTCAGGGGTGGGCTGTAGATGGGTCTTAACAAATTAGACAAAGCTCAACTGTTAGGATGAAAGAACTGGTATAGATAGGACAGAATCTGATGAGTGTCAGGAGAGGTGTGGGTTGTAGTGTAAGGATGTCCTGTTGTGGGTGAGACTAGTCTAGGCCTTTATGGGCCACAGCCTTAATGTCTTGTCAGCCCAGTTATTTCCTTAGGGAACAATGGAATCATCTGTCTGGTGTGACTAGCAGTGGACTATTCCATTGGCTGTGGGAAGGTGAGAGATTTCTAGCATGTCGATAATTTAGCCTGCATTGGTTACAGATCCTCCCTTTGCTGTAAGTAACTCACATTCTCTCCAGATGGAAGCATGGGAGAGAAGACTATGAAAAGCATTTAGAGTCTGTGTAGATGTTAAAGGATTGTCCCTGGGCCAATTGGAAGATGTGGGTAAGAGCTATTAGTTTGGCCTGTTGATTAGTGGTGTGGGCAAGGAGGGCTTGTGCCTCAAACACCTCAGTATCTGACACTATGGTATAGACCACATTTTGAGCTTCCTCATGTACAAAGGAGCGGCCATCTGTATACCAGGTATAGACAGCCTGAGGCAATATGCCCTCCTGTATGTGTGAGGGGTGGGGCAATAATTCCTCTATGGTTTCCATGCAAGAATGAGATGGGGAATTGTCAGAGTTAGGTTGTGGAAGAAGTTTTAAAATATTAAGAGGTGGGCATGGTTGGAAAGTAAGAGTAGAGTCTTTTATTAGCTCCACCTGGAAGGAAAGAATCCTGGAGGGAGGTAGTTTTTAAGCCTTTGTAAGTTAAAAAGTGAAACAGATTGTGAGAAGAGAAGAGAACACTCAAAAGTTAGTCTTTTGGACAGTCGAATAAGGAGCTCTGCAGCTGCTAAAGCACAAATGCAGGTTGCTCATCTCTAGATTATCAGATCTAATTTTTGGATAGTTATGCTACAAGTGCAAACGAGGCAACCCAGGGCTCAAAGGGCATTTCCCTTTTTTTTCTGTTAAGTAGAGGAAAAGGGACAGGATAAGTCTGGGAGATGTAGGGCTGGGGCCTCAAGAAGAGCCTCTTGGAGCCTTCGAAAGGGCTTAGTAATGGCCTTAATAAATGGTTCATGCAAGGGGCCTAAGGCTGCCTCATATAAGGGGTGGGCTTAGGAGGGAAAAGGAAGGGACCAACGACTGTAGGAAACCAGCTATTCCCCAAAATGATAAAATTTCTTCTTTAGTGGAGGGAACTGCTAGAGACCATACTAGGTCTTTTCTATCTAGGGTGATGCCCTTGTGGGTTGGGGTTATTGTTAGTCCCAGGTAAGTGACCTCAGAGGTGGATAATTGGACCTTGGAGGGTGAAATATGATAGCCCCTGCTGGATAGGAAATTTAGAAGAGCAGAGGTGTTATTTTGGCTAACTCATAGAGATGGAGTGCAGTGGAGAAGATCATCTATGTACTGTATACCTATATAGGGAGAGATGACAAGAGTAGAGCAGAGGCTAGGGCTTAGCCAAATAGGTATGGTCTGTCCCAGAATTCCTGGGGTAGGACAGTCCAGGGAAGCTGAGTAGAAACAAGGGTGTCAGGGTCAATCCAGATGAAGGCAAAAATATTTTGTGACTGGGCATCCAGGGGGATAGATAAAAATTCACCCTTGAGATCCAGAACTGAGAAATGGGAGCTATCTCAGGGGATAGTGGAGAGGAGAGTATAGGGGTTAGCTACAACAAAGTGGAGGGAGATAACTGTAGAATTGAGGAGCAGGAGGTCTTCAACCAGGCAATAGGTTCCATTAGGCTTTGTTATGCAAGAATAGGGATGTTAAAAGGAGAGGAAGTGGGACAAGGAGTTTTTTTCTTAGAAGGTCAGTGATAATAGGCTTATGTCCCCTGAGACTCTCCAGAGGAAATGGGTATTGAGCTTAGGTGATAAACCAAGTGGTATCCTGTAGATGAATGACCACAAGGGTATGATGGTGTTTAGCAACAGAGGGATTTTGGACATCACAGTCCTGGGGGTCCACTTGAGAGTCTGGTAAAGGAAGTGATGTGTTACAACTGTTAGGTAGAATAGCTAGGAGAAAGAGGAGAGAGGACACTTGTGAGCTTGGGGTCAGGCGAATAGATGGAATAGAGGAGGTAGAGACTCCCACTTTGGCTAAAAAGTCCCTTCCCAGTAAGGAGACTGGACAGGTTGGCATCACTAAAAAGGAATGAGTCAAGGGAACACCCCTAAAATACAATTGAGTGGTGGAGTCTGGCAAGGCTGGCAAGGCTGTTCTTCTACCCAGACAAAAGAGGAACTAGAAGGAGAGGTTGGTCCCTAATACTCTGTCAGGACTGAGTAAATGGCTCCAGTGTCCACAAGGAAAGAGATGGGCCACGCTGATACCATGATAATTGCCCGTGGCTCCCTTCTAGTGATGGTACTGGTCGAGTCAAGGCATCCTGGGCACCTTCAGTCATCTGTAGCCTGGCCTAGAATATCGGCCTGGGGGCAATCTGGGAGTGTTGCCCCCATACCATGGAAGAGCCCTTTTCTGAAGATCTGAGACCTCTTGGTATGTCACCTTTTCACTTTAATAATATGTACTGGCTGTTTCTGCCTGAGACTGTGTCCCTGATAGTCATGAAATCTTTCCTCATTCTTTCTCTGTGCTTTGCCACAAACAGCTCTGAGACCTCTCACAGGCTTCCTGACCCAGTGCCTCCCACAGAGCACCACCAAATTGCCAATGAATTCCACTTCCCAAGAGAAAGTGCAGGAAAAGGTAGGACTCCTCTCAAATAGGTGGGTTTCTAAGATGTTGTCACAATCAGGAGAGAGCTTGTTGAGTATGATTGGTTTTGTTCTTTTCGAGAAACACACTAGAGTTTTACTGATATCTTTTTATTTATTCAGATAAAGAAATGAGGTGAGAAAACAGGTAGAGGCAGTGGCTTTTATAATTGCTTGAGATATGGGAAGACTGACTTGACTGACTGGATGCTCATTTTTAAGGTCATAAACATACGTGGAGACATGTCCATTAGCACAAAGCCTGGCATGTATCATGTGCTTACAAAACCAGAGATCTGAGAGAGTTGGCCTCAGTCCAGGCCAACTGTGTCTTCTGTTGTATACAGTGACAAGAAAGAAACAAGATAGGAAAATTAAAAATTCAAAGAGCATCATGGACCTCTAAATTTCATAATGACCCTAACAATAGAGATGGCATTTTATTGTATATTCATATCTATATTGTAAATATCATGTCAAAACACACACATACAAAGAGAGTCAGAGAGAGAGAGAGTCTTTCTTTCTTTAATAGTGGTTCCCTCAGCAAAGCACACATAAGCTCTTGTAAGAACTGGTACCATGGTTACCTCCATGTGTGAATGAGTTGTCGCACTGATTGAATATGGTCACTTCACTCCCTTATTGTTCAGACAATGGTTATGAGTCTTTGTCCAGACAGGTCATTAGGTATTGGTGAGCTGGCAAAGATTCATAAGATATAATCTGTCCCCTAGTAGTGATAATTGAGCCACAGGACTTGAAAAATAATTTACAGCATAACCTGCAAGTGTATATAAAATTTAGTTTCTTTTATTGTGCCTATAATTAATCTGATACCCTCCTCTGAGTGAGAAGAAGGCCAATCAGTTGCTTTAATATTGTTTAAACGGAAGGTATAAAAGCTCTTTGTACCACCCTCCTTAGAGTACTACAGTAGTTTAGGTTCCAAGGACATCTTCTAAGCCAGGATCTGTACAGAGTAAACTGAAGAACTGAAGCATACTGGGGCTTTCCACAACAAACAAGAACAGCCAGTCATTGTACTAGCAGAGAAATTAGGCTCAAAACAGGTGTGTTAAAATATAGTCTGGTTTTTAAAGGTGTAAATCAGCTTGACAAAGCAAATTGGAACTAGGGAAGCACCAGGAATTTTCAACAGCCAGAGAGCTCTGGCTGAGAAGCCTGAAAGAGTAAAGAAAAGGATGAGTTCCATAGGCCAGTGACTTTCTGACATTGGAATAAGGTGCCACTGGAGAGAATATCTAGCACAGTAGGGGAGAGAGTAATTACTGTCGGAATAAGAACTTGAAGTCCTCGTGCACAGTTATGTCTGCCTCCAAGACAATAAAAGAGAACGTCCATTCCACTTTTGAATATGTATCTGGCTCAGTTTCAAGCTTAGTGGTGTCTTAGCCCCATTTCAGCCTCCATAGGTTACTGACCCATCTATAAGCATCTGACAAATGTTCTCAACATCCTGCCTGTTGTACCACAAGCCTCAGATAAAATATTTGTCTTCCTGTCACAGAGAGTCCCTAGGGAAAGTTCATGGATGCAGAACTTCAAGTCAACAATGAGTGAGAATTGAAGCCTACAACTACCAAAAATTTATAACCAAGATCTTCTCTCTCTAGCTGTGATTAGCTGTATCTCATTCACTCTCTTTGTTACCCTAATTTCTCTAAATCTACCTCCCTTTCGCTGAAGCCTAGAAGGGAAAATGAGTATCAGGAATTAACAATCGTATGTCTTCTAATCCCCATAGTTTCTCCATTTCCCTTCCCATTTTGTCTTGAAAAGAAAAAGAAAGGGAGCTCAGCTGTCTCTTAAATTTTCCTAAGTCATTGTATTTTTGTTTCCTGCACTTACAACAAAGCATCCAAGTTTTAAGTAATTTTAAAACTAATTTGGGTCATACTTTGGGAGGTTGAAAGTCTAAGATCAAGTGGCCCTGTGTATTTAGCTTATGGTTAGGGCACAATATGGAAGAGAAACAGAAAGGGAAGCAGCTATATGCAGGAAGATCTAAGTGTAATGGATGGCCTCCCTCTATAACAATCTAATCTTGAGATAACCCACTCTGAGATATCAGTATTAATCCCTTCTGAGGAGAGGATGACACCTCTCTCATCTAATTACTACCTACTAGTCCCTACATGGGAGAAAAGGCCTCAATATATAAAGTATTGAAGATGCTTAAATAAACTGTAATCCTCAGCAGTTGTATTCTAGTACTAACCAAAAACCTTATGAGTTTATTGTGTGATTTTTGCGGGTTTCAGTTCTATTCTAGACCCTTGAGGATAGATGCATTAAGCTAAACATATGAACATGCTTCAAAACTACAGTGAAAGCAATTGCCCAACTTACAATGCTATTGTTTGTAGCTGGCATTTCCTACTTTATGGGTTCCTTTTCCTATCTTCCATTTTTTTTCATCCTTTTAACCCCCTAACACTAGATTTTAGAGAAAAATGATAGAGAGGAAAGGGGGTGAAGTTATCATTAGATTATTTTCTGCTGAGTAGCAGTGTCGAGTTCTTTGGGGCAAGTTTGAGCTTTGCCAACAGGAAATCTAATTTCTTCTCATTTCTTTGCACATGACTACTTGACAAACAACAACTAACAGCATAAACCACTAACCAGTCCAAAACAACCACCCTACCTACCAGGGCCCTAGCATTTATATATCCTCTAAAACGTTCCCAGAATTCCAAATGTCACACACTTGCAGAAACTATTTGCAGCTGGTAAAACCATGCCCCTGATAGAGCAGGAGGCAAATCACAGTCACCTGCTGTGAAGCAGCCTCTTATCCCCACACCTGAGATTAAAACAAAAACATCCCCACAATATTTCTATGTTTTTTAAAGAAATGAAAATTACAATATTCTTACTACAGTTGTCTTTATGTACAGTCATATTCTTTGAACTTGACCAAATGTTCCTTCCCATTTCTTATCAATAGTATGCCTATGTTTGCAAGAGAGAACTGTAAGCAATTTCTAGGCATTTGTGTATCATGAGTAGCCTAGGGTGAGAGCACATGTTCAGAAAGGTAGCATAGAAAACTGCATTAATAAATGTAAAATATTAATCCTTTTTAAAATGTAACATTCTATTTTCAGCTGCATTTTGGACATTTGAGCTTTAAAGTGTGGAGGATTACAGCTGTGGTAGCTGTGTAGAGGTGGGGCACATGCTAATAGAGTGAAAAGGAAGTGGACAATCTCAGAGGAGGCAGAACTGTAAGGTGAATGCTGTGTTTGGGGATGTGTGTATCAAAATCCCACAAATAAGAGAAAAAGATGTGATGCTTTAAGCTCTTTCTATTTTCATTGTATGCTTGATTCTTTCACAATTAACAAAAGGCATTTTGGGCATGGTATTCTGTTGTAGCAGCACATTAATCATAGACTATGTTCAGCTCATATAGTGGAGAAATATCAACAATAGTAGCTAGTAGCACTAGTAACTACAATTGTAATAACAGCTAAAACACAGCAACTTCCATGTTGCAGGAACTGTTCTAAGTACTTTATACACATTAGTTCCTTTATCTTAAAAAAATAAAAGTTAGAGACTGTCACTAATATGAACATGAGGATGAGGAAACCAAGACTTATAAAACGTTAATGCCTTGCTCACACAGCTGATTAACTTGTTTTTTACTCTAATTCTTGGCTCTGTAGGAGCTGCTTACAACTATTATGACCCAAGCAGAAAAAGCTGGTATTCTTAAGTAGAAATAGTATACCAGAAATTTAGTGCTAGGCTCTACTCAGTACTCACTAGTTCTCCCAAACTAGTGATAACACAAAGATATCACTGTCAATCCTTATACCCCAAATTCACAAAAGGTTGACTGCTTAGGAATCAATAAAGAGTTTTTATTCATTGTAAGCCCTGGGGTAATTAGGTACAGCTTATTAATCTGAATATCATTGCATTGTTTTATAATATAGTGTAAACCTCTGGGATTAGACTTGGGCCACTGACACAGACCATAGTGAGTGTGTACATTGGTTCCCATTGTTAAAAAGATCACTGCGCAAAATAACTGAAGGGTAAACCTCTTCTGTGGTTTGGGGACCCACTCATAATTGACAACAATCTCCATAACATCCTTCAGAGAGTCAGCATCAATCAAAAAACTGCTGCTCCTGTAGTTACTATGTCAGTTAATTTAACCAAAGCTTTCTCCATTAATCTCTGCTAAGAAGTGTAAAAAGTGCACCACTCACCTAACATTTGATGGCTTAATGGCATATTTTCCCTGCTGTCATAGTTCCTGCTATTCATTTAGGTTACTCACTGATTTGACAGAAATCTGGAGCTAATTTTACACATATCACATCAGAATGGATGAAAGGTCTGAGACACTGTAATATAGCAAAAGGTGTATATCAATTATTTATTATTGTTTAACAAACCTAGTGATTTAAAAATAATTGTTTATTTATTTTGTGATTGACTCTGCAGTTTTTTAAGGGGTAGGCAGGGCCAGCTTCTTTGTATTTTAGGCAGCATCCAATAAAATAGCTTACCTGGAGGCTGGAGAAATCCTTTCAAAATGGCTTACTGGCTTGATCAATGAATTGCTGTTGGCTGTCTGCAGAGAACACAGGTTGGACTGAGAACAGGAAATGCAGTCCCTCTCCTCAACAGCCTTCTCCACAGGGTGTCTGGACTTCCATGTGGTATAATGGTTTGCTTTATATATGAGAATTCCAAGAAGCAGGAATTTGAAGTTGTCAGTTTCTTAGGCTCAGCCTAGGACTGGCCAAGTAACACTTCCGCTGTGTTCTATTTGACCTACAGCTCCAGAGCCAGGTTTCAATATGGAACACATGCCCCAGCAATGTTTGGCAGAAAAGTCAGAGGTTGTGCAGGTGCCCTTTTCAAATTGCCACATGTAAAATTTTTCATACTTTTAGTTCATATATTTTTTCCTTTACAGATGAAAAAAAAAAAAAACAAAACACACAATTCAGGGAGGTGAAAAAATTCCCCAAAGTACATAATCAGATAATCACAGAGTCAAACCTAAAACACAGGTTTTAATTTCTGCCTTTGTTTATCTGATTGAAAAAAAAATAAATGGTGCTCAAATCACTTTGGAAAATCTATCCACTGACATTATGAAGACAGCTCTTTAACAATTGCAACTAATTAGTGTGTGTAGATAAATTCCTTAAAGATACAAGTTACTTAGGCCGTTGACATTGCCTAATGCTTTAATAATATTTTCATAGAACAGCCATAAAAAGTAATGACACATTGATTAATTTTCATCAGGCATCACAATGTGCAGAGAATAAGGAAGTGAACAAGAAACAGGTCTCGCCCTCCCAGAGTATATAGACTGATGGAAGCTATAGTCAATTAAACAAGAGAGTACACTATACTTGCAGTATAAGAAATGTTTCTACTGTTATGAAAAGGAGATAGAAGGGAAAGTACATCTTTGCTTGGAGACCTAGAAATGCTTCCCAAATGATATGATGTGTAAACTGAAACCAGAAGGTTATGAAGGATAAAATGATCAGAATATTTCAGAAAAATGGAAAGCATTTATAAAGGTATATTGAGAATGAGATGAAAATTGTTTAAGGGACTGTGTAGATTCAAACTATCACAGTGTCTTGCTCAGCAGATTTTCAACAGCTACTAGTTGGGTTTAAATTATACAAATGATTCCTTGCTATCAGTAGTCACTTCGGAAGCAGCTTCCTCACTTAATTCTTTCACAGATGTGACTTGGTACTAGACCATTAGTGTAAATATATGGAGACATGATTAACCCACCGATGTGATAAACACACAATGTCACGTGTTGTCTAGTATCATGGATTGGGGATAGCTTCAAAAAGCCTGTTTTCCTGCTGCTTCCACTAATGCTAAAGTTATTCCTATTTCTCTTTGTAAGGGTTTAATGGATCCTGAAAAAGTTATAGGCAAATACTCTAGTACAATTTTGAATTCTCCTTTCTCAGAATGGAATAAATGTTTCGCCTCCCTGCCAAATTACTAATTATAAATCCACAGCTATAGCCCTCTGGTGGATTTCTTTTCTTTCTTTCTTTTTTTTCCCTAGCATCCTTTGCCTTTCTGAACCCTTTAAGAGTGCTTCTGGAGAGTCTCAACTGACATTCCAATCTCCCCAGGCAGTTTTCCATGATTACTTACCAAGGACTTCCAAAAATAAGCAAACAAACAAAAACAAACAACAACAACAAAACATATATTTGAGGAAAAATTCAACCATTGCATAATACCCATTTTTTCACTACCCCCATCACTACAGATGATGTGCATTTCTCAACTGTCATCTTCATTTTACCAGCACATATACTTGCATCAATTATGTAGAAGATACTGAAATATGTAAGAGTTATAATGATGAACAAGATGCTAAATCTAAATACCTCAAAGATAAGCACTCTCAAGAAAAAAAATATAACCACGCAAGTAGTAGTTTAACCGTGTAAGTAGTGGTTGACTGTGTAGCTTATGTAGAAAATACCAATATTAAAAGTATCCCAGAGTTTTGATTTCTTCACATTTTTGTAATGATTAGACATACATCGAGATATCTTAGGAATGGAACCCAAGAAAATATTTCATATACATTTTATACACTTAGCCTCAACTAAAGTTAATGAAAACAACAAGCTTTCAATCATGTTTATCTATCTATCTATCTATCTATCTATCTATCTATCTATCTATCTATCTATCTATGTATCTATCTGTCTATCTATCTATCTATCTATCTATCTATCTATCTATCTATCTATCTTCTATCTATTTGTGTCACATGCACACATTTGTTCCTGTTACAGTATGTGTGGAGGTCAGAGGACAACTTTCAAGAGTCAGTTCTCTCCTTCCATTATGTGGGCCCTCAGATTGAACTCAAGTCTGCAAATAGTGCCTTCATCTTCTGAGTCATCTCTTGGCCTCATATAATGTCTTTACTACGTGTGCATTTTGAATGTTACCTGTGAGAATTTTTTACTTATGGTATTACGTTGGTGATCAGAAGGTTATAGATTTTTGCATTTTTCTAATTTCTAAGAACATGAAACACTTTTTTTAAAGACAGGGTTTTGAGACAGCCTTGGCTGTCCAGGACTTGCTTTGTAGACCAGGCTGGCTTCTGCTTCCCTGAGTTCTGGTATTATAGGCATATGCCACAATGCCCAGGTAATGTGGAAGACTTTTTTTTTAATTTTTTATTAATGACACTTTATTCATTTTGTATCCCCCCCATACGCCCCTCCCTCCTCCCCTCCCGATCCCACCCTCCCTCCCCTTTCTGCATGCATGCCACTCCCCAAGTCCACTGATAGGGGAGGTTCTCCTCTTCTTTCTGATCTTAGTCTATCAGTTCTCATCAAAAGTGGCTGCATTGTCCTCTACTGTGGCCTGATAAGGCTGTTCCCCCCTCAGGGGGAAGTGATCAACGAGCAGGCCAATCAGATTATGTCAGAGGCAGTCCCTCTTCCCATTACTATATGACCCACTTGGACACTGAACTGTCATAGGCTACACCTGTGCAGGGGTTCCAGGGCATCTCCACAAATAGTCCTTGGTTGGAGTATGAGTCTCTGGGAAGTTCCCTGTGTTCAAATTATCTTGTTTTGTTGCTCTCCTTGTGGAGTTCCCGTCCCCTCCAGCTCTTACTATTTCCCACTTCTTACATAGAATTCCATTCACTCTGCCCATCAGTTGGCCATCAGGCTCAGCATCTGCTTTGACAGTCTATATTGCAGAAGCTTTCAGAGGCCCTCTGTGGCAGGTTTCAAGGTTGTTTCATGTTTTCTTCTGGCTTTCAGAGGCCCTCTGTAGAAGGTTCCAAGGTTGTTTCCTATTTTCTTTTTCTTCTGATGTCCATCCTCTTTGCCTTCCAGGATGGGGATTGAACATTTTAGTTAGTGTCCTCTCTTTTGCTTAGTTTGTTTAGATGTACAGATTTTAGTGGGTTTATTCTATTTTGTATGTTTATATGAGTGAGTATATACCATGCGTGTCTTTTTGCTT
>NW_026585894.1:17607546-17647427 GCF_907164565.1 Psammomys obesus
AAGCAAAAAGACACGCATGGTATATACTCACTCATATAAACATACAATATAGAATAAACCCACTAAAATCTGTACATCTAAACAAACTAAGCAAAAGAGAGGACCCTAACTAAAATGTTCAATCCCCATCCCGAAAGGCAAAGAGGATGGACATTAGAAGAAAAATAAAATAGGAAACAACCTCGGAACCTGCTACAGAAGGCCTCTGAAAGCCAGAAGAATACAGGAAACAACCTTGAAACCTGCCACAGAGGGCCTCTGAAAGCTTCTGCACTATAGACTGTCAAAGCCGATGCTGAGCCTGATGGCCAACTGATGGGCAGAGTGAATGGAATTCTATGTAAGAAGTGGGAAATAGTAAGAGCTGGAGGGGACGGGAACTCCACAAGGAGAGCAACAGAACAAGATAATTTGAACACAGGGAACTTCCCAGAGACTCATACTCCAACCAAGGACTATTCGTGGAGATGCCCTGGAACCCCTGCACAGGTGTAGCCCATGGCAGTTCAGTGTCCAAGTGGGTTACATAGTAATGGGAAGAGGGACTGCCTCTGACATAATCTGATTGGCCTGCTCGTTGATCACTTCCCCCTGAGGGGGGAGCAGCCTTATCAGGCCACAGTAGAGGACAATGCAGCCACTTTTGATGAGAACTGATAGACTAAGATCAGAAAGAAGAGGAGAACCTCCCCTATCAGTGGACTTGGGAGGGGCATGCGTGAAGGAGGAGGAGGGAGGGTGGAACCCAGAGTGGAGGAGGGAAGGGCTTATGGGGGGATACAAAGTGAATAAAGTGCAATTAAGAAAATTAAATTAAATTAATAAAAGAATGAGCTGTTTTATAGATGTTAAACTGTGGATGCATAGGAAAGCTTGGTCACCTTTTCAATGTGCCACCACTTCTTATTTTTGATTGAGGCACATAAGCCATTTAAACTACACGGAGTACACAAAATGTGAACTAAATATAATGGTGAAGAGTTTTATGCAAGAGAAAGTTGAGGATGTAGGTTGGTGTTATAGTGTTTCATTAATATTTTAAGGAACACCCCCTCAAAGAGGAATTATGTGGAGCAAGTATGTGATAATCCAATTTAGAGTATGACAAAGTTAATTATGTACTAAAATATTAGCAATGGTGATAATTTTAATTAAAAACACAATCAGGTTTGTTTCAAACAGGCTTTCCTAATTTACATCTCAGTATGCAATTACTTATCTAACTTCTATCCCAATTTTGTTGCTTTCTTGTCTCCTTTGTTATTTTTTGGTTTCAAAGGAAGAGATGTCTTTCCTCAAAGTCAAGGCTATCTTCTTACCTGGACTTTAACCCTCCTTCTTCCATCCTGCCAATTCATTCCTTTCTTAATTTCTTCTTTTATAGGTCCATCATTGATGTGCTCCAAAAAGGCTCAGAAGGGAGGGGAAATATTTCAGTCTGTAAAATTGTAGGCATGAGGACCTGAGTTTAATCTCCCATGACCCATGTGAAAAAGTCAGGCATGGGTTACGATTCCTTTCCCAGGGACACAGGCAGGCAGGTGTCTGAGGCTGGCTGGTCACTCAGTCTAAGGTAACTGGCAAGTTCCAAATTCTACTAAGAAGGAACAGGAAAAATTATACTAAAGCTACTTAGGTCCCAAAAGACAAGTGCCACATTTTCTTTCTCAAATGAGCACCCTAGCTTCACATCTTTTGTTTGGGGTATATAACATGAAGTTCATGTGGAAACTAGAAAACTAGAAATAAGCCACTGTCAGAGATGTATTTAAGAAGCAGGGATAATATGGGTAAAAATAAATTAGAGAGGGAAGGCACTGAGGACAGATGGTTTTAAGCAAATAGTGAATGGATGAGGATAGTGGAAATGAAGAGTCAGAGGAAGGGTTAACCAAAATGAAGTCTGTATGGAGAATCTACTTGGGAACCCCTAAAGTTAACAATCTAATAACGGGATAGCGGAACATATGTGAAATGTCATAATAGGGCAAGAATGCTGGGAACTAATAATTAAAATGGAGATGGGGACAAGAAAGTAGGCAAAAGGAGGAATGAGGAGTTAACTGAAATTAAAGATGCAAGCTTTGGGGGGAGAAAAATATCAGTGGTCTTGTTCAGTGTTGAACTATGAATACTGATGTGCCCAATGGTGAAAGAGTGGCAAGACTGTTTAAGGCAGAAACCCATAATTTGCCACAGTGCTGAGAATAAGCATTTGTGAATGCTCAGCAGGAGACTGGACATCTACATCAATCCTCTACACACCTTCTGCCAGATATTCAGGGGAACACTGAAGAAGAAAGGAGAAAGAATGTAGGAGACAGTTAGGGGAGGAGTGTTGTCAACTGCTGTCCTCTGGACATGACATGGTTTTTCATATATGAAATCACAGCAGCTGTGATTAACTATACAAGATCTGCACAAGATCAAGCCAGTTAAAGATTCCAGGATGGCTAGAGGATGGGCTTGTAAGTCTCCACCCTTATCTATGGAGATATCGCAGATGATAGATACTAGGAGAGGAAGAGTCAGTTTTCTTCAGGAGTGAGGCCACTTCTAGGTATCCCATGTCTCAGTAGATGACCCAACATCCATTTGCAAGTGGGCAGTAATAACTGGATTCAATGGTTTAAAAATAAACAAATAAGGATGACGTAAAACTGGAAAGGAGATGTGATGGGTAGATGGCAGTGTGAGTGAGGACTGTATACCACAATGATACATTGTATACATGTATAAAATTTTGAAAAAACAAATAACGATGAAGCAAAGTGGACAGCTCTTGAGAAGGAACATCATTCAAAGCTCTCTCTCTCTCTCTCACACACACACACACACAAACACACACACACTGACTTGATCTCTTTTTTATATACTTCAGATCTACTCAAGAGATAGGCTCTTTCTAAAAAACAAAAACAAAAACACAAAAAAACAAACAAAAAACCTTCTAACCATCTTACTACCTGCCCTCAATCTCTGTCACTAGCCTTTCCTCAAAGACTGTCCACTCATAAAAGCCATATATACACCTTGTAGCAAATTTTGAAAACACATTCAAATGAGTAAAGAAATTTATAAAACCTAAATAATCTGAGTTCTGTGGTATCATTCTTTCCAGACCATATATTTTCATATTAAGACTCTAATTGTGAATGTGCATTTTCTTCAATGTGGTGATGGTTTTACAGGTACCATTTAATACATGTCATTTATTGTATGATGACTGTTTCAAATGGGAGGTTCTTAAAATTTCAAACAATAAAAGGAGTAGACATTAGAGTTACAGCTAAGAAAATATATATTGAATAAAGGAAACGTTGGACATATATTGCATTGAAAAGGGGAAGTGACAGGGTGGTAGTGATTTTGCAGTTGTCATGTATACTGTTTCATTTAGGGGGTGAAAATGGCCTCAGGAAGGTTGTTTCTTTCTATCCATATGGAAAAATTACAACGTAATATCTATATAGATTGGAGCCATGTTTATAATATTAACAACAACAAAATAAATAACAGTCATGCTAAATAGCTTTCTATTTAGTTTCTTGCACAGGCACTTTGCCAAGCTATTTAAAATTCTCTAACATCTGTACTGTGTTGTCTGTGTCACAGACACTAAACCTATGCAAAATAGAGAACATCAATTTCCCAATCATTGGATAATAATTTATTTTCAACTAAAATTATTATAATAAGCACATATTAATAGTATATTACACTGTACAATCTTGATAGCTAAATGGAAGAGGATTAGCCTATATTAACCTTAGTCACTTATCTAAAAGGTTAGGCCAGTCTACTCAGTCAACTGCTGTGGGTATAAACAATTCTCTCACTGTATTGTCATTATCTGTAAGTTAAAAAAGAAACAAAACAAAACCCTCCTTTTTTCTTCTTCTTCTTTGTGTTCTATTGGTAAAATGTCATCTTATTTTTTTTTCTTGGATTTGTGGTTTTACACTACTAAGGAGATCATATAGAATTCACATAGACTGAGTCTATCTGTCCATAACTGTCCATGTCATGGTAACTTTGAGGTTTTTTTTTTTTAAGTTGAAGCTATTTTTTTTATTTTACATGATATTACTTTACAAATTCATAAGCTTTATTGTTTAAACATTGCAAGTAAATAAAATCATCACACATCAAAATTAACCAGACGCAAAGTAACAACTCAATGAACTTTCATACACTTACTATAGGTATTGAGATGGAAGCTGAAATGTTTCACATTATATCTTAAACTTTCAGTATCCAAAATATTTTCCATACTTACCTTTTAATTTTCAAAAGAAAAAAATCTGTGGCATAGTTAGAACTAGAAAACTAATTAGTTTTATATCATTTTTTTACAACTCCTATTACCTAAATTTAGTTCTCCCTGTCCCTGTATGTTTAGCTTTTCTTGTTCTTCTTTCTTCATGTTATACTGCACCTACACGTACACTTGATTACATATACACATATTTTTGGCTATATTCCTCACATGAAGAAAAGCATGTGGTGTTTTTTTCTGTAATTGTGTAACCTCACTTAATATTATATATTTTAAATACATCTGTTCTCTTACAAATTTTAGCTTCATTTTTCTTTAGGATTGAATAGCATTCCATTATAAATTTTGACATTTTGATGAATATATACATATAAATAAATATATATATATCATTGTATATCAACAAATTTAAAGATAATGAAATATGAAATTTTGGTATATATATATATATATATATATATATATATATATATATATCCCAAATGTATTTATTACTTATATATTTATATATTACCTATTATATACGGTGAATAAAAGAGCAATAAACATGGAAATACAAATATCTCTATAGTAGGCTATACAATTCTCTCAGTATATACCCAGGAGTAAGATAGCTGGGTCATATGGTAATTTTTTACTTTTTGAAAATTTATCAAATTCGTTTCCAGAATGGCTATGCAGCATTATTCACACTCCCACCAACAGTGAATAAGGGGTCATTTTCACAGCTCATTTTTTCATGGAGACATTGGTGTCTTGGTTGTTGGATGACTGTACTGTCTCTCCTGTTCTAGTATGATTTATTCAACAATATGTCATTTACTTCTGTTCCAGTGTAGCTTCAATATCCTTATGACCTGTTTGTGTGTTTGTTCATGTAGCATGAAATAAGCATTCTTTTTTCTCTTCCACTGCTTTCAAGGATGTGAAATATATTGTCAACTAAAGATCAGTTCAAAAATTATATATTTGATTTTTTGAGGGTTTTTATAATCAGATACTTTAGCTCAATCTACCTGAAATATATTTTGCTGCATAATATGGGAATGTAACATTGTTTTCTCAAACAATGTTCTTAATACTTTTGTTGAATATATCATCCCTTTGTCTGTGATAGTTCATCTAGTGTATACTGAGCTATTTCACACTAAGATCTGTTAAGGGCTGTATATTCTGTTGTCTTGATTACATTATAATTTGGGTCATAATTATGCTATAATTTTATAATGTGTTTGGCATATGATAAGAAAGGCATTCCCCACACCTTCACACTTCATATCACCATTAATTTATTCTTTAAAAAAGGAGTTTTTCTAGTATTCCAAAGAAAACTCTACACAGATTTTCACAATTCCACTGCCACTAATTTATGGAAGGGGACTAGGAAAAAAGAGTTATAACTCGTAGGAGAAGTGGAGAGCTTAATTTCCTCCACAAAAATGGAGCAAAGCAATTCCTTTCTTTGCCAAACCTGAACCAAAAAAAAAAAAAAAAAAAAAAAAAGCACAATTAAATTTAAATCAAAAGAATCACATCATAGAGACGCTGGCCAGGGTCAGGGTGAGGATGCTGAGAGTTCTGAATACTTGTACCAGGTCTTGTCTTGAGATGTAACTGTGGAAATGACACCCCTTCTGAATGGAGAAAGGCAGTATAGAAGACCCCAGAACATACTGGCCAGCAGGCACTGCTTCCCAATTGGATTTTTCATGAATGTTTGAATTTCATATGGGCTCTATGAAGTGCTTCACAAAACAGCAAATTGGGGGGAGGGGGCAAGATGGCAGTGACCAGTGTATAATGTATCTAATTGTCAAAAGATCAGAAACTGCAAAAAACAGTGAATAAGCAGGTGGCTGGATCTAAAACTTTTTTTTTTACTATGAAAGTATATAAATTTTTAATTTCTATTTACCTAATAACAGTTTTAAACGTGGAGATAACCTAGAACCCTGACAATGCAGCCACTTCTGATGAGAACTGATAGACTAAGATCAGAAAGAAGGAGAGGAGGACCTCCCCTATCATTGGACTTGGGGAGGGGCATGCATGCAGAAAGGGGAGGGAGGGTGGGATCGGGAGGGGAGGAGGGAGGTGCTTATGGGGGGATACAAAATGAATTAAGTGTAATTAATAAAAGTTAAAAAAAACAAGTCAGGGAATAAAAGGGTTATTTGGTTTAAAAAAAACATGTTTTAAATTATACAATTCGAAGAAGCAGATCAATCCAAATAGACCTAATCACACTGATCTTTTTTTAATTTAATTTAATTTTTTTATTATTAGTTACATTTTATTAACTCTGTATCCCAGCTGTATCCTGCTCCCCTATTCCCTACCAATCCCACCCTCCCTCCCTCATCTCCTCCCTGCCCCTTTCCAAGTCCACTGATTGGGGAGGACCTCCTCCCCTTTCATCTGACCCTGTTTTATCAGGTATCTTCAGGACTGGCTGAAAAGTCCTCCTCTGTGATCTAGCAGGACTGCTCCTTCCTTAGGGGGGTGGGGAGATCAAAGAGCCTGCCATTGAGTTCCTATCAGAAATAGTCCCTGTTCTGCTTACTATGGGAAACTGAGCTAACACAGGCTACATCCGAGCAGAGGTTCTAGGCTATATCCATACATGGTCCTTGGTGGAGTGTCAGGCTCAGAAAAGATCCCTGTGCCCAGATATAATTTGGTCCTTGTGGAGCTCCTATCCTTTCCATGTCATACAAGTCATACTAACTCCCTGTCTTTCATATGATTCTCCGCACTCTGCCAAAGGTTTGGTTGAGTCTTATTATCTGCTTTGAAATACTGCTAGGTAGAGTCTTTCAGATGCCTTCTGCAGTAGACTCCTGTCATACATCCAATGCACCTGCCTTTTGTCTTTCTAAGTGAGGATTGATCATCTTACCGCCTGCCTGCTTTCTTGTTTATCTTCTTTAGGTGCATATATTTCATTATGTTTATCATATCTTGTAGGTCTATATAAGCGAGTATATACCATGTTTGTCTTTCTCCTTCTGGAATAATTCACTCAGAATGATCTTTTCTAGATCCCACCACTTGCCTGCAAATTTCATGATTTCCTTGTTTTTAATTGCTGAGTAGTATTCCATTGTGTAAAAATACCACAATTTCTGTATCCATTCTTCCGTTGATGAACATCTGGGTTGTTTCTGGGTTCTGGCTATTACAAATAAAGCTGCTACAAACATGGTTGAACAAATGACCTTGTTGTGTACTTGAGCAAAATTTGGGTATTTACCTAGCAGTGGTATAGCTAGGTCTTGAGAAAGCAGTGTTCCTATTTGTCTGAGAAAGTGCCAGATTGACTTTCAAAGTGGTTGTACCAGTTTACATTCCCACCAGCAATGGAGGAGGGTTCCCCTTTCTCCACAACCTCTCCAGCATGTGTTGTCACTTGAGTTTTTATCTTGGCCATTCTGATGAGTGTAAGGTGAAATAACTGGGCATTTTGATTTCCATTTACCTAATGGCTAATGAGTTTGAGCATTTCTTTAAATTTCTCTGCCATTCGATATTCCTCTACAGAGAGTTCTCTGTTTAGCTCTGTTCCGCATTTTTTAAGTGGATTACTTGGTTTGCTGCTTTTCAGCTTCTTTAGTTCTTTGTATATAATGGATATTAGTCCTCTGTCAGATAAAGGGTTGGTGAAGATTCTTTCCCAATCTGTAGGCATTCATTTTGTTTTGATGATGGTGTCCTTTGCTTTACAAAAGTTTTTCAATTTCATGAGGTCCCATTTATTGATTGTTGCTCTTAGAGCCTCTGCTGTTGGTGTTCTGTTCAGAAAGTTGTCTCCCGTGCCAATGAGTTCTAGGCTGTTCCCCACTTTTTCTTCAAACAGATTTAGAGTATCTGGTTTTATGTTGAGGTCTTTGATCCATTTGGACTTTAGTTTTATGCAGGGTGATAAATATGGATCTATTTTCATTTTTCTACATGTAGACATCCAGTCAGACCAGCACCATTTGTTGAAGATGCTATCTTTTTTTCATTGAATGTTTTGGCTTCTTTGTCAAAAATCAAGTATTCATAGGGTTTATTTCTGGGTCTTCTATTCAGTTCCATCGATCCTCCTTTCTGTTTCTATGCCAATACCATGCAGTTTTTATTACTATTGCTCTGTAATACAGCTTGAGAACGGGGATAGAGATACCTCCAGATGATCTGTTCTTGTACAGGATAGTTTTGGAGATTCTGGGTTTTTTCTTTCTCCATATGAAGCTGAGAATCATTTTTTCAAGGTCTGTAAAGAATTGAGTTGGTATTTTGATGGGAATTGCGTTGAATCTGTAGATTGCTTTTGGCAGGATGGCCATTTTCACAATGTTAATCCTACCGATCCATGAGCACGGGAGATCTTTCCATCTTCTGATATCTTCTTCAGTTTCTTTCTTCAGAGACTTGAAGTTTTTCTCAAACAGTTCTTTCACTTACTTGCTTGTTAGTGCCACCCCAAGGTACTTTATGTTATTAGTGGCTATTGTGAAGGGTGTTGTTTCCCTGATTTCTTTCTCTGTCCATTTGTCTTTGGTATACAGGAAGGCTTATAATTTTTTTGAGTTGATTTTGTATACTGCCACTTTGCTGAAGGTGTTTATCAGCTGGAGGAGTTCTCTGGTTGAATTTTTGGGGTCACTCACATGTACTATCATATCATCTGCGAATACTTACACTTTGACCTCTTCCCTTTCTATTTGTATCCCCTTGATTTCTTTAACTTGTCTTATTGCTCTTGCTAGGACTTCAAATAGTATTTTGAAGAAAAATGGAGAGAGTGGGCAGCCTTGTCTTGTCCCTGATTTCAGTGGGATTGATTTAAGTATCTCTCCACTGAGCTTGATGTTAGCTATAGGCTTGTTTTATATTGCCTTTACTATGTTTAGGTGTGTGCTTTGTATCCCTGATCTCTCCAAGGCTTTAAACATGAATGGGTGTTGGACTTTGGCAAATGCTTTTTCAGCATCTAAGGGGATGATCATGTGGTTTTTCTCCTTCAGTTTGTTTATGTGGTGGATTACATTGATGGATTTCCGTATGTTGAACCACCCTTGCATGCCTGGGATGAAGCCTACTTGGTCATGGTGGATGATATCTTTGATGTGTTCTTGGATTCGGTTTGCAAGGATTTTATTGAGTATTTTTGCATCAATGTTCATAAGAGAGATAGTTCTGAAGTTCTCTTTGTGTCTTTGTGTGTTTTACGTATCAGAGTGACTGTGGCTTCATAGAATGAGTTTGGTAATATTCCTTCTGTTTCTATTTTGTGGACTAGTTTGAAGAGAATTGGAGTTAGCTCTTCTTTGAAGGTCTGGTACAATTCTGTGCTGAAGCCATCTGGTCCTGGGCTTTTTTGGATGGGAGACTTTTGATGACTGCTTCTATTTCTTTGGGGGATATAGGACTATTTAATTGATTTACTTGGTCCTGATTCAGCTTTGGTAAGTCAAATCGATCAAGAAAATTGTCCATTTCATTTAGATTTTCAAATTTTGTGGCATTAAGACTTTTGAAGTAAGTCCTAATGATTGTTTGTATTTCCTCAGTGTCTGTAGTTATGTCCCCCTTTTCATTTCTGATTTTGTTGATTTGGGTGGTGTCTCTCTGCCTTTTAGTTAGCTTGGCTAAGGGTTTGTCGATCTTGTTGATTTTCTCAAAGAACCAGCTCTTGGTTTCATTTATTCTTTGAATGCTTTTATTTGTTTCTAATTGATTGATTTCAGCGCTTGAGCTTAATTATTTCCAGCCTTCTGCTCCTCTTGGGTGTATTTGCTTCTTTTTTCTCTAGGGCTTTCAGTTGGTCCATTAAGTTGCTTGTATGAGATGTCACAAATTTTTTCTTGAAGGCTAGTGCTATGAATTTTCCTCTGAGCACTGCTTTCATTGTGTCCCATAAATTAGGGTACGTTGTGCCTTCATTTTCACTGAATTCAAGGAAATCTTTAATTTCTTTCTTTATTTCTTCCTTAACCGAGCTATCATTGAGCAGCAAGTTGTTCAGTTAACATGTGCTTTTTGGCTTTTTTCTAATTCCATTGTTGTTGAGGTCCAGCTTTAGTCCATGGTAGTCAGATAGCATACAGGGGATTATTCCAATCTTCCTGTATCTGTTGAGGCTTGCTTTGTGACCAACTATATGGTCGATTTTGGAGAAGGTTCCATGAGGTGATGAAAAGACGGTATACTCTTTTGAGTTTGAGTGGAAAGTTCTGTAGACATGTATTAGTTCCGTTTGATTTAAGACCTCTCTAAGTGCCTTTATTTCCTTATTAGGCTTCTGTCTAGATGATCTGTCCCTTGGTGAAAGTGGGCTGTTGAAGTCTCCCACTATCAAGGTGTTGGGATCAATGTGTGATTTAAGTTTTAGTAATGTTTCATTTATGAATGTAGGTATTCTTGTATTTGGGGCATAGATGTGCAAAACTGTGATGTCCTCTTGGTGGATTGTTCCTTTGATGAAAAGGTAGTGTCCCTCCTCATTTTTTTCATTAATTTTGATTGAAAGTCTATTTTATTAGATATTGGGATAGCTACCCCAGCTTGTTTTCTGGGTCTGTTTGCTTGAAAGACATTTTTCCAGCCCTTTACTCTGAGGTAGTGTTTATCTTTGTTGCATAGGTGTGTTTCTTGGATGCAGCAAAATGTTGGATCCTGTATATGGAACCATTCTGTTAGTCTCTGTCTTTTTATTGGAGAGTTGAGTCCATTGATGTTGATAGATAATAGTGACCAACGAATGTTACTTCCTTTTATATTGGAGTCGGTCGTCATACTGTGTTTCACTGCTTGTTTTCTTTTAATTTTTGTTGGGATATTATCTGTATGCTATGTTTTCTTGGGTGAAGTTGTTTACATTGGATTGGAGTTTTCCTTCTAGTATCTTCTGTAGGGCTGGTTTGCTGTATAGATATTGCATAAATTTAGTTTTGTCATGGAATATTTTGTTTTCTCCATCTATGTTGATTGAAAGCTTTTCAGGGTATAGTACTCTGTGTTGACATTTGTGGTCTCTTAGAGTCTGTATGACACCTGTCCAGGCCCTTCTGGCTTTCATAGTTTCTGATGAGAAGTCCGGTGTGATTCTGATAGGTCTACCTTCATATGTTACTTGGCCTTTTTCCCTTGCTGCTTTTAATATCTTTTCTTTGTTCTGTAGATTTAGTGTTTTGACTCTGATGTGACGTGATGTGTTTCTTTTCTGGTCCAGTCTATTTTGTGTTCTGTAGGCCTCTTGTATATTTATGGACCTCTCTTTCTTTAAGTTGGGAAAATTTTCTTCTATGATTTTCTTGAAAATATTTTCTGGACCTTGGAGCCTGGAGTCTTCTTTTTCATCAATTCCTATTATTCTTAGATTTCATCTTTTCATGGCGTCCTTGATTTCTTGGATATTTTGTGTTTGGGACTTTTCTGATTTTACTTTTTCTTTGAAAGAAATATCAATTTCTGAGAGTGTATCTTCAGCTCCAGATATTCTCTCTTCCATCTCTTGTATTCTGTTGGTGATGTTTACTTTTGTGGTTCCTGATCTTTTCTCCAAGTTCTCCAGTTCAAGTGTTTTCTCAGTTTGTGTTTTCTTTATTGATTCTAATTCTGTTTTCATGCCTTGCACCATTTCCTTCATCTGTTTCAATGTGGATTCCTGTCTCTCTACGATGGTCTCTTTTTTTTTTTCATTTCCTGTCTATATGCCACTAATTGTATCTCTACTTGTGCCTCTATTTGTTTGGCTATGTTTGCCTGTGTTTCTTTAAGAATTTTGTTCATTTCCTCTTTCTTACCTCCAATTGACTGGCCAAATCTTTGATAGATTTGTTCATTTCCTCTTTAACTGTCTGATTTTGCATGGCTATTGCTCTGAGAGAATTGTTTGTTTCCTCTTTATGAGCCTCAAATAATTGGGTAAGCATAGTTTTAAAGTCATTTTCCTGTGCTTCCGATGAATTGGAGTATCCATCAATTTTGGGGGTTGCTGGTGAAGTCATGATGTCCTGTTTATTTTGGATGTGTTCTTTCACCTACCCTGTTTGTTTTTGGATTCTGCAATTCAGACTGCCACTGTCTCTCTCTGGCATCTGGAGAGTTCTTCAGGAAGCTGAGAGAGGTCCCATGGAGTCAGTGTGTGTGTTGGTGGACTAGCTGTACCTGTGGAAGGAAGGTACATGGGCACAAAAGGGGCAAATGCAGGTGCGCATGTGTGTGAGTGTGTGTGTGTATGTTTGTTTGGTTTTGTGTGTGTGTGTGTGTGTGTGTGTGTTTGTGTAAGTGTGTGGGAAATGCGTCTCAAGGGACAGAGTGATAGATAATGTTGGACCCTTGAGTGTGTGGAAGGGGCTCTACACTGTATATGTAGCAGGCGCTAGTGATGGTTGCTGCACAATTTCTGGCATTAACTGCCTTAACTCCTCAATTGGACCCACAGAGCAGGGCCTTCAATGTCCCACATGACCCTCTGTTTTCCACAGTGGGTAGGTGGATAGGAGGGGTCCGATGCCTGGCTTCTGTTTTAGAAAGAGCCTGGATCTGGGGCTCTGCAGATACTCAAGGGCGTACTCACTCTCAAGCAGGTCACTGGCAGGGATCGGGGTGTCCAGGCTCTCTGCTCTCTGGTTTGGCCCTGTTTGTTCTTATGCAGTAGAACTGATGTGCTCCACCAGCTCAGTGCTGCTGCCACTGCCAGGTTAGGAAGTCCAACTGTAGCTGGAGGCTGGGATGCCAGTCCAGATGCCTTCTGGGAAGTCCTGGGGGCCCTCCACTATGCTCTCCAAGCCTGAGAAGCCTAGCGCCTGGTGTGCCTTGCTTGTATGGCTTTTCTGCCTGGCTTTGGTGGGTATATAGCATATTATCTGTCACTGAGGGATTGGGCAGGCTGTGCAGTTAGTGGCTGAGAGACCCTGCGGGGCCAGTATGGAGGCTAGCAGACCTGGGACCCTGAGAGGGTGGTGCTGCAGGTCTGGGACTCTGAGACCGCTGGCAGTTGTCACTAAGGGGCTAGGAGCTCCGCCTCAGCCGCTGCAGACCCCAGGCAGTTGGGTCTGAGCTGAGAATCTCCGTGAGTCCATTGTGCCGAGAAGGAAGGTCCGAGAAAGGGGAGTGCCAGGAGATCAAAGGATTGTTTCTCTCCTTCCCTAAACAAGTCCACGGGTGACCGGAGACCAAAGTTCTCACCTCATGTGATGTTCCCTGTTGTTTAGAAAGCCTTGCTGTTGTTTTCCGGGCTTCAGAGGTTCTTCCAATCACCAACTCAGGAGTTCAGCTCTTCCACAGCTCAGAAACTGTGCGTGCTAGTTGCCATCTTGGCTCTGCCCCCCCCCCCCACCTAAAACTTTTGGACTGGAGGGAATATCCTGGGAGTCAGAAACAATCAAATCCAACACTCCTCTCCCGTTGCCATCACAGGGGTCCAGGAATTCTAAACTGTGAGTCCCTTGCCCTTTCTGTACACTCAAATGAGCACAGGCCCCAAGTTCCAGGGACCCTCGAAGGCAGCATCTGGATTCCAGGGACAGCATTCCAACCACCAAACCACTGTTCTACTGGACTCCCTTTGGAGACCAGGTGAACAATAAAATTATACTGACTCCTGGATCCAAGATGATGGAGCCTAGATGAATCTGAGTTCCAGCAGCTAAGCTTCCGCTAAGCCTGTAAACCAAAGCTTAGCAGCTGTCTGAGGCATCTGTGCCCCTGTGGCTGCCATCTGAGAAATCCTCGACCCTTCACTGGTGCCCGGGCTCCAAAAGAAGGCCATTAGAGTCAATCAACCAGGGCCCAGAAAGAACTATGGAGTCTGAAACACCAACCAAGGACAATGCATAATCTGGACCTATGTCCTCTACTTATAAATAGCCAATATGCATCTTAGGCTTCATGTCGGCCAACTAGTTAGGGGTGTGGAGCATATCTCTGACATGGACTATGTTGCCTGCTTTTTTATCACTTTCCCCTGATGGGACTTCTACCAGGCCACAGGGGAGGAAGACAAACTCAGTCCTCATGTAAATAGACGAGCTGGGATATCTGGGGAGGGGGGCTCCCCTATTCTGATAAATGGAGGAAGGGGATACAGGAGGAAGGGTGGGTCTAGGAGGAAAGGAGGGAGGAGCCTACGAAGGAGATATAAATTGAATTAATTAATAAAATAGGAAAAAACCCTCATCAAATTGACTAAAGTTTGCCCATGTCTGAATCATGCTGGTGATGGTTGGAGAAAGTGTATGTTGAAAGAAAAGGGTGACAAGAAAAAGTAGGTGATAAACATTTTGCTGCCCCTTGTGAAGTTTGTTTAGACCACATCTCACAGAAAGTATCAAACACATATCACAGAAATAGCAACAACTGAAAGCAGATTCAAAGGAAGAGCAGTCAGGCAACAGACTGACTCCCTTCCCTAGGCCTTCTTCCTAGCCTCCACCCACATTAGGTCATTATAGAAAGGAGGAAAAAACAGGGTGGTCTGGAAGAGAGTGCTCCATTATGCATATATCTCGTTTTCCTCATACCACGAAGTTTGCAGATTTTAAACATAGAGTGTTGCTCTGGAAGAAATTTGAAGTGGACATGTTCATCATATAGAGAAGCAAAGTTAAGGAACCATCTCAGAATTTTCATTAAGTTGGCTGTGTTCCAACAGGAATGGACTTGTTCTGCAATTGGGATGGGGAGGACTGAGAGTGAAAAAAAAATTAAAACTTTCTTTTTTACTTTGTATACCAGGGCAAAAAAACAGTGCAATAAAACATGTATGAATAAGCAAAAAGGAAAAGATAAAAATCATCTGTTACCCCACAAGACAGCTGTAAGTAATATTAACTGATGTTTGCCAGAGATTTTTATGTGAGTTTCTTTTCAAATATGCAATTATGGTGTACTCGGTGTTTTAAAAATCTGTCTTTTATCGCTGACACTATGTTGTAAACATTTATGCATTTAACAAAGTATATAACTACATAACTTTTAAAAGTTACCATCTTTCTCTGTGAGTTGGCAATTTACAAAAATTGGGCAAAGCTGCATGCACCCTTCTATATTTAAGGTTGCTCTATTTTAACCAGTATATACAATCTTGTGATGGACATCTTCAAACTAAAATTCAGTTCTCTTTAATTATTTTCTTAGGGTAAATCCTAATGATAGAATTGCTTTCTCTAATTGTTAACAACTCTGTATGTCTACATGCCATTGAAGCAAGGATTGAAAATACTTAGACAGTGCATCTGTATTAAAAAAAAATGCAGACTTCTTTGTGATTATCCCATAAGCAATTCAATGTTATGACTACTTTTACAGTGTTTGCATTATGTTACATTATATAAACAATGGAGAAATGATTTGAAGTATTCAGAAGAAAATGCATAGGTTCCATGTAAATACTATTCCATTTTATTTAAAGGACTTGAACATTACTGGATTTTGTTATTGGGGGCTGCTCTGGATTCAAACCACTTGTGATACATTTTAAAGCTGTTCTTATATGAACTCCTCCTTCACTTTTCACATCCACTAAAAAGCCCATAAGAATATGGTTTTCCACATATTTGACTGAATAATTTTCTTCTTTTGGTTTTCCTAATAACAGTGATATTGAAATGCATTTATTTGACTAGAAAAGAGGTGACCTTTTATCAGGTTATTGCTTATTTGTAACACCAGCACCACCTGTGTTATGCACAGTCTGTTCCTATCATTGTCTATCTGTCTCCTAGTACATAATACTTCTTAATATTTTGCAAAAGGTGCATATAACTATCATATCTTGTAAGCTCCTATGCCATGTATGAATGATTACAAATCTTATATCCAATTATTGTTTATAATTTTTTTCCATTGTCCACATTTTTCGATTTGACCACAAACATTTCTGGTTTGTACCTGGAATCAGCCACTATTTCTGTAGAGAATCAGAGAATAAAGATACATATTTTAGGCTTTTTCAGGCAATCTATGTCTGAGTTATTCCACTCTATCTTCTTAGAGCAAAAGCAGCTGCAGACAGTGTTTCAATGAATGGCTAGATCTAAATTTCACAATGAACCTCTGTTTTAAGCCAATGATGCCATGTTTTTGAAATGATTTTACAATAAAAGCATAAATTGTTTTCTCTATTATATTTTTTTCTATTCTTTTCTATATTCTTAATCCTATGACCTTATTTTTTAATAAAATTTCTATTTTGATAAATTTATGACTGCCTCTGTCCATTTTTCCTCAAATGTTTAGCCATCTGAATGAACACCATTTATTTAACAATGCATATTTTCCTGACTAAGATTTTCTGCAATCATTCCTAAATTTAAAAAAAAAATGAGTAGAAACACACGTTCTTGGATTTTTAAAACCCTGTTTATGTTCTTCGGCTATGAGTATGTTTTTAATTATTGGAGATTTTTCAGAACATTTTAATATCTAGAATTGTAACTCCAAAGCTCATACTCTTTTTTTTAAGTATTTGTAGTTGATTTTCTCTTATTTTCCCAACGTGTTTTTTACAATCACTTTGTGAAATACTAAGTTTATTATATTTTCGTTGGAATAACATTAACCATAGTCACAGGAAAACTGACAAGTCAATTATATACACATAATGAAGGCCCCTATTAATTAGATATTATCTCATGAATTGACTTTATAATCAAGAAATACAAACTTAAGAACATTTTCAGCCAGGATACAAATTAAATAAATTGTGATAAATGATAATAATAAAAAAAGGACATTATAGCATTGGACAATAAGATTCGGGTATTTAAATTTTTGAAATATTACATTTACATACATTCATTATTATTATTACTGATTTGGTTTGTGCCATGTTTACTTTTTTATAATTTAAATTTATTTTTTCTAATTTATTCACTTTACATCCCAATTGTAGCCTTTCGCCTCTTCTCCTCAAGGTCCTACCCTGCCTTCCTCTTGCCCCCTATCCTCCTCCTATATTCCTTAGAAAGGGAGATCCCTCTTCTCCTACCATCTGACCACGGCCTGTCAAGTCTCATCAGGACTGCCTGGATTCTCTTCCTCTGTGGTATGGTAAGGCTGCATCACCAGGAGCACATGATCAAAGAGCAGGCAATCAAGTTCATGACAGAGGCATGCCCCTGCTCCCCTTACTCAGGAGTCCACATGGAGACTGAGCTGCCTATGGGCTACATCTGAGCAGGGGTTCTAGGACCTTGGCATGCATAATCCTTGTTTGGTACATTAGCCTCTGCAGGGCCCCTTGGGGCCAGCTTTGTTGGCTCTGCTGGTCTCGTTATGGAGCTCCTGTCTGCTCTAGGTCTTTCTATTTCCCCACTCTTTTCTATGACTCCCTGCACTCTGCCCAAAGTTTGGCTGTGAGTCTTAGCAACTGCTTCAATCCCCTATGGGTGGAGTCTTTTGGAGGATATCTATGGCAGGCTCCCATTTTGTTCCCTCTTTTCAAATGCTTCTGGTCTCTATTATATTTGCCCTTCTCAATGAGAATAAAGCATCTCCCTAGGGTCCTCCTTGTTATTTAGCTTCTTTAAGTCTGTAGATTTTAGTATGGTTATCCTGTATGATATGACTAATATCTGCTTATAAGCGAGTATATACCATGCATGTTTTTCTGGTTCTGGCAATATCATCTTTTCTGGTTGCATCCCTTTGCCTGCAAATTTTATGATTTCCTTATTTTTAATAACTGAGTACTATTCCATTGTGTAAATGTACCACAATTTCTGTATTCATTCATTCTTTGGTTGACAGACATCTAGGTTGTTTACAGACTCTAGCTATTATGAATAAAGCTGCTATGAACGTGGTTGAGCAAATGTCTTTGTTGTATGGTGGAGCATCTTTCAGATATATGTCCAGGAGTGATATAGCTGGGTCTGGAGGTATCACTATTCTAAATTTTCTGAGAAAGCACCAGACTGATTTCCAAAGTGGATGTACAAGTTTGCACTCCCACCAGCAAAGGAGGAGAGTTTCTCTTTCTCCATATCCTCATCTGCAGGTGCTGTCACTTCAGTCTTTGATCTTCGCCATTCTATAGGGTGTATGATGGAATCTCAGAGTCCTTTAGATTTGGATTTCCCTGATGACTAAGAATATTGAGCATTTCTTTAAACGTTTCTCTGCCTTTCAATATTCCTCTGCTGATAATTCTCTGTTTAGTTCTGTAGCACATATTTTATTTGGATTATTTGGTGTGTTGGACTTTAATTTCCTAAGTTCTTTATATATTTTGGATATTAGCCCTCTGTCAGAGGTAAAGTTGTTGTTTTGTTCTGTTGATAATGTTCTTACCTTTTTAGATTCATGAGGACCTATTTATTAATTGTTGGTTTTAGAGCTTGAGTTGTTGGTGTTCTGTTCAGGAAGTAGTCTACTGTGCCAATGAGTTCAGGGCATTTCCCCACTTTTTTTTCTAGTAGATTTACTAGGTTTTATGTTGATGTCCTTGAAACACATGGACTTTAGTTTAGTGCAGGGTGATAAATATGGATCTATTTGCATTTTTTCTACATAGTTAGACCAGCACAATTTGTTGAAGATGCTATCTTTTTTCCATTGTATGGTTTTGGCATCTTTGTCAAAAATCAAGTTTTTGTAGATGTGTGGGTTTATTTGCAGGTCTTTAATTTTATTTCACTGATCCACCAGTCAGTTTCTATGCCAGTAACATGCAGTTTTGATGACTGTTGCAGTAGAGTACAGTTTAAGATTAGGGATGGAGATATCTCTTGAAGATCTTTTATTGTAGGAGATTGTTTTAGCTGTTCTGGTTTTTGTTTTGTTTTGTTTTTCCATATAAAGTTGAGAATTGTTCTTTCAAGGTCTGTAAAAAAATTATGTTGGTATTTTGATGGGGATTGTTTTGAATATATTTTGGTAAGAGAGCCATTTTTACTATGTTGATCATACCGAACCATGAGCATGGGAGGTCTTTCATTCTTCTGCTATCTTCTTCAATTTCTTCAGACACTTGAAGTTTTCTTTTTGTTTCATACAAGTGTTTCATTTGCTTGATTAAGGTTACACCAAAATACTTTATGCTTTTTGTGGCTATTGTGAAGGGTGTTGTTTCATTAACTTTTATCCCAGCGATTTGTCTTTTATATATAAGAGGGTTACTGATTTTTTTGAGTAAATTTTGTATCCAGCCACTGTGCTTAAGGTATTTATCAACTGTAGGAGTTCCCTGGTAGAATTTTTGTGCTAACTTACATATACTATCATATGATCTGTGAATAGTGATGCTTTGACTTTGTTCTTTCCAATTTGTATCCACTTGATCTCCTTTAATTGTCTTATTTTTCTGGAATTTCCAGTACTATATTAAAGAGATACAGAGAGAGTGGGCAGCCTTATTTTGTGGCCAGTTTCAATTAAATTGATTTAAGATTCTCTCCATTTAGTTTGAAGTTAGCTATAGATTTGCTGTATATTGCCTTTACTATATGCAGGTCCATGCATTGTATGCCTAATCTCTCCAAGATTTTAAATATGAACTAGTGTTGGAGTTTGTCAGATGATTTTTTGGCATCTAAGGAGATAATCACGTGTTTTTTTCTTTCTGTTCCTTTATATTGTGGATTACATTGATGGATTTCCATATATTTAACTACCCCTGCATGCCTTGGATGAAGCCTACTTGTTCATGGTGGATGATATCTTTGATGTGTCCTTGGATTCGGTTTGTAAGTATTTTACTGAGTATTTTTGTGTCGATGTTCATAAGAGAGATTGCTCTGAAATTCTCTTTCTTTGTTGAGACTTTGTATTGTTTAGGTATTAAGGTGACTGTGGCTCCATAAAATGAGTTTGGTACTACTTCTTCTATTTCTATTTTGTGAAATCTTTTGAAGAGTATTAGTATTATCTCTTCTTTGAAGGTCTGGTAGAATTCTGCACTGAAACCATCTGGCTCTGGGCTATGTTGGTTGGGAGACTTTTGATGACTGCTTCTATTTCCTTAGGGGATACAGGACTATTTAATTTGTTTACCTGATCTTGATTCAACTTTGGTATGTGGAATCTAACAAGAAAATGGTATATTTCATTTAGATTTTCCAATTTTATGGCATATAGGCTTTTGATGTAAGACCCAATCATTGTTTGGAATTCCTCAGTGTCTATTGTTATGTCTCCCTTTTCATTTCTGATTTTGTTGATTTGGATAGTGTCTCTCTGCCTTTTACTTTGGCTAAGAGTTTGTCTATCTCATTGATTTTCTCAAAGAACCAGTGCTTGGTTTTATTCTCTTTGTTTCTAATTTATTGATTTCAGTCCCATGTTTGAATATTTCCAGTGGACTACTCCTCTCAAGTGTGTCTGCCTTCTTTTAATTTTAATTTTAATTTTTGGCTCGGCTTTCAGATGTGCCACAAAAGCTTGTATAGCATGTCTCCAATCTCTTTATGAAGGCACTTAGTGCTATTAACTTTCCTCTTAGTTCGTCTTTCCCTGTGTCCCATAAGTTTGGGGTGTGTTGTGCCTCCATTTTCATTGAATTTTAGAAAGTCCTTAATTTCTTCCCTGTCCCAGGTGTCATTGAGGAGGGTGTTGTTCAATTTGTTATTTCTGTTGTAGTTGAGGTCCAGCTTTAGTTCTTCATGGTCTAGTGAGATACAAGAGATTATTTCAATCTTCCTTTATCTCTTGAGGCTTGCTCTGTGACTGAGTATATGCTGAATTTTGGAGAAGGTTCCATGAGGTTCTGAGAAGAAAGTATATTCTTTTGTGTTTAGGTGAAAAGTTCTGTAGATGTCTGTTAGGTTCATTTGATTCATGAGATCTGTTAGTGTCATTATTTCTTGGTTTAGCCTCTGTTTTGTTGATCTGTCCTTTGATGAGAGTGGCGTGCTGAAGTCTCCCACTATTAATTGTGTGGGGATCAATGTGTGATTTAAGCTTTATTAATGTTTCTTTTATATTAATGTGGGTGCCCTTGTGTTTGGGGCATAAAACTGAGATGTCATCTTGGTGGAATTTTCCTTTGATGAGTATGAAGTGTCCTTCCTCATCTCTTTTCATTAATTTTGGTTGAAAGTCTATTTTATTACATATTAGAATGGCTCTTCCAACTTGCTTCTTGGTCTGTGTTCTTGGAAAACCTTCTTCCAGCCTTTTATTCTCAGGTAATGTCAATCTTTTCTGCTGAGCTGTGTTTCTTGTATGCAACAGAAGGTTGGCTCCTAAACAGGATGTTTACACACATCCATTTTGTTAGTCTGTCTTTTTATTGGAGAGTTGAGTCCATTGATGCTAAGAGAGATTAATGACCAATGACTGTTAGTTCCTCTTATTTTGATGTTGGTTGTAGTATTGTGTTTGTGTGCTCCCTTACCTTTAGCCTTGTTGTTGTGAAGTTATTAATATCCTGTGTTTTCCTTGGTGTAATTAGCCTTCTTGTTTTGGATTTTTCCTTCTAGTATATTCTGTAGGACTGGGTTGTATATAGGTACTGTGTAAATTTGTTTTTGTCATGGAATATCTTATTTTCTCCATCTGTGATATTGAGAGTTTTGCTGAGTATAGTAGTCTGAGATGACATCTGTGCTCTCTTATGGTCTGCATGATATCTGTCCAGGCCCTTCTGGCTTTCATAGTTTCTGTGAGAAGTCAGGTGTGATTCTGATAGGTTTGTCATTATACATTACTTGGCCTTTTCCCCTTGCAGCTTTTAACATTTTTTTCTTTGTTGTGTACATTTACTGTTTTGATTATTAGGTGGCAGATGGCAGGAGGATTTTCTTTTCTGGTCTAATCTATTAAGTGTTTTGTAGGCCTCTTCTATACTTTTAGGCATCTCTTTTTCAATTAAAGAAATTTTCTTCTATGATTTTGTTGAAAATATTTTGGGGGCCTTAGAGATGAGAGTCTTTCTTTTTCTTTTTCTTCTTATTATTCTTAGGTTTCATCTTTTAATGGTATCCTTGATTTCTTGGCTGTTTTATGTCAGGTTTTTTTGTTTGTTTGGTTGGTTGGTTGGTTTTTTTTTTTAGATTTAACATTTTCTTTGACAGATGCATCAATTTCTTCCATTATGTCTTCTACACCTGAGATTCTTTCCTCCATCTCTTGTATTCTGTTGGTGATGCTTGCCTCTTGTAGTTCCTATTTTTTCTAAGTTCTCTGTTTCCAAGATTGCCTCAGTTTGTGCTTTCTCTATTGTTTCCATCTATCTTTAGATATTGAGCTATTTTATTGATGTTCTTCAAGTGGTTGTATTTTCCTGTATTTCTTTGTGTGATTTATTAATTTCCTTTCTACAGGCCTCTCTAATGGCTTCAATCTGTTTGAGTGCATCTTCCCGTATTTCTTCACATATTTTATTCATTTCCTCCACTATCATCTTCATAAGCTTAGATTTGTGTGTTTCAGTTGTGTTAGGGTATCCAGGGCTGCTTGCCTTTTGATAATTATGTTCTGGGGATGCCATATTGCTTTGGCTTTTGTTTATTGTGTTTTTTGCTGGCCTTTAGCTATCTAGTTGTCTCTGGCATTGGCTGGCTGTTTCTGGTACCTTCTGGAGTTCTGGGGCAGAAGGGGTGGTATGGGAAGATCCTTCCAGAGGAGCCCTCCTCGGATTAGTGGGTATTGTCTCTGATTTGTGGGTGGTTCTCAGGGAATTCCAATGGCTCTCCTCAGGTGTAATATCCTGTGGACTAACTGGATTCCTCAGGAACCCAGGGGCTCTCTTCTCGCCAGGGGAAGTCTTGGAGTCAGCTGCCCCACCACTGGCTTTCTTGCTCTGAGGTTAATAGTTGCAGCTGCTCAGACACTGTACTCAATCACTGTGTTTGCTGGGCACAGCCATCTTGGAGAACCAGGAAGCCCAGAGGTTTGGTACGTCTCCCTAGGGAGAAGGGTTGAGTTTGGAGAGGCATCTGGGGCTGTTCCCATGGCTCCCTGTACCCAGAAGGTACTCACTGGCCAGTGAGCACAACATATAGACATGTGGCTAGGCATTGGAGACCCTGTACCTGAGGGAACCCAGAAAATTTTCCGGTGATTAGCTGGGTGACCTGAGGTGGGTCCTGATTATTTCTCTCACTGTGGCATCTCCTGTTACATGGGAAACACAGTTGTTGCTGTTTTGGGTACCACAGTTAGGTCTGTTGTTCCTTGTACAGTTATTGCTGCCCTGCTGATCAGACACAGTGTGTGATGGGCACCACCATCCTGGATCAAAAGAACAAAAAATACCTCAATGCCTGTTTTATCTTCTTTGATAATTACTGAGCTTAATTCTAATAGTAGACCTGTGTAAGCTATATATGTAAGTAATGTAAGTTCACACTATCTAGTTTGAATGAAGAAATCATCTGAGTCTCTCCTATATGAAAGGAGTAATATAATACAATGTTGCTATATCTGACCCTCACTAAAAGTCTTATCATTCTTCTTTTCATTAATAATATTAATAAAAGTTTAAATCCATCATCTTCTTTTGAAATCATTCAGGTTCTTTATTAGAAAAAAAACCTGACATTTGTATTTGATATTATAATCTTTTTTTTCAAGCAATATATTGTCCTTCTAAAAGTTTACAGCTATTATATGAAGATTGCACCTGGTTGTGCTCTGTTGCAAAAGTAAGATCATTTCCTCAAACTTTTTTGTAAATTTACTTAGTTGTCAAAGTTGCTTATTCTTCTACATCCTCTGCCTATAGTTTGATTTCCCTTATTTAGAATATTTTATATACTCTTTTTGTCTTTTTCTATGCTCATCTTAGTTAGTTCTTGGTCCTGCAAAATGCCCCTTGCTAGTGGTGGAATACTACTGTTAAGTAAAGTTTACATTTGTGTCCCTGTGTACCTCATACATATGTCTTCTTCCTGAATGAAATGAGGACATGACTTCTCCAAGGTATTGTAGATTGATATGTGTTACCCACTTTGCGGGCTCTTCTTTCTTCCATTATTCTCCACTATTTTTTTCTTCTCTTTCAACCACTAACTCTAGATAGGAGAGAAAAAAGAGTAGAGAGAAAAGGAAAAAGATCCCTGAATAAAGTCAGAGTTTGGAAAAAAAAGCAACGTTATCATTAGACTACTTCCAACTGCTTACGTGAGTTGAACTTCTTAGTGAAAATTTGATCTTTACCATCAGAATATCTAATTTCTTCTTGTTGTCCTTTATTTTTTGCACATAAGTACCTAACAATCTGTGACCAACAGTGACCAACAGCAAGCAACAATAAACCAACAAAACCACTAACAAACCACCTCTCAGGGCTCTAGAATTTATAGACCCCCGGAAAAGTTCCAGTATTGCAAAAATCACAAAGTCACAGAAATGATCTCTGAAGCCGGCAAAACCATGCCTCTGCTAGAACATGAGGCAATTTAACTGCTGTAGACAGTCTGAAGCATCCCCATATCTCTACACCTGGGATTAAAAAAAAATCCATGCAATATTTTCATGTTTTTAAAAGAAGCCAAAGTTCCAAAATTTTCACTAGAGATTTGAGGAAAAGTACAGTCTGAGGCATCTAGAAGAGTATAGACTGAAACAGGCCATGAGAAGAGATGGGATGAAGAGAGCTAGATCAGAAAAGAGGAGAGAGAGAGAGAGAGAGAGAGAGAGAGAGAGAGAGAGAGAGAGAGGAGAGAGGAGAGAAGGCAAGTGGACCAAGAGAGAAGCCAGGGACCAAGAGAACCAAGAGAGTATATGGCTGAGATGGTTTGGTTTATATAGCAAAGAGAAGCTGAGGAAAGAAAAGTGAAGCCCCTGGACTTAAAAAGTTTAGGGTTGGGGTAGGATGAGAAGTGCTGTTATGAGCCATAGATACTGAGTGACCCTGAGCACAGCCAGTGTTTGTGTATGTGTGTGTGTGTGTGTGTGTGTGTGTGTGTGTGTGTGTGCTAAATATACCAGTTAGCTATTTATCCTGAGTTTCTTTGGTAGCTGGCACTGAGGACCTGACCTCCTGGTTCACAGAAAATTTATAATAAAATCTTAATAGGCATTGCTACCACAAGTCTTCCTACCATGGCCCTGTTTAAACAATGTGCTACCACTTTATAGACCAAAGATATGCTCTCTCTACTCTTATTCAGGAATAAAGAAGATGCCTCAATTCAGAACTCTTATGATTGAAGTGAAAATATTTTTCAGTCTTTTATGAAGTTTTTTTTTTTGTGTGTGTGTGTCTGAGCCCAGATTTAAACTTTTAATTCATTCTCTTTTTTTTCCCCAAGAATGTTATAGTGTATGTTCCACCAGTCTTATTTTCCTTTGCAAGAGCTTTATTTTTCCTCTACCCAGATCTTCATGAGAATTGTTTTTGGTGGATGCTGAGAAGAGTTTCTCTGGGGAATACTAACCAGACAGCACTTTAAATAACAAGCGCAGTAGCTAACATTTATTAAGCACTTTTGTTCAGTCCATCCATCTTCTTATTTAATCACCAAAACAACCCTCATTTAATCTAAGACAAATTTGCTGGAGGACACTCTTTGTTAAAGATACATGGTTTCATATACAAGAATTTAAAGCTTTTGTAAACTTCTAAGGGATGTGCAATTCAAATTGATTGTTCTGCCTTTTATAATAATTTCCTAAATTTACTGATTGTCCTAATCTGTAATTAACCTTTTAAATGGTAATGTTTCATTTCCTTTTCTTGAATGTTGAAATGATACATAATATCAAAGATAATTCTGAAATTTATCATTTATTTGAAGAACATTTCATGTCATTCACATTCAGTTTATAGAAATTCAGCAATCAGAGATCCCTTAGGAGTATTTTAGTTGGAGAGGTTATATGTTTAAAGTACTTGAGCAGGTATTTTATTTCTCTCTGTCATTTTTTAAATTTATAGAAGAAAAGTTTTTTGTTCAAAAAAATAACTGGATCATATATCCTTTCAGACAGATACAGAGATAAATGCTCGCAAGAGTAGAGGGGTATTTTACATAAGCACTAAATTCATTAACAGAAGTTTAAAGAAGGTAAAGTACCAGCTACATTGTCTGGAAAGCAGACTCTAGGATAGCATTTAACATGCACATGTTTTTAAAATAATAGCTTTTGGAGTAAAACTTGCTCCCACTGAAGGAGCTAGAAGTGAGAGAGAAGATATGTATAGGCGCAACCACAGCCTTGTCTGACCAGATTCATGAGAGGCTTTAGAGCCTTTGAAGTTGTCTCAAGCTGATTCATAAGAGTAGAATATTTATAGCTCTTCATCAACCACTAATTAGAAGTGGGCCCACTGAGAAGGGAGGTGCCTTGATAAGGACACTCTACAGCCTGAGGCAATCTCTGAAGTAGTTGACACTAAGGGCTGAAGTTTAACAGCACTGTTGATGACTGTGGCAACCAATTTTCATTTAAGAAGGATCTGGGCAGATGAGCCTCTCAGTATCCTTAATGGCAATTTGCTGTGAAAAATCAATTATTTCTGAGGTGGCCAAACTACCTCACTCTATTTCCAATTACTTTAAGGCTCGCTATAATTTTTCACTACTTTAAAAGTTCTAATAAAAAGAAAATGTGAAGGGAATCCCTGTTTTCTAAGGGACTTGGCTACTAATTACCAAATAGCAGAGCATTTGGGAAGGAAAGAGAACTGACTCCCACTGGCCATGGTACAGACAGCATCCTCCCAAGCTTTTCACATCTTCAGCGTATGTAGTTTTATTTCATCATCACAGCATTCTTTAGGTTTACAGATAAGGAAGCACAAACACACACAAATTACTCACAGATGATAATTTGTATATGTGGAACTAGATCACCATAAGACTATTACCTCACTATGATGTTCCTTTCTGACAAAGTAGCTGTGATATCAAAAACAACTCGTTCCTGGTTATTGGAACATTTTGACAAATAGTGGCAGAGACAATGTGCACGGAGCCTGGGCCAATGCAGATGGTCTGAGTAGTGCCCAAAATCACCCTAGGAGAGAACAAAAGGTTTCATGTTGTCCATAAACAAAAGCATTAGATATAGTCTTTTCAGAAACCAATAAATGAAAGAAAATCTATTAAAATCTCTCTTCAAGAGGCTGTTCAATAATGCAAGCGTGTTGATGGACCTTGCATGTTTTCAAGGAAACCAAATGACAAGAAATCATCAACTAATACATTAGAAGATCATCTTCTACATGCTTAGACAATAGAGGATATGAAAAGAAAATTGAAGGGTCTCATGTTATTATCAAGAAAATACTGGCTTTCTATTTCATTAGAATAAAATGCAGAACTTTTGCCCCTGTGCTTGTCAGACTTTTTGATGCTATGACAAAAACATGAAAGCAATAAAAAAGAAATACAGATTTATTTGGGCTCACAATTTCAATGGTTACACTCCATGCTGTCTGTCTCTGGCCTGTACTAAAGCAAAATGGAAGAACATGGCTAAGTGGAGCTGTTTATCTCATGGCAATCAGGACGTAGAAAGGAGAAACAGGAAGGGACTAGGACCAAGACACATTATTCAAAATGATACCTCTAGCGACCCAGTTCCCCCAGTTAGGTTCTACCTTCTCTAGTCCCAAAACCTATCAGTAGCCAATTGCAATTAATCAATTGATTAATCCACTCATAAGGTCTGAGCCATTGTGAGCTAATCATTTCTGGAACTATCCTCACAGACACACCCTAATGTGTGCATTGCTAATTTTCATAGAAATATTAATCATCATAAACATCATCTATAATTACTGCCTTAATCTGTATCCCATTTCTTTTATCTAGCCACCTCTGTTTCCCTTATACAGTGGGTTTTGCGATTCACCTAATGAACTTTTGCCCAAGTCACTGTGTAACTAATACTCTCTTCCTCCAAGTTTCAGTTCAAAAATTTTTTATTTCACACTGATCTTTTTTGATTCTTGTAGCTAAAGGCATCTTCTACTAGTTTTATTTCCTTTTTTTTTTACTTTTTATTTCTAATATTAGTTACAGTTTATTAACTTTGTATCACAGTTGTATTCCCCTCCCTCATTCCCTCCCAACCCCACCCTCCCTCCCTCATCTCCTCCTTGCCCCTTTCCAATACTTTTTAAATTTTTTGAGATTATGATATAATTATATAATTTCCCATTCTCCTTTCTCCCTGCAAATACTCTGTTATCTTTCAAATTCTTGGCTTCCTTTTTCTTTTTCTTTTTTTAATCATTCAATTAACTTGTATTAAGAAGTATGTCCTACATTACAACACTATGTAAAGTATGGAGAACAGGATGTATACCAAATTATACAACATGTTCCCTTTATGGGCACACAGTCTTCTGAGTGAACAGAATTGTTAACCTACCTATATTTCTTCAGCATTAAAAAAATTAAGTCAGTGTAGTAAATACACTGATAAAGATGGCAATGGGGCAGAGGAAAGCAAGTTGCCCACTACACTTAGTGAAGTTAGGGGACATATCAAAGAGAAGATGTTTTAAAGGAATCATGAATGGGGAGTTGGAAAGGTTCCAAATGGGATAAGGCACTAAAGCAGATGAACAATTAATGGAAATGGAAGGAAATGAAAATATTACAAGAACTGGAAGCAGTTGGCATGGGAGGGTCAAAATCACATGCCTGTGAGAAAAATCAGTGTATGATGTGTTCATGACTTCATCATGAAGTTATTTCTCAACACCACTGGCATTTTGGTGATGAGCTTCAAAATTTCTCTAGTACCTACTCTTCAAGGCAGTCCTCTGTCATCTAGACATTTGCCATTCCACATTTTTCACACACTGTAGAAGGGGTTGTGTAGCTGTTTGAATGATAGTATCCCTCATAGCCTCAGGTATTTGGCCACTTGGTCCCCATTTATTGGAATATTTGGGAGTTTTAGGGGATGTGTCCTGTTGGAAGAGCAAAGTTTTGTGAGTTCAAAGACACTTCCAAGACACTTCAAAGACTCTTCCATTTTGCTATCTCTGTTTTCTGCTTGTTCTTAAAGTTGAGCATACTCAGCCTCATTGTCTGGCAAGGAGGTCTGCCTGCTTCTGTGCTTCTCTGGTATAACAGACTCTTGTCCCACCGAAGCTATCTGCCCAAACAAACACTTCTTTCTGTATAAGATAACTCCGTCATGGTGTTTTGTTACAGCCAATGAAAAGTTACTAATACACTTATTGTGAATGAACAATTGGATAAAAGAAATAAGTACTCCTTTCTGAAGTGGGGGCTATTAAAAACTGAATCTGCCTCTTCCCCTTACTAGGGAACCCACTTGGATACTGAGCTGTCACAGGTTACCTCTGTGCAGGGGTTCTAGAGTTATCTCCATGCATGGTCCTTGGTTGGAGTATCAGTCTCAGAAATACACCTGAGCCCAGATATTTTGGTACTGTTGCTCTTCTTGTGGAGCTCCTGTACTCTACAGGTCTTACTAACTCTCCCTTCTTTCATATGATTCCCTACACTCTGCCCACATTTTGGTTATGAGTCTCAGCATCTGCTTTGATACACTGCTAGGTAAAGTCTTTCAGAGGCCCTCAGTGGTAGGCTCCTGTCCTGTTTCTTGTTTTCTCCTTCTTCCAATGTCCATCCCATTTGTCTTTCTAAGTGAGGATTGATCTGGGTCCTCCTTACAAGACGTGAGAAATAGGAATAACCAACACATCACATTGAATCAAAAATTGTTCATCCAGAATAGTTTGCAAGAGTTGGCAAACTATTGTCAAATTTATATCAAATTTACCCAGTCATCTATTTTTGTAAATAAATCTTTATTGTAAGACAGCCACTGTCAATTGTTTACATATTGTCTATGACTGTATTTCATTGGCTCCCTAGCTGTTATCTCAAATCTTGTGATAATCATATAGGTGTGTAGCTACCTGACTTCAGTGGATTCCTATTCCTATCCAACCTCTACTCAGCATCCATATTGTCTTTTAAAACAAAATCAGGCTGTTTCTTTACAGCTCTCTGATATGTAATTTTGCCCTCTGAGTTTGCAGTTACCTGTGGTCAACATATGGTTTGAAAATATGAAATGGAAAACTCCAGAAATAATAACTCAATAGGTTTAAATTGTATGTGTTTCAGAGTTTCATGAGAATACCCCGCTCCATTTTAAGCATGGCATGAATCATTCATTTGTTGAGCTGTTGAACATATGCTGCATTCACATTTGTATATGAAAAATAATGTTTGTATATGGATATATAATGTATATAGAGAGTCCAGAGCTATTCATTGCTTAAGGTCTCTACAAATACTGTCAGAACGTATCTTTCTATGGGTAAGGCAGTGGGGCGGGGGGGGACTACTGGAGTTAAATATGCCTAGGTCTCCCATTAGCTGTTTTATGAGAGCCTTCTAGGCCTGCCACTTGCTACACTTCGGGATTTTTGTCTTCTTTTTTTTAATATTTTTTTAATTTTTATATTAATCACAGGTTATTTACTTTGTATCCCAGCTGTAGCCCCCTCTCTCATTCCCTCCCAATCCCACCCTCCCTCCCTCATCTCCTCGCTGCCCCTTTCCAAGTCCACTGATAAGGGAGGTCCTCCTCCCCTTCCATCTGACCCTACCTTATCAGGTATCGTTTTGTCTTCTACCTGTCCTCTGCTGGTGCTCACACTACATATCTCAATATTGTACACCCACTTGCTGTTATTTTAGGCAGCCGGCACATGATTACTAATGATTAAGTTGGTTTTCTATGCAGCATTCTCTAAGCAGAAATTTGACCTAATACGTGACAGGAATTATAACTGAAAAACCAGGCATTGAGCTAAAGTCCCCCCCCCCATTAATATAGTATTTACATCATAATTTAATGCCAAAATAAACTCCTGGTTTCAAAAGCCACACTTGTGTTATTTGGGTTGTCTTTGGGAAACATTTGCTTAATATGGATCTCTGCTAACAAGGGTAATTTTCCTTTTAAAAATACTATAGCAAACTTACTATGGATAGAAAGTATGACTGAAGAACTAACAGAAGCATTAAACAGTAGAAGAAATATCATTCAATAGTTAACTTTGACTGAATGACTCTGGGTGGAGGAAGGAATTGCAGCAAGAATAGACTAATCACGAAGTGTGTGTCAAAATAGAGGGCCCCAAACAGCAGGATGAGTGAGCAGAGGACTAAGCTGAACAGTGTATTTGATGTGGATTAGAACCAGCTGAGACACCTTGAAAAGGGCCATAAACTCTGTCTAAGATAAGGTCCCAAGTCAGGGAAGCACAGTGCTTCTAAGTGAGGGTACACAGTAAATTCATTTTTTTTTTTGCAATTAAGTAAGAAGGTTTTTTTTAACTTTTATTAATTACACTTTATTCATTTTATATCCCCTCATAAGCCCCTCCCTCCTCCCCTCCCAGTCCCACCCTCCCCCCCTTTCTGTATGCATGCCACTCCCCAAGTCCACTGATAGGGGCGGTCCTCCTCTCCTTTCTGATCTTAGTCTATCAGTTCTCATCAGAAGTGACTGCATTGTCAGGGTTCTAGGTAATCTCCACGGATAGTCCTTGGTTGGAGTATGAGTCTCTGGGAAGTTCCCTGTGTTCAAATTTTCTTGTTTTGTTGCTCTCCTTGTGAAGTTCCTGTCCTCTCCAGCTCTTACTATTTCCCACTTCTTACACAAAATTCCATTCACTCTGCTGGTCAGTTGGCCATCAGGCTCAGCATCTGCTTTGACAGTCTGCACAGCAGAGGCTTTCAGGGGCCCTCTGTGGCAGGTTCCGAGGTTGTTTCCTATTTTATTCTTCCGGCTTTCAGAGGCCCTCTGTAGCAGATTCCTAGGTTGTTTCCTGTTTTCTTCTTCTTCTGATGTCCATCCTCTTTGCCTTTCAGGATGGGGATTGAACATTTTAGTTAGGGTCCTCTCTTTTGCTTAGTTTGTTTAGATGTACAGATTTTAGTGGGTTTATCCTATGTTGTATGTTTATAAGAGTGTGTATATACCTTGTGTGTCTTTTTGCTTCTAGGACAACTCACTCAGGGTGATCCTTTCCAGGTCCCATCATTTACCTGCAAATTTCATGATTTCCTTATTTTTCATTGCTGAATAATACTCCATTGTATAGATGTACCACAGTTTCTGCATCCATTCTTCAGTTGACGGGCATCTGGGTTGTTTCCAGCTTCTGGCTATTACAAATAAAGCTGCTACAAACATGGTTGAGCAATTGTCCTTTTGGTGTACTTGAGCCTCTTTTGGATATATGCCTAGGAGTGGTATGGCTGGATCTTGAGGAAGCGCTATTCCTAGTTGTCGGAGAAAGCGCCAGATTGATTTTCAGAGTGGTTGTACAAGTTTACATTCCCACCAGCAGTGGAGAAGGGTTCCCCTTTCTCCACAACCTCTCCAGCATGTGTTGTCCCTTGAGTTTTTCATCTTGGCCATTCTGATGGGTGTAAGGTGAAATCTCAGGGTTGTTTTGATTTGCATTTCCCTAATGGCTAATGAGGTTGAGCATTTCTTTAAGTGCTTCTCTGCCATTCGATATTCCTCTACAGAGAATTCTCTGTTTAGATCTGTTCCCCGTTTTTTAAGTGGATTACTTGGTTTGCTGCTTTTCAGCTTCTTTAGTTCTTTATATATACTAGATATGAGTCCTCTGTCAGATAAAGGGTTGGTGAAGATTCTTTCCCAATCTGTAGGCAGACGCTTTGTTTTGATGATGGTGTCCTTTGCTTTACAGAAGCTTTTCAGTTTCATGAGGTCCCATTTATTGATTGTTGCTCTTAGAGCCTGTGCTGTTGGTGTTCTGTTCAGGAAGTTTTCTCCTGTACCAATGAGTTCTAGGGTATTCTCCACTTTTTTTCTACCCGATTTAATGTGTCTGGTTTTATGTTGAGGTCTTTGATCCACTTGGACTTCAGTTTTGTGCAGGGTGATAAGTATGGATCTATTTTCATTTTTCTACATGTAGACATCCAGTTGGACCAGCACCATTTGTTGAAGATGCTATCTTTTTTCCATTGTATGGTTTTGGCATCTTTGTCAAAAATCAGGTGTCCGTAAGTGTGTGGGTTTATTTCTGGGTCTTCTGTTCGATTCCATTGATCCACCATTCTGTTTCTATGCCAGTACCATGCAGTTTTTATAACTGTTGCTCTATAGTATAGCTTGAGATCAGCGATGGAGATACCTCCAGAAGATCTTTTATTGTAGAGGATTGTTTTAGCAATTCTTGGTTTCTTGTTATTCCATACGAAGTTGAGAATTTTTCTTTCCGGGTCTGTAAAGAATTGTGTTGGCAATTTGATGGGAATTGCATTAAATCTATAGATTGCTTTTGGTAAAATGGCCATTTTTACTATGTTAATCCTGCCAAGCCATGAGCATGAGAGATCTTTCCATCATCTCATATCTTCCTCTAATTCTTTCTTCAGAGACTTGAAATTTTTTTCATACAAGTCTTTGACTTGCTTGGTTAAGGTTACATCAAGGTACTTTATGTATGTCATTTGTGGCTATTGTGAAGGGTGTTGTTTCTCTAATTTCTTTCTCAGCTCTTTTGTCTTTTGTATACAGGAGGGCTACTTATTTTTTTGAGTTAATTTTTTATCCGGCCACTTTGCTGAAGGTGTTTATCAGCTGTAGGAGTTCTCTGGTAGAGTTTTTGGGGTCACTTGTATATACTATCATATCATCTGCAAATAGTGATAATGTGACTTCTTCCTTTCTCATCTGTATCCCCTTGATCTCCTTCAACTGTCTTATTGCTCTAGCAAGGACTTCCAGCACTATGTTGAAGAGATATGGAGAGAGTGGGCAGCCTTGTCTTGTCCCTGATTTCAGTGGGATTGCTTTAAGTTTCTCTCCGTTCAGTTTGATGTTGGCTATAGGCTTGCTGTAAATCGCCTTTACTATGTTTAGATATGTGCCTTGTATCCCTGATCTCTCCAGTACTTTAAACATGAATGGATGTTGGATTTTGTCAAATGCTTTTTCAGCATCTAGGGAGAATATCATGTGGTTTTTTTCTTTCAGTTTGTTACTATGGTGGATCACATTGATGGATTTCCGTATATTGAACCACCCCTGCATACCTGGGATGAAGCCTACTTGGTCATAGTGGATAATATCTTTGATGTGTTCTTGGATTTGGTTTGCAAGTATTTTGTTAAGTATTTTTGCATCAATGTTCATAAGGGAGATTGGCCTGAAATTCTCTTTCTTTGTTGAGTCTTTGTGAGGTTTAGGTACCAAGGTGACTGTGGCTTCATAGAATGAGTTTGGTAATGTTCCTTCTGTTTCTATTTGTGGAATAGTTTGAAGAGAATTGGAGTTAGCTCTTCTTTGAAGGTCTGGTAGAATTCTGCGCTGAAGCCATCTGGTCCTGGGCTTATTTTGGATGGGAGAATTTTGATGACTGCTTCTATTTCTTTGGGGGATATAGGACAATTTATTTGAATTTCCTGGTCCTGATTCAGCTTTGGTAAGTCAAATTGATCAAAAAAATTGTCCATTTCATTTAGATTTTCAAATTTTGTGGCATATAGACTTTTGAAGTAAGTCCTAAGGATTGTTTGGATTTCCTCAGTGTCTGTAGTTATGTCCCCCTTTTCATTTCTGATTTTGTTGATTTGGGTGGTGTCTCTCTGCCTTTTAGTTAGCTTGGCTAAGGGTTTGTCGATCTTGTTGATTTTCTCAAAGAACCAGCTCTTGGTTTCATTGATTCTTTGAATTGTTTTATTTGTTTCTAATTGATTGATTTCAGCCCTGAGTTTGATTATTTCCAGCCGTCTACTCCTTTTTGGTGTGTTTGCTTCTTCTTTTTCTAGGGTTTTTTAGTGGGCCATGAAGTTGCTTGAATGAGCTGTCTCGAATTTCTTCTTGAAGGCACTTAGTGCTATGAACTTTCTTCTTAGCACTGCTTTCATTGTGTCCCACAAGTGTGGGTATGTTGTGTCTTCATTTTCATTGAGTTCTAGAAAGGCTTTAATTTCTTTCTTTATTTCTTCCCTGACCCAACTGTCATTTAGTAACAAGTTGTTCAGTTTCCATGTGTGTGTAGGCTTTTTGCTATTTCTGTTGTTGTTGAAGTCCAGCTTTATTCCATGGTGATCAGACAGGATACAAGGGATTATTTCAGTCTTCTTGTATCTGTTGAGGCTTGCTTTGTGACCAACTATATGGTCTATTTTGGAGAAGGTTCCATGAGGTGCTGAGAAGAAGGTAAATTCTTTTCTGTTTGGGTGTAAAATTCTGTAATGTCTGTGAGGTCCATTTGATTCATGACCTTTGTCAGAGATATTGTTTCTTTGTTCAATTTCAGTTTTGTTGCCCTGTCCTTTGTTGAGAGTGGGGTGTTGAAGTCTCCCACTATTAATGTGTGGGGATCTATATGTGGTTTAAATTTTATCAATGTTTCTTTTACAAATGTGGGTGCTCTTGTATTTGGAGCATAGATGTTCAGGATTGTGATGTCTTCCTGGTGGAATTTTCCCTTGATGAGTATGAAGTGTCCTTCCTCATCCCTTTTTATTAATTTTGGTTGAAAGTCTATTTTATCAGATATTAGAATGGCTACTCCTGCTTGCTTCTTGGGTCCATTTGCTTGGAAAGTCATCTTCCAACCCTTTACCCTCAGGTAATGTTTATCTTTGTGTCTTAGGTGTGTTTCTTGTATGCAACAGATTGCTGGGTTTTGTTTACGTATCCATTCTGTTAATCTGTGTCTTTTTACTGGAGAGTTGAGTCCATTGATGTTGAGAGAGATTAAAGACCAGTGGCTGTTAGATCCTTTGATTTTGATGTTGGCTGTGTTCATAAGTTTGTGTGCTTCTTTGCTTTTTGTTTTACTGTAGTAAGGTTAATTATTTCCTGTGTTTTCTTGACACAAGCTAATTTTCTTGGGTTGTATTTTCCCTTCCAGTGTCTTCTGTAATGCTGGATTCGTGTGTAGGTATTGTTGAAATTTGTTTTTGTCATTGAATATATTGTTTTCTCCGTCTATGAGGACTGAGAGTTTTGCAGGGTATAGTAGCCTGGGTTGACATCTGTGTTCTCTTACCGTCTGCATGATATCTGTCCAGGCCCTTCTGGCTTTCATAGTCTCTGTTGAAAAGTAAGGTGTGATTGTAATGAGTTTTCCATTATATGTTACTTGGCCTTTTTCCCTTGCAGCTTTTAATATTTTTTCTTTGTTCTGTATACTTATTGTTTTGAATATTATGTGGTGGGATTATTTTCTTTTCTGGTCAAATTTGTTGGGTGTTCTGTAGGCCTTGTGTATTCTTATTGGCTTCTCCTTTAAGTTGGGGAAATTTTCTTCAATGATTTTGTTGAAAATATTTTCTGGGCCTTGGAGAAGGGAGTCTTTTTCCTCTATACCTATTGTTCTTAGGTTTTGTATTTTCATATTGTCTTGGATTTCATGGACAGTCTGTGTCAGGAATTTTTTAGATTTAACATTTTCTTTGACAGATACATTGATTTCTTCCATTGTATCTTCTACACCTGAGATTCTTTCTTCCATCTCTTGTAGTCTGTGGGTTATGCTTACCTCTGTAGTTCCTGTTTTCTTCCCTAAATTCTTCCTCTCCATTATTTCCTCCATTTGTGTTTTTTTTAATTTTTCCAGTTCTATCTTCAGGTCTTGAGTTGTTTTGTTTACTTCCTTCACCTGTCTGATTGTATTTTCCCCTTTTTGTTTTAGTTCCTTCAACTCTGTTTCTTTTATTTCTTTCAGTGATTTAATTATTTCTTCTCTGAAGGCAGCAACCTCTTTGGCTGCATCTTCCCGTATTTCTTCACGGATGGCCATAATCTGCTTGTCTTTAACTTCCTCCATTTCTTTACAGATAGCCATGATCTGTTTGGTTTTATCTTCCTCTAATTCTTTACATATTTTATTTGTTTCCTCTATTAACCTCTTCCTCAGCATAGATGCAAGGTCATCTTCTTGATTTTCTATTATGCTGCGTTGTCCAGGGCTTTTCGCCCCTGATGGCTGGGTTCTGGAGATGCCATATTGCTCTGTCTTTTGTTGGTTGAGCTTTTATGCTGACCTTTACCCATCGGGCTGATTTAGGTGTTGGCTGTTAGTTTCTGTGCTTCCTGGAGTTGAGTTAGGGAGAATCCCCTTGGCCGGAAGATGATTTTTCCTGAAGGAGTCCTCCTCTGCTTTTTGGTTTTGGTCACTGTATGGACAGTGTTTCTCAGGAATTGCCACTGCTCACCTCAGGTGTATAGCCCTGAGTAGTATCTGTGGTCTATGTTAGGCAGGGGGGATCTCCTCTTACCCATAGACGTTCTCAAGACAGCTGCCCCACTGCTGGGTTTCTCGTTATAAATTTAGTGAGCTGCTGCTGTTGTTACAGCTTTCCAAGTATAGTCCTCTTGAAGAACCTGTTGATTCCTTAGCTGTGGGGTTTTCTCCCAACAGGGAAACTCAGTCTCTTATCCTGGGGCACACAGTTCTGTCCGGGAAAGTGAAAGGAGCGCCCAAGAAGTCTCTGGGCCAGAGGCTGAGTGCTCAGCTCTGGGCCTGGAGATTGTGCACCTAGGTTGAGTTGGCGCCAGGGGGTGCCGCTCTGGTCTGGAGGCTGGGTGCCTCACTCTGGACCTGAAGCTGTGTGTTCCTGTCTGGGATGGCGGCTGCAGGCACTGCTCTGGTCCAGACGCTGTGGGTGCAACCCTCTTGAAGGACCAGGGATTCCCACAGTTTTGTCAGTCTAGCTAGGGATAACTGGTTGATCCTTGGCACAGTATCTGAGGGCTGCTGTAATGGCTTTCTGGCTTTTGTAGGTCTGAGGATGCATCTGTGTGCCCCAGTGCCCTAGGGTTACTCAATAATGGCGGCTGAGCACAGCGTTCCTGCCTGCATTAGAAAACTAGAGCCTAGAGTCTGCGTGAATCCAGAAAGTATTTTGGTGCTGGGTGTCCTGAGCATTAGACCTGATGATCCCCCCCGCTGGGGCTTTCCTTCTGCCAGAGACACCCAGTCTTTGCTTTGGGGACCACTGTTCTGTCTGGGGTGATGAGTAGAACCTACAGGCACAGACGCCTGCCCGTGGCTCCACCTTTCTTGTCTTTGGGAGCCTGGATGTCTGCCTAAACTGGATAATTTTCCTGAGACCTTTTTGGGGTGGGGGTGTTGGCTGAGTGCTCTGAGATCAGACCAGCCATTTCCATCCCTGTGAGTTTGAACCTGACAATGAGACTCAGTCTGTGGTGCCTTGGTGCCCTGGTGCCCACAGTTCTATCTGAGGTGGCGAATCAGGTGCACAGGCAGGGCTCTGTGTAGGCGCTTGGGTCCCCCGCTCTGGCTCCGGGCTAGCTCCTGGGGCAGCTGCAAAACGAGTCTTTTCCAGGGGATGTCTGGGTGACCTAAGGTTGGTCCCAATCGTTTTCTGCTCCGTGGGGTTATCTCTCGACTGGAAAATCTAGTCTTTGATGTTCTGTGCCCACAGTTCAGTCTGAGACAGTGACCAGATCACGCTGGCGTGTAGCTCTGGGCTGGCGACCAAGAGCCTGGCGGAACCAGGGTCTCTTCCGTGGTTTAGCCCGGTGAGTTAAAGCTGATTGAATCCCCCACCGTGGGGTATCCTCTCACCTGTGAAACACAATCACTTGTGTTTTATGGCCACGAGTTCTGATTGCTGGTCACTTTGCCAATCCTGCTGTGCTGCTACTCAGAATGAGAGTCTTCCAGGTGCCGCCATATTGCCCCGCCCCCAAATTCATTCTTTTTAGCAGTTATCAGAGCATCTTAGTGGATGCTTTAAGATGATTTTATGTAAATTAGTTACCAAGGAGACTTGTGTATATGAGGAGTAGTTTAAAAAATTGTTGACATGACTGTTTTGTTATTATTTTTTAAAAGATTTATTTATTTATTATTTAGACAGCATTCTGCCTACATATGTGCCTGCACACCAGAAGAGAGCACCAGATCTCACTGTAGATGGGCATGAGCCTCCAGGTGGTTGCTAGGGATTGAACTCAGGTCGGTTGGAAGAACAGCCAGTGTTCTTAACCTCTGAGTTATCTCCCCACCGCAACTGCTCCATTGTTAAGGGAGGTTTCTATTGTGCATAAGAGAAAGAGAACAGCCAGGATTCTGGAAAAGTCCAGAGCAGAGAGAGAAAATAGTAGACTGAACATGGCCAGCAAACTGGACAAAACTAAGACTAGGGAAGCAGGAGAATAGGATATAATCGTGGAGAGAGAGAATAGTGGGTTATCAGGAGGGTGAGTAACTGAGGGTGAGTCTGGTGTGGAGGCTTTGAGATTTTAATAAATACTTGTGAATGGGGTCTGAGGGAGTCTAGAGGCCAACATCCATAGGTAAATGTCAATGGAGAGCCTTATGTCCTTTCTGCCAAGGGAAAGGGAAAGGACTCCTTTTGGGAGATGGGAACAAGTTTTACTGAGGAATATTTATTTTTGTCTAACCACGAGAAATTGTCTTATAGTCCAGGTTGAGCACATTCCTGGATATTTAGACTGACTGAGACATAAGAGGTTGATCCTCGGTACAAGGTACCATCCAGTATGGTGCTTTCCCTGATAATGTCCTGACCTCTCTGACAGTGCCACATATATAGTTCTTTCCCTAATGCTTTGGTGTACTCTCTCGGTAATTACATTTTGGCTATCTTACATTCTTGCTGGAAGAAAGGAAGGAATTAAGGGAAAGAAAGAAAGAAAGAAAGAAAGAAAGAAAGAAAGAAAGAAAGAA
>NW_026585894.1:17647437-17700822 GCF_907164565.1 Psammomys obesus
GAAAGAAAGAAAGAAAGAAAGAAAGAAAGAAAGAAAGAAAGAAAGAAAGAAAGAAAGGAAGGAAGGAAGGAAGACGGAGGGAAAACATGTTATAATTCATTCTTTAACTACTAGCACCATTAGGATCCTGAAAATTACTCAGCAATGTAAAGATATCTTATTTGGTTCCATGTTTGTACTCTGAAAGGACCTCTCAAAATGATCCAGGAATTGGAATTCATATCTAATTTGTGATCATCCTACCTCTGCCTTTGTGTTATATCTTACTGGTATATACCACCATAGTTGGGTTATACCTAATTCATATCTAAACTTCTTGGATATTTTCTGGAAATGAAATTTATCAGTTATCACAGTTATCATTTGTCATCAAAGGAAGCAACTTGTTCTTAAAACCTTTTGTGAAATTAGCAATTTTACATCATCTAAGATCCCATGGTGTGAAATGGGTACTGAGTGCCATCGTGAAGTGACCTTAGCTCTTCGTGTGCTTCATTTCTAAACAGACTTCATTAGACATCAAATGAAAAGAAAGAAAATGGGGTATCTTTTGTTATTTAGATATTTTTAAACTTTCCATCTGGAAATTATTTCTGACACTAACAAAATTCCTCTGTCTGCTGAAAGTATATGACTTTGGTGACTTCCCCATTTTCATGAACCTGAAGATGCTTCATGCTTGGAGTTGAGTCTGAAAAATCCATTTTATCCAGAACATGTTGTAGTAAATAATTTTTAAAAGAAAAAAGGTAATTCTACATCAACATAAAATACATGGAGTGATTCATGACATGGGGAATGTATCTTCTTGAATTTCACTGTCCTTGTTAGCAAGAAAGACTTCAAAAGTTCCATTATAATAGAATACGATTTAGCACAGGATGACTACATTCAGAAAAGAAATTTCTCATTACATTTATTAAAAACAAGTTAATGGCCAAAAATGAAAATACATAAATGGGTTGGGACCAAGAATGTTACAATAATAAGAATAGCTGAACTGTGGATGGGAGACGGAGATAAAAGTTTAAAAATAGACCCAGATCAAAGCAAAAGGGATTGCTTGCTGTTTATGTTCATGTATTTTCATATGCAGAGTTAGAGACCTTAACTCCTTGCCATCAGGAAAGAAATTTCTGTCCCATGACACTCGTTTGATGCTGTTACATTCTTTGGGTCCACATACTTTGTGTCTACATAAAAATAAAACAATTCAGATAAATGAAACTGGGGTGTAGCTCAATGGTAGAGACCTACCTAGAATGGGCAAATTATATAAAGTTGCTGGCACACAAAAAAAGTTAAACTCTTTGTATCTAGTATAGCAAATTTTATGCATGTAATCTCTGCACTTGGAAGGCTGAGGCTAGAGTATTATGAATTTGAGTCTAGCCTGGATTACACAGTGACTCTGTATCAGCCACAACAGGAATGTACAAAGAAATCTTCAGTCTCACTACCTAGAGATAACCATTGTTTAAAATGTTCTATTTTTCTTTATAAAGAATTTCCCCCTGTGTTATTGTTATTTAGAAATAAGTTCACAGAGTTATTTGCATTCCTCCTTTTGAAAACGGTAGAATCTAATTCCCTTCCCATTAGTGGGATTCACACTTTATGGCTTCTGGATAACAGAATGAAGTAGCTGTGATGAAATATAACTTCTAAAATCTAGTCATTTAAAGTCTTTTAAAGCCTAGTCATTCTGAGTCTTTCTCTTTTTCCTTCTCTCCCCTTGTCTTTGTCCCATCCATCTCCTTGGGAGAAGCCAAATACCATATGAGTACACTGAAGACGCTCATGTGCTGAAGAACCATGGTCTCCTGCCGACATGCGGCCATTTTCAAAGAAGATCCTTCAACTCCTAACACTTTTTCAGAGACTGCAGACCTAGCAGACATCCTCTTACCAATACACCAGACAACCTAAACAGATAGCCACCTTGCTAAGCATTCACAATTCTAGGAATGCAAACTATAAGGTACTAAATTGTCTTAATCCAGTATATTCTGAGATAATTTGTTAACCAACAACAAACAACTAATATACAATAATATCTATTTATATCTGTATATGATATATATTCACAATAAATTTTATATACATTTATGCAAAACAGGAAAATGTCTCACATAAATCTATCACTTCTGATTGAAATAATAAACACAAACCTCTTTCTATCTCTTTCTATATATCTACATCTAATCTACATGCTCAGTGATATTATTTTCAGAGGGAAAGAAAATATACATGGTTTCTTTGAAAACATATTTCATATCTCTGATGGGGTATAAATTCCTTAACAATTGAAAAAACTACCTTCTACTATTGGAAATCAAAGACAAAATGCAAAGATACCTTTTCTAGAAGGAGAAAATAAATTCAGAGGGTTTAATGGCTGGTGTCCATTCTCTTCCTAGTTGTGAGATTTTCAGCAGATCCATTATAGAAGTGAAGGAGACAGGGAGTAGAATGTGTATGGAATGGTCAGAAAGTTTAATGAGAGAAACTCTGGGGTATAGAACCTTTGAGATTAAAGAATTTTAGGAGAAGAATAAAATCCAAAGACTATGGGATGTTCCCTACATAAATGAAAAGGAAAGAAGGAAAGTTGTAGAGAATAACAAAAATGAGGCGAAAAGAATAGAAAACCAGGAGCAAGAGAAAATAGCCACAGAATGAAACAAAAATGAGCAAATCTGAAATTCTCAGACACCATTGAAAGAAAAACAAAAAACAGAAAAGACCACTGGGTTTATAAGAAGGTCAGTTAATGATCTTCCACAGTACTATGTAAGGTGAAAAAAAAAAAAAAGGGCAATATGAGCCAAGTTAATGTTGTATTTGATTTGGTTTGCAGACATATTCCTTACTTTTTTGGTGCTGTGATAAAATACTATGACCAAGGCAATTCATACAAGAAATAATGTATTTAATTCACAATTCCAGGGAGAGAGAGACAGAGTCCACAGTAGCTGGAAAGGCATGGCAGCAGATGGCCAAAGCAGGAAGGTGGGGGATCACATCTCTATCCACACATAGGAAGAGGAAAGATGGAACTAGAAGTAGAGTGAGCCTATAAACTATCAAAGTCTGTCCCCAGTGATGAACTCCCTTGAACACCTCATCTGACAGCACCACTAACAGGGACCAAGTGTTCAAATACATGAGCCATTGGGGGACATTTCTCAATCAAACCGCCACAGGACTGCCTTTTGAGCTCTTCTAATCAGTTTTTAGGAACCAGTATGAGATTTAAGGAATCCGACAAAGGTATTGCATCCCTCTATGATGGGTTAGGAGCTGTATTCATATACATTCCCACAGCATTGTATGCTTCCCTGCCTCATATTATTAACTACATGCTTAGTATAGTAATTCCACATTTACCTACCATTCTATGTCAGGAAAGAACTACCACAATGTATACCAGGCTGTATAAGCTTAGAAAGTCATTGGTGAGTAAATGAGTGAGCAATGTATAAATAGAAGGCAAGAAGGATGTTAAGAGTGATGGCTAGGAAAGCAAGAAAGCAGTAGAACTGGAGTTGCAAGATCATTAAGGACAAACGAAAAGATGACTCTTTGAAGTAGAGTTGGACTGAAATGACTCTTTGATGGAGAGCTGGCCTGAATCTGCTTTTGCAACCATCTAGGCTTGTAACCAGATGTGGATTGCTCAGTAGTAGAGGCAAAATCTGCATCACTGGAAGAACAAAACACCCTAAACAGTTATACCATTTCTAATGTTTTCATATTTATATGTGATCAACGATCATATGACATGCAGACTATATTTAGATTCAGTCAACATAGCATTTATGAAATTATAAGATGTATTACACTGATTCATTGATATTATCAAGATAGTCTCATTCAAAATCTGATTACTTGGAGGTAGACATTAGATGTATAATTTAGAGTTAAAAAAACTCCTCATATGCTTTGTATGCTGAAAATCTAACTCATTGAACTATGAACATACATTTATCTTTGTACAAGTTAAATACTACTAGAATTAATGATGATGTGAAAGCTGTTAATTTAATGTTCAAAAATAAATATTACTAACTTCTAAGTAGTTAAATTCATAGAGCTTTAGATTGACAGTTTATTGTATATTTAAAAGAGAATATTAATTGATAAGTTTAAGAGGAACATTAATTCCTTTCTAAGTCTAGTAATGGTTACTAAGTCTTCAATTCAGTAATACTACAGCACAAGTCATAAAGACTATATCATATAGATAAATACCTTGCAGGATTTTAAAATTCTTTTTTGAGAACTTTATGCATAAATACTACATTTACATCACTTCCACTCCCTCCCTCTTTCCAACTCTTCCCATATCCATATCCACCCTTCTCCTTTCCAAATGCATGGCCTCTTCATGATACACAAACACACACACACACACACACACACACACACACACTACCTACTAAGTGTTGTTCATGTAGACACCTATCCAGGACTGAGTATTTGGAATCCATGGATGAGCTAGACTTTAGAGGATGTTTCATGGTATTATTTATATTATACACTCTAAAACATGTAAGAGTTGTTGAACTTTAGAAACCTTAAATCTTTCCTCCGTAGAAATGCAGAACTTCATTTGGGAGGTATTGTTTCAACCAAGTCTGAGATGTAAAGATGAGATATACTTAGCCTTAACCTTAGTTAGTTCTAGTATGGAGAAAGGAAAGCTTAATAATGTGGTGTCAGCCACAGAATTCAACATTGACAAAAAAGGCTTCAAAACATCTTATTTACCCATCAACCTCATGTGAAAGTGAGCATCCATTTGCTTACACAAATGTGTGTTAGAGTCAACATACAAGCAACCCTGTAGCTGATAATCTTTGGGAAAATAATGTCTCTGATTTATCATACTAGACATTTAATAATAAGTATTTTATGTTTTCAAATTTATCCTTATGATCTAGAAATTCATTCTATTATGGTGATGTTCAAAGGCCCAAGCTTTGATTGAATTGATTTTAATACTTGCCTTGTAGCACTTAGTCAAATATGTATCCAGTGCACTGCAATAAAGACCACACAAAGATCCTGATGGCCTGTAAATAGTCCCTGAAATATTCAAAACAGACTTGTGACTCCAAATCTCAAAACAAAGCATTTTGTTTCCTGACAGGTGAGCTAGGATTTAGTGAGAGAATGGGCCTACTTCCTTTACTTTAATTAAGGGAATGGGAGTAGTGATCTGAAGCCTCCCTGAATGCATGACATAGGACAGGGAATATGGAGAGGAAAATTGCAAAGGGTACATATACTTTGAAACTTTAACAGGCCAAAAAGCTCACAAGACTGTAAACAAAAGAATCTTAAGGCACTGAAGAAAACATTATAATCCCCGTTCTTGGATGGGATTGTACCCAGGCTCTTCTCATCTCATATTTTGCTTCAGAGCAAATGTCCACCAGGCTAAGGACTGGAGATACTTGGGAATAAGTGCATAGATTTGGGGGTGATTAAACATATTAGTGGACATGCTGACAGCTGCAAGGATCAGAACCCTTAAAGTCATCAAGTGGCCAGATAGAGCTAGCACTAGGTGCCCAACTGCACCCTTATAGTCATTTGTCAGTCTTTCTATCTTGCTCAGTGTATGGCTCAGCTGTATAAATTCCTAACTGCTCATGAGCTGCTAATTCTTCATTTTGTTTGAAGTGACAGTTAAGGCAACATAAACGTCATGTTACACTAGCATAGGGAGCTTGAATTGTTCCCCCACAGTTCCTGAACTTATCTAGGCATTTGCCGAGCACCTGACAAGAAGAATAATAGTCTTTAAAAGAGTCACAAGATTTACTAATACAGGAGAAGATAATCGGGAATTTTTTTTTTACTTTTTTTAAAATAATTTTTATTTTTTACATTAATCACAGGTTATTTACTTTGTATCCCAGTCATAGCCCCCTCCTTCATTCCTTCCCAATCCTACCTTCCCTCCCTCATCTCCCCCTGCCCCTATCCAAGTCCACTGATAGGTGAGGTCCTCCTCCCCTTCCATCTGACCCTATCTTATCAGGTATCTTCAGGACTTTCTGCAATATCCTCCTCTGTGGCATAACAAGGATGCTCCTCCCTCGGGGGCAGGGGGGAAGTCAAAGAGCCAGCCATTGAGTTCATGTCAGAAATAGTCCCTGTTCTCCTTATTAGGGTACCACTTGGATACTGACCTACCATGGTTATATCTAGGTTATATCCATCATGGTCCTTGGTTGGAGAAACAGTCTCATGAAAGACCCCTGTGCCCAGATATATTTGGTCCTTGTGGAGCTCCTGTCCTTTCCAAGTCTTACTAACTCCCCCTTCTTTCATATGATTCCCTGCACTCTGCCGAAGGTTTGGTTATGAGTCTTAATATCTGCTTTGATACACTGCTAGGTAGAGTCTTTCAGAGTCCCTCTGTGGTAGGCTCCTGTCCTGTTACTTGTTTTCTCCTACATCCAATGTCCATCCCATTTGTCTTTCTAAGTGAGGATTGGTCATCTTACCCTGAGTCCTCTTTCTTGTTTATCTTCTTTAGGTGTACAGATTTTAGTATGTTTATCCTATCTTATAGGTCTAGTACCCACTTATAAGTGAGTATATACAGTGTGTGTCTTTCTGCTCCTGGGATACCTTACTCAGGATGATCTTTTCTAGATCCCACCATTTGCCTGCACATTTCATGATTTCCTTGTTTTTAATTTCTGAGTAGTATTCCATTGTGTAAAAGTGCCACAATTTCTGTATCCATTCCTTTGTTGATGGACATCTGGGTTGTTTTCAGGTTCTGGCTATTACCAATAAAGCTGCTACAAACATGGTTGAGCAAATGTCCTTGTTGTGTACTTGAGCATCTTTTTATATGAATTCCAACAGAGTTTATCAAATCTCCTTTGATGCTTAATTCCCTCCCTTATAAAATAAGGTTTATATATCTTCTCGTAAGACCTTGTTCTACTTGTATTCCAGGATTGTCATGAACTAACAACCCTCCTGCCTTCACCTCTTAAGTGAGGGAATTATAGGTATATATCACTACACTTTGCTTAGTTGGAGCTTTCAATTTTTCCTAATCTCCTAACTATTCATTTTACCTCACTGACACTTTGTTCATGGATTCATTCTGTGTGTGTGTGTGTGTGTGTGTGTGTGTGTGTGTTCGTGTGTGTGTGTGTACACGTGTGCAAGCGTGCATGCACACGCCTGCCACATATGGCAAGATGTCAGATCCCCTGGAGGTACAGTTACAGGAAGTTTTGAGCTGCCTACTGTGAGTACTGGGAACTGAAAGAGCTGGTGCTCCAGGCCTGGTTTACAATTTCTAATTGTTCCAGGGTATTATGAGTCACCACATGGATGCTGGGAACTGAACCTACTCCTCTGCAAGAGCAACAAGTACTCTTATCTGCTGAGCCATCTCTCTAGCCAGCTGGAAGTTTTTAACCAAAGACTTTCACAAGACATTGTTTTCAGAGGTGGTCTATTTGAAAAGCAGGGATTCCAACATGTAAACACTTTATGATTGGTTCCTCAATTAAGGTAGCCAATCAGTCTCCTGGCTAAGAGATGTTGACTTCAGTTATTTCTCCAAGTCGATTAGAACAGTTTGTGGTTCCATTTAGCAAGAATGAGGAGTATACTCCTTTCACAGTCTCCCTGCTGCATTTTGAAAAGCATTAGCCTTAATTACTCCATTTGCATTCACAATAGTATTTGCAAATTTGGAACTTTGTGAAGATTTAGAAATGTATGTCTTTCAAATATTACAGGATTAATGTGTTTGCTTATAGATCCTTCGTACTTTTTTAAACAATATTTAAGACCAAGACCGTTCCCAAACTGTGAGTTTCATGATACTTACATAAGACAACTACAAAAGACACCCAAATCCATAGCAAATAACGAGGTATTTGTTTAGATTTTCTGGTCAGGGGGTGTTTCTATTAGGCTATATTAGAACAGCATGTATGTGAGTGGGGTAAGTTTTGTATGTGTTCAATAAATATTGATAAAGGACTCCTTGTAAGTATAAGTACTAAGTACATAGAGTGCTTCGGAAAGGGGGAGTCACAAAGGCAACATGATATGAGTCGTGCTTTCAGGTTGTTTATACTGTAATTTGACTAAAATTAGCAATCATAATTTCTTCCTTCTTGACATTTTACAGTTTACAAAGGGTTTCATACTCCGTTGTGACCCTCAAAGATGCTGATCAGGATAGTACTATTAACTCCATTATAAAGATGCAAAACTGAGGCTCCAAGAACTAAAGATATGTTTTGAAGGCTGTTAACATTGTGTTTACACATAACAACTATTCAGAACCAGACTGTCTGGCTCAGATTTAAGGTTCTCCTTTGACATATCAAAAGAGAGTCAGCAGTTACTAAGTAAAGGTACAAGAAAAGGAGCCCAACCTTAGGCTTTTGTTTTGATTTGTTTTGGATTTTTTGTTTGTTTGGTTTGGTTTTTTCAAGACAAGATTTCTCTGTGTAGTCCTGGCTATCCTGGAACTCTCTTTGTAGACCAGGCTGGCCTTTCATCCTATTTTTGACTGATGTTTTTCATGAGCCACGCAGTTCCATCCAGATATGGCAAACACACTATGAACGAGCGAAGGAGAAACAGTTTGTTTCCTGTCTTCTAAAAGCTTCCAAATTAACTGGATGTTAAGCATATGTGGAGTGGGGAGAAAGACACAAATTACTGAGGAATATATGGACTGGAACTAGAACCAATGGAATGGTAACTTGCTCATAAGGAGATGATCCTTGTTTTTCTGGAGCTTAAGATATTTACCAAGTTCAGCATTGTGCATCCCAGATTCTGGCACTGGGTCTGGGATCTAGTAGATATAGATGCCCAATAAATCTACAGAGTGTTGGAGGCAAAGAGGTAACCACAAAACAATCTCAGTATGTAGTGAACCTTTAAACATGATGAAGAAAGAATCACGGAACAATAGGAATAAAATGATTTGCCTAGTGCAGGGGAAGATTGGGAAATTCACTATTAGGAGAAAATCAAGTTAGGCCTGCTCTGTACTGTTTGGAGAATAATCTATAGTATTCTTTTGGTTTTGAATGAGTGAGTTTATTAAGGATGCAGAAAGCAAAAAAACAAGTAACAAGTAGCAGAGAGATAGAAGCAGCAAATAGTTAGCAAAACATCATTAAACCAGGAGCTTACAAGATCCAATAGAGAGCACTGGAGAAGCCTGATTGACAGAGCAAAGCTAACATATTCAAATTGGGGGCTTAGAAAGCTTTACAATTCACTGGGGAAAGTGAAACAGTCAGCTGGAGTTCTCAACTGAGACTTCTCCCCATGGATGAGCTTCTTTCCATTCCAGTTCCTATTACAGTCATTTTCAAACCATGCGATAAACAATAGTAACCTCTCTGAAAGAATGCTTCTAGATGCACTCAAGCACACCATGTTTTAACATCCATAGCTGCTTGCTGTTTTTTCTGCTTCCTGTCACAGGCCACCCTAACTGAGCACAGGGGACTTGGGAGGAAACAAAAGAGCACCTCTGCTCCCTTTGTAATGTTTTTGTCCTTAAAAGAAGACTCTATTTCATTTACAATTTATTTGATATTATGAGATAGAGCTCTGCAATGTAAAAATTGTATCGGTAAACAGTCATGTGCTGTTTAAACTTGTTCAAAGTTGGAGGGTACAATGAAGGAAGGAAAAGAGAAAAATTCTGGGATATCTCAGAATGATGACACTACAAAGGATTTCTCATTCAATGCTTTCATTCTGAATTTCTCTGTCTCAGCAATTTTGCTACATTTTTGTAACAAAAACTATGTAAGACTGGAAAGCAAAAACTGAAACCCCCAAGCAAACAGGACTAAAAAATATTTCCTTCTGGATAGTTCTCACATGTTTTAGTATTTCTACAGAAAGCAGAAGTTATTATAATGAAAAGAATTGGGGCATTTTTTTCTATAGAGGGGATATATGGGTATCTCCTATATATGATATTTTGTTTTCAACATGAACTGTATAGTATTTGTCTAATAAAATGAAATATATTTTTAATAATAAAAATCTGCCCTGTATACGTTAAAGTAGACAAAGAGTTCAAAATGGATATAAATTTTGCAGTAAGTAAGTTCCAGGTATGAAATAGCCCTCAGTTCTTTCCAAAGAACCCAGAAAAGAAACTAAAACTTGCCCCTGTGTTTTCTGCTTGGCTTCCATGGCAGCCAATGGCATGGGGTTGGCTTAACTGTGAGCATGTCATTTGTGCTAAGAATTTGAGGGTCCAAGAAACAATAGCAGGGGTGAGCTGAGCGTAAAGATCTTCTAAATAATATTTATGGGGTTTGTATACATTTTTTTCAGAACCTTAACAAATTAAAAAGGAACTTCTTTGAATAATGTTTCTATTTCACTTATGACAAGAAGTAATGTTGAATAAATAGTGTTAAAATAACAATAGCTAATATTAAATGACTACTTGCTTTGGGACAAACATTGTAGTGTTATGTTCAAGTCTCACAGACCCCAAAGACCACCAAGGAGCCGATTCTGATGCAAATGCAATATGGTCTTTATTACAAGCTTATAGGCAGAAGACAAAATTAAGTAGGTTATGGAGAAAATTTCTTTAGGTGTACGTTTTAATCTTTTTGGCATAGCAGGCGGAGGTAAAAGATTCTCTTCTTTATATATATAAATAAAGTATCCTGCCAGACCCAGGTGTTTCCTATATCCACAACAGCACCAAAGCAGCTACCACAGGTATTTCAGTCTTACCTCACAGATTTCGGTCAAGCTGGACCTGCACTTTCCTTCCCAGCCATGGATGTTCTCAGAGACCCTTGGACAGCATCAAAACAGCCTGTTCTTCCTGGACTTGGCCAGCATTTCAGCCTTTAGATCTTCCTACAGTGCCCCCAGTGTCAGCAGGAAGTACCCAGAAGAAATCTATGCCCATTATTCAGTCATTATTAACAAAATGCTGGAATGGTGTGCTTCAGGCCCACTACAATTAGCTACAGGTTCTCCCAGCATTCTTTAGTCCCTACCTGCTGCCTTGTGTAGCTGGCAACTCTCTACTGGCAACCCTCTACCCTGAACTTTCCTTCTCCTCTTGACCATGTAATCTGAACATTTTGTTGCTATTTTCTTTTCTCTCTCTCTCTCTCTGTCTCTCTGTCTCTCTCTCTCTCTTTCTTCATCTCCATCTAATAAACCTCTTTCATATAAAATCTGTCTTGTGCATCATCATTTTGTTGGTCCTAACATTGGTGCATTGGACTGGGAAGGGCTCTCCTCGTAGCACCTGGTCTAGTCACACCAGGACCCCTTATTCAGACCATGATGCATGCAACAGATTTTTCTTCCGATCCACCATTCCCTAACCACCAGTCAATCACTTCTTCTTTAAAATGTACACTTTCTCTCAACTGCCCTGACCTTACTATGAGCACCTGTCTCTCTCCTTGTGGCCACTCGGTCTATGTGTTCTGTCATGTGATTTGAGCACCCGAGACAAGGTGGACACTCACGCTGTTCCAAAATCGCCTTGGGGAAACTAAAATACTCATGCCAGACGCTGAAACTTGCCACATCGTACACAGACACAGCCTTCTTCTAAACTGTTGTTGTTAAGCAATTGCTGGGAACCCTGGGCACGCACAGGTGGCTTTAGATTGTGCTGCTGCTTCAGGCCCCATGAGCGAGGTTTTAAATCTCCAGCAGAACGGCTGCCATGAGAGGCTGGCTTGCAGAGGAGGGTTTTCAGTTGTACAGACTTCTAATCAGCCGTGCAATGCCCATGCAGAAAGTTTCAAACCAGGCCATCCCACAGCAAGCATCTGGTGGCCCTATACAGCAATGGCTACACACAGCACACTGCCATCACCATTAAGGGCAAGCACATGGTTTCACAGCTACCTTAACTTGCGGCAATCAAGGGCAGACACATGTTTCACAGCCATCTTACCCCCACTGCCATTTGCTTTTACTACTTTGTTTCTGTCCAATTGTTTCTGGAGCTGCAAAACTGAAGTCTCTTGTAGACACTAAAAGACCACTGAGAACTTCCCTACCTCCATTCTAAACCTGCCTATCTGCCCCTATCCTTTCCTGTGGATGAAATTCCCTCTATGAGAACTTGGCCTTACTGCTGATAAAGCCCTGATACCAGGCACCAAGGTTCTCAGGCTAAGACAGGCTAAGTCCATGACCTGTTGTGCTATTTGGTTGACGAACCACTATCCAATGGTCCATTTTCATTTCCCCTTTCTCATTCCCAGGAAGGGCTTCCTCATATTCTTTCCTCCTAGGGAAATCTCTGACTTCTACACCTATATTTGCTCTACTCAAATGTTTAAAATCCAGTAATATCCACTATAAGCTATCTTTGAAATAACACTATAAGCTATCTTTGAAATAAAAAACAATTCCTTATCTTTTCTCAAAGTCTTGTCTGATTCTCTCCGCCTGCTTTCTCACTAAATATACTCTCTGGTTTCTTTTAATACTCTCAAAAAATCTAAAAATTAAACTGTAAAACTTATGGTGACCATGAGGTATGAACAATTTTAATCATAATTCTGTTTATTTTTATCTCCTTTTAGACTAAGACAGCAAAATATCTCATTTAAAATTGGTATGGATTTTTATGAAAATTCAAAGTTACATTTTACAGTATATATGATTCGACCCTGGTTCAAAATAATTTTTATATAATACTAAAATTTCAAAGTTATAAAGGTCTATTCAAATTAAGCTAATTTAAAATATACATCTAACTGCCTATCTCTTTACCAATTCCTAAATTAATAAATGCTGTTTCAAAGGAGGAAATCATGAAATTTGCAGGCAAATGGTGCGATCTAAAAAAGATCATTCTGAGTGAAATATCCCAGAAGGAGAAAGACAAACACGGTATATACTCACTTATATAGACCTATAAGATATGACAAACATAATGAAATCTATACACGTAAAAAAAGATAATCAAGAGATGAGGGTGGGATTGGGAGGGAATGAGGGAGCGGGACATGGCTGGGATACAGAGTCAATAAAATGTAACTGATAAGAAAAAAAAATTAAAAAAAATTCACTCAGGATGATCTTTTCTAGATCCCACCATTTGCCTGCAAATTTCATGATTTCCTCCTTTTTGATTGCTGAGTAGTTCCCAGAAGGAGAAAGACAAACACGGTATATACTCACTTATATAGACCTATAAGATATGATAAACATAATGAAATCTATACACCTAAAAACGATAAACAAGAGAGCGGACATGGGGTAAGATGATCAATCCTCGTTTAGAAAGACAGATGGGATGTGCATTGAACATATGTCAGGAGTCTACTGAGCGCATTTGAAAGACTCTAACTAGCAGTGTTTTCAAAGCAAAGACTCATGACCAAACCTTTGGCAGAGTACAGGGAATCATAAGAAAGAAGGGGAGTTAGTCTGATGAGGAAAGGATAGGAGCTCCACAAGGACCAAATATATCTGGGCACAGGGTCTTTTCTGAGACTGACATTCAACCAAGGACCATGTATGGATATAACCTAGAACCTCTGCTCAGATGTAGCCTGTGGTAGCTCAGTAACCAATTGGTTTCCCATAGTGAGGGGAACAAGGACTATTTCTAACAGGAACTCAATGACTGGCTCTTTGGCCTCCCCACTCCCCAAGGGAAGAGCAGTCCTGTTAGGCCACAGAGGAGAGCTTTGCAGCCAGTCCTGAAGATACCTGATAAAACAGGATCAGATGAATGGGGAGGAGGTCCCCCCTATCAGTGGACTTGGAAAGGGGCACGGGGGAGAAGAGGGAGAGAGGGAGGGACTTGGGAGTGAATGAGGGAGTGGGACATGGCTGGGATACAGAGTTAATAAAATGTAACTGATAAGAAAAAAATAAAATTCAAAAAAAATTAAAAATAAATGCTGTTTCTCCTGCCATGAGCTGTCTATGATCCAGATTCACCATTAGATTTTTTGACTAATAGGTTTGCTATAATAAATTCAAATGTAATTTTAAAATTGCTTTCTAGTGTTCTACTGTATTGTTGGTTTTAAAACTCATAACTCAGGGGTTACTACATACAAGTTTTTACCAACACTCTAAATTAAGATCTATTTTTTTAGAGGCATTTATTTATTTCTGTTAAAACTTGGTCATCGTGCTATGTCTTCACAATCAACAGGTTAAAATATGCTTGGTCTTGTTTTCTAAAAATGGTGATATTATTAATCGATAGCCCTAGACTTTTATAAGCTTTGAACTTTTTATATATTAAATCATACAGAAAGCTGTCTGTTATGCTCTCACTTTAATGGACTATATTTATGACTTTTACTGTTCTAAATTAACAGGGACAAAACCTAAAATCCTAATATTTGATGGTTAGTGAATGCAAGTTAATAGTCAGTCATCTCATAGATGATTAAGTCCTTTAACTTGTTCAAAAATATATTTATAGTCTTACAGATGCAGATATGGTCTCACTGCTTACTTAATTAAACAGCTAAGGATGGTCCCTGAGTCACCATATAGGAGTTGGTAAAAATAATAAGAAAGGAGTCTTCCCAATAGGTTCATCTATGGCGCAAAATCTATGCTCCAGGCCTTGGCTGCTACTCTGAGGCTGTGGCATTCCCACACAGAAAACAAGAGATCTGCAATGCCCCATCCCACTGGAGTATAGTCTAAGCTCAACTATGCCAGTAGCTATTTCAAATGCAGCCAAGGGCGACATTGTTCCCATGGCTGCCTTAGCAAGCCACACCCTGCCTGCTGGCAGACTGGCTTTTGGAAGTCAAAATGCTCCCATGCAGGCTTGTCCTCTGTGTCCAGCCATTGAGGCTCGACCAGCATAAGAGCCATAGACACTTTCAGCCTTTGAGCTCCTTGGCCTGATGGAAGACAAATGGCTCCTTGATTCAGCAACCTCCACCACCCTTGCCCAGCCAAGGGTAACATTGCAGGTCTGTTTGGCATCACATTGAGGTCCCATGGACATATTGCCAACCTCTATCTTGGGAGACTTCAGATGCCTTCTCAGTTTTGTTCATATGCAGGAGACCAGGCCTTAACCCTGAGTCCTAGAGTTGCTAATGTCAGGCCTAGAAACAATATGTCTTGTTGCCAGACTCAAGAAACAGGCCTCAGATATAAGTTTTTACCTTTTCTTTAGCTAAAGAACAATAAATGTTCAAAGCAGTCTCACCTGTCTCTCATGGTAAATAACTAGATATGAAGGCCTAAGAAAAATATTGTTTGAGGGTCTAAGAAAATGTTTTAAGGTTGGTAAATGCAAGTTATAGCTGTTTGAGGGTCTAAGAAAGTGTTTTAAGGTTGGTAAATGCAAGTCATAGATGTTTGAGGTTTTAGGAAAGGGTTTTAAGGTTAGCAGATGCTAGTAAAAGATGTTTGAGGCCCTAAGAAGGTATTTTAAGGTTGGTAAAATGGTTGTAAGTTCAAAGGTGATTTAAGGTATCCTAAATAGGTAAAAATGCTTAATATTTTCTCCTGTTCCTATGATACTGTTATATTGACTGAGCATTGACCTTTATCGATAGAGCTCTGATTTATTAATCTAACTCTAATACAAAAACATTCCACTATACCACCCACTATCATGGTTCCAAGCTCAAGATTTTTAAACTCCTTAAATCTCCATAATGTGTAATCATACTAATGGTTAAGATCAAGTGAGCTTTTGTCCCTTCTACTTCACGAAAGGCTTCTGCCTTTTCAGTGCTCACCTTAAAGAATGTTTATGCTGTTAACACAAATGTGTATGTCTACTGCCTTTTCTACAATGTATATTTCAGTGCAGATTACAACTGTGATGCTAACATGTCTAAAGTTTTATCTCTTTTGTAAAACTCAAAATCAATTTTTGCAAGCCGCAGGAAATCCACCTGAATCCACCTTTCAGGTCAATTGGGCTATTGCCTATCTCAGAGGGTGGGATTCCTCCCCTTTCCCCGTTTGTGGACTTCATTTCCTGTCTACTTGATTGCTACATGCCTACATCCAACACCAGCTGATTGATGAGTTTTCCCTTCTGGTTGGTATCAATTCCTGACTACTGATAGCTATATTCGTACACCCAACACCGCCAATTGGTGAGTATTCACTTCTGGTTGGCACAAACACTTCCTACTGTTCTCGTCAACCTTACATCCAAAACCTTCATCTATGACTTTATCATTCCTTGGGTAAGATTTCCCCTATAACGGCACTGTTTCTCTCCTTCCCCCTCTCACTAGTCTATGAAAATCCTAGCGTTAGGTAAACCATGTCTGCTAAGGGCAACTGTGCTCTTGGTCTATGGCCAACACTGATGAGCTCTTGGAACAGAATGTACTACTATACTGAGTCAAACCTTGTGCTTGGGACATCATAACAGGTCACTGACTCCTACCTGCCCAGTAGGAATAGTCCATTCATCCATTCCTCCAGATTCTCCTCTGGGATGTCTTCTGGAGAATTTCAGATTTCTACACCTAGTGCCTGCTTTAAGGGCCTCTATCTTACACACCTCTGTAACCAAACTTGGCCTCAAGTTCTTTACATGATAAATCCAAAACAAAGCCTTTTTAACTACTGCCAAATATTGAAAAAATGGAGGTTCCTTCAAGTAAATAGAGATTCCCATGTTCAAGTTTCTTTGATCCAAACCTTCCACTTTTGTTCGCTCTCCCAAAAGTTTTGAATGTACACCTAAAGAAATTTTCTCCATAACCTATTTAACTTTGTCTTCTTGCCCTCTTGCTCCCCTCTTTCTCTGTCAGGGCACCCCCTCTTCCCTCTCCCTATCATTTCTTACTCTCTCCTTCTCTCTCTCTTCATCTCCATCTAATAAACCTCTTTCATATAAAATCTGTTGTATGAATCATCATTTCATTGGTCCTAACACCTGGTTCTCTCAGTAGCAAAGTTTGTCCATAATTATTTCCTTTACTCTGAACTGCAGCAGCTCTAACTGAATGTCCATTTGACAGATTTTAAAAGATCAGAAGGAAGGAGAGGAGGACCTCCCCTATCAGTGGACTTGGGGAGGGGCATGTGTGAAGAAGGGGGTGGGAAGGTAGGATTGGGAAGGGAGGAGGGAGGGGCTTATGGGGGGATACAAAGTGAATAAAGTGTAATTAATAAAAAAAAGATGAGTGTGAGTAACCTGTCCAAGTCCCTACTATAGTAGAACTAAATTTTAAAACTATGTTTATCTGGATTTAAATTCCATGTACTTAATAATAGATTGTTTAATAAGATCTGCTAAAGCTAGACAATACCTGCTCAATACATTCACATGGTCACCAAAAGAGGTATTCTCATTAACTCATGTTAAATAAATACATTATTCCTAAACTCCCAAAACTAGAAAATGCCCAAATATGCACCATTAGATGAACTGATAAACACTGATGTACATCATGTAGAATGTTATACATCAGTGAGAACAAGTTACCTACAATTACAAGCAACTAATAGATTAAGTACCACAAATATTGTGCCAACAAAACAAAACAAAACCAGATCCTGAAACATCACAGTGGCTTCTTTAGTTTTTCTACTGAAATATGTGATAAATAGACTAAGAGATGTTAGTGGCTATTTTTGAGGTCAAGAGGAAGGCAGTACAATGAGTCTTAATGTGCTGGTAACTTGCTCCTTAACCTGGGTAGAGATTGCAAGGATATTCATTTCATGGGAGTTCATTGATATGTACAACTGTAATGGATGGGTTGCTTTCCCATACAGGAATGAGTCCAGGGTTAGAAGTCTAAATGTTTTTTCATTTAGCAAAGGATTGTGCCCTGAATACTCACCATAAACAGAAACTATAGTGACCTTAAAATGCCAACTCCTGAAATAGTGACATAGCATACTGTAGAGTTTTTTTCTCTTGACTAGAGGACAGACTGTGAGGTGTGACTCACTGTCACCCTCTGCCTGGTGACACCATGACATAAGACCCACAGCCACCTTCTAGCACCCTGAAATATCAAAATTCAAAGTTTGAAGTTTGAAATTTTAAAGTTAAATATATCGCTTTAATGCCACTTTGTCTGTCTTTTATAGTTGATGACTGACATCTGGTTTAGCATCTACTTCTGGGGAAATTAAAACCTACCACACACAGGATAATAACACAAAATGAAAAAGAAGAGCCATGGAAATACTGATTTGATAATGATCTGCTTTCATAAATATAAACAATTAACCCCAGAGAGTGACAAATAATATCCCACAACAAGCTTGCTCAGTTACCTTGCCAGAAATCTGCTGCTGCACAGTGTATCTGTTTGGACAGCAGGAAAGTGTTTGCTTTAATATCACCACCTGCAGAACGAAACTCAACCAATTAAGTTAGGAAATTGCCATTTGCAGATAATTATTATTTAGCCAGTTTCTAACTTCACAGTTCTGCAGCCATTTGAGGACAAGGTCTCACAACTGCCACATGGTGTGGTGTCGTAGATGGCCCTTTTTAACTTAATGATCTGGAAGAGGAAATAACCAGCATGATAATGACATTGCAAACGATGCTAAACTGAGAGAGTTGCAAATGCTAATAAAGGAAGTAGAACAAAATGGGGAGACTTTACTGATAAAATCTGGGCTTTAGTGAAGAATGCTAGTCCATTGAATTGAAAATTGTTGGTTGGGCAGTAGATGCCTTGAGCATACGCCTCTGAGCTCAAAAATAAAGGTCTCCTGTCTAAAGTCATTGAATATTTTTATTCAATTTTATTTTTTTTATTCAGTTTTATTTCAGAACTGCAATTTAAAAGAACCCCTTTTAAGTTTTAAGATAGCTTCCTAGTTGCAAAAAACCAGGACTCTTAATACAGATAGTATCCATGCATTCTACACTCAGTATCCCCTATTATTGATATCATACATTAACACGGCACATTTGTCACAACTAATGAACAAATATTGGCATACTGTTATTTTTAAGTTTTGTTTTTTTAATTGTAGGTTGACAAATTGCAACATCTATTTCTGGTGTACAAAGTGATTTTATGGTAGTAACACAATATGGAAAAATTAAATCGTGCTAATTAAAATAAATCTATCATCTCAAATACTTGTTTTTGTGGGGAGAACATTAGAAACAGAATTCATGTTTTCAAAATATACTTTATTGTTTAGCATACTCACTACACTGTGAGCTATATTTTAAATAACCAAATGATCTGTCTAATGTAGACTTTGTTTCTTCTGCTTATCAACTTCTTATCCCAGTCATCCACCAATCCACTCTGCTTCTTTGAGTTCAGTTATTTTAAATTCAACAAACAGTTAGAACATGTATACTTATCTCGGTGTATCTTAATTATTTATCTTAGCATATTGTCCTCATGTTCCATTCATATTGTGATAAATGATTAAATTTCATTTTTAAAGGCTAGAATAGTATTTCATTGTATAGGCACATGTTCTTTATCCATTTATATGGTTATAAGCACTTGGTGGAATCTTCTTATTGGATATTGAATAGTGCTGAAAGAACACGGAAGTTCAGGCATGTCAGTATAATGATTCCAATCTTTTGGGTAAATACACCTACATAAGATGGCTACATCATATGGTGATTGTAATTTTGTTTTTTTCAGGAACATTCATGAAGTTTTTTGTAATGACTGTATTAACTTTCTTACCAGCAATACAAAGGTTTCCCTTTCTCTATATCTTCACCTGTATTTCTATCATCTGTCTTTTATCATAGCATTCTCTTTTTAAAAGTTTATTATTATTTATTTAATCACTTTACAGCCTGATCCCAGACGCCTCTTTCTTTTCCTCCTAGTCCCACCCTTACTCCCTCTCCTCCCACTCCTCACTCTCTTTCTTCTCAGAGATGAGGCAGCCCCCAAGGGATACCAATCCACCCTGGCACCTCAAGCCACAGCAGAACTATGTGTATCCTTTCTCACTGAGGCCAGACAAGGCAGCCCAGCTACGGAAAGGGGATCCAAAAGCAGGCAACAGAGTTAGAGACAGGTCCCCGTTATTAGGGGACCCATATGATGACCAAGCTGGACATCTGTTACACCTGTAGGGGGCCTAGGACCAGTCCATACATGCTCTTTGATTAGTGGTTCAGTCTCTGTGAGCCTCCATGTGCCCAAGTTAGTTTACTGTACAGGTTTTTTTATGGTTCTTGACACCTCTGGCTCATAACAGAGACTCTTACTGGGCTGAGAAACTATCTCAAAATAATTTCTGATTTGCATTTTTCAGATTTTCTGTGTTGAGTAAACATCAGTTTGAGACAGATATTCTCACACTGAACACATACATATATGTGTGTATGTGACATGTGTGTGCATATTCTCTTTCCCTAGCTGAGATAAGACTTTAGAAAGGGTTTTCTCTGGATGACTAGGCCTTTCTCATGAAGAAGGCCTTGGGAGGACTCCAGAGTGATTGCATTTCTCATTGCTTAGCCCAACCACAAAGTGATTTCTCTACACTCATTACAAGGAAATCTCATGGTTCCCGAGAGGTAAACCCTCTAAATGCTGTCCTTTCATGATTCTCTAACTCTCCTTTGCAAGTCCTTAACTACAATTCCAGTGTATATTGTTGACACTTGCATGCATGTGGCATACAGAAATTCATGTAGGCATGCATTCATGCATTATATATATATATATATTAATATATTAAAATCAGAATGTTGTATTATATTGGGGAATTGGAATGGAGGTAAATAAGCCCCTAGTTTGAGGATTTAGGATAATTTGATTGGAAATTGGTATTCAGAATTTGCTGTAGGAATATTTGCTAAGACTTCAAAATCCTCTCCTGTTTTGTCTTTGTCTCCTCTCTTGACATAGTGCATCGCAAACTACTTCTCCTGAGACAGAGGCAAGACCGTGCTGCTCTTTCAGATGTAGGCCATTACTAATTATACTGGTACCTGACTGGTATGATGTGCATATGTGAGCAAGGCATATAGGTGAAAATGAGTGCTTTGTCCCTTCCTCTTCTACTTTTGCTGCCCCCCATGTCTCTCTTACTCTCATTCTGCTCCACATTCAGATTCATTAAATTCTAAACCTTGTTGTGTACATGTTCCTATCAATTTACTTTTCCAGAGGCTTCTCCTCCATGTATACATAGCTCAGCTGTGACTCAAGATGTGCCAGCATTTCCAGATTCTAGGGTGACATTTTTACCCAAAGTCTGAGTTCTCTAATGGATTCAAACATAATTGCTGGTTTCCAACTTTTCTAGATTTTTCCCCTAATAAGAACAAGTAATGACTTCTTCACATCAGATCTGAAACAAGTTACCTGTCTCACATCAATGTGTAGTCAAATAACATGGCTAAAAGATACTGAATATTATTATTCTACATGATGTCTTAGGAAGTTTCCCATGTGGAGTGTCTAAAAATCATGTTACACATTAATTTCCTTGACAAATAAGTATATTCCCATTAGGTTCCAGATACTAATTTTTTTAATTGAAGTATAATTGCATATTTTTCCCTCCTTTCTACCCCTCCCATGCCCTACCTTTTCCTCTCAAATTCATGTTTTTTTTAATTATGCTGTGTGCTTGTGTGTATACAAATACAACCTATTAAATTCATTGAATGTTGTTTATATGTGTATTTTTTTAGGCTGACTATCTGGTATTAAATAACCCAGTAGGGGGATTATCCCTGGAGAATACTAACTTTCCCTCTCTTAACATTTGTTAATTGCTTCTAACTTTTTGTGTAAGAATGATGACCCATCAAATTTCTCCCATCTACGTTAAGATGTCCACTGTGGTTGGAATTGCCGAGGTTTTCTTAGTCAGCAATGTTTTTGCAATTTCAAGAGTATAGCTTTGCAGTCATAGCTAGAACTTCTGAGAGATAACCAAAGTCAATATCAATAGCCCATATTGTTCTATAAGTCATTTGGAACTCCCATAATCAACAACTTAAAGGAAGATTTCTTATGCCTAATACTAGGGTTTTGATAGGCTTTGGGTCTTGGAGAGTATTAGCACCCCAACTGAGGTAACTTCATTAAATAAATGCATATATAAACTTATATGAATTATGTAACTCTAGGTAAATATGAAATAATGTTTGCCTAAGCCCTTTTCAAGCATCCTCAGTGTCCAGGTACTATTCTAGAGGGTGTGACTACCTCAGTGAACAAAAGATAGCTCCTGCTTATTGAAACTTTCATGCTAGGCAGAGGGGTATCAGAAAATCATAATAGATGCAATGATAAAATAAAGTTGAGTAGGAGTGAAAGTGATACATGCTGTGGATGCTATTTTAGAGTGCATTAACAATAACAGCAGCAACAACAACAACAACAAAATCCAGCCCCAGAACAAAGATAGAATTTACAAAGAAATTTGCTAAAAGAAGTCGAACTGTCCCCATAGAATATGTGAAGAAGTCCTTTGAGAACATATTTAGACTGTCATAGTGAGGAACTGAACACTACTTTTAAGTGAGGTATGACTTATTGAAAGAATTTTCAACAGAAGAAAGACATGATCACACAAATTGTCAAAGTGCCATCCAGGCTAATGCACTGAAAGCTGATGGTTTGGAGTGGGGAGGACAAAATGGAACCTACAGCAATTATGTCAAATGATCCTAAAATTATCCAGACTGGAGATAGAAAATGGTAAAATATGAAGAGATGTTAGAATCATTTTAAAGAAGTAATTGCAGAGTTACTGGAGACTTGGTTATGTTTCTGAACCTTAGTAAAATGGAGACAACAAGGTCCAAGGAAGCTTAAGAATCTTTCCCTCAAGCAGAATTTATCTAGGTGCTGAGCTAAGTGCCAAAGCAAACCTGGAAACCAATTCTGCAAGACATTAAACCTGTCTTGAAACTGACTCTACTGTTCACAGCTTGTTAGAAGTATGAAAAATATTTGTTCTCTGTTCAGCCCAACAGTTTATTTTACAGAAGACAAAATAAAAACGGAATAAGAAAGTTTCCAGAAGTTAAGAGGTTAAAATTTTATAATCCAGTTACATCTGAATGAGTCTCTTTCTACTACACCATGCTTCTGTTTCATCCAGTAAGTAAGAAGGTGCAAACCAAAGCATAGGGCAATTGCTAATTATACCCAAATTCGTAGGAACATGGTATTTGGATCATTTTTTGAGACAACATCACAAGAACAAGACAGGGATGGTTTATAGTTCAACACACTCTGAATGAACACCATGTGTATTTCTGCTTAAGTAGAGGATACAATGTCTAAAAGAAGATTTCAGAAGAAAAAAATAAAATGGGTAAGCAAGCAGACAAAAAATCCTTGGGGCTAACCACATGCCTAAGGAAATGCATCAGGGCCAGAAAAAAAAAGGTTGACTTCTGCACACATTTGGAGGATCCCTTTGAGGCTTTAGACCACTGGTGTAAGCATCTATATCATAGTGGTGCTAATTTGGGTTGCATATTCTCACTTACTAGATGAAAGAGAAGTATGGTCCAGTATAAACAAACATGCTAAATCTTAATTGATTGATTTCTCCTAGAAAAGATATTCCTGGGCCAGAGAGGAACAAGAAGAAAAATCCTTAGAAATAAATTCAGGGATCTCATAGCTTATAAAATACTTTTTCTTAAGTGGCAATGCCTATTATTCCTTTCAACTCTTCATGTCAGAAGCTGAAATGAGATACCTATGAATTGTTCATATAAATATTGTGAGCAACCTTTGGAGGTAAGCATTGTTATTTTGTAGATAAACTCAAATGCTTTGGATGCATTTACCAACAAAACCTTTTTTTTTTTTTTTTTTTTCATCTTTCCTACACCCTGAAAACTAACCCAGCTATTTTTGCCCAAATATCTCCTTTGGGCAATGAGGATGGTCAAATTCATAAAACCTGATAAATTGACAGCAGTTCATTAGTTATATATACCCATAGTCCAGGGAGAGGAGGACACTATGCTATGTAAGATCACATAAATGTTATACCCATGAACAAAGTGAACACTAGGGCTATAATGGGCAAGTTTTGTAGTATCACATTTATGATGGGGAAATGTTAGTTCCCATGGGATAATGAAACTGGTCTATATAAACAGTTCTACGAGCTGGCAGAGAAGTACCTACCCTGCCTCCAAACTATGCCTATAAATAAAATCACTTCTCCAGGTGACCATATCTGTGGGAGTTGGAAGGGGAAAGCGGAATTAAGTCCATTAAAAGTCCTCTTGATTTTATTACACAGAAGTAGAGTGTGATACTGAGACTTGCATTTTAGTTTTATACATTTCTCCCTCATTATCTCCATTTGATAAATGAGAGTGGTCAAATTGTGGATAAGCTCACAAAGCTGCCAAGAGCATGAAGTTAACTCCAAATCCCTCTGACCTCAAATAGCCATTTAGCTTCCAAGTGGTACACATTCAGTCTCCAATGAGTATTTCAAAATGCCTGCTGAGAAGAATGAGTCTAGAAAGGAAACAATAGAACATTTTCTGGCTGAGGGAAAACTTAGAAATGTCTCTGTCCCCTATGGCCAAAAGTCATCTCCACTGGCTGAAAAAAAAAAAAAGAAAAACTTACCACAATTATTTTGTGACCGTTGGTCATGGTAAGGTCCCATCATCTATTTATGTGTCTGTTTTCTAGCCTGTTTAACTATGACTCTTCCCAGTTTATCATAGCACTGGGAAGACTAGATTTGAAAAACCAAACAGACATGAAGATTTTCACATGTAATATTGTTTTTCTTGGATATTTGGACTTGTTAAATATCTTAATGGCTATTACTGTCCATCCATATTGTTTCTTTCCTTCATTTAACTCTCCCTGGCATGTAATGACATTTGAGAATGCTTGCTGTCAATCATCAATATAATTTGTACAATAGACACTTGAGTACCACTTTTCTCTCTGAGTTGGCTGTGTCATTCTATTTTGATCAGAATGGCAAGGTAGAAATGATGGTTATTTTTACATGTTTCCTGGGAACAATTAGCTGAGTTGACAGAGATCACATAGAGGCTGCTTTTTATAGAATGAAAAATATAAACAAAATTTTAGGTATTAGGGTTTAGAAATTTCCAATGGAAGAGATAACACATGTAATTCAACAGTGCCAATAAACTGCATTATACATGAATTTGAAGTTTAGTTTACTATAGCTCAGGTTCTGAAGACTAGTTACCCTACTCATCTATGAAAAGATATCTCAAGATTTTAAAGCTAGTTATTTTTCCAATAAAAGGAAACCACGAAGAGCAAAAGGAAAACTGTAACAATGCAGTTGACATCATTCTTCATAAAATAGCACTGGAGTTGAAATGAAGGTGAAATATATAATCAAAGTACCAGAAGTTCTTGATGGTAGAGCAAAATGTATATGTGCAAGAAGCACAAAGCATATGAATATGGAACAACTAACTTAGCCACCCTATCTACAGGAATTAAAAACACACTGGAAAAATATAAGAAGACAGACAATGCAGCCAGTCCTGATGAGACCTGATAGTCTAGGGTCAGATGGAAGGGGAAGAGGACCTCCCCTATCAGTGGACTATGGGAGGGGCAAGGGAGGAGATGAGGGATGGAAGGTGGGGTTAGAAGGAGATGAGGGAGAGGGCTACAGGGGGGATACAAAGTGAATAAATTGTAATTAATAAAAACAAAAAAAACCCAAAATAATATAAGACTGCACCAAAAATTAGTAATAACTCAACTATCTACTATCGGCAGGATGGTTGAATAAATTATGATGAATGTACCCAAAAGAGACCTCTGTAGTTGTGAAAAGGGGCAATAATATCTTCAGGTACTGTTAGTGAGAGAAAAGTATGGAGGTTATATCACAAAATGTAGGAAATGCTATCATAGATGAGAAAAAACATAGGAAATATATCAATCAAATACCTTGTTTTAGATTCTGATTTAATGTGCCATACAAAATATATTATTGAGAAAACTACGGAAATATAATAAAGATCATATGTTAAGTAATAAAGAATCACTGCCCTGAAGATACCTGATAAAACAGGGTCAGATGAAAGGGGAGGAGGTCCTCCCCTATCAGTGGACTTGGAAAGGGGCAGGGAGGAGACCAGGGAGAGAGGGTGGGATTGGGAGGGAATGAGGGAGCAGGATACAGCTGGGACACAGAGTTAACAAAATGTAACTAATAAGAAAAATAAAATTAACAAAAAAAGAATCACTGCAAACTTTATTGAGCTAAATTGACATTTTTTTTTGGTTTTTTAGAGTATTTTTTATTTTTTATTAATTACACCTTATTCACTTTGTATCCCCCCATAAGCCCCTCCCTCTTCCTCTCCAGATCCCACCCTCCCACCCGCTTCTCCACACATGCCCTTCTCCAAGTCCACTGATAGGGAGGTCCTCCTCTTCTTCCTTCTGATCCTAGTCTATCAGGTCTCAGCAGGAGTGGCTGCATTGTCTTCTTCTGTGGCCTGGTAAGGCTGCTCCCCCCTCAGGGGGAGGTGATCAAAGAGCAGGCCAATCAGATTATGTCAGAGGCAGTCTGTCTTCCCATTACTATGTAACCCACTTGGACACTAAACTGCCATGGATAGTGCTTTCTTAAAATTTCCTTGTATATAGAGATAATACTGACTTTTGCAGGGAAGAAATAATGTTGAATTTTCTTCTATTTAATTTTTTGAGATAAAAATCTCATGATGTATACAGAAATATCCTAGAAATTACATTGTAATCCAGCTTGGCTTCAAACTCATGGTGATTCCCCTCACTCAGCTTCCTAAATGCTTGTATTATATTTGTGAGCTTGATACTTTAAAAACATCGCAGTAGGGGTGGAGAGATGGCTCATGCATTAAAGAGTAGACTCACAACAAAAAATATAAAAAGATACCATAATGGAGAATAAGGAAGACAGAAGAAGGCTAAAGCAAAAGACCATTGCTAAATGTTGGTGTGGGATGAAGAGGCACATGGAGGATACTATTTTGCTATTTTTTATATGAGTAGAAAATTTTAAAATAAGTTTAAATAAATGTACCACATACACATAAGTGAATAGATATATTATATAGATTAATATATTGTGAAATAAAGAAATAGAAGCAGTTGAATTATGGGTATATATATGTATATATATGTATGTATGTATATATATATATATATATATATATAAATGGATGAGAGAAGTAGAGATGGGAGTTGGGAAGAGAGATTAAGATTGATATTTTTGCTTCTACCACTTATTCACTTGGATCTGGGGTAAGATTTATGCACCCAGTTTTTTTATAGTTCACTGTCAATTTTATCAATCAATCAGCAGGGTATGGCATTTAGTGGGTACAAATACATTTTAATTTTTATATTAATTACAGTTTGTTCACTTTGTATCCCAGCTGTAGCCCCTTCCTTCATTCCCTGATTCTCACCCTCCATCATCTCCTCAAATGCCCTCTCCAAGTCCACTGATAGAGGAGTTTCTCTACCCCTTCCATCTGAACCTAGCCTACCAGGTCTCATCAGGACTGGCTGCATTGTCTTCCTCTGTGGCCTGGAAAGGCTGCTCCCCCATCAGGGGAAGGTGATCAAAGGCCCAGCCACTGAGTTCATGTCACAAGCAGTCCCTGCTCCACTTACTAGAGAACTCACTTGGATACTGAGCTCTCATTGTCTACATCTGAGCAGGGGTTCCAAGTTATCTCCATGAATGGTTCGTGATTGAAATATCAGTCCCAGAACAGGCCCCTTTCCCCAGATTTTTTTTGGTTCTGTTGTTTTCCTTGTGGAGCTATTGTCCCATCCAGGTCTTTCATCTCTCCCTTCTTTCCTAAGATTCTCTGCACTCTGCCCAAAGTTTGGTTATGAGTCTCAGCATCTGCTTTGATACGTTGCTAGGAAGAGTCTTTCAGAGGCCCTCTGTGGTAGGCTACTGTCCTATTTCCTGATTTCTCCTTTTTCCAATGCCAATCCCATTTGTCTTTCTGAGTGAGGATTGATCATCTTACCTAGGGCCCTGCTTCTTGCTTAGCTTCTTTAGGTGTACATACTTTAGTATGTTTATCCTGTATTATATCTTTACCATCCACATATAAGTGAGTATATACCATGTGTTTATTTTTGCTTCTGAGATACCTCACTCAGGATGCATTCCCACCAGCAGTGGAGGAGGGCTCCCCTTTCTCCACATCCTCTCCAACATGTGTTGTCATTTGAGTGTTTTATCTTAGACATTATGATGGGTGTAAGGTGAAATCTCAGAGTCATTTTGATTTGCATTTGCCTGATGATTAAGGACATTGAGCATTTCATTAAGTGTTTCTTTGCAATTTGGTTTTCCTCCATTGAGAATTCTCTGTTTACCTCAGTACCCCATTTTTTAATTGGATTACTTGATTTCTTGCCTTTTAACTTCTTGAGTTCTTTATATATTCTGGATATTAGCCCTCTATCAGATATTGGATTGGTGAAGATCCTTTCCCAGTCTGTAGGCTGTCATTTTGTTCTGACGACAGTGTCCTTTACTTTACAGAAGATTTTCAGTTTCATGAGCTCCCATTTTTTTGGTTGTTGATCTTAGAGCCTGTGCTGTTTGTGTTCTGTTCAGGAAGTTGTCTTCTGTGCCAATGAGTTCTAGGCTCTTCCCTACTTTTTCTTCTAACTGATTTAGTGTGTCTGGTTTTATGTTGAGGTCTTTGAATCACTTGGGTTTTAGTTTTGTGTGGATGATAAACATGGATCTATTTGCATTTTTCTTCATGTAGACATCCAATTGGAGCAGCACCATTTGCTGAAGATGTTGTCTTTTTTTTTTTCTTCCATTGTATGCTTTTGTCTTTTTTGTCAAAAATCAAGGATCTGTAGATGTGTGGGTTTATTTCTGGGTCTTCTTTTCAATTCCATTGATCCACCATTCTGTTTCTATGCCAGGACCATGAAATTTTTATTACTATTGCTCTGTAGTTCAGCTTGAGATCAGGGATGGTGATACCTCCAGATGATGTGTTGTTGTTAGGATCGTTTTGGCAATTCTGGGTTTTTTGCTTTTCCATATAAAGTTGAGAATTTTTCTTTCAAGAATTGTGTTGGTATTTTGATGGGAATTGCACTGAATCTTTAGATTGCTTTTGGTAGGATGGCCATTTTCACTATTTAATCCTACCAATCCATAAGCATGGGAGACCTTTCCATCTTCTGATATCTTCTTCTAATTCTTTGTTCAGAGACTTGAAGGTTTTTATTTTTCAAACAGGTCTTTCACTTGCTTGGTTAGAGTCACACCAAGGTACTTTATGTTATTAGTGGGTATTGTAAAGGGTATTATTTTCCTAATTTCTTTCCCCACCCTTTTGTCTTTGGTATACAGGAGGATCTCTGATTTTTTTTTTTAGTTAATTTTGTATCTAGCCACTTTTCTGAAGGTGTTTATCAGCTGAAGGAGTTCTCTGGTTGAATTTTTGGGGTCATCTCTTTATACTATCATATCATCTGCAAATAGTGATACTTTGACTTCTTCCTTTCTGATCTGTATTCCCTTGATCTCCTTTAGTTGTCCTATTGCTCTAGCTAGGACTTCAAGTACTATTTTTAAGAGATATGGAGAGAGTGGGCAGCCTTGCCTTGTCCCTGATAGACAAACCCTTAGCCAAACTAACTAAAAGGCAGAGAGAAACTGTCCAAATCAACAAAATCAAAAATGAAAAGGGGGACATAAAGACAGACACTGAGGAAATCTAAACAATCATTAGGTCTTACTACAAAAGCCTATATGCCACAAAACTTGAAAATCTAAATGAAATGGACAATTTTCTTGATAGATTCCATTTACCAAAATTAAATCAAGCTCAGGTAAATCGATTAAATAATCCTATATCTCCCAAGGAAATAGAAGCAGTCATCAAAATTCTCCCTTCCAAAAAAAAAAAAAAAAGCCCAGGGCCAGATTGTTTCAGCTCAGAGTTCTACCAGACTTTCAAAGATGACTTAACTCCAATTCTCTTCAAACAAAATAGAAACAGAAGGAACATTACCAAACTCATTCTATGATGCCACAGTCACCCTGATACCTAAACCACACAAAGACCCAACAAAAAAAAGAGAAATTCAGACCTATCTCTCTTATGAACATTGATGCAAAAATACTCAGTAAAATATTTGCATACTGAATCCAAGAACACATCAAAGATATCATCCACCATGACCAAGTAGGCTTCATACCAGGCTTGCAGGGGTAGTTCAATATATGGAAATCCATCAATTTAATCCACCATATAAAGAAACTGAAGGAGAAAAACCACATGATCTTCTCCTTAGATGATGAAAAAGCATTTGACAAAGTCCAAAACCCATTCATGTTTAAAGTCTTGGAGAGATCAGGTATATAAGGCACATACCTAAATATAGTAAAGGATACAAATTCTTAAAGGTTTTGACTGGTAAAAATCTAAAATGAATATTAAAGCCATAATGAATATAGCAAGTTTACTCTCAGATAATTCAAAAAGCCCTTAGGAGTGGTTCTTAAATTTCTGTGATGCTTTAATACAGTTCTTCATATTGTGGTGACCCAAAACCATAAACTTATTTTGTTGTTACTTCATAACTGTAATTTTGCTACTATTAAAGAATTGTAATGTAACAAACTATGGAAATGAGCCCTGAAGTAGAAGATAAACAAGAAGGAGGACCGGGGGTAAGATGATTAATCCTCATTTAGAAAGACAAATGGAATGGACATTGGAAGTAGGTGAAAACAAGAAACAGGACAGGAGCCTGCCATAGAGGGCCTCTGAAAGACTCTACCTAGCAGTGTATCAAAGCAGATACTGAGACTCATAACCAAGCCTTGGGCAGAGGGCAGGGAATCATATGAAAGAAGGTGGAGTTAGTAAGACCTGGAAAGGACAGGAGCTCCACAAGGAGCAAATATATCTGGGCACAGGGGTCTTTTCTGAGACTGCTTCTCCAACCAAGGACCAGGCATGAATATAACCTAGAACCCTTGTTCAGACTTAGCAGCTGAACAAATGGGTACCCTAGTAAGGGGAACAGGAACTGTCTCTGACATGAACTTAGTGGCTGGCTCCTTGACCTCCTCCCCACCGAGGGAGGAGCAGCCTTGCTAGGCCACAGAGGAGGACATTGCAGCCAGTCCTGATGAGACCTGATAAACTAGGGTCAGATGACAGGGGAGGAGGATCTCCTTTATCAGTGGACTTAGAGAGGTGCAGGGAGGAGATGAGAGAAGTAAGGTGGGATTGGGAAGGAATGAGGGAGAGGGCTACAGCTGGAATAAAAGTAAATAAACTGTAATTAATATAAAAATAAAAATTTAATTAAAAAATTGTAATGTAAATATCTGCTATACAGGATATGTGATATTTGACTTTCAAGGGGTCAAGAACCACAGGTTGAGAACCAGTTAAGGCTTAAGTGTTCTTAAGTGGCCTCAGGTTACACAAGTAACATCAGTTTTCTCTCAATATGCTTTGATGCTCAGATTAACAGGGAATTCTGACTAACTGGCATAGATATAATGTGCTTGAGTCCACTTGAGGGCAGGTCTGGTGTCATTTCTGCCTTTATATGTATTTATAACCCCTGTCATTTCAAGGTACAGGGTGAATGAGAGGATAAAAGGAATTCAGTTTAAGTGCATCAGAGTGCACAATGATTACTCTTTAAGAAAAACCCAGGTATTAGAGATGGCAACAAGAAATGTCACTCACCCTGAGGCCTGGGTAGAAGAAAACAAATATGTTGAGTAGCCTTATCTCCAGCCAGCAGTAAAGGATCAGGAAGGCAGAACAAGACTTGCTGGGGGTAGACAGCCCAGTCACTTTCTTTTCAGTATTTCCCTCCGCATGCCATGTTCAAAGAAAAACTGCAGCACATGGCTTTCATGAAGAGTTTAATCCTTTCAACAACAATACAGAAAAACTTCAAGTTAACCCTGGGCTAAAAGAAAAAAAAATATGTGTTTTCTTGTTGACACTGTTTTTTAGCTTTCGTAACTACTGTAAATGGTGTTTATTTCTTGATTTTACCTCATATATTTTGCTATTATTAAATAGCAGTGCTGCTTATTTTTGTATGTTGATTTTGTAATTAAAACTTTACTAAACTGATATAGAATTTTAATAACTTGAGATCATCAAACAGTACCAAGTTGACTTCTCTTTTTCAGTTTGTATCCCATCCCATTTATTTCTCAGCATTTAATAGTGCTGCAGCTAGCAGTAAAGACATCTTTTTAACATGCTTATTTTCTTTGGCTATATACTCAGGAATGAGATTACTGAATCATATGGTAGTTCTAAAATTACTTGCTTTAGAAGCCTCCACATTACTTCCCATAATGAGTGTATTAATTCTCAGTGAGTGATCATTTTAATAGACAGTAGAATTCAGTTTAACATTATTTTATTGAGGACTTTTACATCTATATCCATCAAAAATATTAAGTAGTAATTTTCCTATAGTACTTTTTTAACATTCATTTATTCAATGTGTGTGTGTGTGTGTGTTTGTGTTCATATGTGTATTGAGAGTGTATAGGTATGGGCATGTTTGTACTTCAGTTTACACGTGGGAGTCAGAGTATAAATTGATGAGAGTTGATTCTTGCCTCCCACTATGTGGGTGGGTTTCGGGGATCAAACTCATACAGGCAGGTTTGGCAGCAAGTGCCTTTACCCGCTGATCTATCTCTCTGGCCTCCTTTTTTGTATTCTTGATGATTTTGATGTTAGGGTAATTCTGCCTTTCTTGAAGTAATAATTTCATTGATATTTACTATATTTAGTCTCTATTACACTTACCTGTTCTCTATTTTTTATTATTTCTTTTCAGATATTAATCTAGAATTCCTTCATGCTTATGCTCTTCTAGTTCCTTAAGATACAGTAATGGATCTTTTTATTTCTTTCTGCTTATTTGGTGTACACATTAATTCCTATGAACTTTTGTCTTCGTTCTTAATAATGTTATATTCCATAGGTTTTGAGTGTTGTATTTTTATTTTGTTTCAAGAAATCTTTTAACATCTTTCTTTGTTCCTTTATCATCAATTTTCCAAGAGTAGATTTTTAATTTTCACATATTTCTAGTAATATTGTTTTGTTATCTGAAAGGATTCACAACAAAATTTTGATTTTATAATAAAACATTAAGACTTGTTCTGTGGCCTATTATATTATCCATAATAGAAATGACTCGAAGATACTTTTCATTGCTGAAAGAAAGGTGTGTAAGTCTCCAAATACTGAATTGAAATCTATGTCTTCTTTTATGCCGTATTTTCAGTATCTGTCTGGGTGCTGTGATACAGAGTATACACATATATGTATGTATATATGTGTGTGTGTGTGTGTGTACATATATATATACCATATGTGTGCATATGTATATATGTGTACATATATGTATTCATATATATTTAGAATTTTTACTTCTTGCTGAATTGAGCCCTCTAACACTATAACAAGGTCTTCCTTATTTTTCTTTACTATTTTTCATCTTGTCTATTTTATCTGATGTAAGTATATTTATTTTCTCTTGGATTCTCTTTCATGAAATATTTTATTCTGTCTCTTCATTTCCAGCGATGAAAATCCTTAGAGGCAAAGAAACTTTCTTGTAGTGAAAGAGAGCCTAATTCTGCATAATCATATTTGGTGACTCATTTCTATTCTAATTCTTATTGAGAAAGCTATTTCTTTTATTGAATGCCATCCTAAAGGCTAAACAATTGCATCTGTTATAGATATACATATCCATAAAAGTGTTGTTATACATTTATATGAATTTACAAGATTCAATTGTATTATGACTAATTATGTTAAAAGAATATATAATTTAAAGTTGGTGTAATTTAAAGTTGGTTTTAGGAGAAATAGCAAATAGAAATAGCAAATGTTATTTATGTTATATATAATGTTTTAAATGAAGTATCCTTTCATAACTACATGGTAATTTTAATAAAATATTTAAAGCACAAGATGGAATATGGTATTCAATACAGTTATATTTTCTTTTTTAAAAGAAGAATTTCTTTATATAATATTTACAATATGTTCTGCCTACATGTATGCCTGTATGCCAGAAGAGGGCACCAGATCATACTATAGATGGTTGTGAGCCACCATGTGGTTGCTGGGAATTGAACTCAGAACCTTTAGAAGAACAGTCAGTGTTCTGAACCTCTGAGCCATCTCTGCAGCCCAAGTTATATTTTCTTTATATAATGATTTTTATTACTTAAACATGTATTTCTTATGGTTTTGTATCTTCAGATTGTTTGTAAAAATATAATGCTTCTAACTCATCAAAAAAGTTTTATTTTTGTAAGTGGTATATAACTGGCACACACACACACACATATACTCTGTGTAAGAAGCCTGCTCTATATCAGTTCAGTTACTCTGTCTTTTAATTTGAACATTTTAATCCATTTGTATTTAAAGTCATTACAAATAAATTTTCTTTACTACAACCATTTTAGCTTTTTCCTAGTTTTTGTTAATCATTCCATTCTTTCTCTGCCCTCTCTTTTGGTCTTCCTTTGTGGTTAACTATTTTAATCTACTAGGGCATTTTGATGTATTGATTTTGATTTTTCCTTATTATACTATGTTGCATAAGGTTTGCAACACATTTTATGAAAGTATGAAATGTATTCTGAGGAATCCCCTCTGACTCTACAGTTCTCTTACTTGCTCCTCCCATCAATCTTCTTTGTTTCACTAGAGTGCTTTGCTTCTTATTTTATTTCATATGTACATACATGATTTTATGTATTTATATACAACCCAAGACCCAAAGAAAAAGAAACCATGTGGTGTTTGTCTTACTAAAAGAGAATGAATTACCTTAATATGATTACCTCTGGTTGCATCCATTTTTCTGCAAATAACTATTCACTCTTCTTTGTGGCTGAAAAGAAAAGCCGCTGTACACAACATTTTCCTTGTCCATTCCTATGCTGATAGACACCATGTCAGTTCCAAAATTTAGATATTGTAAAACAGTGCTGCAATAAGCAATGATGCACAAGTATCAGTGGAATCCTTCAAACATATCCTTAAGAGTGCTATAGTGTGGTCAGAGGTAAGTCTAGTTTTAGTTCTATAATGAGCCTTCATAGTGATGTTTATAGTAGCTGGATTAGTTATGTTGGTTAACTCTTAAAAAATTGCTTCTATTTCTTTAAGTGTCTTTGTTCAAGGACTGATCCATTTTCTGTGTTTTCTTGAAACTTTCAATTGCTGAAAAGCATCTATTTTAAATTCAATGTTCATTTGTACTAGTTACTATTGGGTCAGTTTCTAGATTTTTACTCTGAGCCTTAAGTTTCCTGGAAACTATTAATGCTTGACGAGTGACATGGTTTGGACATTAAATGATTAGGTATTTATTTACTTCAGTCTTCATAATATGGCTTTGTTGGTACTCTCTTTTCAGAAAATCCAAGTAGATTGCCTCTGAGAAGTCATTTCCACTATTCCAAAAACAAATGCTGTTCTGTGTCACAATGTCAGTACTACAGGATAACCAACTTCCCAATTAGTGGGTTCACCAAGGACTAAAGAAAGTACATAAAATGGGCAGCATAGCACTGCAAATATCTCTCTGGTGCTTAAGCAGGTCCAGACACCTTGCCTTGAGTCACTGGAGCCCCTGTCCCCTATAGCACACATATGATCACCAATTTGACAAACTTGTATCACATGCTGAGCCCAAAATTAACAGCATATAGCACATGTTGCTAAGTCTTGCATAGTACTAAAGTAATCCATGACCCCAAACGAATGTAATGAGCCATGAGTGAGGCTGACTAGAATCAAAAATCTAATAAACAGGGACTTTGGGCCTCTTTTTAAGGTCTGTTCCAGGGCCTCTATCCTTAAGCACTAGCTTGGAAATGGAGGTCATTTGGAAATTCTCAGTTTTAAGAGTTAGCAGTCAGGCATTGAGTTGCAAGGCAAAATGCTGAGCTAATTGCTTTATCCAAACTTCAATAAGCAGAGTCTTGATCTATGTTATGCTGTTTGAATTTGGAATAATATAGAATGAGAAGACAGACCATTGACCACCCTATACTCCACGGATGCTAGGCTGGAGACTCTTGTGTTTTACAGCTGCGAAGACCCATACAGTTTCAGTGATGGAACAATATCCTTGCTGTAGCTACTGACATGTAACTGGAGTTTCAGATCAAAATATCAGGATCTTTGGACCCAACAGTTAAGTTCAGGCATTTGTCTCAATGCACCAATTTTAAAAGATGCATAATAGTGGAGAGGAAACGAGTAAGAACAGATAAAGAAATCCAGTGGTCCCAAGTTTGCCTTTGAGGTACTGATACAAGTGTTACATTTAAACAGAAAAAGAAATGGAGCTAGAGACCCAGCAGCAGGCATAATTAGGCAGTTCTGGTCAAGGTATAGTGTCATTGATTATTATGTCAGTTCTGGCTCTAAAAGGTGACCTGGGGGGAGCAATCATGTTTCCATGAGGTGAATGTGTCTGCTACAGCATACAACCTTCCTCTTATAGATAACTGTCCTGATTTGGGGGTTGCTAGTCTCTAAGAAACTCCCCAATGCTTCATAGGTAGTATGAAGTATGAAGTATCATACTACATAGGTAGCATAAGCCTTGTGTTTAGATTTTCTTAACTCCTATAGAATAAAGAGTCATCCAGTTCCTGAGGTACAGTACACATAACTAAGTTTTTTCTATGATATCTAATGCTTACTGTCAGTATTGAGCATAATCACAATCATGGGACATTTGAACAGAGCTGGTCTGGGCATTTTATGACGCATTTGCCTAAGGCTCTCTACTTGGCAAAAGGACTGTGACCTGAATGCTTTGAAGTAAATTGTATGTGGTATCCCTTTGACCACAGAACAAATGATTATGTGCAATGTGCTCCCTTAAGAATGACTACATACTTCTCTAAACTAATGTTAAAAATGGTATAAGCATTCTTCGAACCAAAATAAACTGTTTGTGTTTCAGTTTTAAAATAGAATGCTTTCTTTATAACCCAGATCAGTTAGTAAAGTAATGATTACCTAGTCTAAGAAATGTTACCCTCCATTGCCTAGGTGGGTATTGAGAATGTAAACATCTCCTCTGGGTTTGGAGTGACAGCTCAATGGTTAAGAATACTTGCTGTTCTTTCAGAGCACTCAAATTTGATTCCCAGCACTCACATGTAGCTTAGAGTCGTCTGTAACTCAGGCTCCAGGAGAGCCATTACCCTTTTCTGTTCTCTGAGGGCACTGACTATACATGCTGTACAAGAATACATGTGAGATAAACACTTGTGCATATAATTTATTGTTTAAACAAGACATTACTTTTAAGAAGAGAAATAACACTCAGGGTTTATTCTCTACTGATAGTATCCAGAGAACAGGATTGTTATAGCTGTGCTTTCTACTGTCTTATGCACAGCAATTTTTTTTATAAATCTGAAAAAGGGGAAAATAACATATACTCTCATTTAGTTCCCTGACTCCCATATTCTAATCTGCTACAGTCACTGTTGAAAAGGATGTTAATGCATTTTGGTTCCCTTTAGATTTTGTGAGGGTCTCCATGGGCTTCAAATATGTCTCTAATCAGCTGCCTGAGAGAGAGGAGAGCAAGAGCAAGGAGAAGGTAGAGAGCAAAACAAAACATGACAAGAAGGGAGAGGAAATCTGGGAGGAGTGGGGAACTAGGAAATGAGTATGATCAAAATTGCTATACAAAATTGTCTATGAATCCATAAAAATATTATATTGCGAAATACCAACTGCCATTATGAAGCCATTTTCTCTATTCTTAACCACATCAGAGGTAGTCATCAAACTGACATTTCACATAATAACTTCATTTTACCCATGCTTTAACTCAATATAAATAGAAAAACTCATATGCCATGTACTCTCTCTTTTAATTTGGTTCATTTTATTCAACACTGCACTATTTTTGGTACTTCTTCCTGTAGCTGGTAGTGATCATTTGTTCATCCTCATTTCTGGATGGTATTCCATGGTGTACATATGCTATGCTTCTTTATCTAGCCTATCGTCATCAGGCGTTTATTTGTGCACCTACTATTAAGAATAGTGTTATTATGAAGATTCTAGAACATGGTTTGTTTTTCTTTCTTTTTTTTTTGCAACATACATAAACACTTCTGTTTAATATGCACATAACTCTGTGTAGAATTGCCAGGTCCAAAAGATGGCCATGTGTTCAACTTCAGTGGAGACTGTAAAAAGAATTTCCAAAGTATTCATAGAAAAATGCACACTTTTGCTTTTGACACATACTGTCATTCAGAAAGATTCCTTTCCCTACACTCCCAACAGCATGTGAGACCCCATGTGGAACTCTTCACTACAGTAAGAATCACTTATTTTAAAGAATGCCAAATATAGTTGCATACACCTTCAATCCCAGAACTCAGGGAGGCAGAGGCAGATGAATTTCTACGAAATTCAGCCCAATCTGGTTTGCATAGTGAAAAGACCCTGTCTCAATACAGAACAAAACCAAAAAGCTTTACCAGTTAGCCAAACTATAATATGTATAATATAATATGATATATATATATATATATATATATATATATATAATAGTTTCTTGCTTTTGTTTAAGTTTATATTTCTTGATTGTCAATGAACTTCACATAAAAGGAGAAACACAAATAGCTTAATAAAGCATGTAAAAATTTCACCTCATTTTCAAATTGGAGCTATTATAATATTCATCTTGTTCTTATTATCTCAGAAGGCTTTGCTTTATATTAATAAAATCAAGGGAGATTTTTAAATAACAGTTCTGAAAACATGCATATGCTCAAATTAATGCAAGAGTACATTTTGAGACTTCTATTTTTAATTTTTTACTCACTAATCAATTTTACTGGGCATACAATTTGCTTAATAAGTATATGTGAAACAAAATAGAGAGCATCATGGAGACAAGAAATTGTAGTTTTTCATGCTCTTCCTTTCAATAAAACTTTTGCTCAAGACTTTTTGTTTTATGTCTTAGGTTTTATTTTTATAACCAGTTACAAAGTTACCTCACATCTAATATCCTATGTGTTTCATGCTATATTGTATACATCACTCAAAAGATATAGACTCTCTCCACAAGTGTTTTCTAGTCCATTAACTGCATAAATTCCCAAGGGGCTATCTGCAGATATTCAGTGCAATGAACTATGCAAGTCACATAAACAATAACACAGAGACTTAGGATTGAAGAAGGAAAACAAATTAACAAAAATGGTTGCATTGAAGTCAACACTGAAGCTTGAAAACTGGTAGAACTTTTCCTACCACTTAAAGTTGAATTAGAAGCACAGGGCCACACAGGTGCTAAGGCAAAAGAGGCTTGGTACAAAGCTTAGACAATAAGTGGAGATGTGACTAGGAAACAAAAATGCCCAGACCACTCCTTATGTGAAATGTAGGCAGGGGAGCATGAAGTCAAAATAAGATGGAAAAGTGGGATGACACCAGAAAGTCACAGTTGACATAAATTAAACAGTACCAAGCCCCTTTGCCATTATAAAAGCCTTTGTCCAGGCCAGGAAGGAATTGACCCTATAGACTGAATACCAGCCTAAGTTGGTGGACCAAACTCAATAAGCTTCAAATGCACAAAGGTAGGACTCTTGCTATTGTAAAAGAAGTGAGCTGGGATGGAATATGTCAATTTTGAGGACAGGCTCGGGTGTTCTGTTTGAAAAGTGAGGGGAAACTAAAGCAAGGGCAAAACAAAGAGATTCTTGGCTCAAAAAAAGAATCTGAGGAAAGTTGATTTTCAGTACCTGGGTGGAAAAGTTGAATATGGAAGTGGGAAGCAGAGAGGCAGTGGGTGAGAAGGTCAAGGAAACTTCCAAGCATACTGACAAATGCACCCCAAGATTCAGATTCGGCTTGAATTTATTTTAAGAGCATTGCAGAGTGGCAGGGCTTTCCTTGGCATATTTGTGCATGTCCCAAACAGTGTGTAGCCAAATCCTTTTCCTGTGTTCACTTCGTCCCACCAACATTCAACCCTCTCAGCACATAAACCTGAACCGTGGCTTAGAGCCCAGCAAAAGAAAACAAGATCCTGGCTGTGAGCAACACTCATTGCATGGTGTGCCACAGGTTTCTTTCCTCAATGCTATTCAATTGCTCTAAGCACATCAAAAGAACTGGTGGAAGAGTGGGAGTTGCTTTTCTTCGTGGAATTTGACCCACCACAGGTGAAGCAGTGGGAAGGGTTATTTCCAAGTACAGGCAATAAAGGGACACATTGTTTGTAGATAATTTAAAACCGGTAACAATTCCAAGTAGTCACGTCTGCTTTATTTTCATCATGCATTGGCAATCCTTAAACAATTCGGTGAGAATGTAGTCCTACTTCTTGCAGAGAAATCTCATGCAGCTATGGTTACTGCAAAAGTTTTCATACTGTAATATCTATGTGAACTTCAATCCAGAACTTTTGGTTGCTTATCCTTCAGCCAACATGGGATATTAGAAGGAAGTGAATTCTGAGATTTGCCAGTAAAGGAGTCACCTTGACATATACAAACTCAACTGTATCTGCTTATTTCTAGAGAAGATATAGGTTTAAATAACTTGGGGTCATGTTGAACAAAATTACTGTTAGCAACTTCTGTTTTGGGGCCCATCATAGCATTTAAAGAGTATGTTCAAAATAAGCAACGGTAGCTAAATGATTTTAAAGAAAGAGAAACAGCAACAAAATAGAATTATTTTCTTTCTGTCAGTCAATGAATGAAATACTTCTCTGAACTTGATGGTGTACATACATTCATGTACCCCTACTTTATTTTCCCAAATGACAGAAATGTAAATAAAAACTATTAATCTGTAGCATTTTGTGTACTATCATTTTAATTTTTATATTTTACTTATTTTATTGCAATTATAGATAAACAGTTTAAGAAACTAATCAATGTCTACATTTCTTCTCTAGAGGGTATTATTACTTTTTAGATTAAAATAATTTGATCAAGAAACAAGCTGCTGTCAATATGCAGCCAAGGCACCAAGGGTGAGCAGTGATTTCTTCTCAGGAATCCCAGTGAAGGCTAATCCTAGAAATTCAAGGACAGCCTGAGCCACAATATGTCTCAGTATCCCAGCTGTGAAATATTCAGTTTGTAGCCACTGACTAATCAGGCCATGCCCACCTGCAGCAGCTTCATTCCAAATTCTGCTGGGGAAAAATGACAAGGCCCCTGTGGAGAACCTGTCTGTAAATCTAAAACACTCTTAACAGATTCCACAGTTGCCCAGAATCCAGAAGAAGAACTGGCACCTTAATTCTAAATTCCCCAAGGAAATTTACAGGCACAGCTATAAGACTGAAAGACACCAGAGGGCTCTCAATGGCATATCCCTCGTGTATATAAGAGATACACCTTAAGTCTGTCCCCACTTTCCCCACAACTTCTAAGTCACACATAAAAAAGATTTTTTCTGTCAAGGCAAAGCAAGACCCCCAACATCAGCCATTCCCCCTGGCCCTGGGGAATTCAGAGACAACCTGACTGTAAACAAGTACTATGAACAATTTATCAAACTGAAGGCATAAAACTCCTTCCTCTACAACCTATAAGAGACTCATTCTTTGCAATGTAGGCATGAATTCTCCTCAGAGCTCCCACCATGCTTCATGCTACTGCCTCTCTATGATGTTAATAATTCTTCTAGTAAATGCTATACCAAAAAGGCAATCCACCTTACTAGAACCTCTAACGTGAGATGTTCCTGGGAGCTGCATGCTAGAAAAAAAAAATGGAGTAGAGACTGAAGCCCCATTAGACCAATTAAGACCTCAATAGACTTAATGTGAAAAAGTAATATTTTGGACAAGGACAGCAACTTCCAAACTAGGAATAAAGTCTAAAAGGGACCATTTAGCACGTGAGATTAGAACATCCAAGCCTTCATTATAGCAACTTACAGAAAAACAAGTAAAAGATCTATTTTACATATAACCAGGACACGTGTAAATTAGTATAAAATGCTTGAACTCCTATTGATAACGAAGTCTGTTTATTTTATTTCAATTAAAATAAATATTAGCTGTGACCCAGTAAATTGGTTTCATGGCCAAATGTTGAGTTGTGGGTTAAAGTTTAGCTTGTATGCCTTTAATCTGAACATTTGAGAGGCAGAGGCAGGTGGATCATTGAGTTCGAGGCTAGCCTTGCCTACAGAATGAGTTACTCCCAGGTTGGCCAGGGCTACACGGAGAGAAACCCTGTCTCAAGAAACAACAAAACAACAAAAACAAAACAAACAAACAACTGGCATAAGAAAGGGAAACCTTGACCTTCTGACACACACATAACAATCTTTGTTTTGTTCGTATTTTAATCTGGCCAAAATTTAAGGAACCAAGTACTACTAGTCATCTTGCATACTGAAGCAGCCAGAGCTTAGGCCTTACAAGAAACCAGAAACAAGGATGTAGAGTCTACCTTTGCTAAAGATATCTGAAGTTCAATACTTCATTTATCACTACTATAAAAAGACAAGGAATAGCTTTACAGAAAGAAAATGGCATTATGTACTATTACACTTGATAAGGAATAGGTATTTCCATAGGGACAATAAAGTAAACATTTTCATTTTCTTCTCACAGAATCAACACAGTAAAATGGCCAAGATTTATTCAATTAAATTTTGTATTTAATGCTATTGTCAACCTTAAAAGATGAGTAAACTATAAATAACTGTATGGTGCCAAAAGTTAGGCATGCAAGATAAGAAGTGGAGCAGTTACTACTTAAGATCTGCACTTAAAATTTTGGCACTTTGTCTCTGGATAAAAACAAAAGAATTTGAACACATCATTTAATTCCACAGAGGTGTCTAATAGTGGAAGTGAAAGACGGATATAAATTTATTGGCTGGGTAGGGAAAAAAAATACCTAACTGATCAAAATTCACATTTATTATACCAAGTTATAGATATGTAATTTATGTATTTGATACACAGGTTACTGTCTATAAATAATAAAAGATAAAGGGAAACATATACCCACACAGGAGTATTATTTCCCCATAAAGAACAAAATCATGTCTTTTTTCAAGAAAAGGAATGAAACTGGAAATCATGTTAATTGAAATAAGGGAGCTTAGAAGGCCAAGTACAGCATATTTTCTCTCAATTGTGGAATCTAGGAAAGAGAAAAAAACATGAGAGTACAGAGTGATAATTAAGGAAAAGGGCTAGGATCAGAGGGATGGAGTAAGGGGAGACTAAGAGAATAATGAGGGGTAAATATAATCAAAGTGTTATATATATGTATGAAAATGTCACAACTAGACCTATTATTTTCTATAATTAATATGCACTGTGAAATGTTAGATGGGAGGAACATGGTTCAGTAATTAAGTACTTGCCATACAGCATGAGGACCTGAGTTTGATCACTAAAACCATATAAAAAGGCTGGACATGGTGGTTCAGACTTTTAAACTCAGTACTAGGGATATAGAGACACGTGGATCCCTGGGGTTCAATAGTCAGCCAGCCAGCATTAATTAAGAAGCTCCAGGGTAGTAGGAAAGGTCTTTTCTTATAAAGAAAAAGTAGATAGATGCAGGAGTGGTGGCACACACCTTTAATTCTAGCACTCAGGAAAGCAGAGGCAAATAGATCTCTGAGTTCAAGGTCAGCTTGGTTTACAAATTGAATCCATGACAGCCAAGGATGCACAGAGAAATCATGTCTCAAAAGGAGATCAATGGCTCGTAAGGAATGACACACAAAGCTGTCTTCTGGTACACACACACACACACACACACACATACACAGACAGTAAAATATCTATATTGCATTTGGGAACACAGAAGGAATAATGAATTTGAGACTGTATTTTTTGCATAGTTTTTAAGCACAAAGTGACTTCTTAGACCATTATTTTAAAAACTAATTTTTACTTTTTTATATTAATCACAAGTTATTTACTTTGTATTCCAGCTGTATCTGCTCCCTCATTCCCTCCCAATCTCACCCTCCCTCCCTCATCTCCTCCCTGCCCCTTTCCAAGTCCACTGATAGGGGAGGTCCTCCTCCCCTTCCATATGATCCTAGCTTATCAGGTATCTTCAGGACTGGCAGCAATGTCCTCCTCTGTGGACTAGCAAGGCTGTTACTCCTGCTGGGGGAGGGGAGGTAAAAAATCCAGCCATTGAGTTCATATCAGAAATAGTCCCTGATCCCCTTACAAGAGAACTCACTTGGATACTGACCTACCATGGGTTATATCTGAGCAGGGATTCTAGGTTATATCCATACATGGACCTTGGTTGGAGAAACATTCTCATAAAAGACGCCTGTGCCCTGGTATATTTAGTCCTTGTGGAGTTCCTGTCCTCTCCAGGTCATACTAACTCCCCCTTATTTCATATGATTCCCTGTACCCTGCCGAAGGTTTGGTTATGAGTCTCAGCATCTGCTTTGATACATTGCTAGGTAGAGTCTTTCAGAGGCCCTCTATGATAGGCTCCTGTCCTGTGACTTGTTTTCTCCTACTTCCATTGTCCATCCCATTTGTCTTTCTAAGTAAGGATTGATCATCTTACTCCGGGTCTTCTTTCGTGTTTATCTTCTTTAGGTGTACAGATTTTAGTATGTTTATCCTATCTTATAGGTCTAGTACCCACTTATAAGTGAGTATATACCGTGTGGGTCTTTCTGCTTCTGGGATACCTCACTCAGGATGATCTTTTCTAGATCCCACACTTGCCTGCAAATTTCATGATTTCCTTGTTTTTAATTGCTGAGTAGTATTCCATTGTGTAAAAGTACCACAATTTCTGTATCCATTCCTCAACTGATAGACATCTGGGTTGTTTCCAGGTTCTAGGTATTATGAATAAAACTGCTACAAACATGGTTGAGCAAATGTCCTTGTTGTGTACTTGAGCAACTTTTGGATATATGCTTAGGAGTGGTATAGCTGGATCTTGAGGAAGCACTATTCCTAATTGTCTGAGAAAGCCCCAGATTGATTTCCAAAGTGGTTGTACCAGTTTACATTCCCACCAGCAATGGAGAAGGGTTCCCCTTTCTCCACAACCACTTCAGCATGTGTTGTCACTTGAGTTTTTGATCTTAGCCGTTTTGATGGGTGTAAAGTGAAATTTCAGGGTCGTTTTGATTTGCATCTCCCTGATGGCTAAGGACGTTGAGCATCTATTTTAGTGTTTCTCTGCCATTCTATAATCTTCTACAGAGAATTCTCTGTTTAACTCTGTACCCCAATTTTAATTGGATTGCTTGATTTATTGCCTTTTATTTTTATTTATAGAAATTTTAAAAATTACAGTAACCGTGATAGTAATAATTAGTGTAACTTGAAAGTTAAAGATTTTACTCTCTTGACCCCTAAATGTACATCAATAGCTAAGAAAAAAAATTATCAAAATTATAAAAGTTTTCAAGTTCTTTCTTTCTTATCCCCTTCACATCATTTGCCAGCATCTGAAATAGGTTTTAGCTATGCTAAAAAAATACTCCTTAGGAATTAATCAACTTTGGGGAAACAAAGATGATCCGATAGCACTTTGATTATATATCATACCATATCATATAATATTATATCACGTGTCATCAATAATTATATATATCTCACATACCATATCATATATCACACATCACATATCTTATATCATAATTTTGCCAATCTGCTGCTCAGTGCCAGAAACATTATCCTATAGATGAGAAAAAAACTTGCTGTTCCATTATTTGTATCTTTTTTTCAAAATTAAATGCAATTTTATTAATCATCAATTATTAATAATTTATTAATTATTAATAGTAAATACAATTCACTTGGAATAAAGTCATTTGTATATTGATTTTTTTTATATTTTTTACAGTTTTGAAGTCTGAAATCCAAATTGAGTTGAGACAGTTGTGTCCCTGCTGGACTCTCCAGGAGAGGATGTGTTTACTGCCTTTGGCAGCTTGTAGGGTTCGCTTGCATTTATTGGCTCTTGGCCCTTTCCTTGCATCACTATAACCCTTGTTTCTGCCACCACATTTCCACCTCTCTTTCTGCCTCTGGTATATATTGCCTTCTCTCTGTGACGTTCTTGCTTCCACATTACAAAAACCTTTGCGATTGACTACAAAAGGCCATTCAGATAACCAATTATCATCTCCCAGTCCTGTAATCCCTAGCTTAATTTCACAGCATTTTTCTTTTACCATTAACCTCTCTCTTTCTCTCTCTCTCTGTCTCTTGCTCTCTTTCTCTTTCTCCAAGGACTGGCATGAAAGTATTTTAGGGAGACAGCTACTATTTAACTCACAGCATCAAAGAAAATGGTTATATTTCTAATATGTAGTATTTTATTTCTTTTTTTTTTGCCTTCTTTTTAATTTTTTATTTATTTTTTTAAATTTTTTATTAATTACACTTTATTCATTTTGTATCCCCCCATAAGCCCCTCCCTCCTCCCCTGCCGATCCCACCCTCCCTCTCCTTTCTGCATGCATGCCCCTCCCCAAGTCCACTGATAGGGGAGGTTCTCCTCTTCTTTCTGATCTTAGTCTATCAGTTCTCATCAAAAGTGGCTGCATTGTCCTCTACTGTGGCCTGGTAAGGCTGCTTCCCCCTCAGGGGGAAGTGATCAAAGAGCAGGCCAATCAGATTATGTCAGAGGCAGTCCCTCTTCCCATTACTATGTAACCCAATTGGACACTGAACTGCCATGGGCTACACCTGTGCAGGGGTTCCAGGTCATCTCCACGAATAGTCCTTGGTTGGAGTATGAGTCTCTGGGAAGTTCCCTGTGTTCAAATTATCTTGTTTTGTTGCTCTCCTTGTGGAGTTCCCGTCCCCTCCAGCTCTTACTATTTCCCACTTCTTACATAGAATTCCATTCACTCTGCCCATCAGTTGGCCATCAGGCTCAGCATCTGCTTTGACAGTCTATACTGCAGAAGCTTTCAGAGGCCCTCTGTGGCAGGTTTCAAGGTTGTTTCCTGTTTTCTTCTGGCTTTCAGAAGCCCTCTGTACCAGGTTCTGGGGTTGTTTCCTATTTTCTTTTTCTTCTGATGTCCATCCTCTTTGCCTTTCAGGATGGGGATTGAACATTTTAGTTAGGGTCCTCTCTTTTGCTTAGTTTGTTTAGATGTACAGACTTTAGTGGGTTTATTCTATATTGTATGTTTATATGAGTGAGTATATACCATGCGTGTCTTTTTGCTTCTGGGACAACTCACTGAGGATGATCCTTTCCAGGTCCCACCATTTACCTGCAAATTTCATGATTTCCTTATTTTTCATTGCTGAGTAATACTCCATTGTATAGATGTATCACAGTTTCTGCATCCATTCTTCAGTTGAGGGTCATCTGGGTTGTTTCCAGCTTCTGGCTATTACAAATAAAACTGCTACAAACATGGTTGAGCAAATGTCCTTTTTGTGTACTTGTGTCTCTTTTGGGTATATGCCTAGGAGTTGTATGACTGGATCTTGAGGAAGCGCTATTCCTAGTTGTCTGAGAAAGCGCCAGATTGATTTCCAGAGTGGTTGTGCCAGTTTACATTCCCACCAGCAGTGGAGAAGGGTTCCCCTTTCTCCACAACCTCTCCAGCATGTGTTGTCCCTTGAGTTTTTCATCTTGGCCATTCTGATGGGTGTAAGGTGAAATCTCAGGGTTGTTTTGATTTGCATTTCCCTAATGGCTAATGAGGTTGAGCATTTCTTTAAGTGCTTCTCTGCCATTCGATATTCCTCTACAGAGAATTCTCTCTTTAGCTCTGTTCCACACACTTACGGACATCTGATTTTTGACAAAGATGCCAAAACCATACAATGGAAAAAAGATAGCATCTTCAACAAATGGTGCTGGTCCAACTGGATGTCTACATGTAGAAAAATGAAAATAGATCCATACTTATCACCCTGCACAAAACTGAAGTCCAAATGGATCAAAGACCTCAACATAAAACCAGACACATTAAATCGGCTAGAAAAAAAAGTAGGGAATACCCTAGAACTCATTGGTACAGGAGAAAACTTCCTGAACAGAACACCAACAGCACAGGCTCTAAGAGCAACAATCAATAAATGGGACCTCATGAAATTGAAAAGCTTCTGTAAAGCAAAGGACACCGTCATCAAAACAAAGCGACTGCCTACAGATTGGGAAAGAATCATCACCAACCCTTTATCTGACAGAGGACTCATATCCAATATATATAAAGAATTAAACAAGCTGAAAAGCAATAAACCAAGTAATCCATTATTTGTATCTTGCACTTCCAGGACCTCCAGAGAGAATGGTCTGCAGGGAAAAGTTCAATATCTGTGTTAGCAGTGCCATGTGATAAGCAGCCATAACTCCTATGGTCAGTGTGGCGAGGTCTAATGGAGTACTGAACTCAAAACGAACCTCAGAAACTGTCTAGCACCTTGATACTCAGCACGGGAACCCAAAAGCAGCAGCAGGGACAGCATTTAGGAGCTTTTTAGACATATGCAAACTCAGGCCATGGAGATGCTGAATCAGCATTACCATTTTCTTCTGTTGATTGTGCTGATTCATGTACACATTAAACCTTCAGAAACATTGCCCATTCTTATCAAAATTATCAGCATAAGAACCTGCTTTTCTAGCCCAGTTATCTCCTTAAGTTACCTGTGTTGAGAAAGGTGGACATTATTTGTGCAGTGACATAATGTGCATTGGCTAAAAAGAAACCAGTTTTACAATGTGCCCTAAGTTGCCAGGCAGAATGAGGCAGGAGAAGAAGCCTCATTAGCAGTGGTATGAGTTGAGATGTGGATTAGGACCATGGATTTTGTGTGAGCTCTAAGACAAAAGCACTTTGCACTAGAGACCAGCTAGAGGTAAGGCATGCCTGGAAGATGAGAGTTCAGCCAAGGGACAGATGTGCTGTGAGTAGCCAAAACAATGGTGCTGGCAGAGACTCAGAAAAGACAGCTAGCCCAGGTTAAAACAAATGATGATATAGATAAAACAGCTTTTTCTAGAAATTTTCAGAGCCAAGTAAGACAATAGCATATTTTCCCCTCTAATGAACTGCTGTTTAGTCTGTACAAGCTTTTTAAAATTGCTTCATTGACATATGATTTACATACCAATCCCATACAATTCACCAAATTGAGGTGCACAATCCAATGATCTTTAATATTTACATACACGCATATACTAAATGTTAGCTTTCAATTTTCTCTACTTCAGAAAGAAACCCAGACCCTTGGGCCATCACTCCCCATTTCCCCACTCATCCAGGGCAACCACTTGTCTGTTTTCTGTATCCTGGGGCTTGCCTATCCAAGCATCAATTCATATAAGTAGAATCATGCATTTTATATTAATAGAATGATAAAGTATGCTGTCCTTAGTGAGTATCACTGTGTTCAAGGCTCATCTGTATTGTAGCATGTATCACATTTCACTAGCATTTAAAAGCAAAACCAATTTGTACTACAAATGATACCTCTTCACCCTACTTCTGTTGTCCTTTTCTCAAACAATTTAAACTCTCTAGCCTATCATGGTGTATTGTATTGTGTCTGTGTGTCTTTTAAAGAAACCTCCTTCCTCAGATTTCTACCTTGCCTGGCCTGATGCCAAAATTTTCTATCATTTTGATATTTCCTTTCCTTGATGTAATGCTAATCTTGGTTGTCAACTTGACTCTGGAATCAATTATAAATTCAAGTCACTGAGCGTTCCTATGTGGTACTTTCTTCATCAGATGATTTCAGCCAGAAATACCCACCCTAAATATAAGCAACCCCTTCCAGAAACTTTGCTTCTTGCTGACAATTTCGTCTATTCTGTTGCTGGTTCATTCCTTTGCTGATCAGAGAGCCCCTTCTTCAGGATCCCAACATAAACTCTCCAGGAATGTAGAGAGAGATATATATGTACTCAGCAGATAGATGGAGACTCTTGTGACATCCAGTCCCATGAACAGGGAAGTTACCAAATTTTTGGTCCACCCAGTGTAAAGACAGATATTGTTGGACTAGCTGAACCATATTATGTAAGCCTATCCAGGCATATATATTCTCTCAGCTCCATTCCTTTAGAGAAACCTGACTAATACACCTGCTCTCCCAGGTCAGTTTCTTAACTCCATATGTTCTTTTTCTTCATAATACCTTCACTTTACCATAGAAACATCTTCAAGTGAAACCCTAAAATATGATATATGGTAGACAGATTTTCTAAAAATCCCTGAATTTGCCTGTATTTTACCCTCAGTTTAGATACAGGTTTGATTGCATGAAAGCACTACATATTTGTCTATGTATAGGCACTCATGTGCTATGGCACTTATTTGTAGAAGAGAACCAAACTCTCTCTTCCTACCATGTAGATCCCAGGCATCAAACTGTAGTCATCAGGCTTGGCAGCAAATCCATTTACCCTCTGAGACACATGACCAGCTCCATTCTTTCCTTTATCTTGTAATTTCTATCAGTGACATGAACTTTTATGTGACAACGTGCTGAATTATAGTACTCCATTATTCAATCCAATGTAACCCATTGCTATAAAAGCATATTTCAGATGTGACTAAGTTCTAGTTGGTTGATTTTAAATAATGACAGTCATATTTCATAATCTGCATGGGCCTAAACCAATCCATTTAAAAGCCTTATGAGCAAAAGAAAGGAAAAGAAATTTATCCCTGTGCAACAGCAACTGCACAAGACTACCAGTCTCAGTTTCCTCATGGCCTGCCCAATAGATGCTGGACTTGCCTAGCTACCCTCATAATCCCATAGCCAGTTCTTTGATTAATGCATAGGTACAGTTATTGCCTACAGGTTCTTTATGTTTGTTAGGATTTGACAAACACATTCTACTTTGGAGAAGTTTCTTTACTTTATCTTCCAATATTTGTATACACATTTTTATTACAGAATAATTTTCTAACTGTTCTCACTACTAGGTTGTTCCCTTTTTACACTATCCACTATTTACTTTGTTACAAACACAATATTGATTCCTTCTGATTTCAAAATCTTTTTTCTCCAAATTGTCTCTCACCTCTGGAATCACACGTTTTTGTTTTTTTGTTTTTTTTTTTCTGTTTATTTATCTAAGCTTCTCTGTCTCTCACAGAGAGTTTCATTTAGATGGCTTTGGGAAGTAGTGAATAAATTATTGAAGTTCCATACATTGGAGACAAAAGAGAGAGCATTGTAAGAGAACCTCTGAGTTCAATATATTTGTATGCTGGTCATTATATGGACACTTAATGTCAGAGTGTAGTAGATTGTTTTTGTTTTTCTTGTTGTTTGTATTTCATTTTAAGACAGGGTCTCACTCTAGAGTTCAGATTACTCTCAAAGATATCATCCTCCTGCCTTAGCCTCCAGAATGCTGGAATTGCAAGAGTGGTCCACCACACCTAAATGAAAATTTCAAATCTGGGGACATTCAATTTATTTTGAGAATCCTATAATTTTTTCCCTGAGTGATATGCATCCTGTATGCATTCTATATGCATTGCATTCAAGATGAAAGACTGAATTTTCTGTTTTATAACCAGATTTCCAATTAATTTCTCATATCCCCTCACCATCATCTTCCAATATATCAGTAGTACATCAAAACAGGCTGAAATCTTCCCACTTGTGGATTCTCTGTGTATGCTATGAGTTAGGTACCTCTTGCCTGTTTTGTTGGTGTGAACCCTTGCATATGATTTCTGTCTCCCAAAATGCTGTTGAAACATCTTACCTACTATTTTCATTGTTTATAAATTTCTCTCCATTTTGATGAGCTTACACAATTTCATTATATCACATTATTTTGGTGTTTAGAGGAAGAGGTTATAAATGCATGTGGTGAATTATTCAAATCTAAAGGAGAATTTGACTTTTCATAGTTTGAATATCAATTATCAATTAAAAATGGTGATAATGGTAACAAGACTAATAACTAGAAATAAATATTAATATGAAAATACATTTGCTTGGACAGTATCATGTTCTGTTACCCAGTGAAGAGCCCTAGATGGTTCCTAGATGGAGCACAAGACTTCCTATTAACTGTTTCCATGGGCCCTTCAGCCCCTCTCTTTCCTGGGTTAGTATCTCAAAACTATAAAACTCTCTTTTTTCTCTCTTTGATTCTCTAGCTCCTGGTTCTGACACTTTCAAATACTCCCATATCAAATTCTAAAAATTGTTATAGAATCAGCTCCATAGTATATTATTACTTTCCCTTCAGTCATTATACATCTATACTTTCTCAGTGTTCATTCATACTATATACATGCAATGAGCACAAGTTGTACACCAGAACCTGTGCTATATACTAGTTGTGAAGGAATGAGAGGATGGAAGGTAGCTTCTACTTTTTCCACAGCATAGACTCATTCCATGACACACATGTATACCTCTTCTTTTCACAACTCATCATATACTTTTTAATTATGGCCTTAAGGCAGTTATTAATAAAGTACATGTTAATGAGTAAAATATCTCCTATATTTTTTACCACTTTTCCATGTTCAGGGCCAGTTCTTTTTTTTCAATCATTTACCATTGTTACCAGGAATCCTTCATTTTCTCCAGGCCAATATTAGAATGTATATACAATACTCAAAATTGTCAAATGTATCAGCCAGAAAGGTACACACAGAGAGCTGACCTTTTGTAGTCTTCCTGTTTGCAAACAGCCTCTAAAACTAAACCAGGAAAGTGCTACATGCACAATCCTCCTGTTGGAATAATGTTCTTGTGGAATGTACACAATTTACCCTTGTTCAATCAAATTCTGATTTCTCTATCCCACTATCTGGTTTCAATCCGGACATTGCGTTATGATGTTTATTCATCTGTCTCAAGTTTGCGTAAACATGCCACCATTTGCTCTCTGTATTGTCAATAAAACAACCAGCCAATGCTGAGCAATGGAGAAAATGGGGTAGGACATCCTGGTCTGGAGGTGAGGACAAAGAAGCTGGTGGGAGGAGAGGACCAGAAAACAGCAGGAGAGATGAACCAACTGGACCTAACATATGTCTAAAAAGCAAGTATAATGTGGGAAATCTGAATGGGAAGAAGCTATGTTGGCGTGGAAGTTTAGGTAATCATTACCCAGCATTGTGCTCTAGGTTAACTAAATACATACTAGTCTCTGTGTGGTGATTTGGGTATACAGCTGGTTTAGGAATAACCACTGTTTAACTAAAAGATAAATCATTAATAAATATTAATAATCTACAACACCCTACATAAGTCTATTCCTATTTGTTCCCTGCAGCAAAATGCCTTAGCAGTGTTTACCACTCTCTAGTACACACATTACACACACACACACACACACACACACACACACACACACACACACACA
>NW_026585894.1:17700832-17730075 GCF_907164565.1 Psammomys obesus
ACACACACACACACACACACACACACACACACACACACACACACACAGGTAGGGGGAAGAGACAGACATGCATGCACACACAAACTCAATTATTCCTCCAGACCACACCACTTAGATCACCTCTCTGTGCCATTTTGCTTCGACTGTCCCTAAGCCTTCTGTGTAGACACTTTATAATAACCAATGTGATTTTGCATGTGTCTGACTCTGGATTCAGGCTTTGTTCTAGAGTATCATAGTCTGAGTTCATAGGAAGCAGAATCTGAGACTGAGTTTAGCATGCAGTGATGTTTATTAGGGACAATTGTAGAAATCCATCCTCATAAAAAAGAGAATTAATCAAAGGTGAGCAGAAGGAGTGCCTGGGCTGTGAAATAAACTCAACAAAGCTTCAGCCAACCCTTCAGATGGCCCTGATCCCAGAATGGCCTTCAGTATGTCTTCAAGACAGGATGAGATGCTGAGGCCTTTGCTTTTGTGTACTGTCCATCATTGGATGCAAAACGCCTCAGAAAGGAGGTGAGATCTTGGCCAAAGCAGTATTCTCTAATAGGAACAATCAAAACACACACACACACACACACACACAACAACAACAACAACAACAAAAACAAAAAGCTAACAACCAAAGGTGCTTTGCACCCTGCTAAAATGTTTTGCAGATAATGCTCTCAGTATCTAGGAATAGTAAAAACAATATGGGATAAACAAATAATGGCATCCTTTACAAATGAACTTTCCCAAAATCAATTTAAATGCTTCCTGCACTGAAGTGGAGCTTTCTCGTGTATTATGCCTAGGCCTGATGGATGCCACTAGCTGTCAGCTCACTACTATGTGCATTCAGATTGGTGAAGACAAAGAAAGAATCAGTCTCAGACAAAGAAAGGGAGAAATGTGAATCTCTGTGGTCACTCCTTTACTTAGAATACTGTGTCTTCATTTTTTTTTTGTACCCTTACATTTGCTGGTGTTCATTAATTCTAGGCTGCAAATAATTTTTGCACACGGTTTGTGATCAACTAAATGTCTTTAAATAATAAAGTAGATGATTCTACTTTTTGAAAAACACTGTCCTAGTTGGGCAGATTTGGAACACAGCTATAGTCCCAGCACTCTGGTAGGCACAGGCAAGTGGATCTCTGTGAGTTCGAGGCCAGCCTGTTCTACAAAGCAAATCCAAATCAGCCAACACTACATAGAGAAAATAAACCCTGTCTTGAAAAAAAAAAGAAAGAAAAAGAAAAAAAGAAAACCAATGTCCTTCCCAAGCACAGTAAAGAAAATGTGAGAATAATGAAAAAAAAAAGTAGATTTCATACTTTATTGGTTCTAGTGGTGGTTTATAGCTTAATATCGTACATATGTTAGATGGTGACTTTATTTGCTTGACCAGTAAGAAACATATATGATTAAAGTCATCAAAGTAGCAGACACATATACTTATTCCTCTTCCTTCTTAGCAGCCATTGCAGTTTGTGTTCCAGAAATGATTAAGTGAAATTTCTCCTTTGGCTTGAGCCTCTGCTCACAGTGTTTTCTACTTTCCCTGTGGGCTTCCAGGAACTATTAGTGAAGGTCAAGGCATATGTCTTTGACAGTAATGATATATTCAAAGCTTGTTATTTGAACGATGAAAACAAATAAGAAGACCAAAAAAAAAAACCTTATCCATTGAGTATATAGTATCTAAGTACTATCTGTGTTACTTGCCAAACAGTAGATGATCCTATCAAGGAAAAGCTTTTAAACTAAAGGGTGCCCCCATGGACAGTTTACAGTGGTTTCTTTGTCTTTCTGTACAAAAAAAAAATTGTTAAAATTTTTTGTTCCATTTATTAAATTTATTTTTATATTAATCACAGGTTATTTACTTTGTATCCCAACTGTAGCCCCCTCCCTCATTCTCTCTCAATTCCACCCTCCCTCCCTCATCTCCTCCCTGCCCTTTCCAAGTCCACTAATAGGGGAGGGCCTCCTCCCTTTCCATCTGACCCTAGCTTATCAAGTCTCTTAAGGACTGGCTGCAATGTCCTCTTCTGTAGCCTAGCAAGGCTGCTCTTCCCTCGGGGGTGGGGGGTTCGAAGAGCCAGCCACTGAGTTCATGTCAGAAATAATCCATGCTCCCCTTATTAGAGAGCCCATTTGCATGCTGAGCTACCAAGGGCTATATCTGAGCAGGAGTTCTAGGTTATATCCATACATGGTCCTTGGTTGGAGAAACAGTCTCATGAAAGACCAATGTGCCCTGATATATTTGGTCCCTGTGGAGCTCCTGTCCTCTCCAGGTCTTACTAACTTCCCCTTCTTTCATATGATTCCCTGCACTCTGCTGAAGTTTTGGTTATGAGTCTTAATATCTACTTTGATGCAGTGCTAGGTAGAGTCTTTCAGAGGCCCTCTGTGGTAGGCTCCTGTCCTGTTACTTGTTTTCTCTACATCCAATGTCCATCCCATTTGTCTTTCCAAGTGAGGATTGGTCATCTTACTCCGAGTCCTCTTTCTTGTTTATCTTCTTTAGGTGTATAAATTTTAGTATATTTATCCTGTCTTATAGGTCTATATAAGTGAGTTTATACCATGTGTGTCTTTCTGCTTTTGAGATACCTCACTTAGGATGATGGTTTCTAGGTCCAACCATTTGCCTGCAAATTTCATGATTTCCTTGTTTTTAATTGCTGAATAGTATTCCATTATGTAAAAGTACCACAATTTCTGTATCCATTCCTCAACTGAGGGACATCTGGGTTGTTTCCAAGCTCTGGCTACTACAAATAAAGCTGCTACAAACATGGTTGAACAAATGTCCTTGTTGTGTACTTGAGCATCTTTTGGATATATGCCTAGGAGTGGTATAGCTGGATCTTGAGGAAGCCCTATTCCTAATTGTCTGAGAAAGCACCAGATTGATTTCCAGAGTGGTTGTACAAGTTTACATTCCCACCAGCAATGGAGGAGGGTTCCCCTTTCTCCACATTCTCCCCAGCATGTGTTGTCACTTGAGTTTTTGATCTTAGCCATTCTGATGGGTATAAGGTGAAATCTCAGGGTCGTTTTGATTTGCATCTCCCAGATGGCTAATGAGGATGAGCATTTCTTTAAGTGTTTTTCTGCCATTCTACAATCCTCTACAGAGAGTTCTCTGTTTAACTCCATGCCCCATTTTTTAATTGGATTACTTGATTTGTTGCTTTTTAACTTCTTGAGTTCTTTATATATACTGGGTATCAGCCCTCTGTCAGATGTAGGGTTGGTGAAGATCCTTTCCCAGTCTGTAGGCTGTCGTTTTGTACTGATGACAGTGTCTATTGTTTTACAGAAGCTTTTCAGTTTCATGCGGTCTCATTTATTTATTGTTGATCTTAGAGCCTGTGCTCTTGGTGTTCTGTTCAGGAAGTAATCTCCTGTGCTGATGAGTTCTAGGGTCTTCCCTACTTTTTCTTCTAACTGATTTAATGTGTCTGGTTTTATTTGAGGTCTTTGATCCACTTAGACTTTAGTTTTGTGCAGGGTGATAAATATGGATCTATTTTTGTTTTTCTGTGTGTAGACATCCAGTTGGACCATGAAGATGCTTGTTGAAGATGCTCTCTTTTTTCCATTGAATGGTTTTGGCTTCTTTGTTAAAAATCATTAACAACCTTGCTTCTGACTTCCAGCTGGACTGTTGCATAGTGTCAGAACTCTATCCTCTCATACCCTAGGCCCTTTTTTCAGTCTTCTGAAAGAAATTGTCTTTCCAGGAAAATTTCCAGGACACCACCAGTGCTCTAGGCTTCATAGTTAGCAAAATTACAAGAGCACTATGCTTTGTCAAAATGTACAATGAAGACAAAGCATAGACAGAGCCAACCAGTGCAAACCATTTCTGAAGAGCAGAGGATCAGAAATTCCAAAACTGGTGAGTGGAAGGGCAGCTGAAGCCAGAGCATCAACGTTGATGCTTTCCACTCTAGAAGGGACAACCCGTGAACTGGGACAGATTGGACCCATGACCCTCCCCCCCATGGACATCTCATGGGTCTAAGTGTGGTGGACTATTGACCTCTGCACTTTCAGTTGCACCTTCACATCCTATGGTGGCACAGCAATAGAGGGGAGTGGAAAACCCCAGGTACAGGAAGAGGGTGCTCCTTATTCTAACAGCCAAACAAGGAACCCAAATCTGAGAGTAGAAAACTGTGGGCACAAGAGACAGCTTTCTGAACATAACACCAATGGCTCAGGCACTAATTAATAAATGGGACCATACATGTGACAGAGTGATGGCGTCAAAAGAGAACTGGCAGTGAGACAGACAGACATAACTTTCTACCCATGAATCCACATCTCCAGAAGGCGTGGCTCTGTTTCCTGCCCTTGAGTTTTGTGATGATCAAGTATTCTCATATATACATTGCTCTTTGTAACATAAGCAAATTTTAGTGGTTTTCTATATCTTATAACAAAAGAACCTCCACTATACAGGATACTCATTTTCTTACCATCACAAAGTAGCGACCATAATTCTTATTCTATTTTGCTTTACTTGTAGTGTCCTCAGAATATCGTAATGTCAGATTTGCAAACTGTAAAACCTCTAGATTCTCTGTTTCATTCAGTCATGAAAGAAAACATGCAGAGAAGAAAATGGACTTGACACCAGACTGCAGAGTTTAGTAGTCTCTCCTTCAGTCACATACTCAGGCATTCAAGCATGGGAAGCAGATATCCTGTTCACCTTTTCTAGGGTGGAGAGCATAATTTAATCTTTGGATGTTGAGAATTGGAAAGGAAACCGGAGAAAGAAGATTTAAGATTCCTGGCACTAACACTCTGGATGCAGCCACTGGAAGGAACATGGGACTCTCTCAGCATTGATTAAAGTGCTCAGTTTCCTTTTGTTCAGCTAAATAAATTTGCACAGGGTAAAAAAAAAAAAGATGCAAATGGTTATAAGGAAAATTGTCTTCCGTCTTCTAAATGCAGTGCTGAGTCAGGCTGCCCCTTTCATGTCAGATAAGAGAAGAAGTAAGAATAATAACTACCATGGTTGTAGCAGCCAACATTTGATGACCCCTTATTGAGCTTTTGTGAGCATTTCACTTATGCTCATCCATTTAATCTTCACAATGGCTTCAATGAGGTGGTATCATTATGATCTAACTTGTAGCATAGCCGAGTGGTGGTCTAAGGCACTGAATTACGGTCTCTATTTTCTAAATTAAAGAAAAAGCCTTGAAGTCCAAATGAGTATACACATTTCAATTGTGTATAGCTAGTAACTGTGGAACTGGTATTTTGAAACAATCTTATTCTAGAGTTGGAGTCTCAACTTCTAGATCGGGTCTCAACAATGGAGAAATCTATCATGTCAAGTTAAACAATAACCTATTTCCCAAATAGGTAAATACCTTTTATTGTGTTTCTAATTTATATATCTTAGTCCATAATTGTGTGGGTCAGGATGTGGGGAGCAATTTATAAAGTACTCTCAAAAGTGTGATTTTAAAAAATACCACAATTTCTGTATCCATTCCTCCATTGATGGACATGTAGGTTGTGTCCAGGTTCTGGTTATTACAAGTAAAGCTGCTACAAACATGGTTGAACAAGTGTCCTTGTTGTGTACTTGAACAAATTTTGGGTATATGCCTAGCAGTGTTATAGCTGGGTCTTGAGGAAGCACTATTCCTAATTGTCTGGGAAAGGACCAGATTGACTTCCAAAGTGGTTGTAGCAGTTTACATTCCCACCAGCAATAAAGGAGGGTTCCCCTTTCTCCACAGCATGTGTTGTCATTTGATTTTTTTATTTTAGCCATTTTGATGGGTGTAAGGTGAAATCTCAGAGTCATTTTGATTTGCATCTTCCTGATGGCTGAGGATCTTGAGCATCTCTTTAAGTGTTTCTCTGCCATTGTATTTTACAGAGAATTCTACAGAGAATTCTCTGTTTAGCTCTGTACCTAATTTTTTAATTGGATTACTTGATTTATTGCTTTTTAACTTCTTTAGTTCTTCATATATTCTGACTATCAGAGAAGGAGAGAGACACACATGGTATATACGCACTTATATAGACCTATAAGATATGATAAACATAATGAAATCTATACACCTAAAGAAGATAAACAAGAAAGAGAACACGGGGTAAGATGATAAATTCTCATTTAGAAAGACAAATAGGATGTGCATTGGACGTAGAAGAAAACAAGTAACAGGACAGGAGCCTACCACAGAGGGCCTCTGAAAGACTCTACCTAGCAGTGTATCAAAGTAGATACTAAGACTCATAACCAAACCTTCAGCAGAGTGCAGCAAATCATATGAAAGAAGGGGGAGTTAGTAAGTCCTGGAGAGGACAGGAGCTCCACAAGGACCAAATATATCTGGGCACAGGGGTCTTTCCTGAGACTGACACTCCACCAAGGGCCATGTATGGATATAACCTAGAACTCCTGCTCAGATGTAGCCCATGGTAACTCAGTAACCAATTGGTTTCTCATAGTAAGGGGAACAGGGACTATTTCTGACATGAACTCAATGGCTGGCTCTTTGACCTCCCCAACCCCCAAGGGAGTAGCAGTCCACAGAGGTGGACTTTTCAGCCAGTGCTAAAGATAGCTGATAAAACAAGGTCAGGTGAAAGGGGAGGAGGTCCTCCCCAATCAGTGGACTTGGAAAGGGGCAGGGAGGAGATGAGGGAGGAGGGAAGGATTGGGAGGGAAAAAGTGGGATATAACTAGGACACAGAGTTAATAAAATGTAAATAAATAAATAAATAAATAAATAAATAAATAAATAAATAAATACCTCCTAGGGGAAAAAAAGTGTTATTTAAAAGAAACTTGAGGACATATTTATAAAGTATGGACATGATCAAGAGAAAACAAGGAATAGTGATACTTTCCAGTGTTCACAGGAACAGTAGGCTGCTAACATCCCTAGAACCAAGTCATAAAGGAGAGGGAGCAACTGCAAGAACCATGGGAGACCTGTATTACATGGGGGCATTATAAGTAAGTAGGTGCATGAGTGGATATATAAGTATTTATTTATCTCATGGAACCAGCTTAAATTATTATGAGGATTGATATATTGAAACTCATGAGATGGATTAGCAGGAGTTGTACTATTGTCCACGGACAGAATTTCTTCTACTCCACAGAATCCTCATTTCTTCCCCTCTAGCCTTTCAGATGATTGGGTCAAATCCACCGAGACTATGAAAAATGCTTTCATTTATTCAAAGTCAGTAATTTGTTGATCTTAATCATATGTACAAACCACCTTCACAATAAAACCTAGATTAAAATTTGAATAACTGTTGACTTTAGTCTAGGCTAAATAACACAAGAAATTATCCATTATAGTTTATCTGTGTTTCTGTCTTTCAATGACTTGTCCATTCACTCTGTGTGTAGATGGATAAGGATAAACTGGGATGAGAGGGACAGATGGACGGATGGACAGGTGGAGGGAAGGATAGAAGAAGAGAGAGAGAGAGAAAGAGAGAGAGAGAGAGATTAATCTCCAGCCCCATCATTTCTCCAGGATTACATCTTTTCATTGTGTCTCTGACTATAGTACTTAAACTTCTGTGCTCTGTAATACATCATGATACATACTACACAGCTCCCATTCCTTAGCAACATTTTGAAGCTTTATAGCTTGGCCCAATATCCTGTCATAGTTTCAATTTATGTACTCTTACCCAGAGTCATACCATTTCCTTCTTACTCCCCCAAAATTTGTCCTTTATTGGCCATGTTCACACTTGTAGTTTTTGAAGAGATAACAAAGTAACTGCTTATAAAGATCTGAGCCTTAAACATCAATTTAAACATGTGAATGTCAGTGGTGGGAGACTATAGGGAACGTTGCTAGATGAGGTTGAGATTAGTCAAATAGATTTGGAAAGCAAATTAAGAGTTGAGATAATATTTGGGAAAGCAAATGTGATTGAGAAAAGCTAAAGAAGCAGAGTACTCCATGTGATATCAGTAGCCTATTGGTGTCCCACGCAAATGCTTTTGACCTTCCAGAGGTCACATGAATCAATGGTGGGCAGTTTGTTTATGCTTGTATGTCAGCCTACAGTGGTTTTATGTACTCCATGTCTCCATGGACATCCTCTCTTCTTCCTTCTTGTCTAACTCCCAGTATTTCCTAGTTATAGCTTAACTATGCTTACTCTAAATCTTCATCTTAGATAGTCTCTTTTGGTTGGAAGAATGGTGACCCAAACTAAAACTGTAAGCTAGACATACATAATAATGTTAGGAAGGGTGAGGAATCTAGAATAGGAAGGGAGCATAACTCCTATAACTTGAAGACATTGGAGGGTTAACAGTCTTATTTCATGATGAGGCGCTAAGGACAGAGCCTATCACTTCTGAGTATTTTTGGCCCAGTAGAGCTAATGTTTCAACAAAAGCTTCAAAATATATACATTTGGGAAAACACTTACTTTGAAACCTTTACATAATTTATATATCTGCTTTGGAAATCATAGATGGACCTGAGGTTTAACCTCTGAGAAATTTATGTTGAACAGACTCAAAGTTTACCTTGGTGAATTTGAGCTATAAAAATATTGTTCCTTCAAATAAACAGTAACTTTTTATTTTCTATCTGCAATCAGATGGAAAGGAAATAAATTAGAAGGTGGTGAATGCATCCCAATCATTGTTGATGGCCCCTGTTACTTACCCCTTACTACTTGTTAGATTGCTTCCTAGGGTCATAAAGTTATCAGTTCTCCACTCAGCAAGAGAAATAAGAGAAAAGGAAGGAGATTTTTTTTGCTTGTTTTTTTTTTTTTATTTGTTTCTTTGTTTGCAAGAGGGAAAGCAGAGCTCTGGAGACTTATTCTGGCCTGCAATCGAATAACCAGATGACCAGAGAGCTCCTATTCAGAGCATTTGAATTTCAGGTATTTGTGTATTCTAGCAGGCCCAGAAATGGATGAGACAGCAGGCTTCTGAAAACACAGGCATAGCTGGCTTACTGGTTTCTTCTGATTAAAAAAATATTATTACCCAGCTCTTCCTTATTGATAATTTTATTTATTTATTTTGAATTCTGGAAATACTAAAAACATTTGAATTTTATTTAGTTTGCTTGAATTAGTTTTATATTCCTTATTCTGTTGTGATATATCATGTAACAGAGTCTCAGGTGACATTATCAGGATTCCCTCCCCACCCATAAGTAATGATTTCTCACATTTTAACACATAAGTTTATGGAGATGTTTTATTTTATATTGTTTATGCCTTAAGATTTGTGTTATCTAAGTGGCAGAAGTTAATAAGAGAACTCTTCTGGAATCACAGAGTCTAACAATAAGTTTCTGTCAACATGATGTTGACATGCATATTCTACAGCTAAATATTTCTCTTGATTATTAATTCAATCATTTCTACCTCTACTTGAATTGTCTGCATTGCTACTTAGGTCAAAGATTAAATGTAAAATTGATTAACTTGACTTTGACATCCAGGTTGAACATATATCCCATGTGAGACACAGCCTCTCCCAATATATGATGCCATCTTTTCTCTACTCAAAATTATCTAGCCTAGATACAATGTGTCTCCTCTTCTATCAGTCATGCTACCCAATTCTGGTTTTCTGAGAAGAATCTAAATGTGAGAAAGGATGCAAATTTAAAGAGCAGCATCTCAAAAACAGGGGTGTCTCAGAGGATTTTATCCATGTAGGCTCAAGGCTATATTGCTTTTCCTTAATACAATGACCCTATTACAATTTTTATCCTTGGGGAAGATTGGTTCTGGCATTACCTTTAAATATAGGAGTGTGGTGTATGACCTGCTAAGATTTTTTGTTTGTTTGTTTGTTTACAAATAAATGTCTTAAAAACAGTATCATATCAGAAACCATCTGCAGTGGATGCTATGACCTTTATTTGATAGTGGAGGAAAATAAACAGCCATATTTTTTCTAGCATATGACTAAATGTTTCAAAGTGTCTTTCCTTTTGATGGAGTGATCTCTTGCTGAGGTTCCTTCTGCATATATTAGATGAAAATTGAGACTTCAATCTCACAAATAAATGGTGTGTGTATATATTTAGCAATGACAAAATTTATTTAAATTAGTGTAATTTGCTCTTTTGTTTTAAGGAGGAAAGATTTATTTGGTAAAAATATAATTGCCAACAATGAGTTTTCTAAAAGACTAGCAAATTTAATGAGGAGTCTTTTCTCTGTAGGTCCTATAGTAGTAGAAGGTGTAGGACATCATGAGTGCCCAAGTGGTTAATGAAGGTGGTCATTTTTATTTGAGGCGTTTACTTCATCACTGCTGCCCACTTAGTGCACCAAAAGTTTGGCAGCAATTGCTATCCTGGAACTTCTTTTATTTTTTAATATAATTTTAACTTATTACAATTTATTCACTTTGTATTCCAGCTGTAGGCCCACCCTCATTCTCTCCCAATACCGCCCACTCTCCCTCCCTCATCTCCTCCCATGCCCCTTCCCCAGTCCAAAAATAGTGGAGAACCTCCTTCCCTTCCATCTGACCCTAGCCTATCAGGTCTCATCAGGACTGTTTTTCATTGTCTTCCTCTGTGGCCTGGTCAGGCTGATTCCCCCTCAGGGGAAGGTGATCAAAGAGCCAGCCACTGAATTCATATAAGAGACAGCCTCTGCTCACCTTATTAAGGAGCCTATTTGGAGATTGAGCTGCCACAGGCTACCTCTGTGCAGAGGGTCCAAGTAGCAACAGAACCAAAAAGTCTGGGCCTAGGGGTCTTTTTTGAGACTGACACTCCAACTAAGGGCCATTCATGGAGATAAACTGGATCACCTGCACAGAGGTATCCTTGAAATTTTTGTCTAAGCTAGCTATATTTAATCACACCCGAAAGGATTCATAAGCAGTAAATACTATGAGGAACGTAAGAATGTATATTGAAAATAATAGAATCCAACTTTAAAAGCAATTAAAGTATAAAATGTATTCCTCTTTATTATAAGTTAATATAAAAAAGTTTGTAGTGAACATGAGATATGTATTTGTGGTATGTACATCTAAATTTCTGATAGTCACTGTATTTTAATTATTTTGTATGCATTATAACCTAAGCTAAGAAGTTTCCATTTATTAACTCACTTAAGATTATCAAGTCCAGCGGGGGGGGGGGGGACAAGAAGGTGGCGACAGGAGAACACTGCATCCTAGAAGCAGGACAACATTTTCCAAACAGCAACCAAGAGACAGAACTCTGGGCCCTAAAACAACAGCAATTGTGTTTCCCAGGCGAGAGGAAACCCACACAGTATGGGAATCAGTCAGGTCTGCTCTCAGGCCACCCAGCCAGAACCCAGAAGAGATCCCGGGTCCCTCAGGCAATAGGTCACCATTTACCTGCAAATTTCATGATTTCCTAATTTTTCATTGTAGAGTAATACTCCATTGTGTAGATGCACCACAATTTCTGCATCCATTCTTCAGTTGAGGGGCATCTGGGCTGTTTCCAGCTTCTGGCTATTACAAATAAAGTTGCTACAAACAATGTTGAGCAAATGTCCTTATTGTGTACTTGAGCCTCTTTTGGATATATGCCTAGGAGTGGTATGCCTGGATCTTGAGGAAGCGCTATTCCTAGTTGTCTGACAAAGCGCCAGATTGATTTCCAGAGTGGTTGTAAAAGTTTACATTCCCACCAGCAGTGGAAAAGGGTTCCCCTTTCTCCACAACCTCTCCAGCATGTGTTGTCACTTGAGTTTTTGATCTTGGCCATTCTGATGGATGTAAGGTGAAATCTCAGGGTTGTTTTGATTTGCATTTCCCTAATGGCTAATGAGGTTGAGCATTTCTTTAAGTGCTTCTCTGCCATTCGATATTCCTCTACAGAGAATTCTCTTTTTAGCTCTGTTCCCCATTTTTTAAGTGGATTACTTGGTTTGCTGCTTTTCAGCTTCTTTAGTTCTTTATATATACTGGATATGAGTCCTCTGTCAAATAAAGGGTTGGTGAAGATTCTTTCGCAATCTGTAGGCAGTCGCTTTGTTTTGATGATGGTGTCCTTTGCTTTACAGAAGCTTTTCAGTTTCATGAGGTTCCATTTATTGATTGTTGCTCTTAGAGCCTATGCTGTTGGGGTTCTGTTTACGAAGTTTTCTCCTGTGCCAATGAGTTCAAGGGTATTCCCCACTTTTTCTTCTAACCGATTTAATGTGTCTGGTTTTATGTTGAGGTCTTTGATCCATTTGGACTTCAGTTTTGTGCAGGGTGATAAGTATGGATCTATTTTCATTTCTCTACATGTAGACATCCAGTTGGACCAGCACCATTTGTTGAAGATACTATCTTTTTTCCATTGTATGGTTTTGGCATCTTTGTCAAAGATCAGGTGTCCATAAATGTGTAGGTGTATTTCTGGGTCTTCTATTTGGTTCCATTGATTCACCATTCTGTTTCTATGCCAGTACCATGCAGTTTTTATAACTGTTGCTCAATAGTACAGCTTGAGATCAGGGATGGAGATACCTCTAGCAGATCTTTTATTGTAGAGGATTGTTTTAGCAATTCTGGGTTTCTTGTTATTCCATATGAAGTTGAGAATTTTTCTTTCAAGGTCCGTAAAGAATTGTGTTGGTAATTTGATGGGAATTGCCCTGAATCTGTAGATTGCTTTTGGTAAGATAGCCATTTTAACTATGTTAATCCTGCCAAGCCATGAGCATGGGAGATCTTTCCATCTTCTGATATCTTCTTCTAATTCTTTCTTCAGAGACTTGAATTTTTTTTCAGATAAGTCTTTGACTTGCTTGGTTAGGGTTACACCAACGTACTTTATGTCATTTGTGGCTATTGTGAAGGGTGTTGTTTAGCCAGCAACTCAATTAGGGTGATTTTTTTTCTAGTTCCATCCATTTACCTGCATATTTCATGATTTTTAAAAATATTTCGTCTTTTCTTTATCCATTCATCTGTTTTAAATTTTTGGATGTTTTGAAGAGGCCAGCAATGAGTGTGTTTGAGCAAGTGTCTCTGTGTTAGGATGAAGTGACCTTTGAGTATAAGGCCAAGAGCTGTATGTATGTATGTATACATACGTGTGTGTGTGTGTGTGTGTGTGTGTGTGTGTGTGTGTGTGTGCTGGATCTCCAAATAGATCCATTCCCATCTTCCTGAGGAACTGCCACACTGATTTCCATAGAGGCTGTATAAGTGTATACTCCCACCAGCAAAGGGTAAGTCTTCCTTTTACTCAACATCCTTTCTAGCATGAGCTGTCACTTGTGTTATTGATCTTAGCTATTATGACTGGTGCAAAATGAAACCTTAAAGTAGTTTTGATTTGCATTTCCCTGATGACTAACGATGTGTGCACATTTATGTGTTTCTCACCTACTTGAATTTCCTCTTTTGATAATTTTCTGTTTAGACCTGTACCATTTTTCAATCAGGATTTTTTGTGGTACATCGTTTTATTTATTTCTTTATAGATTTTGGTATATCAATGATCAGTTGGTAAAAATCTTTTCTGATTTTTGTATGCTGATGCTTTGTCCAAATAACTGTGTCAATTGCCGTGCAGAAGCTTTTTAGTTTCATGAGGTCACATTTATTAATTATTGATCTTAGTGTCTGTGCTAAGAGTTTTCTGTTCAGAAAGTCTTTACCTTTGCCAATGAGTTCAATACTATTTTCCATTTTTTCTTCTATCAGGTTCGCTCTATCTGGTTTTATGTTGAAGTCTTTAATCCATTTGGGTTAATATTAATGCAGTGTATTATGTATGGATATATTTGCATTCCTCTATGTGCAAACATCCAATTTGACCAGCATCATTTGTTAAAGATGCTATTTTTCCTCAGTGTGTATTTCTGGCTTCTTTATAAAAAATCAGGAGTCCATAGGTGTGTGGATTTATGTCTATGTCTTCAGTTTTATTCCACTGATCAATGTATCTGTTTCTGTGTCAATAGCATGCTGTTTTTACTACTATGGTTCCATAGTCCAATTTGAGATCAGGGATGAAAATACCTCCAGCAGGATTGTTTTAGCTATTCTCAGATTTTTGCATTTTCATCTGAGGCTGAAAATTTTGTTTTCCAAATCTGTGAAGAATAGTATTATAATTTTGATGGGGAATGCATTGAATCTGTAGAATGCTTTTGGTAGGATGGCCATTTCACTATATTAATTCCACAGATCCATGAACATGGGAGATCTTTCCATCTTTTGATATCTTCTTTAAATTCCTTCTTCAAAGACTTGAAATTTTTATAATACAAGTCTTTCACTGGCTTGGTTAGAGTTACTCCAAGGTATTTGTGTAAGGTGTTGCATTTCTTATTTCTTTCATTCCATTTGTCTTCTTTATATACGAACACTACTGATTTTCTTGCATTAATTCCGTATCCAGCTATATTTTTCATTCAGTAGTGAGTTGTTCAGTTTTCATGAGTTTGTAAGCTTTCTGTTGTTTCTTATGACCAACTTTAATCTGTGGTGGTCAGATAGGATGCAGGGTATTACTTCAAATTTCTTATATCGAGTGAGATTTACTTTGTGTCCAAGTATGTGGTTAATTTTGGACAAAAGTCCATGAAGTGTCAGCTATTGTCACCCCTATAAATTCCTGGGAGCCTCCCTTGTCCCAGAGATCTCCACCACCAATTTCTGTTCTTTCTTCCCACACCTGATCCTCACCCCCATTGCCTTCCCCATCCTGTCTCCCACCCAGTTTCTTTCTTCCATCTACTTCAGATATCTCTTTTATTTCTCCTACTGAGTGACAGTCAAGCATCTTCCCTTAGGTCTACTTCTCTGGGTCTGTGGATTGTTAAACAGTTATCCTATACTTTATAGCTAAGAGCTACCTATAAGTGAGTACATATGATGCGCATCTTTCTGGTTCTGGGTTACCTTCACTCGGGATGATTTTTTTTCTAGTTCCATCCATTTGCCAGCAAATTGCATGATGTCTTTGTTTTTAATAGCTGATTAGTATTGCTTTGTGTAAATGTACCACAGTTTTTTTTTTATTGTTGTTGTTGTTTTTATCCATTCTGCAATTGTTTCTAGTTTTTGGCTATTGCGAATAAGGCTGCTATGAATATAGTTTAGCAAGTGTCCTAGTGGATGTTGGACCATCTTCTGGGTATATGCTTAGAAGTAGTATAGCTGTGTATTGAGTTGTATTGAGGTAGATCTATTCCCAATTTTCTGAGAAACCTCCAGATTTATTTCCAGAGTGATTGTACAAGTTTGTACTCCAACCACTTGTTCCACATCTTCACCAGCATTTGTTGTCACTTTAGTTTTTGTTCTTAGCCATTCTGACAGGTATGAGATGAAATCACAGAGTCGTTTTGATTTGCATTCTTCTGATGACTGAGGATATTTATGGAGCCTGAGCTTGCTACCTCCAATAGCCAGGTGGGACTTCCTGTGGAGGAAGGTGGACACCAACCCACCCATAAAAACTTCAACCCAAAATCTGTCTTGCCTATAAGAAGTGTAGGGATAAAGATGGAGCAGAGTTTGAGGGAATGACAAACCAGTGACTGACCAAATTTGAGACCCACTTCATGGGAGAGAGTTAACCCCTGACACTATTAATGATGCTCTGCTGCTTGAAGACAGGAGCCTCTCTTCTGAGAGGCTTTATCCAGCAGCTGATGGAAAAAGATGCAGAGATACACAGACAAACATTAGGCCTAAGAGTTTTGTGGATGAGTGAGATGAAAGATACAGGGAGTCAGAGTATTCAAGGACTCCACAAGAAGACCTAGAGAGTAATCTAACCTGGGCCCATGAGGGCTCACAGAGACTGAACCACCAACCAAAGAGCATGCATAGGCTAGACCTAGACCCCCTACATATATGTAATGGATGGATGGGCAGCTTGGTCTTCATGAAGGTCCTATAGCAAGTGGGGCAGGGGTTGTCTCTGGCATGGACTCTGCCTGCTTTTGTATCACTTTCCCCTAACTCAGCTGCGTTGTCTGGCCTCAGTAGAAGAGGATTGCTTAGTCCTTCCGTGACTTGAGGTGCAAGGGTAAGTTGGTAACCCTTGAGAGCCTCTCATTTTCTGAGAAATGGAAAAATGGGGTAAGAGCATATGAGGGTACGGGAGGAGAAAAGGAAGGGGGCTGTAAAGTGATTAAATAAACAAACAAATAAATAAATAAATAAATAGATTGTGCAAGTGTAAGAAAAAAGTTTCATGAAGTGCTGAGAAGAAGGTACATTCTTATGTGCTTGTGTGAAATGTTGTGTACGTCTCTGTTCGGTCCATTTGGTTTGTGATATTCAGTTAGCTCTATCATTTTTCTGTTTTGTTTTTGTCTGTATGCTGATGAGAATAGGGAACTGAAATATCCCACTACCATTGTTATTATTTTAGTTAAGCTGTAGTAGTGTTTCTATTATGAACTAGGGTGTCCTTCTTTTGGTGCATAATTGCTGAGAATTGCAATATCCTCTTGTTGGATTAACCCTTTGATGAGTACATAGTGTTCTCAAATGTCTTTGGATTAGTTTTGGTTTGAAGCCTTTTGTCAGATATTAAAATGGCTATACTGGCTTGTCTTTTCAGGTACATTTGCTTGGAATATCTTTTTCCATTCTTTTACCCTGGTATGATGTTTATCCTTGATGTTAAGGTCTTAGATGTAACAGAATGATAGATCGTGTTTTCATATCCTGTTAGTATGTGTCTTTTTTATTAGGGAATTAAAACCATTAATGTTGAAAGATATCAATGAAGTGTTTGTTGATTCCCGTTATTTTGTTGTAGCTGTGTGTATTCCCCACCCCTTTAATTTGCTGACCTGGGATTATTTATGCCTTTTTTTTTCTTGGTTGTGTTTAATCCCTAGAGTTGAAATTTTTTTCTAGTGCCTTTGTAGAGTTGGATATATAGATAGATATTGATTGAATTTTGTTTTTTCATGGAATGTTTTATTTTCTCCATTTATTGAGACTGAAAGTTTTGTTGGACAAGAGGGACCTGCAAATCCTGGACTACATTTCCTGCTTTCTAATAAAAGGTCCTCAAGTTTTAGAGATAAGATAGAAATGGAACATATGCTGTTTGACGTAGTTAATTAACATTATCCAAAGGGTTTGCAATTATTTTAATAAAAGATTTCAATGATTTTGAAGAAGTTTCTTACTCTATATTGTGTGTGAATCTTAGAAATTACCTTTTAATGCATATTTACTCCAATTATGTTTCACTCATTGTGTTCTCAGGGACTATTTTAAAGCATTTTAGGATTTCTTATTTTCATTTAAAACTGCTCTTGTAGGAAGTCAAGCTTTGGATAACTCTAATTGTAATTAAATAACACTTATAACACATGTATTGATGCAATCATTGTTGCTTACACTTTAAATCATTGTTAATTAAAGATTTGTATAGAGAATTGGGGGAAAAAAAGTTTTGTTGGATCTAGGCTGGCATCTGTGGTCTCAGAGTCTCCAGGATTTTAGAGTCTCCATTGAAAATCATGGGTATTCTTAAAGGTCTGCCTTCATGTTTTACTGTTTTTTTCCTCCACTTCAGCTTGTAATATTCTTCATTGTTCTTTATGTTTAGTGATTTGATTATTAAGTGTCATGGAGAATTTCTTTTATATTTGGTGTTCTGTATATTTCTTGTAATTTGATAGCCATCTACTTCATTAGGTTAGAAAATTTTTCTTATATGATTTTGTTGAAAATATATTCTGCACCTTTGGCCTGGGTTTCTTTTTCCTTCCTTGATTCCTATTATTTTTAAATTTGGACTTTTCATAGTATCCCAGATTTCCTGGATATTTGGTACCTAGACTTTTTTTTCAGACTTAACTTTTTTAATTTTTTTTTTATTTTCTACTGAACTGTCAGAGCTAAACATTAAAATGCTTTCCTAATTATTCAAAGAACAAAGTCATTTTCTCCTCTGTTGGGGCTTCTTCAAGGACAAGAATACCCCACCAAATAGTAGTATTAGCATTTAATTATAAGTGATGAAGTCAATTCCTAAACTTGAAAAAAAAATATAAGATTTGTCTTCTTTTTTATTTTTTATTATTTTAATTTTTTTATTTAATTTTTATTAATTATACTTTATTCATTTTGTATCCCCCCATAACCCCCTCCTTCCTCCCCTCCGGGTCCCACCCTCCCCCCCCTTTCTGCATGCATGCCCCTTCCCACGTCCACTGATAGGGGAGGTCCTCCTCTCCTTCTTTCTGATCTTAGTCTATCAGTTCTCATCAGAAATGGATGCATTGTCATGGTTCTAGGTTATCTCCATGAATAGTCCTTGGTTGGAGTATGAGTCTCTGGGAAGTTCCCTGTGTTCAAATTTTCTTGTTCTGTTGCTCTCCTTGTGAAGTTCCTGTCCTCTCCAGCTCTTACTATTTCCAACTTCTTATATAAAATTCCTTTCACTCTGTCCGACAGTTGGCCATCAGGCTCAGCATCTACTTTGGCAGTCTGCACGGCAGAGGTTTTCAGAGGCCCTCTGTGGCAGGTTCCGAGGTTGTTTCCTGTTTTCTTCTTCTTCTGATGTCCATCCTCTTTGCCTTTCAGGATGGGGATGGAACATTTTAGTTAGGGTCCTCTCTTTTGCTTAGTTTGTTTAGATGTACAGATTTTAGTGGGTTTATCCGATGTTCTATGTTTATAAGAGTGTGTATATACCATGTGTGTCTTTTTGCTTCTGGGACAACTCACTCAGAATGATCCTTTCCAGGTCCCACCATTTACCTGCAAATTTCATGATTTCCTTATTTTTCATTGCTGAGTAATACTCCATTGTATAGATGTACCACAGTTTCTGCATCTATTCTTCAGTTGAGGGGCATCTGGGTTGTTTCCAGCTTCTGGCTATTACAAATAAAGCTGCTACAAACATGGTTGAGCAAATGTCCTTTTTGTGTACTTGAGCCTCTTTTGGATATATGCCTAGGAGTGGTATGCCTGGATCTTGAGGAAGCGCTATTCCTAGTTGTCTGACAAAGCGCCAGATTGATTTCCAGAGTGGTTGTACCAGTTTACATTCCCACCAGCAGTGGAGAAGGGTTCCCCTTTCTCCACAACCTCTCCAGCATGTGTTGTCACTTGAGTTTTTGATCTTGGCCATTCTGATGGATGTAAGGTGAAATCTCAGGGTTGTTTTGATTTGCATTTCCCTAATGGCTAATGAGGTTGAGCATTTCTTTAAGTGCTTCTCTGCCATTCGATATTCCTCTACAGAGAATTCTCTCTTTAGCTCTGTTCCCCATTTTTTAAGTGGATTACTTGGTTTGCTGCTTTTCAGCTTCTTTAGTTCTTTATATATACTGGATATGAGTCCTCTGTCAAATAAAGGGTTGGTGAAGATTCTTTCGCAATCTGTAGGCAGTCGCTTTGTTTTGATGATGGTGTCCTTTGCTTTACAGAAGCTTTTCAGTTTCATGAGGTCCCATTTATTGATTGTTGCTCTTAGAGCCTATGCTGTTGGGGTTCTGTTTACGAAGTTTTCTCCTGTACCAATGAGTTCTAGGGTATTCCCCACTTTTTTTTCTAGCCGATTTAATGTGTCTGGTTTTACGTTGAGGTCTTTGATCCACTAGGACTTCAGTTTTGTGCAGGGTGATAAGTATGGATCTATTTTCATTTTTCTACATGTAGACATCCAGTTGGACCAGCACCATTTGTTGAAGATGCTATCTTTTTTCCATTGTATGGTTTTGGCATCTTTGTCAAAGATCAGGTGTCCATAAATGTGTAGGTGTATTTCTGGGTCTTCTGTTTGGTTCCATTGATCCACCATTCTGTTTCTATGCCAGTACCATGCAGTTTTTATAACTGTTGCTATATAATACAGCTTGAGATCAGGGATGGTTATACCTCTAGCAGATCTTTTAATGTAGAGGATTGTTTTAGTAATTCTTGGTTTCTTGTTATTCCATACGAAGTTGAGAATTTTTCTTTCCAGGTCTGTAAAGAATTGTGTTGGCAATTTGATGGGAATTGCATTAAACCTATAAATTGCTTTTGGTAAAATGGCCATTTTTACTATGTTAATCCTGCCAAGCCATGAACATGAGAGATCTTTCCATCATCTCATATCTTCTTCTAATTCTCTCTTCAGAGACTTGAAATTTTTTTCATACAAGTCTTTGACTTGCTTGGTTAGGGTTACACCAAGGTACTTTATGTATGTCATTTCTGGCTATTGTGAAGGGTGTTGTTTCGCTAATTTCTTTCTCAGCCCTTTTGTCTTTTGTATACAGGAGGGCTACTGATATTTTTGAGTTAATTTTGTATCTGGCAACTTTGCTGAAGGTGTTTATCAGCTGTAGGAGTTCCCTGGTAGAGTTTTGGGGGTCACTCATGTATACTATCATATCATCTGCAAATAGTGAAAATTTCACTTCTTCCTTTCCCATCTGTATCCACTTGATCTCTTTCAACTGTCTTATTGCTCTAGCAAGGACTTCCAGCACTATGTTGAAGAGATATGAAGAGAGTGGGCAGCCTTGTCTTGTCCCTGATTTCAGTGGGATTGCTTTAAGTTTCTCTCCGTTCAGTTTGATGTTGGCTATAGGCTTGCTGTATACCGCCTTTACTATGTTTAGATATGTGCCCTGTATCCCTGATCTCTCCAATACTTTAAACATGAATAGATGTTGGATTTTGTCGAATGCTTTTTCAGCATCTAGGGAGATTATCATGTGGTTTTTTTCTTTCAGTTTGTTAATATGGTGGATCACATTGATGGATTTTCATATATTGAAGCACCCCTGCTACCTGGGATGAAGCTTACTTGGTCATAGTGGATAATATCTTTGATGTGTTCTTGGATTCGGTTTGCAAGTATTTTGTTAAGTATTTTTGCATCAATGTTCATAAGGGAGATTGGCCTGAAATTCTCTTTCTTTGTTGAGTCTTTGTGAGGTTTAGGTACCAAGGTGACTGTGGCTTCATAGAATGAGTTTGGTAATGTTCCTTCTGTTTCTATTTTGTGGAGTAGTTTGAAGATAATTGGAGTTAGCTCTTCTTTGAAGGTCTGGTAGAATTCTGCACTGAAGCCATCTGGTCCTGGGCTTTTTTTGGACGGGAGAATTTTGATGACTGCTTATATTTCTTTGGGGGATATAAGACTATTTAATTGAATTTCCTGGTCCTGATTCAACTTTGGTAAGTCAAATCGATCAAGAAAATTGTCCATTTCATTTAGATTTTCAAATTTTGTGGCATATAGACTTTTGAAGTAAGTCCTAATGAATGTTTGGATTTCCTCAGTTTCTGTAGTTATGTCCCCCTTTTCATTGATTTGGGTGGTGTCTCTCTGCGTTTTAGTTAGCTTGGCTAAGGGTTTGTTGATCTTGTTCATTTTCTCAAAGAACCAGCTCTTGCTTTCCTTGATTCTTTGAATTGTTTTATTTGTTTCTAATTGATTGATTTCAGCCCTGAGTTTGATTATTTCCAGCCGTCTACTCCTTTTTGGTGTGTTTGCTTCTTCTTTTTCTAGGGTTTTTAAGTGAGCCATTAAGTTGCTTGAATGAGCTGTCTCGAATTTCTTCTTGAAGGCACTCAGTGGTATGAACTTTCCTCTTAGCACTGCTTTCATTGTGTCCCACAAGTTTGGGTATGTTGTGTCTTCATTTTCATTGAGTTCTAAGAAGACTTTAATTTCTTTCTTTATTTCTTCCCTGACCCAGCTGTCATTTAGTAACAAGTTGTTCAGTTTCCATGTGTGTGTAGGCTTTTTCTATTTCTGTTGTTGTTGAGGTCCAGCTTTATTGCATGGTGATCAGACAAGATACAATGGATTATTTCAATCTTCTTGTATCTGTTGAGGCTTGCTTTGTGACCAACTATATGATCTTTTTTGAGAAGGTTCCATGAGGTGCTGAGAAGAAGGTAAATTCTTTTGTGTTTGGATGTAAAGTTTTGTAAATGTCTGTGAGGTCCATTTGATTCAAGACCACTGTTAGAGTTATTGTTTCTTTGTTTTATTTCTGTTTTGTTGCCCTGTCCTTTGTTGAGAGTGGGGTGTTGCAGTCTCCCACTATTAATGTGTGGGGATCTATATGTGGTTTAAATTTTATCAATGTTTCTTATACAAATGTGGGTGCTCTTGTATTTGGAGCATAGATGTTCAGGATTGTGATGTCCTCCCGGTGGAATTTTCCCTTGATGAGTATGAAGTGTCCTTCCCCATCTCTTTTTATTAATTTTGGTTGAAAGTCTATTTTATCAGATATTAGAATGGCTACTCCTGCTTGTTTCTTGGGTCCATTTGCTTGGAAAGTCGTCTTCCAACCTTTGACCCTCAGGTAATGTCTATCTTTGTGCCTTAGGTGTGTTTCTTCTATGCAACAGATTGCTGGGTTTTGTTTACATATCCATTCTGTTAATCTGTGACTTTTTACTGGAGAGTTGAGTCCACTGATGTTGAGAGAGATTAATGACCAGTGGCCGTTAGATCCTTTGATTTTGATGTTGGCTGTGGTCATAAGGTTGTGTGCTTGGTTGCTTTTTGTTTTACTGTAGTAAGGTTAATTATTTCTTGTGTTTTCTTCACAGAAGCTAATTTTCTTGGGTTGTATTTTCCCTTCCAGTGTCTTCTGTAATGCTGGATTTGTGTGTAGGTATTGTTGAAATTTGTTTTTGTCATTGAATATCTTGTTTTCTCCGTCTATGAGGACTGAGAGTTTTGCAGGGTATAGTAGCCTGGGCTGACATCTGTGTTCTCTTAGGGTCTGCATGATATCTGTCCAGGCCCTTCTAGCTTTCATAGTCTCTGTTGAAAAGTCAAGTGTGATTCTAATGGGTTTGCCATTATATGTTACTTGGCCTTTTTCCCTTGCAGCTTTTAGTATTTTTTCTTTGTTCTGTATTCTTACTGTTTTGATTATCATGTGGCGGGAGCATTTTCTTTTCTGTTTTGTTGGGTGTTCTGTAGGCCTCATGTATTCTTATTGGCTTCTTCTTTAACTTGGGGAAATTTTCTTCAATGATTTTGTTGAAAATATTTTCTGGGCCTTGGAGAAGGAAGTCTTTTTCATCTATACCTATTATTCTTAGGTTTTGTCTTTTCATATTGTCTTGGATTTCTTGGAAGGTCTGTGTCATGGTTTTTTTGGATTTAACATTTTCTTTGACAGATACGTCGATTTCTTCCATTGTATCTTCTACACCTGAGATTCTTTCTTCCATCTCTTGTAGTCTGTTGGTTATGCTTACCTCTGTAGTTCTTGTTTTCTTCCCTAAATTCTTCCTCTCCATTATTTTCTCCATTTGTGTTTTCTTTAATTTTTCCAGTTCTAACTTCAGGTCTTGTCTTGTTTTGTTTACTTCCTTCACCTGTCTGCTTGTATTTTCTTCTTTTTCTTTTAGTTCCTTCAACTCTGTTTCTTTTATTTCTTTCAGTGATTTAATTATTTCTTCTGTGAAGGCTGCAAACTGTTTGGCTGCATCTTCCTGTATTTCTTCAGGGATGGCCATAATCTGCTTGTCTTTAACTTTCTCCATTTCTTTATGGATAGCCATGATCTGTTTGGTTTTATCTTCCTCTAATTCTTTACGTATTTTATTTGTTTCCTCTATTATCCTCTTTATCAGCATAGATGTAAGGTCATCTTCTTGATTTTCTATTATGCTGCGTTGTCCAGGGCGGTTCGCCCCGGAAGGCTGGGTTCTGGAGACGCCATATTGCTCTGTCTTTGGTTTGTTGAGCTTTTACACTGACCTCTACCCATTGCCCTGTTTTAGGTGTTCGCTGTTAGTTTCTGTGCTTCCTGGAGTCCTAAGGTAGGGAGAATCCCCTTGGCAGGAAGATGATTTTTCCTGAAGGTGTCCTCCTCTGCTTTCTGGGTATGGTCACTGTCTGGCCAGTATTTCTCAGGAATTTCCACTGCTCACCTCAGGTGTATAGCCCTGAGTAGTAGCTGTTGTCTTTGTTAGGCAGGGGGGCTCTCCTCTTACCCATAGAAGTTCTCAAGACAGCTGCCCCACTGCTGGATTTCTTGTTATAAATTTAGTGTGCTGCTGCTCACTAAATTTCCATGTACAGTCCTCTTGAAGAAACTGCTGATTCCCTAGCTGTGGGGTTTTCTCCCAACAGGGAAACTCAGTCTGTTATCCTGGGGCACACAGCTCTGTCTGGGAAAGTGAGAGGAGCTCCCAGCAATTCTCTGGGCCAGAGGCTGAGTGCTCAGCTCTGGGCCTGGAGATTGTGCACCTAGGTTGAGTTGGAGCCTGGGGGCGCCACTCTCGTTTGGAAGCTGGTAACTGAGGGCTCCACTCTGGTCTGAAGGCTGGGTGCCTCACTCTGGACCAGAAGCTGTGTGTCCCTGTCTGGGATGGGGGCTGCAGGCACTGCTCTGATATGGACGCTGTGGGTGCAGCCCTCTTGAAGGACCAGGGATTCCCACAGTTTTGTCAGTCTAGCTAGGGATAACTGGTTGATCCTTGGCACAGTATCTGAGGGCTGCTGTAATGGCTCTCTGGCTTTTGTAGGTCTGAGGATGCAGCTGTGTGCCCCCATGCCCTAGGGGTACTCAATTATGGCGGCTGAGCACAGCGCTCCTGCCTGCATTAGAAAGCTAGAGCCTAGAGTCTCCGTGAATCCAGAAAGTCTTTTGGTGCTGGGTGTCCTGAGCATTAGACCTGATGATCCCCCCCGCTATGGGGTTTCCTCCTGCCAGGGACACCCAGTCTTTGCTTTGGGGACTGCTGTTCTGTCTGGGGTTGCGAGTAGAACCCACAGGCACAGACACCCGCCCGTGGCTTCGCCTTTTTGGCTCCGGGCTGGCTCTTGGGGCACCCGTGGAACCCGAGTCTTTTCCAGGAGATATCTGGGTGACCTGAGGTTGGTCCCAATCGTTTCCTGCTCTGTGGGGTTATCTCTCCACTGGAAAATCCAGTCCAGTTCAGTCTAGGACAGTGACTAGATCACGCTGGTGTGTGGCTCTGGGCTGGCGACCAAGCACCTGGTGGAACTGGGATCTCTTCCACGGTTTAGCCAGGTGAATTAAAGCTGATTGAATCCCCCACAGTGGGGTATCCTCTCACCTGTGAAACACAATCACTTGTGTTTTATGGCCGTGAGTTCTGATTGCTGGTCACTGTGCCGATCCTGCTGTGCTGCTGCTCAGATTGAGAGTTCTCCCGGTGCTGCCGTCTTGCCCTGCCTCAACTTTTTCAATTTTTATTATAATTTTTTATCTCTCTTCCTTTCTGTATTTATTTATTTATTTATTTATTTATCTATTTATTTGTTTAAGTTGAAGTAACCACTACTTCTATCTGGTCTTCAATGCCTGACATTCTGTCTTCCATCACTTGTAGTCTATTGGTGAGGCTTGCCTCCAAGCTTCCTGATCAAGTTCCTAATTTTTTCATTCCCAGTTTTCCCCAAATTAGGGTTTCTTTATTGATTCTATTTCCACTTTCAGGTCTTAAACATATATTTTTAATTTCATTCACTATTTGGGTTTTTCTTGACTTCATTAGTGGATTTACTCATATCTTCTTTAAAATCTTTGGTCCTGTTCATAATAGTTATTTCAAAATTTTCATCTTATGCTTCAACTAACTTGAATTAATCAAAGCATAGTGTAGTAGCCCCTCTGGTCTCTAATGGAGACATATTGTTGTGGCTATCATTGATTGTGCTCTAGGTGTGAATACCTGATCTTAACTTCCTTGGATGGGTTTTTGGTTCTTGGTTTATGTTGTCTTCTCTGGATCTTAGGAGCATGTGGTGCCTGTGGTTTCCCTGGTAGAAAGTGTTTCTGAGTCCTTACCACTGATGATCCCAGGTAGAACTTGTTTCAATATATTAGTAGATGACATAGGAACCTGAATGAGCTAGAAGAGTGGAAGGCTGAGAGAGTCCATAAGAAGGAGGAACGCTGGGTCTGCCAAGAGCATCTGATTTCCTGGCTGGCATGGCCAGTGTGTTTCCAGGGACAGAGTATCTATGATGATGGTGGGTAAGACAAAGGGATAAAGTGAGGAAGGAATGCTGCTAGGAGAAGATATTTAGGTCCTTTGGAATGGGGCAGAAAGGAAGGAGGAATTACAGAAGCTCTGGTACCAACCTGGGGATATGAATGGTCAGTGAGAATTGTAGAATAGGAAGGAGAGTAAGAATCAACTATCTGATTCCCTGGCCAGTTTGGCCAGTGTGTTTCCAGTAAAAGACTTTTCATTTGTTGGCATGTGAGAGAAAACGATAGGGTGAGAAAAGAGGATTTTAGGAAAGGGTCTGCTTGCTTCTGGGAGTAAAATAGAAGAAAAGGCTATACTAGGTGGTCTGCTGTATAGTTGAGGAGAGTTAGAATATGAGAATGGGGAAGAAAATAAAAATTTCCCACCCATTTCTGTGGCTATCCTGGCTATCAGGTATCCAGGGAGAGACTTATGCTGTTTTATTACATGTTTTCTTCTTATTTTATTTTTTTCTTCCTCTGTTTATCTTTCATGTCTTCTACTTGAACATTTGCATGCTTTGGCCTACACTTTTGTTCTTATGAACTTGTCTTTTACACTTTCTTCAGTCTTCTCAAGTCAATTCATTCTTTCATGAAGTTTTCTCAGTCCTCTGCAGATCACAGCAATAACTTATTATTTGTACATAGAAAAGTTTTAACTTAAATAAAATAAAAAAGAAAAAGATTTAACTTAAAGTACCATATAAATTTTTAAAAGCACATTGTAAAGGTCGTCTCTTTGATTATTATAGTACATTAAGAATCTACAAAACTTATATAATCAGTATATAGGTTGACTTTCTATATTTTTTACAGATCTTTTTGAAAGTTCACATTATGAAAAAATAAATTATTCTACATATTGAGGACAAAGTGAATTCTTCAGTTTCACAAGGACACAAATATCTTAACAAACAATTGCAAGGAAGTATGATAGTTGTCATGAATAGAATCACAGAATGCTGTGAGTGCTAATTTATTCTAGAATGATGGAGTCACGATGAAGACTCCAGAAGTCAATAAGAATTAGCCAGTGAATCATACAGAAAATAGTACTCAGTACAACAGCATTGCAAGTCTGCATGGACAGGCTGGACTTACAAGGGGAAAGGAAGCAGCTGGGCAGTAACAGTAAGCAGGGAAGCAAAGGCCAAATTATGTAAAGCCTTCAGAGTCAGACCAAGCATGTTATGTGACAATATTTTTCCTGGGAAAACACAACACACATGTCTATTCATCCTAGATAGGGATGCCACAATAAACTAAAATACAGATACCACCAAAGTTCAACTTGGTGAACCAATGAGTTTTATTGGGGTTATTTACAAGAATATAGGTGAGGGGTTACTTACAGGATAGAAGTGACTCAAAGAGATTGGCATCACCAAAGCCCACCCTAGCAGGATGTCAGATCACAAAAGCTGGGAAGCTAGAATACTTTGAACAGCCTCCAGGCAGCACAACAGATTGTACAGTGCCCTTTACAAGTGACTCAGTTGGTCTAAACCTCTTCCAAGAAGCTCTGTTGTTTTCTGCTTCTTCCAGGCAAGTGGTTTGGTCTCAAGAGTCTTTATAGTTTGTCTTGTCTGAGAGTGAATCTAGCCTTTTTATTGCTTAGTCTGGGATAGGGGGAAACTAGTGAAACTGGTCAGATTCAGGCACTTCCTGAAAGTTATTTTGAGTTGTTTGCCTTCTATCTTATAAGCTTCCCAGCAGGAGGAAATGTTTCTTGGAGCAAACTGCTTTACAACAAAGAGTAATATAGGTTCCACTTAGGCAAATATATTTTTTATTGTTCATATCAGGGTATCTATGTATGCAAATGCAGTAAGGATATTTAACCTTATTTTTGCAAATACTAGTGATATGAAGATAAAATGGGAGAATAGAAAGAAGTTTACCTGGGAAGGAGAGAGAAGCCAATACAGAAGGATGGAGAGAGGATAGAGAAAAATAACACTAAGGATGTTTGAAAAAGCCATAAGGAATCACATTATTTTCTTTAATTACCTAAAATTACCCACTGCTTCTCTATCTCCAAGAGCCACAGATAATCTACGGAAATCAGTATTGGGCATGAAAACCCTCTGAGAGACACTCAAGAGACTCCCCAAACTATCAAATACTGTTGTTGCCCTTGGTTTCCTCCCAGAAATTGAATAAAAGCCCCTATTGCTGGACACAACATACACTTCAGACACAGGACTCAGAGGATCTAGGCTAGCTCTCATCTGAAATCCTCCTCCCTGGGGACTAGGTTTAATAATACTAGAAGGTATTATACAAGTTGCCAGGGGATAAAACCACCCATAGTCCTACCAAGCTGTGATGCCTGTGAATCACAATACTGATCAGCATGGCAAGATGTCCTGTATGGTACAATAGTGATACTCATATCTCAACAGTGACTTACAGAAATCTAATTAGACTTAAGACTTGTTCAACAGTAGAAAAATCATTCCTAGTACTGGAAATCTACGTACTTCATGGGGTTAGTGAGGTCATGAATCTTATCTTAGAGGAAAACTCAGTACTGCCACTTTACTAAATCAGCATAATTACTAACTGCATTCTAAGTATTTACCCTTATACTCACTGATAAGTATAGCACTCATCCCTCATCAAAGAAGCTTCTTTTGAAAGCAGCTAGAGTTCAATGCACAATACCACAACTGATCAAAATATAAAGAACAACTGATAAGGGATACTTAGATCCATCTACAACATAGCTCTTACATCTAAGGTCAATACACATCTTAGGAGAAAGAGAGCAGAGCCAGAGGAGCCAGAGGACTAGGAAGTATGATGTGATATCTTGTCTCCTAGAAATGACAGGGAAGCTATACCCATGATCTTTCACAATACCGATCCCTAAACATGACCTGACCACCCAAAGACTTGCCAACATGGAAGGGAGAAATCTCACAAGGATCCACCACTATCAAAGAACTATGGGTAACTAAAAACAGCTGAGAAATAGAGTCATTTCCAAAGATGAGACCCTTATTTGGTCTCATTGTTCCAAGTATGGTCACCCTGAAGTAACACTAAACAGACTCAGCAGGTTGTCTTTATATATATATATATATATATATGTGTGTGTGTGTGTGTGTGTGTGTGTGTGTGTGTGTGTGTATGAAAGAAAAAGAGGCCATGAATTTGAGGTGTTGGAGAGTTGTACATGGAAGAAGTAGGAGAAAGGAAAGGGGGGAAATTATGCAGTCATATTTTAACACACACACACAATATATGTATATGTATATGTATATGTATATGTATATGTATATGTATAT
>NW_026585894.1:17730085-17778112 GCF_907164565.1 Psammomys obesus
TGTATATGTATATGTATATGTATATGTATATGTATATGTATATGTATTATGAAGATCCACAGTTGGCCAGAAAGGGAAGGATCTGGGGACAATTGGGGGAGCATAAAACAAAAAGCATGAAATGAGTCTTAAAAGTTTTGTCAGAAGAGATATAATGTGGCAAGAAAAGAAAGATAATTATCATACTTTATGTCCTATATAGAATGTGTGTGTGTTTGTATGTATACATGCGTGTCACACACACATATAAATAGCATGTATGGGGCAAGAATGTGCACTGCATATGACATTTTGACAATTTTATACATACATATTTCAAAGTGCTGTAATCACATTCACCCTGTTACCCTGTCTTATCCATATCCCATGTATACCATGCATATAGTCTCTTTTTCCAACTACTTCCTCTCCTATATTCATATCTTATGTTGTATATGGAAGTCCTATAGAAGCCATAGCTTCTGTGTATTCATGATTATAGTCACAAAATTAAATAAGCTTTAGAAAATATTCAAATTTAGTGCTTCCATATTATTCTATACTGTTAAGTGCTCTATATTATTCATTAAAATATTTGGTCAAATTTTTAAAACCATTTAACTTGAGGTTCACTTTCTTAGCATTTTAAAATACACAATATAGTGGTATAACTGCAGGCATAGTGTTGAACAGATCTCTAGAACCTACTCCCTCTGCATAACTGAGGTTCCTATCTACAGAGAAGCAGCTCCACATTGTTTGCCTCCCAGGCTTTGGCAGCTATCAACTTCTTTCCTTCCATAAATTTAACTCCTTCTTCATAATCTCTTGTTAATGGTGATTTGGTTTGGATGTGGATTACCCTAGAGCTCTAGGAGCTGAATCAACCAGTACATACGTTTGTACAATGCTACCAGTTCCTTTCCAATCAAGTCAGAAGTTGTTTTTATCTCAGTGACTGATATAACTTTCTAGATTCTTATCAGTGCAGTATAGCGTATGCAAGCTTAAAAACAAACTTCAGACTGAGGAAGCTGTTCTAAAGTGTGAGCCCAAATAGTTCCCCATCTTTGTTCGACCAGTTTTTGTCCCATCTGCCGAATACTTGGCTCTTGACTCTGTACTCTGTATTCGTAGCCCCTTAGTTTTAGGCAAACCTTTGGATCCATCCTGTTGGCTTTGTAGTCTTCAGCCTCATACGTTCCTGTCTCTTATTGCTATACTGCTGCTTAGGAAAACTCTTGTCTACTCTCAGCTGAGACTGCGATGTTTCATTCTTGCTACATGCTTGATTCGTTGTATTTCCCTTTCTCTTCCATACATCCTCTGCGACCTATGTTAATGAATACTGAGAGAAGTACACACTGAGCTGGGTTTCTCTGGCTGTATAACTTGTAGGTGCATCTCTTGTCCCAACGCCCCTCGAAATGCACATGCTTTTCCCATGCATGCCATTTTAACATCAATCAGAGAAAATAACAAAGCCAAACAGCCTTCTTCATCCTCCCTCCACTTTCTGAATTCAATACAGCTAAGGAAGAACAGCCCAGAGCTTTGTTCTCTAGTTATTTGAGTTTCAAGGCTGCTCTGTGGGGGTTACATTTGCACCGAATGTAAATATTCATTAATGTATTTAATTCCCATCCTGAATATCCCTCTGTTTCATTATTGTCTGTCTGGTGGGCTGAGACCAAGTCTGGCTTTTTCTGTATATCTTTCCAGTCCAGCTTCACATGTAAATGGGCATTTAATAAGTGATTTTAGTCATGATCACATAATTAAATCTTTTTCTGTTGGAAATTACACATGGCTTGACTCAAGGGCTGGTCTGGTCTAATTTTGTTTGTGTTCATTTTCTTGCTTTTGCCTTTATCTTGCCTAATCCTGTCTCAGGAAAGTGAGATTTAAATTCTAAGGATGCTCACATGGGATTTCAAGCCAGTTCCCTTTTGTTACTGACCGAAGACAAAGAATTAAAAATATGTATATATAAGATCTGCCTGGAGTGGGGACAGAGTGATCTGACATTTAATATACTCAAACCACCAGTGTTGTCATTCCTAGGGCAAGCTGAAGGAAGGGCTCCTGTTTTTCCTGCTTAAGAAGCCCAGTCTTATTTATACAGTGGTGTCTACACGATATCTTGTCTTCAAGAAAATATTTCATTGTTTGGAAAAACTCCAGCTACTATTATCCAAAGCTAAGATAAAGCTTTGAGAGGCAAGTTTAATGTCTGGAGGTTGGGAAAGAAGAAAAGGGAACTCTACCAATGGGGCAATGAATAGAAGTGGACAACGGATAATCCAAAGTCAGTAGGCTTCTCTTTCAAATTAAAGACAAATACTGTCAATTATTACGTTTTGTTATTTTCCAAGGTCTCATCTGGAACTGTGTAACACAGTAGCCTCTAGGCATATGTACCAATTTAAATTTAAATCAGATGAAATCAAAATTCTATCCTTCAGTTAACCTATTCTTATTTCAAGTGCTCATAAACATGTAGCTAGTGGGTATGCATTGGAAAGCACAGCTCTAGTGAATCCCCAGCAGTACAGAAGTTATATTGAGCAATGTAAGTCAATAGAAGCATGTTAGATAAACATGCTTACAATAGCACCCACTATGGAACTGGGTGTTTCTTGTGTCCTGCTTAGTACCTAGAAGTAGAAATTATGTTAGATAGTCATATGACAAAGTACCATAGGTACAGAGAATATCCAGGACACCCCAACTACATAACCACTTCCACGTGTAATCTGCTGGCAATCAATTCAAACATCATACCAAACTTGGAGCTTCTCTGTAAAATTTTCTTACTCTTTTGTTTTACTTTGTTTTTGAGACTGGTTCTCATGTTGTCATACAAGGTAGTCCATGCTAGTTTGAAACTTATAATTCTTCTGTCTCTGCTTCTCTAGTGCTGGGACTGCTAGCCTGTACCATCATGCTCCATTAATACCAGCAATTTCTAATGATGCCTTTATAAGCATGGGGCTTGTTCAGATAAAGGTGTCTAAAACCTCATATTGACTGCTGTTCACTCTAATTTCTTCTCTTGTGTCTTTTTTATACTATTTTATAACAACATTTTGTACTTATAATACATGTGTTGAAACAATATGTTGAGCAGTTTAACTGAAATCTAGAGAAATAACAGCTTTTAAACTTAAGATTGCCACATCTGCAGCAGAAAAAAAAAAACCACAAAGCTTGGCTAGCTAATTTTTTGCTACCCCCTGTAATAAATAAGCTGTTCAAGTCAGTTCTCTCTTTCAAACACAAATACAAGACCTGTCCATGACCCAAGAACACAGTAGTGTAGCTTAATGTATCAGATATGCTCTTAGAGAATCAAGGGCCAGACAGAATTATTCAGTGAACAAGTAAAGCCTCATGATAAAATGACAGAGGAAGATCTGTGTTCTTTATTGCTAATGCTTTTGGAAGCTGAGTTGTAGTTCTGTCCTTTCTTTTCCATCCTTTGGTTCCCTTAACTTAAATAACAGCTGCAGCATGAAAGCACAAATTATTCTTAAAGAATTTGAATTAACAGAATCCTTTCTGTCTACTTTTATCTTCCCCAACTGGCCTGTTTCAGCTTCCCTTCCATGAGCTCTGCCCACTGGGGGTTGGCGAAGAATACAGTCAGTTCCTTCTTCTGAGCTGGCCCTTCTCCAGGGCCAGCTTTATGCCCACTGTTAGATGTGGCTCCTTAAGAATACGTAGCCATCATTAATTTCCCAGACTAGGCACCCATTCCTTGGCACAAATCCTTTACTCTCTTTTCTATGCCAGGTGGAGCCCTCATTAAAAAAAAAAGGAAGAAGATCTTCTTAAACAATGATTTCCAAAATCATTATTTTTTGCAAAGTCAGAAAGCTCTGGTAACCAGGGTTCCCTATTACTCTAATTTGCCACATCCTAATTTCTATGATTTTCCCTGTAGAAAAATGTACTTCCTCAACAACTATTAGTCAGAAAGGACTCCTTTTTAAGAGGAACATGATGAACAAAACAACACTAACACATTATTGGTGTTAGATAGTTACTGTGTTTCTCTGAACATGGCACAAAGCTGCCATAGGACTGACCAAAAGATGACAAGAAACTCTTTCCCCAGTCTGTAGGCTGTCATTTTGTTCTGACAACAGTCTTTTTTTTTTTTTTTTTTTTTTTTTTTTTTTTTTTTTTTTTTTTTTTACAGAAGCTTTTCAGTTTCATGAGGTCCCATTTATTAACTGTTGTTCTTAGAGCATGTGCTGTTGGTGTTCTGTTCAGGAAGTTGTCTCCTGTGTCAATGAGGTCAAGCCTCTTCCCCACTTTTTCTTCTAACAGAGTTAGTGTATCTGGTTTTATGTTGAGATATTTTGATGCACTTGAACTTCAGTTTTGTGCAGAGTGATAAATATGGATCTATTTGCATTTTTTTTTGCATGTAGATATCCAGTCAGACCAAAACCATTTGTTGAAGATGCTGTCTTTTTTCCATTGTATGGTTTTGGCTTCTCATTCAAAAATTAAGTTTCCATAGGTATGTGGGTTTATTTCTGAGTATTTGATAAGATTCCGTTGATCTACCAGTCTTTAGTGGGCATATAAAGTGAATAAATTGTAATAAATACATAAATAAATAAAAATTTTAAAAAATAAAATAAAATATCAAAAAAAAGAAGACAAGAAACACAGAATAGATCTCTCATGTGGAGAGGTCATATATATTATACATACTCTTGCCAACACTTTTTCAGAGATTCAAAGCCAGTGTTTTTCTTTGCCTAGTACTCAGGGAACCCTGGGGATAACACTTTTTTCCACAGTGGAAGGAGGAAGATGAGACATCACTCTTCCACGATTGCTGAATTAACTGGCAGCTGTAGCTCCACAGTCAGAGTTTTGCTGGACTTTATCCAAGATGTTCTTAGCACCTACATTCCCTGAATCCAGTCACTAGGAATTTCTCTATGTCAAGGGATGTTGTAGAGGAAGAACAGGGTTCAACAGAGACAAATACTGATACTCCTAAACATCAATATGTAAGGGAGTCCAAAATGGCAGCAACCAGTGTGGACCATCTCTGAGGGACACAGGATCAGAAAATCAGAAATTGGTGAGTGGGAGGTGGGGTAGCTGAAGCCAGAACATTGACATTGAGGCTTCCTGGGAGAGAGTGGACAACCCATGAGCTGGGCCATTTTAGATCCAGTTCACCTGTGGACATCTCACCGGGGCACGAGAGTGGCGAATATTTGACCCCCCTCCACACACACTTCCCCTTACTCCAAGCACAGGCCTTTCTGCTTGGTGACCCAGACAGCAGAGGCAGCAGATGTACAGGCCTCCCAGGTCTGCAGCTGTGGTGGCTGGTTGCTGCCCCAAACAGGAGCCTCCCTGCTCAGTGACTGAGATGGCAGAGGTGGCAGAGGTGGTGGCTGTATGGGCCTCCCATGTCTGCTACTGCCTCAAAGAGGAGTCTCTATGCTCAGTGACTGAGACAGGAGAGTCAGCTACGCCAAGTACAGGTCTCCCTGCCCAGCAGACAAACAGTGGACACCACTGAGATGACAGACGTCCTACACTTTCATTTGCACCTGCAGGCCCAAATCTGAGAGTAGAGAACAGGCGGAACCCCTGTGTTTTCCAATTAGGCCTGCAAGCTAGTGAGTGTGCCTTCAAGTGAGTGTGTGTGGAGCACCAGATCCAAAGTCCTTCTACTCTAGCAGAGAGACATCGGATCCCTTCCACCCACACTCCCAATGAGGGCAACATAGGGATCCTTGGAACAGCATTCTCACCATTGAAGCCCCAGTTCTGTGGGTTTCCCAGTAAAGTTGAGGCAAACAATTCTTGGAGCCAAGATGTTAAAACCCAGACAGACCTCAATACCTGGACAGTATGACAAGCCTGTGGGCTACTGAGGCATTCAGGGCATGTCTCATGTGGAATACACCTGAAAATGGTGCCAGCACCCCCACCTGTGCATACTCTCCAACCTTCAAGGCATCTAAATGTTCTAGCACCCTATCCATCAAGGCACACTTCCATGAACACTCCTTTACTTGCAGAAATGTTCCTGCAGCATTCCTCCCTTAGCTACAGCTGAAACACCAACATCCACTCTCAAACCTGTGGACCATTTTCATCTTCCTTAAGAATACTTGAAGCCCCAGAGACAGATGAACCTAGTCTGAAGTACAGACACCTGGAACAAACAGGGAAGGTTACAGATAAGCAGATGGCTAGAAGTCGGCATAAGAACACACCCAACAAAAATCTGGACATAATGGCTTCAACAGCAACCCCAAAAGTCAATGGATATTTTAATTCATCAGAAATACAGGAAAATGATCTCAAATCTATACTTATCCAATTATTAGAGGCACATAAAGAGGAAACCAACAGAGCTCTCATAAAAATACAGACAAATACAGCCGAACAAATAGAGGCACCTGTAGAAGCATATAGAGAGGAAATGAAAAAAATATAGAGGCCATCATGGAAACACAGGAATCCACATTCAAACAGATGAAGGAAATGGTGCAAGACATGAAAACAGAATTAGAATCAATAAAAAAAGCACAAACAGAAAAATCCTGATGCTGGAGAACTTAGAGGAAAGGTCAGGAACCACAAAGGTAAGCATCACAAAGAGAATATAAGAAATGGAAAAAAGAATCTCAGGCATTGAAGAAGTGCAGAAATTGTTACAACTCTTAAAGAAAAAATAACAGCGGAAGTTTTCCAAACACAAAACATCCAAGATATCAAAGGCACCATGAAAAAGCAACTTCTAAAAATAATATGAACAGATGAAAAAGAAGATTCCAGACTCCAAGGAGCAGAAAATATTTTCAAGAATATCATAGAAGAACATTTTCCACATTACAAAAAAAAAAAAAAAAAGATGTCCATAAACAAGCAAGAGGCTTACAAAACACCAAATAGACTAGACCAGAAAAGAAACTCCTCATGGCACAAAATAGTCACAACACTAAATAATGACATGTGCAGAGGTCCTAAACCAAATGGACCTAATAGATGTCTCCAGAACTTTTCACCCAAACTCAAAAGCCTATATATATTCTTTTCTGCACCTCACAGAACCTTCTTAAAAATTAACCATATAATTGGGCACAAAGCAAGATTCAACAAATACAAGAAGATCAAAATAATCTCTTGTATCCTATGAGACTACCATGGCCTAAAACTAGACCTCAACAACACCAGAAATAACAAAAAGTGTAAACATTCATGGATACTAAACTACTTCTACTTAATGACAGCTTGGTCAGGAAAGAAATGAAAAAAAAAAAAAAAAAGAAATTGTAGACTTCCAAAAATTCAATGAAAGTGAAATCACAACTTACCCAAACTTATGGAACACAATAAAAGCAGTGCAAGAGGAAAATTCATAGTACTAAGTGCTTCCAGAAAGATGACTGAGACATCTCATACAAGGAACTTACGGCACAATTAAAAATCCCTAAAAAGAAAGAAGCAGACACACCCAAAAGGAGTAGATGATTGGAAATAATCAAGCTCAGAGCTGAAATCAATGAATTAAAAACAAAGAAAACAATTCAAAGAATCAAAGAAATCAAGAATTGTTTTTTTGTTTTTGTTTTTTGTTTTGTTTTTTTTTTTTTGAGAAAATCAACATGATAGAAAAACCCTTAGCCACACTAACTAAAAGGCAGAGAGAAACTAGCAAAATCAGAATCGAAAAGGGGGCATAGTGACAGATGCTGATGAAATCCAAACTATCATTAGGTCATTAGGTCTTACTACAAAAGCCTTTACTCGACATGAGAGGAGCTAAGGGAGGAAGAGGAGTGGAAGAGGAGTGGGGCTACAGCTGGGATACAAAATAAATAAATTGTAATTAATAAAAAGTAAATTGTTTTTTAAAAAAGAAAAGTTCAGTATGTAAAAGAAACAAGGGATTTTAGGGAATGTAGCCACACACACAGAGTATAGCTCTTACAAAAATAAAGAATAGAAAGAATTTTTACTATTAACACAAGTGCTCTTTGTGATGATCAGTATCTGTTTGGAAAACAGTCATAATTCTATTTGTGTCTTTTAAATTTTTTTCTTTTAAAACCAGTGAAGACTATTTATTAAAGATCAAGTTAAGTTCATAAGGTGATTAAATCCACCATATCAGAGCTCTGTGTTCCCATAGAAAACCTATTCATGTACTTACTACAAATCAGAAGTACATCTTACCTTCCCATTACAAAGGGCATGGCCACCACATTCATGGTTATATTCATTACTCCAAGGTATTATTTTTCAGTGCAACTTCTGTACAGTATGCATAGCAAAGTAAATATCTGGTCCTTATCACAGAGGATCTTGAATATGACAGAGGAATCAAGCAGAAAGATTGTAGTTGGAAGTACATACTGTGTCTTCTTGTACCCTCCTACAGGATACATCTTAACTCCAACTCTCCAGAAGTGTTTATGGCCAGAGTGGTAATCACTTATGTGGGAAATTGATTCTGAAAGCATCCATAGGGCAGTAGGGAATGAAACAAGGAAAGATATGGCCGCCAATCAAAGAGCTATGAAGAAGATATTTATTACTGTGGGCAGCTGGAGCTTCATCCAATGAGGACCTCCAGGGTCAGACAAGGGTGTCCAGCTTCTATCAATAATGACTGGTGGCTTCTTCTAGGGAATATGAGTTGCCCATCATGTCCACATTGCCCTTCTTGCTGACCAGTAGGCTCTAATGGCCAATTGAAGGCCCCTAACAATGGTGTATAAGTGTTGATTAATGGTGGGGAGTAAAAGCTATGTGCACTGAAGTAGTAAAAATGAAATCTATGGCTGGGCACAAACAGCATGTGTTACTACTAACTGCATACCGTAGCTCTCCTGTGTAGCCACACTGTATTGCATGGCATAATAGGTACTCAATAATTCCCTGTTATCTAGCTGTCTTGGCATCCATTATTAACATATCTACTCAACTATGAAAAACGTATTTCGTTTTCATCAAAAGGTGGTCATTATTACTCAGCTCTCACAACCTCTGTCAAAAGAAGACAATAAGAAATCCCTAGAGAGTCAAATTGAAGAGCAGGATAAAAAAAAAGCAAGAACCTTTCTTTTGAGCATCACTAACTGGGAAATTTTCTTGGAGCATACATGCTTTCTGAAAGCAATCACCTACACACTATAGTGGGAGTAATAACAGTGTCTTTCCTCCCTCTAGGCTTTTTACTAACAAGCAGCCCTGGTGAGAGAGATGCTTTTCTGTGGCTTAAAATAATGTAAGCCCTAGATTGAACAAGTTAATATGACGGCAAAGGAAGGTTTGAGCTATTACTGGTTCCATCTTTAATCCACATCCCAGGAGACACTGGGCGTAAAGAAGTTCTATGCTGAAATACAGATAGGGCCTCCCCTTTGTTACTCTCAAACATAGGACCAAATGACCAGTGCTCATCCCACATTTCCACAGTTTCCTGTTTGGAAGTACTTGTTTTATTTTTTTAAATATATTTTTAAGAGTTTCATGAGTACTATATCTACATCACTTCCACCTCTCCTTTCCTCTCTAATGCCCTCCCAAGTTTATGATCTTCTCTTAATATTATAATTGTTAAATGCATTTACATATGTATATACATACATCTGTGTGTACGAGCATGTGGGTGTATATATATGTGTGTGTGTGTGTGTGTGTGTGCGTGTGTGTATCAATGTGTATGTAAAAATGTATATGTGTGTGCCTATGTGTGAATGTATGAGTGTGTGTGTATTTGAATGAGAGTGTGTATATATATGTATGAGTGTGTGTGCATGTGTGAGTGTGTGTATATGTATGTATGAGTATGTGTGTGTATGTAGTGGAAGTTGTGGTTTCTTTAAAATCTCAGTTATGTTATATAAATATGTTTTTGTTTTAATCCTAAGTGTAGAATATGGGATTGCCTTAGTTTATCCAAAGCTGATAACTGCTTCATGCAGGCGCATGATCTATGCCAACTGATAACAGCCTTTTTCAGCTCAGAGAGAGAAGTGGTCTTTGTTAGCTGATAAATACAAGAGCCCAGAGAGAGAAAGCATGGCAGCTTGAAGGAGATGGATGAATGGAAAGAAAGCTTTGAGGACATAAATGAAAAGAAGAAAGTTACTAGTTACCTGGACTGCTGGATATCTTGACAATTGAGATTGGTATTTCCCCAACAAGTAAAGAGGACTATGCCCCTTTTCCCCTCTAACCTTCTTTCTCTTCTACCAAGGGTTGGGGGTTGGAAGGAAGGTAGAAGCATAATGAACCCCAAATAAAACAGAATATAAAAATAGAATCTATACGTGAATGTGTGTATACGAATGTATGAGTGTGAATGAGTGTCTGTGTATAAGTATATATGAGTGTGTGTGCATAAAGGTGAGTGTGTATGTATGTATGAATGTACATATATGAGTGTGTGTATACATATGTATGAGTGTGTGTAGATGTATGACTGTATGTATAGATGAGTGTGCATTAGTGTGTGTATTTGTATGTATGAGTGTGTGTGTATGACTATGTGTATGTATGAGTGTGTGTGTGTGTGTGTGTGTGTGTGTGTGTGTTATTGAGTTTGTTTAGGTTTGCTTGTATGTACATGTGTCCAGGGATGGCTCCTTGGGATTGGACAACCTATCATGTGCTTCTCCCAGGAAGAAAATTATTCTCCCTCGCTTAGAAACCATTTACTACCTGAATTTCCCGTGTCCAAGTTGGCATATCAACTGATGTTGATATGTTGATGTCATTATGATAGCTTTGTTCAGACAATTATTTCTAGTGAATACTTATCTAACAACAGGTGTCCTATTCCTCTGGCTTTTACAATATTTATAGTTCCTCCTCCATGAGTTTAGCTGAGCTAAGTGTAGGGGTTGTGCTGCAGGTGTATCATTTGAGTTGGGAACACATGATTGTGGGTCTCTGTAATAGTTTCCCTCTGTTGTAAAAATGAAGGTTCTTTGATGAGTGAGGCTTAACTTATCTGTGGGTATTAGGATAAAAATTTAGAAAATAAAAATCATATTGTCTTAGGAAACTGACAATAATAATTTCTCCTCTTTGGTTTTATAACTTCTCTAGCTATGGATAGTCAGCTAGGTATCAAGTTACCAGGAATATTTTCTTTTCTGTTGAGCAGGCCTTAAGTTCAATTAGATAGCTTTTGGTTACCACCAAAATAAAAGTACCACTTTTGCATCATTCTTGGCTAGCTCACCTATCAAGTCATTATTGTGGCTCATAGGCTTTCCAGGGTAGGACTATCATTGCTTCTTTCCTTTGGCAGCTCGTATAGCCCTTTCTGATACCATGAGAGCCTGGGGAGGTGGTCAGTTTCTGCTTGATTCCTTTAAGTTAAAATATGTGGTGTCTTCAGCAATAGGGTCTTATCTTCAAAATCTCGGGGCATCAAAGAGCATGGCTAATATCACATATCACTCTAGGGGTCTCTTGGACTCCCACATTAGATAATTAGATAAACTCCCATTTTAGATAATCTTTTGTGTCTAAAGAAAACAAGACAAAACAGTAAATTCTTCTACATTTCCTTCTGTTATAGGAAAATATAATATGAACAAATATTGAACAAAAGTGACAAATAAAGCAAGAATAGATTAGTGAGTATATATGGTTTACAATGAGATGTAATGAGAAAAGTGTTTTTGCATTTTACCAGAGCACATGTGGACATTTGTGCACGTGCACACCAACACACACACACACACACACACACACAGACACACACAGACACACACACACACACACTGGGGAGGGGAGAAAAGGGGCCAAGGACTTCTGTTCTTATAACCCTTCTGTTGCAGAAGGATAATATAACTTCAGAAGTAAGAAATGGGTCACTTGAGATCTACTGCCTAAAGAAAACCCACTGTGGAATTTCTTCCCTATTATTTTTCTTTCCTATTATTTGGTTAAATATGTGTTTAAAAAAAAGCTATTAGTCTACCATGCTTGAGTCACTAATACTCAAGTTATGATGCTCAAAAATCAGATAATAGACAACATGATGTGATGCCCAGGTGTCCCTTAAGAAAAAAAAAAAAAAAAGAAGAACAATTTCCCTAGATATTGGGAATACTGTGAAAAGGAAGCCCTCAGCTCTCAGCACTTTTTAGAAATTGCCTCTGATAAACAACCTCACCCAAGGCCACATTTTCTTTCAGGGATAGCTTCTATCATATATTTGCCAAAGCTCACATATACAGGCCATGCCAACTTGCTCTAATTCAAAGAAGTTTCAAGGGGTACACTTGTTACCTGTTCACTCCTGCTCCCCTATTTTACTTGGTGTCCCAGTTTACCGAAGTGCTTTCCCTCGAAAACTCTGTGCACATTCATGTCACACTCTGTCCCCTGGGGAACCCAGTTGGTAACAAATGTTTAAATCTTCCTTTGATGGCCAACAGTAGATTACCAATGAAAATGTCCAGATTTTATATATCCTACTGTATAATGTTGCTTCGGGAATCAATGCATCATGGTGATTTATTAGCCAAAATGTCTGATAAATCAAAGGATACTACCTCCCAACTGAGTTGATATACTAAGCTGGCCCAATAAGAATGTTAGTGCACTCTTAGATCTAGGTGCTATTATGTACTCTCCTCCAAGCATAGCAGCCACTACTCCCTTAATCAGAGAAGCTGCGGTTATCTGCATGGATAAGATAATACTTGATTTTCCTTCATAGAACCACATGGTGAGGAGAATCCTTAGGCCATCACATTAAGAGTTCAGTCACTCTTTTCCTTCTGTCTTTAAAGCTGCATATAATTCTTTCCCAGCTGCAGGTAGAATGTGCTAGAGCAGTGATTCTCAACATGGCGGCTGTGACTTTTTGGGGCACAGGGGTTACATATCAAATATCCTACAAAGCAGATATTTACATTATAATTCACAACAGTAGCAAAATTAAAATTATGAAGCAGCAATCAAGTAATTTTATTGTAGAGAGTCCCTATAATGTGAGGAACTGTATTAAAGGGTTGCAACATTAGGAAGGTTGAGGACCACTGTGCTAGAATATATGATGGAAGGCCAACAGAAGAAGGAGTCCACCTATAGAGCCATGGGGAAATCATTAACCATACTGGGGTGAGACTTGAGTGACATAGCTGTTATAAAGTTGTCTATGTTACTATAAGAAAGCCAAACGGACTCACCAATTCACCAAACTAGACCTTAGAGAAATTGTTTCTTTGATCTGTCACTGGAGCCATATTTAAGATAAGTAGATATCCGTTTACATCTCCCAGGAGAAGTTCACACAACCTTTGCCTCTGCTGTACACATAAAAAAAAATGACACAGCCAGGTGTGGTGGTGCACACCTTTAATCCCAGCACTTGGGAGGCAGAAACAGGCAGATATCTGTGAGTACAAGGCCAACCTGGTCTACAAAGCAAGTCCAAGACAGCCAGTGTTATTACACAAATAAAACCTGTCTCAAAAAAAATAATAAAATTAGGCATGGTCATATAGTTATAATTAGTAAAAAGCTTGAATTTATGTCCAGGCAATTGCATTTGATAATACAAACACTTTTTTTAAATTTTTTTTATTTGTTACAAATTTCACTTTGTATCCCAGCTATAGCCCCCTTCCTCATTCCCTCCCAATCCCTCCTTGCCCTTTGTCTTCTCCTCCCATGTTCCTCCCCCAGTCCACTGGCAAAGGAGGTGCCCCTTCCCTTCCATCTGACCCTCGCCTATCAGGTCTCATCAGGACTGTCTGCATTATCTTCATCTGTGGCCTGGTAAGGCTGCTCCCGCCAGGAGGAGACATTCAAAGAGCTAGCCACTGAGTTCATGTCAGAGACAGCTCCTGTTCCTCTTACTAGGATAGCCACTTGGACAATGAGCTGCCATGGGCTACATCTGTGCAGGGTTCTAGGTTATCTCCATGCATGGTCCTTGTTTGGAGTATCGGTCTCTGAAAAGAGCCCTGTGCCCAGATTTTTTGGTTCTGTTGCTCTCCTTGTGGTGCTTCTGTCCCTTCCAGGCCTTTCTAGATTCCCATTCTTTCATAAGATTCCCTGCACTCTGCCCAAAGATTGGCTATGAGTCTCAGAATCTGCTTATATACCCTGCTGGGTAGAGTCTTTCAGAGGCCCTCTGTGGTAGGCTCCTGTCCTGTTCCTTGTTTTCTCTCTCCTCCAATGGCCATCCTGTTTCCCTTTCTGAATGAGGATTGAACATCTTACCCAAGGTCTTTCTTCTTGATTAGCTTATTTATGTGTTCAGATTTTAATATGTTTATCTTATGTTATATGTCTAATATCCACTTATAAGTGAGTATATACCATGTGTGTCTTTCTGCTTCTGGGATACCTCACTCAGGATTAATCTAAACTCTTACTCTTTATAGCTGTTATGAGTAATCTTGATTTCCAACTTGATTGGATTAAGAATCTAGAAGGTTAGCACAGCACACTCCTATGTGTCCGTGAAATTATTTTCAAGGAGAACTAAGCAGGTGTGGTACTTAGTGTTAGCTGTCAGCTGGACAGAATTTAGAATCACCAGGGTCATGAGCTATGGACATATCTTTGGGGAGACTATCTTGATTGTTATAACTGAAGGGGAAGGTTCTGCCCACATTTACTAGACTTCCTTGTAGCTAGGATTTTAAGTGTTACTTTGCCACTGTTCAAATGAGCTCCTATGATATCTGAAAGACAGAAATAGAATTAAAGCTATGCTTCTGAGCCTTCTACTGGGTTGGCTGCTAAGCTCAGATAGAGAGCCATTGAATTTTTTTTCCCAAGCACGTGAAGCAAAAATTCCATCTTTTTGGTCACAACCAAAAAGATTCAAAACAGTCTGTGGAGTTCAAAGCTTGTGGATAGGATATATATATCATCCTTCCCTGAGGAAATATATAAACAAGTACTCGAATAAAGTGAGTGAGACATGTAAAGATCTTGAGTAAATATTTAGGTTATAAGGAACAGCTAATGTATATCTAATCTTGAGGTGAAATTCAGTGTGGCTAAAGCAGAAGTAAGCATGAAGTGAGCCGAGATCAGCAAGGTTACTTTAGCTCTGTAAGCTGATGGAAAGTACTTGAATTTTATTCCAAGTGAGTTTGGAATTCTCTTGAAAGTTCTTCCCCATGCAAGGGCATAAAACCAAGTGATATGGCTATCTCTAAGTACATAGGCTTAAGTACGAAAATATCTCAACATAAGACTGTATGCAATTAAGTGTATAAACAGAAGTCTAGATGAGTTGTTCCCATGGAGGACACCAAATATTATGAAAAGACCATTCTGAAAATCCTGTGTCCAGAAGCCAAAACTGGACCAGTTCTTTTCCTAAGAGTAATCACCTGTAGAACACATATTAAATACCAGCTGTTCATATATTTGAGGATCCAGGAGGTATTTCTTGATATATGCTAACTTTCTAGAGGTTGAAGAATCAAAGCAGCAAAAGTGAGTTAGATATGATCTTGCCTTTGATGAGTTTCATCATCTACAGAGAAGAGCCTACCTCCCAAGAGCTTCAGGACTACTTTGCACTAGAAGGTAAAATAGGGTTGCCATGTAAAATACAGAACACCCAATTAAATTTGAATTTTATATAAACTATGAATATGTTTTGGTGCATGTATGTCACAGTTAGTTCATGAGACATACTAATTATGCATTTATTGTTTATGTGAATCAAATTTAACTATTTTTAATTAACTAAATTAGTTAATTAGTTTAACTAATTTTTTAAAAGTGTGATATATTTCATAACAAGCCAGTAATGGATCTAATCATTCTTCTGACTCCTCCTGGAAACATCACTTCCCCTTACTTTATAGAAGGAATGGGTACCTCTTTCCTTGTAAATCTTTCTCAAGTGTATTACCCTCGGATATGAAAGCATATAAAATGCTAAATGAAATCACACTATCAATCTAAGCAGGATTGATATTAGGAAAGTGAAGGACTCTCAAAACTCTTCCAAATTAGGTGGTCAACTCTTTTATTCAAATTATGGGGTTGTCAGATGATTATCATTGAATATAGATTCCTGGGTAGTTTTTTCAGTATGCAACTTGGAAGTAAGTCAAACAACAAAGAGAAACTGATATAACAAATACCTTCCCCTTATCTTCTTATTTATGGTTCACATCCATTTTAAAAATAGAACACAGTCATGATAAGCAGTATTTCATTCTAGCAATAAATATATTTCTCTACAGATGCATTAATCATTACTAAAATATGTTTTTAATTTTCTTCTTGATGAATATCAAAATTTCTAGTATATTTAGATTATTGTAGTCAGCTCAGAAGAATTCATTTTTTCGTAACAGTTACTCAATCTAGAAAATGTTGTAAGTGCTTCAAGATTTGTAGCCACAGAAAATAAAATAACAATGCCAATTTATGTATTTTTTGTTTTATAAAAGTATAATAGAATGATGAATAAAATTCCTCTAAGTATAAAAAGCCTACAACATTTGAAGAAAGGCTTGCAAGGGATCAGAATGGAACAAGAAATTCAACAAGATGAAGATATAAAATTTCTCTCTGGGAAAGACAAGCTTCTTCCTGTATTGTCTTAAAGAGTGAGGGCTGGTGGAAAGTCACTACAATATTTAGGTAGCATTCAGATTCATTCAAAAGTGTGAGGTAAATATTTTATATTTAAATAACAATATTTAGAATATGCCACAAATTGCATCTGTGCACTGATTGCATATTTTGCTACTATCTAGGTATCAAATGAAAAGTTTTAAAATATCCTAGGCTTTACATATATGGTTTTTATGGGCATTATTTTACAGGTTTTAGTGTGGGCACATATAGAGTGTATTAGCTTCTTGAAGCTAAGGCCTAGCTTTTTAATTTTCCAAGTTCTAAAATTGGGTTATTGTTGTAGGATCTCTCCAGAAAAAAATCTACAAAATATTTTTGAGTGACTCTCATAATGGTTTAAGCTCTAGCATCAGTAAAGAAGGTATAGAGACAAATGATTAGTGTCAAAAACACTTCAGGTAAATGTGTTCTTAGCCACCAGTGACTAATGCAAAACCATAGCTTATATCCAGTCCAACAAGTCTTGTGCCATGCTTGCTTCCCTCAGAGGAAGAAGTATCCTTCTGTTTTGAACAAATGAATCTCAAGGGTCATGGTTAGGTTCTTATCCTTATAGGGAATAAACAGAGTTCACAAAGCATATGGGTAGCATATGGGTATATACAGACATTGATTTGTCATATTACTGTTAACCAAAAAAAAAAAAAAAAAAACCAAAAAACTCTAGCATGCTACTCACATCTATAAACTTCTGCTGTCTTAGCAGAAAATTTACTATGCCCACGGCTAGCGCACTATTTGTAACTCTGGTCACAACATTGGAAAAGGTGAACCAGATATAATGCTACGCTTCTACCCAACGCTCAGGAGGTTGAGGCAAGAGTACTGTAAATTCAAGGCCAGCCTGAGCTACAGAGATAGACTATGTCTCAAGAATCTATCAACCAATCAAATAAACAAACACAAAACAAAATCAAAGCCAAGGCTTATGGAATGATCAAGAAAACATAAAATGCTCCAGGTGATATGTAAAACAGGATCCTGATTAATCAACTCCTCCAGAGAGATGAAGATGGGTAACAAACAATTCTTAGGTTGGTCAGTTTGGGCCATATCCATTGAGATAACTCTGTTGGTTAATGTGCTATTGGGAAGTTAGAAAAGTTTAGATAATAGACACAATAGAATGCCATAAGATATTGAGACATTTTCCTAGCTCTCTGGCCTCTAAACCTACCCTAAATACACAACTCTCCCTTAGAACAAAGAAAGTCGAGCCAAGATAACCTGATATAAATGACCTGAGAGAAAAAAAGATTGCTTTTCCCACTTAGTTTCAGAGGGCTTAGTCTGTGGTTCTTTGGCCTCCATGTGTTCAGGGAAAGCATCATGCCACCTGAGCAAGTGATGTAAACAATCTTTTCACTTTCTTGGGGGTTGGGAAGCATAGATATGTGGGCATGGCAGACATTCCCTTAGATCTCCCTCAAGTGACCTGATTCCTTCAGCTACCTCCTAAAGCTCCCCAGATGTTCTAAAATAATTTTGCGAATTGAGAGTCAAGTATTTAATACGTGAGACTGAGGTTTCCTTAACAATGTCTTATAGTTTTTAGCAGGTTTTAGCAAGTTCTGATGGTCACAGCTTCCACAGTAGTGCTTCCTGAAGCTGGTTTTCTGAGATTTAATGAAAACATTTCTGGGCAGTTTGTTTTCTTACAGCTTTCCATATTCATCTCAAGACTCAGCAGTGAATCAGATGAAAGCCAGCTTTCCATATTCATCTCAAGACTCAGCAGTGAATCAAATGGAAACCAGGAGGGGCAAGCCATAAGCAAGATTTCTCTCAAACATGTTGAAAACACTTCTCTTCTCCAGTGACTGCAGGTTTCCTCCTGGGTTATTGGGAAGAATTTGAAACACTGTAAGAAAAAAAAATGTTGAGGGTTGTTTTATTAAATCCTTGGAGCAGTGTCAGGAACATATTCCTGAAAGCCTTCAGCCAGGTATATGGCAGAGCTGGTCTGTACTGGTTTGGTAGAGCTGATTTTATTTTCAGGAATTCTTCAAGCTGTTTAGCAGACTGTTGACAGCTTTAAATTGACCACATGAGAAACACTTGCACCACAGAAACTGGCAAATGTTACTGATCAATCATGATTCTTTTTTATTATTATTATTAATTCAATTTAATCTCAGCCATAGGCTCCTGCCTCTTCTCTTAGTACCACCCTCTCTTCCACATCACCTCTTCCCTATTCCTCACAATAGGAGAGTCCTTCTACCCAGACATCCCAGTGTATCTATTCACATGAGGACTGAGTTCATCTTCCTCCCCTGTGGCCTGGTAGAGAAATCTCATCAGGGGGAAGTGATCAAAAAGCAGGCAACATAGGCTGTGTCAGAGATATCTCCCACTCCCCTAACTAGGTGGGCCCACATGAAGCTCAAGATGTCTATTGGACACATCTTCATGGGTTGTGTGCATTGTTGTATGTCTATCCTGTACTATATGAAAGACATTTGCTTATAAGTGAGTATATGCCATGTGTGTCTTTCTGGGTCTGTGTTACCTCACTCAGGATGATCTTTTCTAGTTTAGTTCCATCCATTTGCTTACAAATTTCATAATTTCCTTGTTTGTAATGGCTGAGTAGTATTCCATTGTGTAAATGTACCATATTTTCCTTATTCCTCCTTCAGTTGAGGGATATCTAGGTTGTTTCCACTTTCTGGCTATTACAAATAAAGCTGCTATAAATATGGCTGAGCAAATGTCCTTGTCATATGGTGAAGCATCTTTCAGGTATATGCCCAGGAATCGTATAGCTGTGTCTTGGGGTATGGCTATTCCCAATTTTCTGAGAAAGTGACAAGCTTGCCCACCTAACAGCAATGGAGGAATGTTCCCCTTTCTCCACATCCTCACCAGTATTGTCACTTGAGTTTTTGATCTTAGACATTTTGACAGATGTAAGATGGAACCTCAGAGTTATTTTGATTTACATTTCCCTGGTGACTAAGGGTGTTGAGCATTTCTTTAAGGGGTTTTCTATCATTCGAGATTCCTCTGTTGCGATTTCTCTGTTTATTTCTGCACTCCATTTTTAATTGGATTATTTGGTTTGCTGGTGTTTCATTTCTTGAGTTCTTTATACATTTTGGATATTAGCCCTTTGTCAGATGTAGGATTACTGAAGATATTTTCCCAATCTGTAAACTGTTGTTTCATTCTATTGATAGTGTTCTTTGTTTTACAGAAGCTTTTCAGTTTCATGAGGTCCCATTTATTAATTGTAGATCTTAGAACCTGAGCTGTTGGTGTTCTGTTAAGGAAATTGTCTCCTGTGCCTATGATTCCAAAGCTCTTACCTTCTTTCTCCTATAGCAGTTTAGTATATCCTGTTTTATGTTGAGGTCATTGATACACTTGGACTTTGTTTTGTGCAGGGTGATAAATATACATCTACTAGCATTTTTCTGCATTTAGACATCCACTTAGACCAGCATCATTTGTCGAAGATACTGTCTTTTTTTCCACTGTATGATTTTGGCTCTTTTGTCAAAAATCAGGTATGCATAGGTGTGTGTGTTTATTTCTGGGCCTTCGATTCTATTTCCATTTATCAACCCGCCTATTTCTATGCCAGTGTCACACAGTTTTTATTACTATTGGTCTGTATATCTTGAGGTCAGATACGGAGACCACCAAATGTTCTATTATTGTATAGGATTGTTTTAGCTATTCGGTATTGTTTTTTTTTTTTTTTCACATGAAGTTCAAAATTGTTCTTTCAAGGTCTGTGAAATACTGTGTTGGTATTTTGATGGGGATTGCAATGAATCTGTATATTGCGTTTGGTAAGATGGACATTTGTACTATGTTAATCCTACTGACCCATGAGCATGGGACATCTTTCCTTCTTCTGGTATCTTCAGTTTCTTTCTCCAGAGATTTGAAGTTCTTGTCTTATAAGCTTTGACTTCCTTGGTTAGAGTTAACCACTAGATCCTTTATATTATTTGTAAAAAGTTTGAATTCCCTAATTTTTTCTCAGTCCATTTGTCATTTGTATACAGGAGGGCTCTGATTTTTTTTTTTTAAATTAATCTTGTATCCAGCCACTTTGCTTGAAGGAGTTTATCAGCTTGTAGGTATTCTCTGGTGAAATTTTGGGAATCTCTTTTGTATACTATCATATCATCTGCAAATTAGTGATACTTTAAGTTCTTCCTTTTCAATTTGTATCATTTTAATCTCCTTTAGTTGTCTTATTAATCTAGATAGAACTTCTAGTGCTATATGAAGAGATATGGAGAGAGGGGGCATCCTTGTCTTGTCTGTGAGTTTAGTGTGATTGCTTTGAGTTTCTCTCCATTTAATTTGATGTTGGCTACCAACTTGTTGTATGTAGCCTTTATCACGTTTTGTTATGTGCCTTGTATTTCCAATCTATCCATGACTTTTAGCATGGAGGGGTGTTGGATTTTGAAAAAGGTTTTTACTGCATCTAATGAGATGGTCATGTGATTTTTTTTTTCTTTCAGTTGTTTCATATGGTGGAAATTGGAGAGATCCCATATTAGCAACTTAGAACACCTGAAAGCTTTAGAAAAAAAGAAGCAAACACACCCAAGGGGAGTAGATGGCAGGAAATAGAAGCAGCTATCAAACATCTCCCAAACAAAAAAAGTCCTGGGCCCAACGATTTTAGTGCAGAATTTTATTAGACATTCAAAGAAGAGCTAACACAAATATTTCTCAAACTTCCACAAAATAGAAACAGAAGGAATACTACCAAACTCATTTTATGTAGCCACAGTCACTTTGATATCTAAACCTCACAAATACTCAACAGAGAAAGAAAATTTCAGACCAATCTCCCTTATGAACATTGACAGAAAAATACTCAATGAGATACCTGCAAACCAAATTCAAGAACACATCAAACACATCAACCATGATCATGTAGGCTTCTTTTTTTTTTTTTTTTGAGAATCACTTGTTGTACATTTATCAGTACAATGAAGACTCACCTAAGACAACACTCTACTCCTTAGCATAGCCAAGGGCTCAGTGCACCAGAGATAATGACTTATAGAAGCTGCAGATGTTCTGTACAACTTGACAGCAACAAAATAATTGTAAAGGCCAGAGGGCCAGCCACAGTACCTAACCAAGTCGAGCTGCAGTCAGATGAGAAGAGGTCCTACTCCCTTCTTGCTAAATCATTGCAATTCCTATGGGCAGAAAAGGAAGGCAAGGTATTTTGCAGACTAGATGCCTTGATTCAAACTGCATTAAGTTTAGGAAGAATCAGGCTTAGGAAGAAAATGACAACTATTTTCATACTATCAGTATTTATTTATTATGCCCCACACTTTAAAATAAAGTCCTTTCAATGTCATATAGGAAAAAGCTCACCAAGAATTTTTTATTTAACTTTGGCATATGTGTTATTGAGATTTATTTTTCCCATTTGTATACATATTGTTTAATATTTTTTTTTACAATTTATTCATTGCATATCCTGACTGAAGCCCCATGCCCCAACTCCTCTCAATCCTACCCTCCCGTGAAGCTCTGTCCTCTTCCCCTACCTAGCCCACTGAAAGGGGACATTCTCCTCCTCTGCCATATGCCCATAGCTTATCAAGTCTCATCAGGACTAACGGGATCCTCTTCCTCTGTAGCGTGGCACAGCCAATCATTGGGGAGAGTGCAGGGAATCTTATGGAAGAAAGGGGAATAGAAGGACACAGAGGAGACAGAATCCCACAAGGAGAACAACAAAACTAAAAAAAAAAAAAACTGAACCTGAGCCCAGGGGATCTTGCAGAGACTGATGCACCAACCAAAGACTATGCATGGAGAGTCCCTAGACCCCCTGCTCAGTTGTAGCTGATTGGCAGCTCAGTCTCCATGTGTATCTCCGAGTAAGGGGGGCAGGGGCTGCCTCTGTCATGAACGTGATTGCCTGCTCTTGATCACTCACCAAGGATTGTTTAATTATCTCCACAGATATACCTCTGTTTAGCATTTCTATTTGCTAGTAATTATTGGCTCAGTTTGTCTGAAGTCATCTGTTATCTTACGGATATTTTTAGGTAACAAATAAAATTATTTCTACCTAGTTTTTAAATCCCTAAAGTTATAGATTTTATAGTCCTGTATGACATAAATAAATTTTGTATCTAGTAGGAATTTATTTTAGTACCTTTTAAAGGGCCTATAAATACACAAGCCTGCAAAAATGCTTTTCATCCCATTTTTACAATGTTACTGATTCTCTTATTAATGTGTTAGTAAATCTTCAACATGTGCTTGTATTAATATGATACTTTGACAGTATTTCAGCTTGGTAAGGTAAAAGTACTTCATCTTGGCTTATCCTAGGGATAAACATAATTTGGAGCCTTGTCATCGAGAGCCACAATGGGCACTGTTCACCATCTGATATGATTTCTACTGTTTATAACCCCATTCCCCAAGGAATATGGGAGAAACTGGCCAGGCTTTGTAGGATTATCAAAATGTCATCAATCATAGCATTGTGGACAGAACATCTCTCAGCAAGCATGGTTATTGACATGTTTAGTAGCAAAAGGCTTAAATTTATGGTGGAATAAGATTCATGTATGTTTGACTTATTTAAGGTCTTATCCAATTTGTGTCTGGAATTGTCTTGAATGGCTGTATGTCACACTACCTATAAAACCAACCATTCTTCACAAACAGATTTACTTGACTACAGAAGCTCTGAGAAAAATCTCCATTTTTGTTTCACACTCCCAACTCTCAGAAAACTTGCTCTACAACCAACACTTTTGTAAAGAGGATTTTAAATGTACAAACTGAACTCCACCTCTACTGCTATATTTGAGGCTGAGGCATGGGAGACAAAAGAAGAGCAAAACTGATGACAAGAACACAGAGCTGTCTTCATCTGCATCCAGCCTTACTCTCCATGGGCTATTGAAACAGATAGGTGGTTTTCACTGTGATCTGCTAAAGACTACTACTCAAGTGTGGTTAGATTTTCTGCTCAGTTTTTTTCTTCACAAACCTCTTGAGAAGTGGCATACAGTGACAGAATCCCATTCAGACCCTTGTTTCAGTTGAGATGCTCTTAAGATCCTACTTAAAATGAAGTGTGAAATTTTGTGTAGAGTAATGGCCAGAAAGAGGACTTTCTCATGCATGACTTACAACACCACTGAGTCCTGCGGAAAAATCAAGCTTAAGCTGTCCACCCAGTTCCCTACAGCCTCCATCTCTCATAGGCATGCAGTTCAGTCTCCTTTGTTCATGATGCTTGCACTATATCCCCTTTAAAATATCATCACAAAAACAGTGCAATGAGGCTACTGTAAAAAAGAATGACTAAATATCATGAGAGGTTGTTATGGCTCCCTCTTTGTGCTGGTGAATATGAAATGGCACTCAGGAGCCTTGTGTGTAGAACCCAAATACAGAAGAGTTTTGATAATCACCTAGATCCTGGTAAGATAACAGATAGTGGAGAACAGTAATCATGCTTGCTGTCTCAACTGCTGGACTAGAAGGCTAGATAAGTATTAATATTCTTAAATTTAAGTCAATACCTGGGAATCCAGATTGCTGAGATCCCTAATTCTTTTTGAATCAGTTTTCTCTTACCACCCTGATATGCTCACTGTCATTGCTTTTTTATGTACATGCTAGCAGTTCCCATACTCCACTCTGGAAGAGTATGATTAAATGTTAGGATCCTACTAAGAACAAGAAACCCAATTAAACAGATCTGTATAAGAATGCTACATAATGCATTGGCAAATGGTCTACAGATAATTTGATTGTCATTGGTTCTAAGTCCCACCATTCCTGAAAATAATTGGAAAGATGTGCTGTATCATTACACCTGAAATTGCATCACAAATCTAAGAAGAAACCGTTCAAAATCATTGCCAGATTATTGACAGAGGCATTCTGATAATAGATTAGTCTAGACATGAAAAAAGTCATGTGAAGTAATCACTGTTGCAATAAAGAAACACTCTGGCTTCCTTTTATCTTTTGCTTATATGTGAAGTGACTGTTGCTAAAAGTAATAAAATATCTAAAAGTTATTAATAAAGGACTTTTGTTGCTTTAAATTCAACCCATAACCTCAAATGAAAACTTATTTGCACCTTCACTTTTGATGAAACCTAAATGACAGGATTTTTTTTTTTTCATCTTTCAAAAGCAGGCACAATAAAGAAATCTTAACTTAGGTTTTATCTTTGGGCCAATCAGTTCCTTAATGCTCAAACCTGTACCCCAACAGAAAATCTCACTTTCATTTTCTTTTTTTCTTTTTTAATTTTTTTATTAATTAGACTTTATTTACTTTGTATCCCCCCCTGTAGTTCCCTCCCTCCTCCCTTCCCAATCCCTCCCTTCCTCCTCCTTCTCCACGAATGCCCCTCCCCAAGTCCACTGGTAGGGGAGGTCTTCTTTTCCTTCCTTCTGATCCTAGTCTGTTAGGTCTCATCAGGAGTGGCTACATTATCTTACTCTGTGGCCTGGTAAGGCTGCTCCCCCCTCAGGGGAGATGATCAAAGAGCAGGCCAATCAGTTCATATCAGAGACAGTCCCTGTTCCCATTACTATGGAACCCACTAGGAGACTGAATTCTCATGGGCCACATCTGTGCAGGGGTTCTGGGTTATCTCCATGCATGCTACTAGGTTGGACTATCAGTCACAGGGAAGACCCATGTGCCCAGATTTTTTGGATCTGTTGCTCTCCTTGTGGAGCTCCTGTCCCCTCCCACTTCTTTCATAAGATTCCCTGTAATTTCCTCAAAGTTTGGCCATCTTACATGATATTTGTCTCCAAGATTTTGTACTTTTCAAGCCCATTTAAAATTGCATACAAACCCCCATGTCAGCAAGTGCCCTCCTGTTCAGAAAAAAATGCTTTATTTCCTGCTGTGGGGAAACAGAAATGAGCATTCAGTCCAAACATTATCACTTGCCTGTGTTGCACTCTGTAAATTTTTATTACAAATTAGTTAACACACTATCTAATTATATTGAAATAAACTTTGCTCATATTTTTCTAGTGAATGCTGTTTTTGACAATAGGTGAACAAATGGAAGCAAGGATTATCTACTTCATTCTGAAGACCTTGGGAATGTTCAATAAAGATTTCTTCGTAGAAGCATAGACCCCCAAAGACTTTTGTAAAGAAACGGGCAATAAGAATTTATAGGCAGTCTACTACTTTGAGAAGGAGCAAAAAGTCATTTCTTGGTTGTGGAACTCCAGCAGGCTTTTCCATGGCCAGTTGCCCTCTTCTGCAGCAGACTCAAAACAGCCCATTTACTTGTCATAATTTCCTACATTTTCTTAAGAAAAAAGTCATCAGTGTGGGCAGTGCATTTTTAAAAGGTCAAAAACATAATTCCTTCTACAGGGAACAGGCTGTTCAGTTGTTTCCAGGTAAATTTGACGTTAAAACATTTCAGCTGCCCCCGGGCTTACCTGCGTTAAAAACTGTTCATTTAAAAATTCTATAAAGCTTATTACCCTTCATTTGTAAACTTGTTTACTTCACCTTTAGTTCATTGCCTCAGTCTGAGAAGAGATTTTTAAAAAGAACATTGAAATTGGGGGCTTCACATCTTTATCAACATTGTGAGAAGTGTCTCCCATCCATTTAAAACAAATACCAATGAGCAACTACTCCTCACAGAATTTTTTAGTATAAGACCAGCTTTTTCTTTTTCTTTTTTTTTATGGAGGATTTAAATGATTTTATTTTATTTTTTTAATTTTTTTAATTTTTTTTTCTTATCAGTTACATTTTATTAACTCTGTATCCCAGCCATGTCCCGATCCCTCATTCCCTCCCAGTCCCTCCCTCCCTCCCTCCCTCATCTCCACCATGCCCCTTTCCAAGTCCACTGATAGGGGGACCTCCTCCCCATTCATCTGATCTTGTTTTATCAGGTATCTTCAGGACTGGCTGCAAAGCTCTCCTCTGTGGCCTAACAGGACTGCTCCTCCGTTGGGGGGTGGGGAGGCCAAAGAGCCAGTCATTGAGTTCCTGTTAGAAATAGTCCTTGTTCCCCTCACTATGGGAAACCAATTGGTTACTGAGCTACCACAGGCTACATCTGAGCAGAGGTTCTAGGAACTCATTGGCACAGGAGACAACTTCCTGAACAGAACACCAACAGCACAGGCTCTAAGAGCAACAATCAATAAATGGGACCTCATGAAACTGAAAAGCTTCTGTAAAGCAAAGGACACTGTCATCAAAACAAAACGCCTGCCTACAGATTGGGAAAGAATCTTCACTAACCCTTTATCTGACAGAGGACTAATATTGAGTATATACAAAGAACTAAAGAAGCTGAAAAGCAGAAAACCAAGTAATCCAATTAAAAAATGGGGAACAGAGCTAAACAAAGAATTCTCGACAGAGGAATATCGAATGGCAGAGAAACACTTAAAGAAATGCTCATCCTCATTAGCCATACTGAGTGAAATATCCCAGAAGGAGAAAGACAAACACGGTATATACTCACTTATATAGACCTATAAGATATGATAAACTTAATGAAATCTGTACACCTAAAAAAGATAATCAAGAGAGCAGACATGGGGTAAGATGATCAATCCTCGTTTAGAAAGACAGATGGGATGTGCATTGAATGTATGACAAGACCAGCTTTTTCATTCAATAAAAACAATTATAAAAGAAAATATTTATCTTTTACTCCACTTGGAGATTCATAGTTTGCTTATTTTAATGAACACAAAGGATGACTAGAAATTCCTACATCAAAAATGGGGATCAAGAAAGGGAAGAGTAAACCAAGCGAAAACAAAGCATGGCAAAGCTGAAATATAATATATGCAAAATCAATTATGATATTTTCGTTACTATTAAAATATACTTTGTACTAGTAAGAATAAAAATAGTTGGTGTTATATATCAAATATCAAAATTTGAATGAGATCTGAAGTCCTATTAAAAAGAAATCTGTGGATAAGTACATCTATATAGAGATCATTTTTAACTACTGCAGATTTCTATTGGTATAAGGCCAGACTCTGATAACTTTCGTATAACAGTTCAGGAAAATGCTGATGGTATCACCGCAGTAAAACAGAGAACTATGCTGTTCACACCACAAAGAAACCAACTAATGATGCATTTCTCAGAATATAGTATTATGAGATTAATTCATGCCACAAAAACTCTGGTCTGCATGCGACAAGTAATGAGGACTGTCAAGTCACACTCAGGCACTAAGCATTAATTAAGATCTGTGCCTCGCATATTAGATTATATTTCTCCAGCTTTCCATCCTGAAAAATTAAAATAATTTCCTCAGCAAGGTAAATGGCAAATAAGCAGATATATAACATCAGTACTAATATCTTACAGTCTCTCTAAACCTCCCTTCAGTAACTTCTCCTTGCTTCTCAATTTTCCAGGAGATTTAGAACATGGTGAGCATGGGAGTTGTTACCTACAGGGTGTTTTAAATTAAGATTCTGAGGCCACACCCTTGACAATATTGGTTTAAGTTGTTCTGAGGCAAAAGGCAGATTTCCCCTATTAACAAGCAACTTAAGATAACTAAGTTTCAGGGTATGTGCTGATTATACTTTGAAAATGCCGTGATTCAGAGAAAATGTATCCTCAGTTTTCTACTTTGATACTCTCAAAACAGTAAGGTGGTGATTAAATATTTTTCTTTTAAGTTTTTTTATTAATTTTTAGCAAACTCTTATATGCTAAGCACTGTGGTTTATTTGATTCTCACAATGACTCTGAGTGATATTATTCTGTCTTTAGAGATAAGATAATGAAGACTCAGGTAAAATTAAATAAACTGCTTAAGTTAAAATCTATTTAGCCAAAACATTTGTTCTAGATTGGAATACTTGCTGGACTTCAGAGAGTTCCATAAGCATGTTGTATGTTTCTAATACTTACCCAGCTACTCTCATGATGGTTAATCAGAAATAAAAATAATCCACACTACTTTATAAGCATCATTTCTGAAAGCTCCTTTTGTGGCCCACCCCCCATACAGCCAATCTTGGTGGCTACATGAGTCAAGCTGGGAACAGCTGATCATTGGCAGCAGCTAGCCAAGGCGAAGCAAACAAAGAGAATCCCAGTGTTCTTCTTAGAAACTGTACTTATAACTAATGCAGCTTCATATATTTACCACCTTAGAATGTCAGAGACTCTGGACTTAGTTGTATCTGGTATTGGCTCACACATTCTGCTGATAACAGCAACCAATTCTCAAGAACATATAAAGCAACTATTTGAAGGCAGTTGACAATGACCCAAAGTAGGAAGACACTGGGGTTTCATCAAACTGAGATACACATTCATATATATGTCCTCACTTAGGGTAGCCCTCATTCCTTACAAATCTCTAGACTATGATGAGAGCAGAAAGTTTTGAGATTTACTGACCTGAAGATTTAGAGGACACAGTTGGGACTTGACAGAGCAACTGAAGAGGGACAAATTCCAGAAAAGAGAAGGAAGATATTCACAGTCTTCAAATTCGTGTGAATCGGAGACTGTAACACATGGGGTTAGTGAGAGTCCAAATAACTCAGAAGAAAAGTAGTACTTATAGAGAAAATCAAATAAGAAAAACAAAAATCCTTGATAATCACTCACTTCAGGAGACATAGGTTTGGTGTTTGTGTACTCTCAGGCTAAAAGTATCTGGTAAACACCTCACATTTCCCATTGTATTTATGCCATGGTCATATATTATAGGCAATGATTAGCGATTTATCCAACAACCAAGCTATAATAAAAATACATCTGCCTTACTGTAGCCTAAATGTAATTCTTCAAAAGATTAAGGTGATTCATCAATAACTACCTGAAGAACACTCTTCAGATAAAGATATAAGAATAAAGAATCTTTTAAAAAGACATTTTGCATTAACAATTATTAGGTGTGTAAGGGAGTAAAAACATGTCTAAAACCACACCAATATAAACAGATCCACAGATTATCCAGAGATTGAAATTAAAAACGTGGTTTCTAAAATTCCTATGATAGGTGTTAGCATATTTACAAGGAGAAAAAAATGAGTAAAGCAGAGGGCTGGAAGGCCTCAGTAGAAATTATTAAATTCTAAAAAATATCCAAAACCAAATTCTATAACTGAAAATATAAAATATTTTTAAAATCTTAAGTTACTAAATGGCTTTTATAGCAGAGTGGAACCAACAAAATAACAGCTCAGTAAAACTGAAGACAGAATACTAAAAGCACCCAAGGTGAAAGAGAATGAATTAAAACAACAACAAAGAGATAAAGAACCAGAAAGATGGCTCAGTGTTTAAGAGAACCTGCCACCAAATCTGACAACCTGAGTTCAATCCCCAGGACCCACATGGTAAAAAGAAAAAACAGATTCTCGTAAGTTGTCTTCCAACTACCATACATGCACATTGGTGCACACACACACACACACAGAGAGAGAGAGAGAGAGAGAGAGAGAGAGAGAAAGAGAGAGAGAGAGAGAATATATAAAATGCAATTTAAAATATCAACTTAAAAAATGTATGAACTAAATTGTCTCTGTGTTGGTATCAATCAATCTAACTTAAATACAACTGGAGTCCCAGATGGAGAGAAGTAGTATATACTGACCATTTTCATATTTAGCAAAAACATTAGTTCCATATTCATAAACGTTTTAAATAGTTAGAAAAGCAAACACTAGCACATTACATTCTACCTACTGAAGACAACAATAATTGCTGGTATTTTACACATGATGGAAATAAGTGTTCAGAGAAGGTAAGAAAATTTACGAAGCTCACTCAGTTAGTGGCAGAGCCAAAAGTCTGAAACATGGCCCAGGGTTCCTGTTCCTAATATTTATATTACATCTCTCTCACACTAAGTTGGGTCAAAGATCTCAGACCACCAACATGCAGCCACCTGGGGAACAGAGGATGATCTAATGAATGAAACTGTAATGCACAGGCAGTTGTCTACTTTGCCTTGAGGCTCTTTTGCTAAGTGAACTCTGCTGAGAAGTGACCCAGGGATCCACATCACCTGTAGGGACACCTGGCACAGCCAGAGGTGAGCCAGACCTGTAAATATTGTTCTCAGTTTTGCTGGAGTAGCAGAGCAAAGATGTGTCTCATCTGCCTTTGGTATCATGTCTTCTGGTCCCTAGGCCACCAGGATAAACTTCTTTTCCTTAGCACACCTAACATAGCAGATGCTAGCATCACAGCCAAACAGATGTTTTCCCTGGAGACTGTTTCTAATACCTCATGATGAAAAATCACCTTCAGAGAATAAACAAATGAGCATGTGTGTAAGCTCCAGCAAGCAAAAGTCATCCATTTCAGCTGAAACAGCAAATGATCAGTGCTTAAGGAAAAAGGAATCAAGTGTGCTAGAAGTCACTCAAACATTTATTTTTGTGTCATTTCTATTTTGGTTCACTGTCCCACCCTGCTTCTAGCTATTGCAATTGAGAACACTGATTCTACATTTTATTACTTACTTACTTACTTCCAGTGTAGTTTGCATTATACTGAAAAAAGACAATTTTATGAACTGTGTATGCAAAATGTCTTTATTTAACACATTGTGCACTGCTAGAATTTAAACAAGGAAGAAAGTAAATGACACCCATAGAGCTGTGTTACTTTTTCTAAACACTTTGTAGATTTCATTGAAGATTTATTGTTTGCTGGAGTTATTTAATAATGAAAATATTTCCAGAGCTACCAAAATTTTATGCAATTCTTTTCAATATTTTCCAAGAGCCATAATGGATCAACTTTATGCTACAGACTACATTGTAGAGTTATTAGTACCATTTTGTTGGATGCCAGTTTACTTTTCACTCACATTGTCCATTCAGTTGATAATTTTATAAGTCTTTCTCAGTGTTGTAAGTATCTTCAAATAAGGAAAAGACAAGTAGAACATATACATTACAAATTCCACTTGAATTCTAATTTAGATACTTGAAGTAGGTTAAATAATGTTCCAGAAAAACATGTCTACAACTTGATTCAAGAACCTGTGAGTATTACTTTAGATGTTAAAGACTCTGTGGATAAGATTACATTATTGATCTGACATGAGGCTGTTAAAATTACTCTTATTTGCTTGCTGTAATTGTCGTGTCAGGGGCTTACTGCCTTTGTCTGCTAAATTAGGCCTAGTCCTGGAAGCTTCTAGATTCTGTGCAATCTAATCTGGCCTAGAATGTTTTCAGCCTCTGAAATTTACTGCTGAATAAGCTCACCCTTTCTAGTTCTTTCTGAACTCTTGCTGGCTGATTCAACTCAGCTGTCTGCCTCAAAACTCCTCTGCAAGCTGACTGATTCAAATTGGCTTCTCTCAGCTTCTGATTGAATTGTTTTGCTTAGCCTTAGACTAACTCTAGGAATCTGTTCTAATCTTCTGGTTCATTCTCATTCTCTGGCTCTGTCTTTACCCTGTGTCTAACTTGTTCTCTCTTCAAACTGAATCTGTAAAACTCTCCTGGTATAAATGCCTCTGATTTCCACAACTGAACTGCCATGAACTCAATACCACTTCATGGCCTTCAACTCACCCACTCAGTGGAACTTCCTGAACAGCACTGACTATAACTTAGAGATCTGCAAGCCTTTTCTCCTAAGTGCTGGGATTAAGGGTGTGTACCACCATGACTGGACCTAAGCTTTTCTTTACCTGAAAAGTATAGTAGGCTGGCCTTGGCAAGATATCTGCTTGCCTCTGTTTCCTGGAATTAAAGGCATGTCTGTATTCCAATCAGAGTAGCCATGTTGCTGGATTAAAATTCTTCTACATGAGGCCTTTATCCTGCATTATTGGGAAGTGTCCATATATGAGAGAGTCAAAGAGCTATTAGCCTCACATGTAAGAAGAAAAGGCCTTGTAATTGCAGTGACATAGTTTGAAGTGCTATGTCTATGAACCAAGGAATGTTGGCAATTTCCAAAATTTGGAAGAGGCAAGGAATAGATTCACCCCTAGAATCTTCAGAGAGACTAGACCATCACCCTGACAATATCTTCATTTTGGGTCAATAAAACTGAATTTGAACATCTGACTTGCAGAACTATAAGAGAATAATTTTGTTGTTTTAAGCCACCAAGGTTGTGGTCATAAAACCTTATAAAACCTTTCTTATAAAAGCTCTACAAAAGTTGTGTACTCTGTTTCTATATATTGCATATAAGACAATTAAATATTTGGACATTTTCACTTCTCCATAAATATAATAGTGTGTGAACTAAGCCATCATTCTAGGTAACAAAATTCTTTTCAACACACATATATTGAATTTATACTACCCAGCACAGTATGTTTGGAATTTTTTCTCTATTTCTAGCAAGATAAATATTTTAATCATTTTGGGATCCCCCTGGATGTGGTGCTCTTTCCTTAGGAGATGTCAAGAAACTCAGAGCCTATACATAGTGTTATAAAAATTTAATGGTAAAGTATGTTTAGCTTCCAGACCATGGAGCCTTAAATAATAAAGTAGAATCACAGTGGAAGGTATATTAGGTGATGGATGGCTAAAGCAGTCTTGATCCTAATGATGTCAATGTGAACCCCGAGTATATATGAAATATGAACAACTATCACGGGTTTTTCATATGATATAATAATGGTTCTTCATTTTGATAATAGCATATTTTGCCTAAAAGAGACAATGATATATGCTTCCAGAATTTAGTCAAGGTCTTATTATATAAGTCTCCCTAGTGTCTAGAAAGTAAATTAAATAATAAAGTATCATGGCTTCTAAAAGCACTGACAAACAGTGCACTGATCAGGCCCAGATGTCTCCCCACTTGAGTATGAAAGACATGCTAACTCTTACTAGGACTGGTAAGGCCTTGGAGTTTCAGACTATTTTGAGGAGGGGAAGATGTATAAAAAGGAATCTGGAGATTAGAAGAATGCGGGGTTGAGTAACTTAATGGAAATAACTACAACCCCTTCCCTTATGTGAAGTTTTGCTGGCTATGGTTTTAAGTTTAGTTGCCTATAGTCAACTACAAACCAAAACATTAAATAGAAAATTCCAAAAATAAACAATAATATTTAAATTGTCTACATTTTGAGTAATATGGAAAATCTCTTGCCATCTCACTCCGTCTCACCTGGGATATAAAGCAGCCCTTTTGTAGAGTATCTATGCTATATATAGTGTCCACCCTTTAGTAACATAGCCACCATCCTTGTTATCAGATCTATTGTTGTATTACTGCAGAGATTGTGTTCAAAGAACCCCCATTTTACTGCATAATAGTGGGCTCAAAGAAACCAGATCGTGGTAGAAAGGAGATACCAGTGCCCAAACCATGGGGAAACTGCATATCAGTATTATAGTATACATAGGGAAAACCATAGTATATGTATGGTTCGATTACTATCTGAATTTTTTTTATTGCAAACAACAGACTTTAATATGAGGTGTCTTTTATAATTTTTATTTTTATGAATTACAGTTTATTCACTTTTATCCCAGCTGCAGCTCCCTCCCTTCTCTCCTCCCAATCCCACCCCCTTGCATATTCTCCAACCATGCCCCTCCCCCAGTCCACTGATAGTTGAGGACCTCCTCCCCTTCCATCTGATCCTAGCCTATCAGGTCTCATCAGGAGTGGCTGTATTGTCTTCCTCTGTGGCCTGGTAAGGCTGCACCCCTCTGAGAGGGAGGTGATCAATTTTTATTATATTCACAGGGAATATTAGACTATATGCCCCCACAGGTAAGAAGGGATTGCTATATATGAAAAACATGCCAAGTGGGTGTGGAGGCATATGACTTTAATCCAAGCACTCGGGAGATAGAGGCAGGTAAATCTCTCAATTTGTTGTCAGCCTGCTTTACAGAGTGCTAGAACAACCAAGGCTACACAGAGAAACCTTGTCTTGAAAAACCAAAGAGGAAACAGGAGAGAGAAAGAGAGAGAGAGAGAGAGAGAGAGAGAGAGAGAGAGAAACATGTCTATATCTATACCATATTTCTACAATATATTGTGTGAGTCACATCTACTAGCAGACACAGCAAAGTCTATGAGGGGTTACAAGTTATTAAAATAATGCTAATAGTGCATTCCAATAGCTAGTAAGCTATCTGGGAGTAGTTTCTTTACAAAGTAATGGAATATGGAAAAGGGCTAGCATTCTCAGCATTAGCATATTTGAATCCTTAAAGCAGTCATAATATTTATATGCACCACTTTAGGTGAATCACTACCTGCCAGAGTAAAGGGCTCTAAGTACAAATCATCTGCAAACCAAGTGGTCAAGACATTCCTATAATATTAAACCTTTATTTGCTAGTAGTCCAACTTTTTGACAGTTGGTAGGAACATAGACGAGGGGCTTAACACCTTCACATTTCACAATATTTTGCTCCTCTCCAGATGTTTCTAAGGATATCAGCAAGTCACAGCACAACTTTACATAATTCATTTAATTTATATACTCGTGGTCTTTTGGTCTCTTTACTGTGGAATTCATAGTTTTTTTAGACAGTAACCTAGGCTGGCTTCAGGCTTGCTATGACTCAAGGATGACCTTGGACTTCTGATCCTCCTGTCTTTACCTTTTAAGAACTGGAATTACTGGCATGAGACACGATACCTTTTTTTTTAAGTGGTGCTGAGACTCAGAACACACGGGGCAAGCATCTTACAAACTGAACTCCATCCCAGCCCTAATGATCTGCTTTCTCAAGTGTTTAATTTGACCTTTCTATAAAATAGGTTAGCCTACTTTCAATCATTACTGCAAACTGGGTAGAGACAGAGTAAGGAAGACAGAAGATAAACAGGAAAACTGCAATTCTGGATAACATATAAAGCAGGTGACCTAAAAAGGAAATTTAGAAAACAGGATTTCTGAGTTCTTGGTACCATGCAACAGAATTCCTAATACCTGAACCTTCACATCAAAGGAAACAGATATTATACCTATGTGGGTCTGGAACCCCTGTTTTACAGTTGTGGACATTGCTTCTATCTTGGAATGACAAGACAAGTGTGAGTTTGACTGCTAGGGTAGAGTTCAGACTGCATTCCTTATGGACAGAAATAAGATTCCAATCAAACCTGGATCCTGCAAGCAAATTTCTTGATAATGGATGTAGTCCATCAAAACTACAGGCTGCACATGGTCATATCAATTGATACAGAAAAAGCATCCCATCCACACTGAAACCCTACAAAGCTAGATTCACTTGTGCTTCTAATCTGGTGAGTTGAAGAAGAAACTGCTTTAACTCCATTTTAGAAGCAATTGATGTATATATGAGCAGAGATATTAAAAAGCAGTTTCCTCATGTTTTACTGAAAGACAGTATAAAGAGACTTACTGGCGTCTTGTATCATGTGTATAAGAGTAAGACATAGAGCAGACTGGATTTTGAGGATGATTTTGTACTTGAAAAAGATAAGCTATTGTTACAGAAGCCTAGACTGGGGATACTAACTCAGCAGTGAGAATTGTTGTGCTAATATAATAAGCAAATCATTTACCTATGGTGGAGTAGACTCTGACTTTTCTTTGCCTAAGAGCTCTGTTCAGGTACATGGCCAAGGTGGGGTATGTTGTCAGTTTGTGTTAGTCAGATCCTAAAAGAAAAAAACTTTACCCCACGTAGCTCAAATAAAGATGCTTTAGTTGAAGTCTGTATTTATTTCTTTTCTTGCTGCTGTAGCCAAATAAATGACCAGAAGCAACATAAGTTAGTAAGGAGGAGTTGAGATTGTCATATGGTTCAGAGGAATTCAAGTCACCATGGCAGGGAAGGTGTGGCATTATTTTGGTTCATGGAACTGAGCAGAAACCAGAGAAAGGGAAATAATATCTTACTCCTTACTTTCTCCGTTTTCTATTTTCATTCACTCTGGGACGCTTACCCCTAGGACAGTGCCTTCTATGTTCAAAACAAATCCTACCTCCTTAGTTGATCTTCTCTAGAAAAAGCCCTCACAGACATTCCCAAGTGCATGCCTCACTAACACTTTAATAAAATCAAGTTGGCCACTGAAATGACAGACAAGGTCTCCTTAAGAAATTTGAGAAAAATTAAGAGGAGAGCAAAAGAGGAGTCCCCAAGAGACAAGCAATGGCAGGAAGATATTATATTCCTAAACCCTGAGCTCAGGAGAGCTAGACCTTGTGCAAGGAACATAATGGTGGGTGCTATAGGCCAGGAAAAATGCTGCTGCTGAAGGGGCTCACCATCAAGTCACAGAAGCCCTCCTGTCTGCACTGAGGTTGGAGCCTTGCACTGGTCTAGTCAGCGCCTTAGGGTTTGTAAGTCGAAGGGTTCACATTTTGCTGTATTGTGGTCATATAAGAATAGTAGCAGACAATATATAAATAAACATTGTTGTGTTTTGGTGAGATGGATTTGGCCTATGGGCCTAGAAGTGAAGAGAGTATAGACCTGAGACTTGAGCAAAGGTAAAACAGGGAATGACTAATACATGATTCCTTAGGTAACCTAATTTGGAAACATTCACAACTCAGTCTTCACATAGGATACAGAGAACAATCAATGTCCACTGGCAACAGCTGAGACAGGAGGTTTAGAAGGATCTAGATAAATGTGAAGGCTTCACTCAAGGAAGCTAAAGCTCAAGATGAGATCCAGAGCTAGAATAAGGAGAAATAATCCTCAAGAAGACTCAAGTTAGAAACTCAGCCAACCACCTGAGTCAGCATGAAGAAAGTGACAAGAGAAACTGACACTGATGGAGCTTGAGATGGGAGAAAAGGAGATAGAGAGATTGGCCAACTTGAGACTCATGCCAAGCTACTACTGTCAAATTTCTAGAACTTTGTTTTTGGGATATCAAAATGGGAAAGCAGAATTCCCACATACTTGCAGAAATTATTGAAACCATAAGATAAGTTTAGATATTTCCAGAACTCTCCCATTCTTTGCTCATCATTATTTATAGGTAACCTTTTAATAAATAGAAAGTATTCAGTTGTATAATATTTACAAAGGGCTGAAGCTAGTAGCAGGCATTCAAACTGGAAAATGCTGGCAAATATTAAATGATATTCAAATAACAGTTAAGGCTCCTGGCAAACTTAATAGCACTACATAGAATCATTTATCAAAATTGCCAATTTAAGGACTTGTTTTCCTCCCTAATCTTGTTATTTCTTGGAACAGCACTCATAGGATACATTTAAAGTATGCTATTTATATAAACTGACTAATATTTATTTTATTTACAAGTATGACTCACCGTTAGTGGCTAACAGGCTCACAAGCACAGCTATTAGATGGCAATAGCTAGAAGCAAGAATGATTTAATTGTCAAACATATTCACTCAGTATGCCATGCTTTCTTATCCTTAGCTTCCATTTGAGGTCAGTAAGCTACTCCCCAAAATATGCAATTTTCTTGAGAAATTCTGTGGAAGAGTTCCCACATGGCAATACTGCCCCCAAGACACAGCACATAGGGTGATCTTAACTGTACTTGTTTTTACCTATGAAACAGTTTCCTTGCAAGGAAGATTTCAGATTGTCAAGCTTTCTGACAGTCATCATGGCATATATTTAGACTAAACTGTCCATGAGCTATCATGGTATGAAAGAAAACTCCCAACCTTGGTTCTTTGCCCAAAATGGCTTATGAGCTCTCAAATGTGCTCATTTCAATATTAGGAGATTATGAATTGAATGACTTGTGTGTTGTATTTTTGAAAGGGTAAAACTCATATCCTGTTATCTCCAAGAAGCCAGTTTTAGGTGTTATTTGAATGTAAACTTGAATGTGTATGCCTTTTCTACTGATATTTCCCTCCTGCTTCCTGGTACTTCTTTCAACAGTACTACCCTATCTAGCTGCCTTTTCAATCACTCACCCACTAAAGGAGATTCCTAGAGTATGTGCTATATGTTAGATGCACTGCTGGTCTGTTAAAATAAACTACACAGAATTCTGCTCTCATGGATCTTTCAATGCAGGAAAGGAGATAAGCAATATGCAAATAATTATGCAGAATAATTAGTCAAATATCATATTCCTCTAAAGGGTATAAATTATAAACTATGAAATGTACTATGAGAAAGATCTGTAAGTTGGCATACAACAGGAAGAAGAGGAAGCCAGAAGAAGCAGCACTTCAGAAAAAGGAAGAACAAGTACAAGAGAAAAATACACCATTTAAGCTTTGAGGAATTCATGTCAGAAATAGTCCTTGTTCCCCTGACTAGGGAACCCACTAGGATAATGAGCTACCATGGGCTACATCCAAGCAGGGGTTCTAGGTTATATCCTTACATGGTCCTTGGTTGGAGAAACAGTCCCATAGAAGACCCTGTGCCCAGATATATTTGGTCCTTGTGGAGTTCCTGTCCTCTCCAGGTTATACAAACTCCCCCTTCTTTCGTACTCAATGGCTCCCTCTTCCCCTGAGGGGAAGCCTTGGTAGGTCACAGAGGAGGACACTGCAACCAGTCCTGAAGATACCTGATAAACTAGGGTCAGATGGAAGGGGAGGAGGACCTCCCCTATCAGTAGACTTGGAAAGGGGCAGGGAGGAAATGAGGGAGGGAATGTGGGATTGAGAGGGAATGATGGAGGAGGCTATGGCTGGGATACAAAGTGAATAACCTGTAATTAACATAAAAAATAAAAATTATTTTAAAAAAATGAGGTACAGAGCTAAAAAGAGAATTCTCACCAGAGAAACCTTTAATGACTGAGAAGCATTTAAAGAAATGTTCAACATCCTTAATCATGTGGGAAATGCAAATCAAAAAGACCCTGAGATTCCATCTTACAACTATCAGAATGGCTAAGATCAAAAACTCAAGTGACAGCACATTCTGCCATGAATGTGAAACAAGGGGAACACCCTTTCATTGCTGGTGGGAGTGAAAGCTTGTACACCACTTTAGAAATCAATCTGGTGATTTCTCAGAAAACTGGGAAAAGTTCTACCTCAAGATCCAGCTTATAGCACTCTTGGGCATATACCCAAGAGATGTTCCACCATACCACAAGGACACTTGTTCGACTATGTTCAAGCAGCTTTATTCATAATAGCTAGAAACTGGAAACAACCTAGGTGTCTGTCAAACAAAACATGGATAAAGAAAATGTGGTTCACAATGGAATACTACTCAGCTATTAAAAACAAGGAAATCATGACATTTGCAGGCAAATGGGTGGAACTAAAAAAATAAATAAATAAAAGAAAGCTTCGAGGAAGTATAGAAATGAAATATGGCTGGAAAATGTGTAACAAAGAAACTTAGAGACCATTTTCATGGAAAGAATTGCCCCAGTTTTCAGCTCCTCCAGCATCTGCTAGGAATAAAGAGATCTACTTCATCCAAGTTTTTTTCCAGAGTATTATGTGAAATCAAGTAAGATAAGACATAAAGAATAGCACCACTCTGATAAGCAAATTCAGCCTGGAACTGTGCAGTAGATTAGCAGATATAAGTATAAGGATAGATAGATAGATAGATAGATAGATAGATAGATAGATAGATAGATAGATAATATGCATTTAAGTTTGGATTCTTCTGCTCCATCTTTCTTCTGCTTTTCTTTAGGAAATATTAGTGTTTATTGGCCTTAGCTTAGAACAAGGTCAACCCAGTAAAAACCAAGAAAATTGCATTTATGGGGTATAATTATGACTGCAACTTTGGAAATTTCAGATTTACACAATCGTAAAGTTGTGCTCGAAGTTTAACATAATGGTGGCCATATTTATAGCTTTAAACTTCAAGTAGCTAATAATTACATCATTTACTAGGAATTATGCTTGCAACTGTCTTGTAAGAAAGAAAATATGTATGGTCTATGTATCCTTGTTTGGCAGAATAGGTCCATTGTACAGAAGGTCAGTGGAGGTGAGCAATGCTTCAGAGGCCACTTTGCCTCCCATTTCAAAGTTTCAGCTGCAGATGTATCTGAAATGTAATTAACAATGACCTCTCAGTTCTATTTTAATTCCCCTAACCAATGTTGATTATCTTGATGTTGTCCTTGACATCCCAGCCTGTGTTGCAAAAGGCCAATGGAGAGAGGTACAGGATGAGCCTGGACTGATTAGAAGGAACCAGATGATATAAATATTTGTAAACTTTATTGTAAGAACAAGTGAAAGCCATGTAAGACTTTAAACAAAAGATTGATCCTGATTCATAGTTTAACATTCCCTTAACCCCACCTTTGGTTATTTTATGAAGGTTGAGAAAGAACAAAAAGAGTAGTAATCAAGAAGGAAATTTACAATAACGTTTCTCAGTACTCAAATGGTCTGTTGGTCTGGAGAAGTGTTGGCTACAGACCACCCAAGTGTGTGTGCTCCTACAAGTGCTTACCTGCTATCTACCACCAAAGTTGGAAAAGTAGAGTCAAACCGAGCAGGCAAAAAGTAGGTAAAACAGAAGTACTACCTAACCAACCCCTTCCTTTATACACCCTCTTCTCTCAGAGCTTCCTTCTTTCACTCATGGGACCATAAAAGCTCCCAAATAAACCCCCAACTCACCCAAAATTGAACTTCAAGATTTTTTTTTAATGTTGACGTGGAGCCTAGGACAGGAGGTACAATAAAATGAACTAACAGGACCTTCCAGAGTTAAACAAGGATGCTTTGTGACTGGGTGCTGGTTATTTGAGGAGCCTCCTATATAAATATTTGGGGTTTTTTTTCAACTTCACTTATTGTGTGTGGAGGTATGTGTGTGCACGTATGTGTGGGGGGGGGCACAGAAGTCAGAGGGGGAAGTTAGGTATCCAATTCTTTATCTGTCTTTATCTCATTCACTTAAGATAAGGTCTTTCACGGAATTTGGAGCTAGACTTACAGCCAGGAAACTCCAGAGAGTCTCATATTTTCCACCTCCAAGTACCAGTGCTGGGGTTACTAGAATGTGTAACCATATCCATTTCTCTATGTGGATTCAGGTGATTGGAACTCAGGTCCTCATGCTTCCACAAAAAGTGCTCTCCAACACTGAGCCAGTTCCCCAGCCATAAAAAAGATTCTTAAACTACATTCCCAAACTAACATTGAGTCTGCTGTGTCAAGTACTTTGCTCCAAATAGAGCTGCAGATAGAGCCTTTTGAACCTGCTTTAAATTTCTCTGAGGTCCTGAGGACGCCATAGCTACTACACAACCCCTCCTCTGGGCTGTCAGAGAGGCAGCAGAAGCAGCAGAGGAGAAGCTGCAAGAGTGAGTCCAACAACTTCAAAAAAGCAGTGAAAGCCTGCTTTCTCCATAGCCATCCCTCCTGGTGGCTTCCACTAATACAGGGTTTCATTTCAATACAGGGTCCATTTCAGGTCACATTAGGCAGCACCTATAATCTCATGAGTTTACTACTGAATTTGGAAGGGAAGAGGACCAGATTTTTCACCATCTATCTAAGTCTTCTCTTTTTGAGTCCAACATTATAAGAAGCACCTAACTGAAATGCTTTTTTGTTGTTTTTTCTTTTCTTTTTTTAAATTTACTTATATATTTATTTATTGTAATTTACTCACTTTGTATCCCTGCTGCAGCCCCCTCCCTAATCTCCTCCCAGTCAAACACACCATCCCTCTTCTTCCCCTAGTCCCCTGATAGGGGAGGACCTCCTCCCCTTCTATCTGATCCTAGCTTATGAGGTCTCATCAAGGCTAGTATCATTTTCCTCTGTGGTTTGGCAGGGCTGCAACCCCCAGGGGGAGGTGATCAAAGGTCTGGCCACTGAGTTCATATCAGAGACAGCCCCTGTACCCTTTATTAGGGAACCCACTTGGAAACTGAGTAGTCAATGGGCTTCCTTTGAATAGGGATATTAGCTACATAATATAGGATAAACATACTAAAATCTATAGTCCTAAAGAAGCTAAACAATAAGGAGGACCCTAGGGAAGATGCTTACTCCTCATTCAGAAGGGCAGACAGGATAGTCATTGGAAGTAGAAGACAAGGAACAGGACATGAACCTTTCACAGAAGTCCTCTGAAAGACTCTAGCCACCATGATACCGAAGGAGATACTGAGACTCATAGCCAAACTTTGGGCAGAGTGCCACAATCCTTATGAAAGAAGAGTGAGATAGAAAGACTTGGAGTGGACAGGAACTTCACAAGGAGAACAACAGAGCCAAAATACCTGAGCCCAGCGGGGCCTGCAGAGACCAAGGATCATGGACAGAGAGGACCTAGTCAACTGAAATTCTTAATCAAGAATGTCAAATCTTTTAGCAATGATTTCCCAACCTATCTTTCTCTAACACAAGGCAGCCATCCAAAGTTAGGAAAGTACAGGCTTTCTCACTGAAGAGGAGAAAATATATAATATTTCCTTGACCCTCATCAATTAGTGGTGTAAACAGACTCCTTTAACAAAAGACAGATTTACCTAGAGAAAAACAAGCAAATGTATCAGCACACTCAGTGCTTACTACATAGTTTGATAAAGTACCATCCAAAGTAATTCAAATCATTGACTTAAGAGTTCAGGCTGAATTTCCTCTTCAACAAAAAAACAATACATTTTTGAGAAGTGGCAAGACAAAGGAAAAGCAGCACTAGACTTCCAAAAGCAAAGAAACTGTGGGAAGAAAGAAGGTTGCTGGTAGATTCCTCTGGAGCCTTCTCTGAGCTGATAATGAAATTCACATGAGAATTTGCATCCTGTTTTCTGTAAAGAAAAGTACTGAGTAAGGGGGGGGGTGTTGGAGAAAGACACTTTGTCTCTGTTAATCTCTGCCCTGTTTTTAGAAGAACACAGATAGATGGTAGAGAGTTCCAGTGTGTTTTGATGGTATTCAGCTAAAGAGCCCTTCACATCTAAAGGGCAAATATGTTAGTTTTCTTCACCATCGTGAAGAACACTTTCTTTGCCATTATCAGAGACAAGAGAACAGAGCACAGCTCTCCCAGCAGTGTCTTATGTCCTCAATGTCTCTGCATCATCACAACAGTTCAAGAGTAATTTCAAAATTAGTGTTCTCTCTTTCTCTTTCCCTCCTTCTCTCCCTCTCTCATACTTTTCTGCTCTCAGTTGAAAAATAATTAAGAAAATGCACCCAGCAATTTTAAATTGCTTCTGAACCATGGATGGGTGGATTCCCTTTTCTTGGCCAGTTCCTTTTTCTATAAATTGGAGCAATCAGTCCTAGAGTCTTTTTGATTTGGTCCATGAGGTGATGAAGAAAGAGAAATCAACCTTATTTTTTTTTTCAATTTTATGTGTCTCATCTTAATGAAATTGCTTTTCTGTGAGATTTCAGGAAAGAAATAGAGTGATTTGTTATTTAAAATGAATTACCTGTACCGTTAACCACAAGCAGTATAATTACCACATCTTTAAGTGCCTACAGACTGGATTTCTAATTTCATGATTTTTTTAAATTTAATTTTATTGTTTTACTTTTTGCTCTAAGCTTTAGGGATACTCTAACTATTAAGATTGTGCAGCAGAGATATATGGTGGATTCATAAAGCACTCCACGCGACTGGTAACACTTGGGAAGTTTTCTTAAGGGAAGGGGGAAGAGGTCATAGAGACTGGCTCTGCATGGGGTAGGAGAGAGAGACAAACATAGAGAAGGAGAGTGATAGAGACAGAGACAGAGAGAGAGGAAGTGGTACAAGTTCTCCTATAAGGTGGCCAAGAGCATGCATAGGTGGTTTCAGGTGGTCCACACGTGGTCCACAGGTGATCCTTTGATGTTCCCTTTGTCAGGTCTCTTGGGGCTGGCCAAAGAGATGCCTGCTTACAGATCCCAACATCCCTCCATTTTGTTTTATTAAAAAGTGAGGAGCTAAAAAGGGTTGATAGTGGGGAGGGCATAGGGGCGACTTTTGCTTTTCAAGCTACTTCCTGCTGATTAGGGGTGTTGTTATTTGCAGGGTATAGCTGGACCCCACCATCAGGGTAGATTGGAAGATTATTGTCATCGGTTCTGTGGGCAGAGCTTGATAATCCTGTAAGAGTAAGTGATTAAAGATTTGGTTAGAGAATTTTTGAATTTGTTGTTGGAGGAATGTAGAGAGGAAGTTAATAAAGCAGGGTGCAAAAATCAAAAGCAGAAAGATGAGCAGAAGAGGTTTGAGGAAGGGCAGAATCCATTTCCATATGGGGTTCTCAAAGGCCCAAGTGTTAGAGGCCTTGAGCTGCATTTGCTTTTGTAGAATTGTCTGGAGTTGTTGGATTTTGTCTTTTATTATACCCAGCTGGTTGACATAAAAACAGCATTCCTCCTACAGGAAGATGCAAAGGTCACCTTTAGCTGTAAGGAGATCCAATCTTCTTCAATTGTGAAGTACTACTGCTGCCAGTGTGTTAATATGTCCTTAGAGAGTTATATTGTCTGAGCCACTTGCTGGAGGTACTGGATGAACTGGGAAGAAAGATGATAATACCAAGTTAGTGAAGTGGCTAGTCCTGCTGTCCTGGTCCCAACACCTGCTGTGATTCCTGCAACAGAGGGGCAAGATTTGAATTGCCCCTGCTGGGCAGCTATTGAGTCTACAACCAGGATTGGGTAGGGGCTCCATTTCATTTTATTACCCCCAGCTTGGGAAAGAGGAGCACCAACATGCGAATTCCTGACCAGCCAGCAAGCACATGATGGTAGACCTGTGTAGCATGAAGAATCAAGGTATTATATTAGCAGCAGGGCACTGGGGTTGAGATGAGATATCAAGGTTTATAGTTCTATTACAGTCTAAGGAACTAGCATTCCTACAGAGTATTCTTGGATGCCTTGAAACAGTTTACCATGCCAAAGAGGGTGATAAGGAAAAGGTATGGGGTTGTGGCAACATCAGAGTCAGTGGAATTAGTAAACAGTGAAGTAAGGTTTCTTGATGGAATCACTGGAGAAGCTGTCAGTGGTAGTTCTGAATTGGTCCCAGGTGGGACACATAGCCAACAGCTTTAAAACAGCCTGGTTGGGTTACAGGCCAAGGTCAGAGTCTGAAACAGGAGACAAAAATGACAGGTTTGTATTATTTAAGAGGGAGGATATCAGAGAGGCAAATGACCTTAGAGGAGTGTTTAATTATCTTCTCTACTTCTCCCATCCCCAGGTATTGGGCAACTGTGATGGATTTTATCTGGATATGGATGGTACTTATCAGTAAATCAGATGTGTTTTCCAGTGATGCCTTTTCCCCATCTGAGATCAGATGTTTAAGTAGAAAGTCTTTCTACTTATACAGGAGCTTCTTCTGTGCTGGTGTTTGGATTTGACAAGAACAGTATGGGAAACCTCCATATCTGTTCAGCCATGTTTTGCAATAATCTTTTGTTTCATGAAAGAGAGAGCAAACAAAAATGCTATCAAATAGGAGAGGAGGGATAGATGTGGGGGTGATGGCTATTTCGATCGGCTTTTGACAGCCTCCCATAGAGCAATTTCCTGACCCTATTTAGAGAGACTCTTTATTATCAAGGATGGTTTCCTAAATCTCGAATCTTCACATGTAGGGATTACCTTGAACAGAAACAGGCAAGAGGGAGAGGAAGAGAAATACATATCCAATCCAGTAGGATGGAACACAGCTGCTGTAGTGAGGCCTCATTTCTCTGGAACTGGAGGCAAGGTCGTTGAACTTGGCATCTTCAGCAGCTTGAAGGAGCAGGGTCCTTTTGGAGTTGATCTATAAGAGGGGGCATTAATCTTGAAGGGGGGTAAAAGGCTTGAGGTGAGATAGATGAATCCAATGAGGGAAACCCTCAAGCTTGGCAGCTGTGGGGGTCACAAGAATCACCTTGAAAGGGCCCTGCCATTTAGGAGAAAGAGATGAGGGCCTTTGGTCTGGAGGGGAGAGAAGGACCTGGTCCCTGATATTAATAGGAGACGGATAAGAGGTAGTGTGTGGCCATGGTAAACAGTGGTCAGTAAAGTTCTACAGAAGAGAACAGAGATGATAGAGTAAGGGAGTAAGTAGGTAGTCAGGGAGAGGTGAAGACTTAACGAAAGACCAGGACTTAGAACCAGTTGTCCATACATGAGATCAAAGGACAAGATGGACAGAGATTTTGTGGGGAGAGCTCATAGCCTGAAAAGGGCCAGGGGGAAGAGCTTTACACAGTCGAAGTGAAGCTCTTGTGATAGTTTAACAACAGTATTTTTTAAGGATTGTTTAGTTTGTTCTATCTTTCCTGAGGACTAGGGATAGTATGGGATATGAAAATACCAACAAATATTAAGGGCTTTAGATAAGGTCTGGGAAATCTGAGAAGTGAACTCAGAACCATAGTCTGACTGGTGGGAGGGGGGATTCCAAAACGTGGGATAATCTCATGGAGAAGATCAGAAACTGTCTGAACTCTTTTGTTAGTAGTGGGGAATGCCTCTACCCATCCTGAGAACATGTCCACCAAGACCAGGAGGTACTGGACACGTTTGCATGTGGATAAAATCAAGTTGCCAGTCAGTCCCAGGAAGAAAGCCTCTAGCTGGGTGGGTAGGAAAAGGGGAGCAACAATATCCTGAGTTAGGATTTGAAGTCTGGCAGATTTTACAAGAGGCAGTAGTCTTTAGGAAATGCAAGTCTTCAGGGGTGGGCTGTAGGTGGGTCTTAAAGTTAGAGAAGGCTCAACTGTTAGGATGAAATAGCTGGTGTAGATAGGACAGAATCTGACGAGTGTCAGGAGATGACAGGAGAGGTGTGGGTTGTAGTGTAAGGATGTCCTGTGGTGGGAGAAACTTGTCTAAGCCTTTAAGGCCTGCAGCCTTAGTTGCCTTGTCAGCCCAGTTATTTCCTTTGGAAACGATGGAATCATTGGTCTGGTGGGACCGGCAGTGGACTATTCCTATGTATGTGGGAAGGTGAGAGACTTCTAGCATGGCCATAATTTGGTCTGCATTGCTTACCGATGCTCTCTTTGCTGTAAGTAACCCACGCTCTCTCCAGATGGAAGCATGGGAGAGAAGAATATGAAAATATGTATAGCTGTTAAGGGATTGTCCCTGGGCCAATTGGAAGGTGTGGATAAGAGCTGTTAGTTCTGCCTGTTGATTAGTGGTGTGGGCAGGGAAGGCTTGTGCCTCAACCACCTCAGTATCCAACACTATGGTATAGCCTGTTTTTTTTAGCTCCCTCATGTACAAAGGAGCAGCCTTCGGTATAGCAGGTATAGATGGCCTCAGACAGTGTGCCTTCCTGTATGTGTGAAGGGTGGGGCAATAGTTCCCCTAAGGTTTCAATGCAAGAATTGGATGGGAAATTGTCAGAGTTAGGTCAAGGAAAAAGGTTTGAAATATTAAGAGGTGGGCATAGTTGGAAAGTAAGAGTAGAGTCTTTTATTAGATCTGCCTGGTGGGAAGCACCCTGGAGGGAGGTAGAGTTTGTAAGCCTTTATAAGTTAAAAGGTGAAACAGATTGTGAGAAGAGAAGAGAAGAGAAGAGAAGAGAAGAGAAGAGAAGAGAAGA
>NW_026585894.1:17778122-17865551 GCF_907164565.1 Psammomys obesus
GAGAAGAGAAGAGAAGAGAAGAGAAGAGAAGAGAAGAGAAGAGAAGACCCAAAAGTTAGGGTTTTTTTTACTGTCAAATCAGGAGCTCTGCAGCCGCTAAAGCACAAATGAAGGGTGCCCATCCCTGGATTATCAGGTCTAATTTTTGGATAGTTATGCTACAAGTGAAAACGAGGGTTCTAGTTGGTGACCCAGAGCTCCAAGGACATATCCTTCTTTTTCAGTTACATAGAGGTAGAAGGGATGGGTTGAGTCTGGAAGATGTGGGGCTGGGGCCTCAAGAAGAGCCTTTTGGAGCCTTTGAAAGGGCTTAATATGGGCTTAAGAAAGGGTTCATGCTAGAAGCCTAAGGCTGCTTCTTAGGAGGGAAAAGGAAGGCACTCAGGACTGTAGGAAACCAGCTATTCCCCAAAATGATAAAATTTCTTCTTTAGTGGTGGGAACTGTTAGAGACCATACTAGGACTTTTCTATCTGGGGTGATGCCCTTGTGGGTTGGGATTATTGTTATTTCCAGGTAAGTGACCTCAGAGGTGGACAATTGGACCTTGGAGGGTGAGATGTGATAGCCCCTGGTGGATAGGAAATTTAGAAGAGCAGAGGTGGTATTTTGGCTAATTTGTAGGGATGGCCTACAGAGGAGAAGGTCATCTACATATTATATGAATTTATATTTAGGGAGAGAAGGAAGAGTAGATCAGAGTACAGGGCTTGGCCAAACTGGTGTGGGCTGTTCTGGAGTCCCTGGAGTAGGATAGTCCAGAGAAGCTGAGTAGAAACAAGGGTGTCAGGGTCAGTCCAGATGAAGTAAAAATACTCTGTGATTTGGCATCCAGGAGGATAGAGAAAAATGCATCCTTGATATCCAGAACTGAGAAATTGGAGGTACATGATGAGATGGTGATAGTGGAGGGGACAGTATAGGGGTTAGCAAAAACAGGGTGGAGGGGAACAACTGCAGAACTGAGGAACAGGAGGTCTTCAACCAGGCAATATGTTCAATGGGCTTTGTAACTGCAAGTATAAGTGTGTTAAAAGGAGAGTAAGTAGGGCAAAGGAGTTTTTTTCTTAGAAGGTCAGCGATAAAAGGCTTAAGTGCCCTGAGACTCTCGAGAGGAAGTAGGTATTGAGCTTGGGTGATATACTGGTTGGGATCCTGTAGCTGAATGACCACAGGGGAATAGTACTTAGTGTCAGAAGGGTTTTGGACATCCCAGACTTGGAGATCCACTTGAGAGGCTATTAAAGAAATCAACACGTCATAACTGGTAGGTAGGATAGCTAGGAGAAGAAGAGAGGTTGATGGTGAGCTTGGTGTCAGGGGAATGGGTGGAGTAAAGGAGATAGAAGCTCCCACTTTGACTAAAATGTCCCTTCCCAGTAAGGGGACTGGACAGGTTGGCATCAATAAAAAGGAATGAGTCAAGGGAACACCCCTGAAAATACAATTGAGTGGTGGAGTCCAGCAAGGCTAGCAAGGCTGTCCCCCTACTCTGACAAGAGAAGAACTAGAAGGAGGTTGGTCCCAATACTCTGTCAGTTTTGAGTTAGTGGCTCTGTTGTCCACAAGGAAGGAGATGGGCCACCCAGATTCCATGATAATTACCTGTGGCTCCCTGCTATTGATGGCAGTGGTTGTGTCAAGAGAACCCTGGCACCTTCAGTAGTCTGTAGCCAGGCCTAGCGTATTGAAAAGAGGGCTATCTGGGAGTGATGGCCTCATACCATGGAAGAAACAGTGGCAGTCAACCCCCCAATGTCCCTCTTGGAGATATTTGGCCATGGTGGCTTGTGGGGGTTAGGACAAAACCTGGCCCAGTGACCTTCTTGACTACATTTGAAATAGGGACCCCATGGTCCTCATGCCTTAGGAGGTAAGGGAGCTTTGGTACTCACTGAGGCTGGCCAGATGGCCTTGGCCAGCATTTGGAATTTTTGCTTGCAGGCTTTCTCATTTCTCCCATGGTACACCTTAAAGACCAGTGCTAACACTCCTGCCTGTGGGGTTAGAGGTCCTCTCTCCAAGTACTTAAACTTAGCCAGATGTTACGGTAACTCCAGGAGAAACAATAGGGCATCAGGAGTTGCCTACCTTCTGTACCTTCAGGGTCTAGATTAGTATATTGTAAGAGGGCCTTTGTAAGGCACTCTAGGAATTGAGATAGGTTTTCATTCTTGTCCTGAACAACCTCCTGGCGCTTCTCATGATTAACTGGGTTAAAGGCAGCCTTTTGGAGATCAGCCAGCAGGCAGGTCGTGAACTGATCTCTAGCTAAAATGCCTTCTGGGGTATTATAATCACATTGTGGATCCTGGTCAGGCACCAACTCAGCCCCAACCAGGTGTGCTGTGTTTGTTTTGTGAACCTCATCTGCATGTGTTCTAGCCTATTCCCAAACTCACTTGCACTCCTCAGGTAATAGGTTGTTGGTAAGAATCATATATATATATATCATGGAAGGCAAGACCATAAGACTGAGTGAGATACTGAAATTCTTTAATGAAAGTAGAAGGATTAGAGGTATAGGATTCTAGTCTCTTTTTTACTTGAGAAAGTTCAGTTAATGAGAAGGTAACATGTACCCTAACTAAGTCATCCATGCTGGCCACCTCCTGCAAGGAAAGAATTAAGGCTGGTTTGCACTGAGTAGAAGGAGAAGGGTCTTCACTACAGAGTGAGAGCTTGTAGCAGGGGGGCTAATAGCTTTCGGTGCAGGATGAAAATGGGTGCCAAAGTAGGACGCTAGGATGGCCTGTTGTTGAGGAAGGGGGTGAGGATTCTGGAGAAGCCAAAGAGGAAGAGGAGGAAGCAGAGGAGGAGGGAGAAGCCAGAGGCAGAGAAGCTGGAGGTTGAGAAGAAGCCGGAAGTTAAGAACAGTGAGGAGGAGGTTTATCCACGGGGTCAAAGAGAAAAAACTCTTTAGGCTGAGACTTTATATCTAGAATAAGTTGGGTTGGAGAACAAGAAGAACAGAGAGAAAGTTTAGAGCAGAGGAGAGAGAATGCTTGAATGTAAGATACCTCCTTCCATTTACCAGATCGCTGACAGTAATTTAAAAGATCCCATAAAATACTGGGATTTAATGTGCTGTTAATTGGCCAATTTGAACCATTATCTAAGGAATATGTAGGCCAAGTTTTATTGCAGAGTCATATGAGTTTAAAGGCCTTTAACTCAGGCTCCATGCATAGAGTTTTAAAATTCTCCAGAAGACATCCCAGTGTGGATGCTGGAGGAACGGAAAAATGGGCAGTTTCCATTGGGAGGGTAGGAGTCAGTAACTTGCCACAGGCAACCCAAAGGCAAAATTTGCTCATTTGACTAGTATGGTACTATCTGGTCCAACAGCTCATCAGCGTTGGCCAAGAGACCAAGGTCACAACTGCCCATAGCAGACACGGTTTACCTAGCGCTAGGATTTTCATAGATGAGTGATGGGGTGGGGGTGAAACCATGCTAGTAGAGGGGAAAAGTATCACCTATGGGAAAAAGAAGCCCTAAATGCAAGTCAAAAAAAGGGACAATCATAGCCAGTGAAGGTTGTGGTTGGGGGTTTCTCTGTCTCAAAAAGTACCATGAAGTTGCCAGACACTCAACCGTCAATCTTCCCCAACCAACAGAGATGATTATGCAGACCAATGAGGGGTCACCAATCTACCCAATACTAGCCAGTGTTGCATGTAAGAGGTAGCTATCTGGTTGCTGGAAAATGGGTCGTAGGCAGACTTGAAATTAAATAGGTTTCCAGCAGCAAGTTTGGCAGTGCTGGCACCAAAAGAAACCACAACATGGCATGGCTCCCAAAAGCACCTATTAGGCCAGTGTTAGGATTGTGCAGTCATGTTAGGAGTTATGGGGCTGGTTCATAAAGCACACCACAGGACTGCCTCCATGTAAGAAGTTTTATTAAGGAAATGGGGGGGGAGTCACAGAGACCATCTCTGGGCAGGGTAGGAGAAAGGGAGAGAGAGAGAGAGACAGAGAGAAGATGGTATGAGTTCTCTTATAAGGTGACCCAGAGCATGTGCAGGTGGTTTCAGGTGGTCCACAGGTGGTCTTCACAGATGCCTAATGTCCCATTTGTCAGGTCCCTTAGGGCTGGCCATAGAGATGCCTGCTTACAGATCTCAACACTAAGTCCAACATATAGTTTGGACATGATATTCTTTTAAATCTCATTACCTAACTTACCTAATAAATTACCATTATTTCTCCTTTAGACTGTTCATGAATAATTTCCTTGAGGCTTAAAAGTTCTTGCTTAGTCTTATCTTAAATTTTTTATTTTGGGGTAGCATAATTTATATTGGTTGTAGCATAATTATATTTAAAAGTGTGCAAGCAGTTTGTGAACTCTTAAAATAATTTGGTTTATTTTTTCTTTAGTGTGTCTAAATTTACAAATTGACAACTTCCTGCCTAATTGGTTCTTAATAACTAGTAGGTTTCTACTGTTTTACATTATTTTGGCATTGAACCATATTCCTTCAAAAATGGAAAATATTTACTATAACAATGCCAAGATTTATGGAACTGATTTGCATGTTATATTCTTTGTGTTGTGGCTTGCTTTATTAATTTGTTAAGTATAGTACAAGTCTCTCCATTGTGCCTTCTTTCCAGGTTGTTTCTGGAACACACACCATATTCTGAGTCAGCACTGTCTTCGTGATCACTGGCCATGCACCCTGATGTTTCATGGCAGGGTTTCTACAGAAAACCAACAAGCTTCCTCAGAACTTCCATCTTTCTTAGTAGTATAGAGAGCTGCTATTTTTTCATCAGCTCACCCTCCCTTAAAAATACTTTAGCACAGAAAATTTCCTAAACTAGAGGACCCTAGTAGAGAACCCTGCAAAGTACTGGCAGTGGTGATGGGAGTGGGGTGAAGGTGGCCTGCCTTGTTCTGTGGGCACTGATGGTAGGGCTGGATGATGTGTCTCAGTCTGGAGATGTTGCAGCAAAGGATGCATGTTGTCTCACTTTCAGGGCATGTGAAGAAAAGGAGACTAAGTGTGGTCATAAGAAGAAATAAGAAAGATCATGTCACACACACGCAAAATTCATGACTCACTTGTGGACTGAGCTGTGTCAAGTAGGAACACAAAGTAAATAAAGAAGGTATGAGCCATATCATTAGTTAACCTGGGAAAGGGCCACCATCAAGTCCTTAGCTGGGTCAATTTAAATGGGCAGAACTTAGGAAGTACTTAGAAAATCAACTTAGGGAAGGTCACTGTAGATATTTTATTTTCAAGGTCACAAGCGCTTAGTAGTCTGGTCATCAAGAAATGGTATCTCAGAGGACATCTATGGTAGGCTCCCATCCTGTACCCTCTCCTCATCCACTCCCAGCATCTATTCTAATTGCCCTTCTGAATGAGAATTAAGCATCCTCCTTAGGGTCCTCCTTGTTATTTAGCTTTTTTGCATCTGTGAATTGCAGTATGGTTATCCTGTACTATATGGCTAATATCTGCTAATAAGTGAGCACGTACCATGTGTGTCTTTCTGAGTCTGGGTTACTTCATTCAGGATGATTTTTTTTCTAGGTCTCTCCATTTGCCTACCAATTTCATGATTTCCTTGTTTTTGATAGCTGAGTAGTGTTCCATTGTGTAAATGTACCACAATTTCTGTTTCCATTCCTCAACTGAGGGACATCTAGGTTGTTTACAGATTCTGGCTATTACAAACAAAGCTGCTATGAATATAGATGAGCAAATGCCCTTGTTTTATGGTAGAGCATCTTTTAGGTATATGTCCAGGATTTGTATAGCTGAGTCTTGAGGTAGGTCTATTCCCAATTTTCTGAGAAAGCACCAGATTGATTTCCATAGTGGTTGTACAAGTTTGTACACCAACCAGCAATGAATTTTTAATCTTAGCCACTCTGATGAGTGTAGAGAGTTGTTTTTATTTGTTTTTCCTTGATGACTAAGAATATTGAGCATTTCTTTAAGTGCTTCTCAATCATTCGATATTCTATTGAGAATTCTCTGTTTAGCTCTGTACCTCATTTTTGAGTTGGATTATTTGAAACAGATGCTGAGTCTCACAGCCAAACTTTGAGCAGAGTACAGGTAGTCTTATGGAAGAGTGGGGGAACAGAATGACAAGGAGAGGACAGGAGCTCCACAAGGAGACGGACAGAGCCAACATATCTGGGACCAGGAAGCCCTACAGAGACTGATGCACCAACCAAGGGCTGTGCATGGAGAGAGCCTACATCCCCTGCTCAGATTCAGTCTCCATGTGGGTTTCCCTGGTAAGGGGAGCAGAGCCTGTCTCTGACACGGACTCTGTTGCCAGCTCTTTGATCACTTCTCACAGGTAGGGTGGCCTTGCCAGGGCACAGAGGAAGAAGATGCAAGCAGTCCTGATGAGACTGGATAAGCTGGGGTCACGTGGTAAGGGAAGAGGGCTCCACCTTTCTGAGGGCTAGGGGAGGGGGATAGAGGGTAAGAGGGAAGGAGGATGAGACCAAGGGGAAACAAGGGAGGGGGCTACAATCAGGATGTAAAGTGAATAAATTATAATAAATAAATAGGTCAATAAATAAATAGAAATAGTATCTCAGCCAGGCACGGTGGCATATGCCTGTAATTCCAGTACTCAGGGAGGCAGAGGCAGGTGGACCTCTGTGAATTGGAGGCTAGCCTCTTCTACAAAGTAAGTCCAGGATAGCCAAGGCTACACCAAGCAACCCTGTCTCGAAAAAAAAAAAAAAAGAAAAGAAAAGAAATGCTAGCTCCATCCTATGCTGTTTAACATAGACAGATGGGACTTACCTGTGCCAAATGGATGTGGTAGAATTCATGGTTTCTAACGTCAGAGGCTAGGTCAGTAAAGGAAAGCCAGCTTCCATTTTTCTAAGCAAAATATCCATGATTGTAATATAATGGATTCTGTTTAGACTTATAGTAATTCATTAAACAGCAGTCATTATGAAAAGAAGACATTTGGGTCAGATTCATTTATTCAGACGTCAGGTTAAATGCAAGTATAACGTGGAAATTCTGAATGGGAACAAGCTATACTAGCTTAGAGGTTTAGGATGGAGTGAATATTGGGCAGCATTGTGCTCTAGCTAATTAAATAAATTATAAATCTGGTTAGGGAGTAACCAGTTATCAATGCTGTATTACTAATTTTATGAATCAGTTTTAAATATTAATAATCATTTAATAAATGGTGCCTAACATTCTAACAGAAAACTGTTAGATTATTGATAAGCCTTAATGTACTGAGGCTGGGCAGTTATTAACCATTTAAGCTACCTTGTCTTCTTCCCATCCAAAACCCCATAAATACTTGCACATGTTTTCCACTTGGGCTGGTTCTCTTCGTCATGCCAATCCTCAGAGCAAGCTGCTCTTGGCCACATATTTTGAGTTCACATTAACCTGTTCCTTTTTTCCACCTTTCTCTGTCCTCCTTGTAGTCTTTCTGCTACCCTCACCCTCAAAACTTGGTTCTTCTTACCTCTTACCTCTCTTCTGCCCAGTCCAGGCTGTAGGCAACTTTATTTAGTCAATCAGGGATGAATTGGGGGGGCAAGGTTTATACCTCATCATTTTGGATAAGTGAAAATTTGCTCATAAGGATGGTAAGGATCTTTGGGGGCAAGCAATTGACATTTGAATACATAGTAGCTTCAGATCAACCTCAACAGCTCCATGTGATGTCGAGAAAGCAAAGACTCAGTGGTGTGGGAACCAGGCTGCTGCTTCTGAGTACGGTAGGGGACATTAGCTGTCTGAGTACAGAAGTTAAGTAGCACAATGCATTCGTGATAAATACATTTTCAGGGAAAATGTGAGAAAGTGAGACATACAGGAGAAATTACATTTTTTTATCATCCACTTGTCTCTGAAAATTTCTGATTCTTCCTCCCCCCAGCACACACACACACACACACACACACACACACACACACACACACCACATACACACACTCAACACTACAGAACTACAGATGCGGCAACTCCCTAGGCTTTCAGACAAATCTAATTTTCAGACAGAAAAACCTAAAACTTGTTTAATTTACAAGTGACTCAGCCTCAAGAAAACCTGCAGAGGTGGTGCTTTGGCCCTGCTTCTAGGTTTTATTGCTAAGTGTTGCCTAAATTCAAAGAACTGCATGCTATCCCAGGTTTCTCAACAAAGCCCAATGGTAACCATTCCTGCACAGATAAAAGCCCATCCAGGAAACTCAGTCCAATGACCAGGGTACTGCCACTGATTCCCACAATTCCAGTCCTATGGAAGCTGAAGCTAGGGAGCAGCTGAAAGCAACAGTGATTGTCATCACTGCTTTCATGTTCTACTTCTTTCTCTGTATAGATTGGATTCCTTTATTTACTCAATATAACCTAAAATTACAGACAAGTTTCCATAATTTTTTAGCTGAAGACTATACCATGTACTGCCCATGGCCTCTAGTCTTCTGTGAAGTTAGTTGTAAACATCAGTGACAAAACAAAACAACTGAAGATGCAGGTAGGAGTTAACTCATCTTAACTAGCTCTATTGTTCCACTCTGATCCACAAGTGTACATGCTAAGACTCACATTACAGAGACAGAAGTTGTCCTAAGCTTCTTAGTATAGGATGACAGAAGTACAACACAATGAGCAGAAACACACAATTCTTAAAGCCCAGGCTCAGCGTAAGACAATAATCCTTCCGTCTACATATTGTCACTGATCTTTCCATCTACATGTCACTAGCCCATTTAAGTAGCATGCCAAGTCCAGGGCTCATTAGTAGAAAAGCATTCCTGAACTATGATGATACCATAATAATAAAGTAGATGCTATGGTCTGATAACTGAATGTTCCTTGAAGAAAATACAATTGGTTAGCCTGATTCATAGACTGAAAACAAAATTGTCTATTTATTATCAATTAGCTGCCTCAAGAGGGGTAAAAAGAACGTCCTATGGACAAGAGGTTGAGGGTGGAATAGTACCAGTAGAATAAAAAGTAGTCATGGGAAGAACATCAATTGACATGACTGACACAATGAGAGGCTCTTCGGTATCTCAAAGAAAATAATCAGAAGGACAACAGGTACTCTAATTCTACCTTATTTATACCTAAATACATTTAAGATAATTATTTGAGTGGTTAATCATATCTTATCTTTTTAGCTTACAGAAACATTGAGAAAATTGCACAGAATTCTAGTCAAGACCATTAGCCATGGCCATGTCATATTGTAAGCTCCTCTATTTTGGTTAAACAATGAAAATTCTTGGAATTAAAGTAATTTAGTGCCATTTTTTTTTTAGATTCTTGACTTCCTGCACACCCCACCCCAGTAAGGGCTGATCACAAGAGCTGTTTATCAATCACCTGTTTTCTTGAACTCACCACCTTCCCTACATCATTAGCTACCCTCTATCTATGGCTGGTTATAAGCCAAAACTTGACAAATTTCACTACCTTTCTCTCTTCCCCTTTTCCCTCACTATAGGTATCCCAGCTTGTAAGTGGATGATGAGCTCTGGCTCTTAAAATAGAGAACCCCACTGAAGGTTGTTTTCCTCCATAAAGCTCATGCTGCAATTAAGTGATGAATCCTTCAGTCTATCAGAGTTTTGAAGTCCTAAAAACAATTATATGAATGAGTAATGCTATTTGTCATTGCAGCTGAAATTTCTATGCCTGGATGAGGTTTTAAGAGTAGAAATATTAGAGATCAAGGTTTATTTGTTGTTGTTTTGACTGTAATATCAACTTTAGATAGTCTTCTTTCTATAATACTGGATAACATATAATATGTTTAAATTGGATTCTTTTATTATTTGGGAGGGTTGCCATTGTAGATGTTATGGCAGTCAGAGTATAACTTGTGGGAGTCATGTCTCTCCTTCAACCATGTGGGTCTTGGGAAATGAACTCAGGTCCTCAGATTTGATAGGAAGCATCTTTACCTGCTGACTCATCTTCTGGAACTATTTAATTATGGTGATTTGTACTTCTATAAACATCTCCCTCTTATACTATGACTTACTCATAGCTTCTCTCACATTCTCTCAATTCTTGAAGAAGGTAGAAGGGTTTTTTTTTTTGTTTTTGTTTTTGTTTTCTTTGGTTTAAGTCATTATATGGAGCACAAGGCCTAGAAAACAGAAGAAATTCAATAACTGTCTAAAGATTAAAAGATTGTGCCCAAAGTCAAGTGTTCTGGAGTTATCTCTGTATGACCCTTAGCAACTGATTTCCCTATCTTTCTTATGTGAAATGAAGCTCTTTGACAAGTTTTCTGCTTCTAAGTCTGTATTTATCATGATTTCTGAGGCTTATTGTCAGTATAATTACTAACTCTAAAGTTTTAACATGTTCAAAAAATCATTTTGTTTAACAAAATATTGTTCTGTTGGCAGAGAATGAGGAATATTTAGGGCACTCAATCTTCAATGAGACTTTAGTAGAAGATATATGTGATTATATATTTATCCAAATCTATGAGCTATTCAGTGGCTGATGTAAATGATGGACTCTGGGAGATAATGAGGTATTAATGTAGGTTCATCACTGCTTTGGTGAAAGATATTGATAACAGGGGAAGTTGGGAATATGTAGTGTGGTAAGGAAAATCTCTTTGCACTCTGTTCAGCTTTGTTGTGAACCTAAAACTGATCTAAATATAAACTTATTTTAGGAAATAATTCCATATCTATTTTTTATTATTTTTATGCAACTTCTTAACTGAAAAAGAAGACCATCATCAGCTAGAAAACATAAAGAGTTCTTAGATTATTTCACAGGATTTTGTTGATTCCATCAAAATCATCTTCATATGTATCATGATAGTGAAACAGTAAAAATCTTCATGTCTATGACATCCTCAAATAATTTTCAAAGGGAAAATCTAAAATCATTATGTATATTTTTACTTTAGTTTTATCATCTTGGGGTACTAGAAGTAATACCATTAATAGAACTTAATTGAGATTGATGATATCAAGGACTTGTCAAACTTAAGATTACACATAAGGAAGTACAAGGCTTAATGAAAATAAAAATTTTAGTACAAGGACAAAAACTCCTTATCTAATTTAAAGTATAAAAAGATTGCCCGTATATATATTTTCATTCTATTTGTGATCATGGAGAATTGAGAAAGTGGTCAGAAAGAGACACAATGGGAAACCTATTCAATTTTCTCTTTTCCCTTTTATTTGTGGTCACTCTAACAAGATCAAATTAAAAATAACAGACACCTCTGAATTGATGTTCACCTGATAGCAGTTACCAGGACAAATAAGTAGGCAGAAGAAGGTGATAATGAAGTAACCAAGAAAGTTCTGTCAAGGAAATATAAGGAAAATGTACACAGATCTGTGTACATTTGCTTTTTAATTAACAAGCTAATCTAATCCTCCGCACACTATGAAGTCTTTATAGTTAGACTATGCCATTATTCTTTATCATAACTCATAGGAAAGAAACTGAAGCACAGCCAGGGTAACTAATTTGCCACAAGTCACTGGGATAGTCAATAATAGAGCTAGAAATTATATTTGTACAGGATGTACCTACAGTACTCATTGTGCCCTATAATTTCTATCTAAAGAATAAAGATATTATCAAGGCTAGACCATGAGTTAGGGCACAATACAAATCTCAACAAACTGAGGAAGATCAAAATCAAATGTCTCTTCTGATCACCATGGTAGAATGATACAATTCCATAAGAACTGTGAAATATACATGTAAATGAAACAAAACTTTCCTGAACAAACTATAGGCAGCTAAAAAAAAAAGAAAAAAAAACATAAAGCATCCTGAGACAAATAAAAATAGGAACATAGCATTCCAAAACCTACAGGCAGTTATAAGAAAGAAGTTTATAGCAGTAAATGCCTGCATCAAATAAAGTGATCAAAATTAGTCATAAAATTTCTTTCATCAAAGAAAAGCTGCATTCTACTGTTTAAAAAATTACTATCAATTCTTCTCAATCTGCTTTCAAAAATTAAAGGGAAATGAATCTTTCCAAACTCAGTCTATAAAGCCAATGTTATGATGATATCAAAACCAGGCAAAGAGACAAAAAATAGATAAACTGTTGGCCGATATACATGAGGAACATGAATGCAAAAAATTCTCCACAACATACTAGCATGCAGAATCTAAAAGTGCTTTGAAAAATCATTCATCATAGTTAAATGGTATTCATCTCAGAGGTATAAGGATGATTTGACATATGTAAAACAATAAATAGAATATATCACTTTAACAGGGTGAAGGAAAAAATGTATCACTTCCATCAATGCAAAAATAAGCATTTGAAAAAATATCAGTATGTTACAAACTCTGAATAAATCAAATATAGAACAAATGTTCCATAACATAGTAACAACCATGTAGAAAAATCCCACAGTTAACAGCATGTGAATGAAAGTTGAAAGCACTTGACCCTAGGATCTAGAACAAAAGCATAGCCACTTTTTCTACTTCTGTTCCACATAGCACTGCAAGTCCCAGCTAGAAGAATTATGAAACAGAAAGAAATAATAGCTTTCCTACTGTAAGTGAAAGATGATCTATCTATCTATCTATCTATCTATCTATCTATCTATCTATCTATCTATCCTGAAAGAGTCCATCAAAAGCTTCTTAGAAATGTAAATTTTATTAATTAAGGATATAAAATCAGCATATGCCAATCAGTGTCATTTATACATACTAATAGGGAACTATTGGGGAAACAAGTGGAGAAAATAATCTATATAATACATAAAAATAAATTTAACCAGTGAAGTGAAGTGTATTTGAACTGAGAAATATAAAATAATTATGAAAGAAATGTAAGATAACAGTGAAACGGTCGAAAGACATCCATACCCATAGATTAAAGAATCAATATTATGAAAATGTGCACAAAATATAAAGCTAAGATTAAATGCAATTCCTATTGAAATACAAATGGCATTCTCATGGGAAGAGAAAGAATCTTGAACTTCATATGGAACCATGAAACACTTCAAACAGCCAAAGCAATCTTAAGTGAAAAAGAACACACTTGAAAGCACTACACATTGATTTCAAAATACACTGAAAAACAATAAACATTTTTATTTCAAACTATAATGCAAGACAATAATCACTTAAAAAGCATGGCACTGGCATAGAAACACATATAAATAAAGGAACAGAAGAGAGAGCTCAGAAACAATGGCAGGGATTTACAACCATCTGTTTCATTGACAAAGACACCAAGAATACACACTAAGAAGAGGGTAGTTCTTTCAATGATATTGGGGAAACTGGTTATCAACATGCAAAAGCATGAAGGTGAAGTGCCATCTATGAAACTCAACTCAAAATGGATTAAAGGCATAAATATAAGACCTAAAGCATGATGCCATTGGAAAAACAATGAATAAATGCATTATTACTTAGGTTGAATAAGAGTCATTCTCCCTTTTTAGATAAGATCTCAGCAGCAGCAACAACAACAAAAGCAAAACTTGACAAATGAGATTAAATCAAACTAAAAAGCTTTTATGAAGCAAAGGAAACCATCAACCAAGTGAAGAGACAAGGCCGCCTAACAGGCTAGAGGAAAACATTTGCAAATATGCTCTGCAGTTTCAGGAATTGACCTGCCTGGGTCAATTTGGAATAAAGAAAGGGCAGACACATAGACATTCCCAAAAAAGCTGGGATTTTGTGGGCTGTGCTTGCTCTGATGGAGGGTACCAACAACAGCAGCCTGGAAACTCATCACATTTATTTTACACATCTAAATAAAAATAAATAAATAAATATTTGCAGACTCTAAACCTAACAATGTGATAAGCAATATCTAGAACGTATAAATATTTGAAAGAATAGATTAAAAATAAGTGATAAGTGAATCTCACTGAGAAGGGGAAACAGAATAGACATTGCGGGTGGATGGGGCGAGGGGATTGGACATGGGTGGGAGGCTGAGGTGGGAACAGGAGGGATCAGGTGTGGGAACATGAGTGGAGGGAGAGAGTACTGGGAGAAACAACTGAAATCAGTTGGGAGAAATCTTTTTTAATTATTTTTTTTATTTTTTATATTATTACAGTTTATTTACTTCGCATTCCAGCTATAGCCTCCTTCCTCATTATCTCCCAATCCCACCTTCCCTCCTTCATCTCCGCCCTGTCCCTCTCTAAGTCCACTGATAGGGGAGGTCCTCCTTCCCTTCCACCTGACCCTAGTTTATCAGGTATCACCAGGACTAGTTACAATGTCCTCCTCTGTGGGCTAGCTAGGTTGTTCTTCCCCCAGAGGGTGGGGAGGTCAAAGAGCTAGCCACTGAGTTCATGTCAGAGAGAGTCCCTGTTCCCCTTACTAGGATACCCACTTGGATACTGAGCTGCCATGGGATAAGTCTGAACAAGGGTTCTAGGATATATCCATGCATGCTCCTTGGTTGGAGAATCAGTCTCAGAAAAGACCCCTGTGCCCAGATATATTTGGTCCTTGTGGAGCTCCTGTCCTCTCCAGATCTTACTAACTCCCCCTTCTTTCATAGGATTCCTGAACTCTGCCCAAGGTTTGGTTATGAGTCTCAGCATCTGCTTTGATACATTGCTAGGTAGAGTCTTTCAGAGGCCCTCTATGGTAGGCACCTGTCCTTTTTCTTGTTTTCTCCTACTTCCAATGTCCATCCCATTAGGTTTTCTGAGTGAGGATTGATCATCTTACCCTGGTTCCTCCTTCTTGTTTAGCTTCCTTAGGTGAAGAGATTTTAGTATTTTTATCCTATTTTATAAGTCTAGTATCCACTTATAAGTGAGTATATACCATGTGTGTCTTTCTACTTCTGGGATACCTAACTCAGGATGATCTTTTCTTGAACAGCACCATTTGCCTGCAAATTTCATGATTTCCTTGTTTTTAATTGCTGAGTAGTATTCCATTGTGTAAATGTACCACAATTTCTGTATCCATTCCTCCACTGAGGGATATCTGGGTTGTTTCCAGGTTTTGGCTATTACGGATAAAGCTGCTACGAACAAGGTTTAACAAATGTCCTTGTTGTGTACTTGAGCAACTTTTGGATATATGCCTAGGAGTGGTATAGGTGGATCTTAGGAAGCACTATTCCTAATTGTCTGAGAAACTGCCAGATTGATTTCCAAAGTGGTTGTACAAGTTCATATTTCCACCAGCAATGGAGGATGGTTCCCCTTTCTCCACAACCTCTCCAGCATGTCTTGCCACTTGAGGGAGGGGGCTTCTTTGAGATGAGATAGAAATCTAATACAATGGAACCTCCCAGGAATCTATGAGGGTGACCCTAGCTAAGACTCCTAGCAATGGAGGATATAGAGCCTGAACTGACCATCTCCTGTACCCAGGCAAGGCTTCCAGTAGAGAGATTGGGACAGCAACTAGCCACAAAACCCTCCACCTACAATTCGTCTTGCCTACAAGATGTGCCAGCTTAAAGGTGATGCAGAAATTGTGGAAGTGGTCAACCTACAACTGATACAGCTTGAGATCCATGTTATGAGAGGGAGCCCACCACTGGCAATGGCTGGAGAGCCAGAAACCAGAGATCAATAGCCCAGAGACCCAGGGTAGAACCAAACATGCCAACAACAGTAACAACAAGAAGAACAGAAATGATTCCTAATAATATTCTGTCAAAGATTGGTGCCTAGCTCAATTGTCATCAGAGAGGCTTCATGAAACAACTATTGGAAACAAATGCAGACACCCATAATGAAAAATAAGGTGGAACTTGGGGATCCTGCAGAATAAGAGGAAGAAACATTGCAGGAGCCAGAGGGTTCAAGGACACCACAAGAAAACTCACTACCTAGGCCCATAGTGTCTCATAGAGACTGAACTGCCAACCAGGGAGCCTGCATGGGACTTACCTAGGTCCTCTGCACAGTTGTGTAGTTTGGTTTTTTTGTAGGATTCCTAACAGGGAGTTCAGGTTCTCTCTCTGACTCTGTTGCCTACCTTGTGACCCTTCACCCTATTTGGTTTCCTTGTCTAACCTTAATAGAAGATAATGTGCTTAATCTTACTGCAACTTGATATGCCATGGCTGGTAGATATCCACTGAGGCTCTCCCTTTTCTGAAAAGAAATGGAGGAGAAATGGAAATTTGGTCAGGATATCAAATAATTAAAATTTAAAAATAAGTGAAAATGAGCAAAAAAACTGACTAAATCTTTCTCAAGACACACCAATGACCAACATGTGTATGAAATAGTGTCCAAAAATTAATCATTGGGGAAATGTAGATCAAACCAGGTTGAGACATCACCTCACCTCAGTTAATGTTTATTGTTGAAAATACATAATGAAATCTACACACCTAAAGAAGATAATCAAGAAAGTGGACACAGGCGAAGGTGATTAATCCTCATTTAGAAAGACAAATGGGATGTGCATTGAACGTATGACAGGAGTCTACCACAAAAGGCATCTGAAAGACTCTACCTAGCAGTGTTTCAAAGCAGACGCTAAGACTCATAACCAAACCCTCGGCAGAGTGCAGGGAATCATATGAAAGAAGGGAAGTTAGTATGATATGGAAAGGATAGGAGCTCTACAAGGACCAAATATATCTGGGCACAGGGTCTTTTCTGAGACTGACACTCAACCAAGGACCATCTATGGATATAACCTAGAACTTCTGCTCGGATGTGGCCCGTGGTAGCTCAGTAACCAAGTAGTTCTCCAAAGTAAGGGGAACACGGACTATTTCTAACAGGATCTCAAGGGCAGGCTGTTTGACCCCCCCACCCAGGGGAGGAGCAGTCTGTTAGGCCACAGAGGAGGACTTTGCAGCTAGCCCTGAAGATACCTGATAAAACAGGGTCAAATGAAAGGGGAGGAGGTCCTCCCCTATCAGTGGACTTGGAAAGGGGCAGGGAGGAGACCAGGGAGGGAGTGTGGGGTTGGGGAGGGAATGAGGGAGCGGGATACAGCTGGGACACAGAGTTAACAAAATGTAACTAAAAAGAAAAATAAAATTAAAAAAAAAAAGAAAATACAAAAGGTAGCAAGTAAAGATATGAAAAAAGGAGACTCTTGCACAGTTGTGGTGGGAATGTGAACTGATATAGCCATTATGAAAATCACATATAGGTCTCTCAAAAATTAAAAATAAAATTGCTATATAATCTAGCAGTCCCATTGCCAAACATATCAATAGGAAAGTTAATCACCTCCATTTTCATGTTCATCACAAAATCGGCATTTGGATCATGATAACAAAACTCTTAGGGGCCCATCCCCAGTTGATACAAAGTGCAACACAAACCCTTCACTGAAGGTTCAAGTAAACATTAAGGAAGAGGGGACAGAAAGATTGTATGAGCCAAAGGACCAGGTGTCTGCTTCAGGGTTATGTTTCCTATATATTACAGGGAAGCTGCACCCATGAAATCTCAACAGTATGATAGTCTAAATTAAACCTAAAAACGACATTCTTTAAAATATCATGCTAACATGCATATCACTTAACATAAAACAAATAAAATAGGAAATAAAAATAGAGACATATAAGCTAGGAATTAAGGATAACTAAAGTATATCTAACAGGAGAATCAATCCCTTCCAGCCACCCCTGGTTTAGAGCTAAAGAGAAAAATAGTCAAAGTCTTGTAGAGGCCATGATTAACCATAAACTTATTCATTCCGCAGAACCCTTGGTACAACATTTGGGACACAGTAAGGCTGTTGTTATTGCTATTTGTGCTGGTGGTGCTGCAGTTTTTTCTTTAGTTGCTATTTATTTACATTGCTAGGCTCCAACTATGGCTTCATGAATGCTAGGCTGCCAACTACTATCTATCAACATCCCTGTTTCTCTTTATCTTACTTTATTCATGCAACACAGCTACACTACTCATAAATGAGGCACAGGTGAGAACTAGAAACTCGAAAGTATTTCTCCCATAAACAAAAGAAAATCACTTAGCATAAATCTGTGTCTAAAAATAAGTCAACTAACACTGTAATCCTGATTAACTATCTTAATATATTATTAGTTTAACTTCATGGTTAACAACGTGAGGTTAGAAATCAGACAGATCTGAGTTCAAGTTTATTTGCATTTCTCTCTGCCAGTATCAACTAATTCTTTTCAAATTCTATTTTCTTCTTATGAAATGAAGATAATAACACTGCTTTCATAAAACTACTGTGAAGGTTAAATAAAATCAAACTGCTTAGCATGGTGTGTAATACATAGAAAGTTCATAAGGCACTTTTTATACTTAATAAATATGAGCTTAATCAAAAACAAATTCTACAAATGATGTCATCTAAAATAGCACAGTAGCCAAGAAGAGGGAGATAGAAATACCTGGAGAGGACAGAAACTCTGCAAGAACAACAAAGACAAAATACCTGGTCCCAGGATGTCCTGCAGAGACCGATATTCTAACTAAAGACCATGCACGGAGGGGACCTAGACCCCATGTTTACAGGAAGCCCATTGGCTGCTCATTTTCCAAGTGGGTTCCTTAGCAAGGGGTACAGGGGCTGTCTCTGACATGAACTCAGTGGCCAGCTCTTTGATTACCACTCCCTCGGGGGTTCAGCCTTTACAGGCCACAGAGGAAGATGATGCAACCAGCCTTGATGAGACATATTAAGCTAGGGTCAGATAGAAGGGGAGGAGGTCCTTTCCTATCAGGAGACTGGGAAAAGAGCATAGTGGAAGAAGAGAGATGGTGGGTAGGACTGGGAGGAGATGAGGGAGAAGGCTGCAGCAGGGATACAAAGTGAATAAATTGTAATCAATAAATATATAAATAAAATTAAATTTTAAAAATTAAAAAAAATAACATAGCATAGTAGCTAGATCTGTTCCTCCATAAGAAGAGCAAAAACTGAGTAAAAAAATATCAGAATGACCATTTTAGCAATGCTAGAAAGCAGTCAAGGGTTTGCAATAACCAAGTGAATTCTGCCATCAGAAATGGAAGAATTTTTTAAAAAAACTGGAGAATAGCTTTTCAATATTTTCACTTTTTCATAGCTCATCCCATAGTCTGTGGTCCCATGAGGGACCCTGGTTCCTTAGTTCAACGTCAGCAAAAATGGCTGTCAAAGAACTATATTGCATTTAAAGAACTATAATGGTCTGCTTCAACTGTATCACCTAACTCAGAACCCTCTGAAGGAGGAGAAAAGACCATACAGGATATATTTTTAAGACCATTAAAAAATACCTACCTGGGATAAGAAAAGGTATACCAATAGCCTGAGAAGAAGAAGAGAATAGAGGGACTCTTGAGATAATTAAGGCATGGGAAAGCATCTGGGTATAAAGCAGATACTCTGCATGTTATTGAAGGAGAAATGTCAACACCAAAATAACCACAAACCCTTTATATAAAATGGTATATGACCTGCAAGATATGTTAGGGCAATGAAGGCATAAATTTATAAGAGTGACCAACTAATAACTGGTCTAATTTAAGGTCTACTCTACAAGATGGGGCCCATACATGACACTGCTTGGGTGATCAAGAATCTGAAACTAGATTGTCTAGGGACATAAGACAAAACCAAATGCTAAAAAGTAGTGATAAATTGGTTCCTAATGATAATCTGCTATACTGATAGATGGGTGTCTTATTCAACCATCATCAGAGATACTGCCTCCTACAGCAAATGAGAAAAGATAAACACACCCATAGCTAGACATTACACAAAGAGTGAGAGATCTTGGAACACTCAACCCTAAATGGGATATTTCCATCAAATCCCTCCCCTCAGAGCTCAGGGAACGCAGTGGAAGAGGAGGCAGAAAGGGTGTAAGAGCCAGAAGAGATGAGGGGCACCAAGAAAACAGGACCCAATAAATTAGCTAAGAGAGGTCATATGAATTCACAGAGACTTAGGCAGCATGCACAGGGCAGGCCAGGTCCTCTGCATTTATATTATGTCTTCTAGGTTAGTGTTTTTATGGGATTCTTAGCATGTGAATGAGTGGGCTCTTTTCCTTCTGTTTGTTTGACTTGTCCAACCACTAAATGATAGGTTTTTTTTAATTTTGTTGTATTTTATTTTATTATATTCTTAAAAAAATGAATGAATGGACGAATGAACAAATTAATTAATTAATTAATACCTAGCCACTAGGGTTAAAGTTAAAACTGAACTGTTATTTATACCTGTTCAGAAAGTCAAAGTGAGTTTTCTCCAGTGGGATGACACTGGCTATATTAACCACTCCAAGGCAGGTTTCATGTTCAGGAGTAATATACTAGCAATTAAACAGTTTTTGTGTGCTTTTATTTGGTTACACATTGGTGTTTTGGTATTTTTTCTGGGGGAGGGGTGTTGTATTTTTTCCTTTTTACTTTTTACAATTTATTCATTTTATATCCTGATTGTAGCCTCCTTCCTCATCGTCTCCTGGTATCACCCACCCTCCCACTCTCCCGCCCCATCCTCTTCCCCTAATCAACTGAAAGGGGAAGTCCTCCTTCCATGCCATCTGACCCTAGCTTATCAAGTCTCATGAGGACTGCCTCGACCCTCTTCCTCTGTGGCCTAGCTATTAGAAATAAAGCTGCTATGAACATAGTTGAGTAAATGTATGGTGGAGCATCTTTTGGGTATATGCCCAGGAATGGTATAGTTGGATTTTTAAGTAGTGCTATACCCAGTTTTCTGAGAAAGCACCAGATTGATTTTCAAAGTGATTGTGCAAGTTTACATTCCCACCAGCAATGGAGGGGGGTTCCACTTTCTCTACAATCTCTCTGGCATGTGTTGTCACTTGCGTTTTTGATCTTAGCCATTCTGATGGGTGTAAGGTGGAATCTCGGGGTCATTTTGATTTGCATTTCACAGATGGATGACTAAGGACATTGAACATTTCTTTAAGTGTTTCTCTGTCATTCAATATTCCTCTGTTGAGAATTTTCTGTTTAGTTCTGTACCCCATTTTTTAAATTGGATTACTTGGTTGTTGGGGTCTAATTTCTTGACTTCTTTATATATTCTGGATATTAGCCCTCTGTTGGATATAGGGATGTGATGTCATTTGTTTTCTAGGTTTTATGGGTTCTTTGTTCTATTGGGATTTTTTTTTTAACCTAAAGTGGGTAGAGAGGAGGAGAGTAGAAAGACTTGAGGGAGAGGAAGAATATGTTCAAAATATATTTAAATTTAAAATTTGTTCTAAGTAATAAAAATGTTATAAAAATGAAGAGAAGACTAAGGAAGTAAAGATGAGTATATACATAAAATATTTATTTTCGCCCATTTTTATTTTTATTTATTTTTATTTTTAATTTTTAAATTTTTTTATTTTTGCCCGTTTTTTTTAATGTGGGTTTTTCTCTATAGGATAAAGGAGATATCAATTCTTGATCTATGAAAGTTGTAGAAGGTGAGGCTGGAAACTTATAAAGCCCCAGACAGTCATAAATTTAGTGGTTAATGGTAGGAATCAACTGGAGACTTCTGCTACTCTAAACATGGGTGAGTTTAGGCTTCATTATAAAATGGTCCATGAGCTGGTAGAAGGAAGGAGAGAAGGGAGGAAAAAAGAATAACCAATTTTGGTCAATTGTAAATAGTGGACATTCACACTGCTTTGCCATGTCATGCACCCATCAATGCAAATACTGTACTTCAAAGCCCTTACTATATAAGGAGAGAAGGCAATGTTTCACTAAATATATTGTTCATATCTCACAGAGTTTATGCAGACAATAACCAGTAGATTAGAGTATAAACAGAATATATACATCATATGACTGAGGCTGCTCAGTCAGGTACGTGTGCTTCGAGAGAACAAGTGAGTATTAAAAAGAAAAAGACAAAGTGAGGCAGTGTTTACAGGACTTCAGCAAAGACTGAGGCAAGTATATTTTCTATTTTATTTTTTACAGGCTCACTTATATACCTAAGAAATGCATGCAGCGCAAAGCTCACAGAAGAGTCAACTTCCTTATTTCCCAGAATAGGAGTAAAAACCAAGAACAAATGTTATCCACCTTCTTTAACCATAAATCTGTAATGGTGCAAGAACAGGCAAGCGTGAACTTTGTGCTGATCAAAACATTTTAACATTAGCTTCCTTAAAAACAAGTTATCTGCACCTTTAACAGGACAAAGGTCTTAAAGTTAAAGCTGCCAGCTAAAATCTTCATGGAGTCAATAATATTCATGGCTCTCCACAATCATATATGTGTGTGTGTGTTGTGTGTGTGTGTGTGTGTGTGTGCATACACATACATACATACATACATACATTTAGATTCATGAGCGTCATGCCCACAGATCTAAACAACTGGGTGTTAAAATATGCAAATAAAGTAATTGCATCTCTATAGTAGTTGTACAGACTTTCCCCCTTGCAATTCTTACCTAAACAATATTGGAAAACTGCTTTCATAGCATCGACATTGTATTAGGTATGAAAATTAATCTAGAGAGATAAAAATGTATGGTAGGATGTACACATGTTCTATTCAAACACTATAACATTTTATATAAGGGGTCTGAACATCTGTAGCTTTGTTATCTATTCTTTTCTGGTCTTTCAGCCAAATCCCCAGAGTCAGTGAAAGACAACCCTTTATAGATGTAGATTTATTATAGACAACTGACTTGCATAATTGTGGTAGCTAGTTAAATGATCAAGGCACATTTCATATTTAATGCTAGGTTTGGAAGTTCACTAGGAAAGCAGTAAGAAAGGAATCAACACAAAACTGAGAGAAATTCCATGATCACAAGTTGGAAACCTACTGATGTACTGAAATCAGTATCTATTCTTGTTGTTGCCTCGGATAACAGGTATTTTAGTTAGGGTTTCTAGTGCTGTGATAAAACACCATGATCAAAAGCAACCTGAGGAGGAAAACGTTTGTTTCATGTTACAGTGCCGCGTCACTGTCCATCATCTAAGAACCTCAGAACAGGAACTCAAAGAAGGAACCTGGAGGGAGAAACTAAATTATTAGTCACAGAGGAGTGCTGGTTACTGGTTTGTTCCTTGTGGCCTGATCAGCCTGCTTTCTTCACAACCACATATCCAGGATGCCACTACCACCAGTGGCCTGTGCCCCCGCCACATCAATCATTATTGAAAAATATAACCTTGCCTACAGGCAATCTGATGAGATATTTTCTCAATTGATGTTCCTCTTCCCAAATAACTAGTTGTGTTAGGCTGGCAGAAAAATATGAAGAAAAACAACTAACTAACAAGCTAAGCTATCCTAAACAAGCAAAACACTCAACAAAGAGCCAAGGAGTAAGTAAACAGTGGAGCAATATGTGTGTACGACAAAGTGGCAGTTTTTCAGCCTTCAAAATCTCTTCAGAATCTTCCTTGTGGCTCATCTGAACCAGAAACATACAGGAAAAAAAAATCCTGGCAAGTGTAGGTTAGTGAAAGCAAGTTGGCTCAATTTTATACAGTCTCCACACTAAATTATGCAGGAGTGTGTGTGTGTGTGTGTGTGTGTGTGTGTGTGTGTGTATGTGTGCATGAGTGTGCGTGTGTTGGTGATCAAAACCAGGGCCTGACATAAGCTAGGTAAGTGCTCTATCATTGAGCTACAACTCTACCCCAACCACAATCAAGTGTCTTTCTCTCTCTCTCAGGTCACTATGCCCTGCACTCCATAGATCAACAAGACAGAACCTGCATATTGGCCACTGATCCCAGGTCTCAGGTGTCAGCAGTGATCATCAATCTAGCAAGTTCTAGCATGTGTGTTTTCTAAGCACTTGCTCTTACTTGCATGACTGCTATTAAAGTGAATACAAATAGTTAATGAAGAATTTACAGTAAACATCATAACAGTAAGCTTACTACATAGTATGTGTTAAACATCAGTCAGTTCTGATAATTACTATTTATCTAATATTTCTATTTGGTGCTATTAACGTGATATATAGATTTTAATTACACTTATTCTTGGGTCAATTTTTTTTCATTTCTCAGTTAATAATCACAATCATGGGAAACCTGACATCAGGCATTAAAAATAGCATAAAGACTTCAAGTTTCACAAGTCGTGATACAGTATCTATAATGTACACGGTAAATAAGCAAATAGGATTTAAAATCAAGTTCAGGGAAAATTTAAGTTCTTTTATATGTGAGTCATATGCATTTGAGTTGAGGGGCGTCCTTAGTAAAAAAATACAAAAATTGAGAATAAAGCTGATTTTAATAAATTAAATAAAAATGCTTAAGATGACTCTTAAAAATAGTTTATCATTATTAGCTTAGAAACTATTAGTTTGCAACTTTGTAGTGGCATTTTATATAGATTGTTCATTAAATTTATTCAAAAAATCCCTCCCATGATGAAAACATTCTCTTTTTATTAGATATTAATATGGTCCAAGTATTTGGCTTTAAGTTTACACATTTGCCGATTAGAAGACTTTCCCCTTGAATGAGAGGCAGTCTCTGGTTTGTTTGTTTGTCACCCTTTGAGAGCTCTTAGGGGTCAGTTGGCCAGCCAGCCAGCTTTCCTCTTCAAAGGAGTTGACAGTTAATGCTTGTTTTAGAACATTCTGAAGTTTGACACAGTTCCCATACCATTATGAAAAGTATTTTTTGAGATGTAGCATTGTTGGCAACATGATAAATGCCACACACAAAATCTTTCCCAATTTGTCTTTGTCAGCCTCTTATCTCTATGTCTGCTTTAGACAATTGACTGTCATGTTCCTATTTATTTTCTGTTTTCTTTGAAAATTGCAATGAGCAGTTTTACATAGATCTCTAGAGAAATTGCAAAGTTCTAGTTCTGCATGCAAATCATAGACTTTTCTATATTTACAAGTCTAATGTTTACAAAAGGGAATCTCATCTTTCATTACAATTTCATTTCCCAAATTACCAGGAAGTTGAAGTATATTTTTGTTGGTTTATTTCTTCTTCTGTGAATTGTTTATTCATATCTTTGCCCATTTTAGTTACTGTTTGCTTCCATTCCATTTGATTCATTTATATTTATTATCAATTACATGCATAACAAATACATTCCTCTAATATGATTTATTTTTTATTATTTTATTTTTTTGGTAGTGATGTATACATAGCACTTTTGCATTCCAATGAAATTGAGTTTAACACTTTTTCTCTTATTCCTGTGCTTTTGGAGTCTTGCTGAAAATAGTTTGTTATCCAGATGACAATAACATTTGAAATGTATTCTCCACTTTAGTTGCCTTTTTTGCATTCAGATATTATGTCCACATGAAAGTTTGGTTTTGAAATGATGAAATTCAAGAAAGAAATTGTTTTCTATATGTAAAGGTAAACACCTAAGCAATAGCTATTAGACTCTTGTTCAATTCCACACCTGCCACACATACACACATACTCCAGAAATACCCTTATCCTAATCCCTGGTGCCATGAATGTAAGATTAATTTTTTAAAGTGTGGTCTCTGTATATGCAAGTGAGTAATGGGTCTGGAAATGAAAGTATCCTGGATTATTCAACTTGTGGGTCTTAAAGGCAATAAGTCTTATGAGAAGAGGGAGACATGTAGATAACAAAAGAAAAAATATGAAGGAATAAGCTGACATTGCCATGTTTCCACTAGCCACCAGAAGACAAAGAGATAAGGAGGGTTTCTCTTCTAGAGTCTGAAACAGGAACACACCTCTGACAAGACCTTGATTTCTGATTTCAGTCTCCAAGAATTGCAGAAGACTGACTTTCTGTTGTTTTAAGCCATCAAATGTGTGGTAAAAATGTACAGGAGCCCTTAGAAGGAAATATGTTCCAAGTTATCTGTGCTGCAATCTCTATCATATGTCGAGCTCTCACAGATGTGGACCTCTTTCTGCATGATTTGGTTTTGCTTTGTTGATTTATTAAGCATGCTTCCCAAATAATACATGATCTTAACTACTATAAATTTTAGTAGATTGTGTTATCTGAACTGGCAAGAAGCCTCAAATGGTAAACTGTTGGCTACCATGCGCATCATGACTTTACTTTGATCTCCACACTATCATAAAAGCATGGCATGGTGGCTGGCACATTCCTAAAATCACCGCACTGGGGAGGCAGAAACAGAGATCCCTGAGGCTTGCTGGAGTGCCATACTAGACAAATTAGCACATTCTAGGTTTGGTGAGAGACATTTGTCTCAAAAAATAAGGTAGAGGGTAATTAAGACACCTAACATTGACTTTTGACCTCTTCACACATGAGCACGTTCATGTACATATACACACATAAACAAACACATATACATATATACATCGAAAATTATATTATCTGTTGAAGAAAGTTCTCTCAATTATTTCTTGAATATATAGCATTGAATTGACTATTATTTTCTCCTTTTTAGCTTCTATAAAAATTTGACAGCAACTATTAAAATTTCCATAAAAGTCCTCCATTCTGTTTAAATGACACAGAGCTTTTGAAACAGCTTGAAAACTTAAGATGACATGAAACCCCAAGTAGTTTTATCTATAGCTCTTTATTTATTTGGTTACTGTAATTGTTTTTCATTTACAGTTCTAAATTTTTCTCAAAAATGTTATACATTTTTGTAAAATCCCCCCAGAACTTTCATGCTTATGTTTGCTATCTGTGAAACTGTTTACTTGGGGTGTTTAGAAACTCAATTTTTTGTATCATGTTACTATTTCAAACAAACATTGCTGAATTCCTTAACTTTGTATAATTTGTAAATTCTCTTGAGTTATTTATGTAAGAAAAAATATGTACAACTTTTTAAAATTTGTTTCTTTCTTCTCAGTGCATGTGTAATAATATGACACTGAATTGAAACAGTAATGACTCTCTGTTTCTTGATTTCCAAGGGAATGTTTGTAATGTTGTTACTAATTCTAATGTTTAACATAAGCAGTTTTTCTTGACCTTCTAAGATAGCTGCCTATCTTCCCTTCGTGGTCTGTTAAGGGGGTGGATTGTTAGGTTGATCCATCTGAAGTGGCCCTTTTCATGATTACAACAGGTCTCATATCATCAGTTTCATAAAACTGGTCTTCATGGGTTCATAGATTCTAATATTAAAAACTCATTTTGTTCCATTATTTCATGAGCCTATCTTGTCCATATTGGATTTGTTCAAGTTTGTTTGGTTGCCAAATTAGCCTCATCCAAATCTTGTGAAGTATGATCCTTCTTTATCTATTTCCTGTGTTATTTTGTATAGACAAGGGCTATGGTTTGGGGGTATTTTGTAAGAATTTTTGCTTGTGGGAAGAAACATTTCCCACTGATTCGATTCCTTTAAATTTATAATCCTTATCAGCTGTTTCCACTGATTCAATTCCTTTAATTTTATAATCCTTATCAGCTGTTTCCAAACTGAGTTAGTATTTTATCTATGATTTATGATTTTAGGGTTGTGTACATGTGTGTGTAGATGTGCTTGCCCACAAGGGCACATGCCGAAACCCAGAGGTTGATGCCAGTATACCTTCTTCCTAAATTCTCTACCTTAATTTTTAAGACTGTTTGCACTGAGAATAGAATTTCCCAATTTATCCAGAATGACAGGATAGTAAGTGCCTGAGACCACCACTATGGTTACAACAGTTTTACATGAATGCTGGAGATTTAAGTTCTCAGGCTCATGTGGCAAACACTTTATCCACTGAGCCACCAACCTAGCCTGAACAAAAGTATTACGTTATAAATTTTACCTGTTGTCTTAGTTTTCAAAATCATCACCATGAAGTTTTTCCATAATGATTTTTTGTAACTTAGTCTCTATTTATGGATATTCTTTTTTCTCATGTCCACAGTTATTTCCTTCTACTCTCTTTTATTTTGAGCCATATTTCCAGGGAGTTTTCTGTTTTATGGGTTCTTTCAAAAAGTAGCTACTGGTTGATAATGTCTACTCATATCTATGTTTTCTATTTTAAGACATGTATCCCCATTCTTGTTGATCATTTGCTTTCATCTTGGGAGTAATTATAGTGCTAATTTTTTGATGTGATTGTTGCTTGTTTTCTTAAAAAAATCTTGACTTGGAAATCTTCCTAGAACTCAATGAAAATGAAGACACAACATACCCAAACTTGTGGGACACAATGAAAGCAGTGCTAAGAGGAAAGTTCATAGCACTAAGTGCCTTCAAGAAGAAATTCGAGACAGCTCATTCAAACAACTTAATGGCCCACTTAAAAACCATAGAAAAAGAAGAAGCAGACACACCAAAAAGGAGTAGACGGCTGGAAATAATCAAACTCAGGGCTGAAATCAAACAATTAGAAACAAATAAAACAATTCAAAGAATCAATGAAACCAAGAGCTGGTTCTTTGAGAAAATCAACAAGATCAACAAACCCTTAGCCAGGCTAACTAAAAGGCAGAGAGACAACACCCAAATCAACAAAATCAGAAATGAAAAGGGGGACATAACTACAGACACTGAGGAAATCCAAACAATCATTAGGACTTACTTCAAAAGTCTATATGCCACAAAATTTGAAAATCTAAATGAAATGGACAATTTTCTTGATCGATTTGACTTACCAAAGTTGAATCAGGACCAGGTAAATCAATTAAATAGTCCTATATCCCCCAAAGAAATAGAAGCAGTCATCAAAAGTCTCCCATCCAAAAAAAGCCCAGGACCAGATGGCTTCAGTGCAGAATTCTATCAGACCTTCAAAGAAGAGCTAACTCCAATTCTCTTCAAACTATTCCACAAAATAGAAACAGAAGGAACATTACCAAACTCATTCTATGAAGCCACAGTCACCTTGGTACCTAAACCTCACAAAGACTCAACAAAGAAAGAGAATTTCAGGCCAATCTCCCTTATGAACATTGATGCAAAAATACTCAACAAAATACTTGCAAACTGAATCCAAGAACACATCAAAGATATTATCCACTATGACGAAGTAGGCTTCATCCCAGGTATGCAGGGGTGGTTCAATATACGGAAATCCATCAATGTGATCCACCATATTAACAAACTGAAAGAAAAAAAAAAACACATGATAATCTCCTTAGATGCTGAAAAAGCATTTGACAAAATCCAACATCCATTCATGTTTAAAGTACTAAAGAGATCAGGGATATAAGGCACATATCTAAACATAGTAAAGGCGATATATAGCAAGCCTATAGCCAACATCAAACTAAATGGAGAGAAACTTAAATCCCACTGAAATCAGGAACAAGACAAGGCTGCCAACTCTCTCCATATCTCTTCAACATAGTGCTGGAAGTCCTTGCTAGAGCAATAAGACAGTTGAAGGAGATCAAGGGGATACAGATGGGAAAGGAAGAAGTCAAATTATCACTATTTGCAGATGATATGATAGTATACATGAGTGACCCCCAAAACTCTACCAGGGAACTCCTATAGCTGATAAACACCTTCAGCAAAGTGGCCAGATACAAAATTAACTCAAAATAATCAGTAGCCCTCCTGTATACAAAAGACAAAAGGGCTGAGAAAGAAATTAGAGAAACAACACCATTCACAATAGCCACAAATGACATAAAGTACCATGGTGTAACCCTAACCAAGCAAGTCAAAGACTTGTATGAAAAAAATTTCAAGTCTCTGAAGAAAGAATTAGAGGAAGATATGAGAAGATGGAAAGATCTCCCATGCTCATGGCTTGGCAGGATTAACATAGTAAAAATGGCCATCTTACCAAAAGCAATCTACAGATTTAATGCAATTCCCATCAAATTACCAACACAATTCTTTACAGACCTGGAAAGAAAAATTCTCAACTTCATATGAAATAACAAGAAGTCCTGAATTGCTAAAACAATCCTGTACAATAAAAGATCTTCTGGAGGTATCTCCATCCCTTATCTCAAGCTGTACTATAGAGCAACAGTTATAAAAACTGCATGGTACTGGCATAGAAACAGAATGGTGGATCAATGGAATCGAACAGAAGACCCAGAAATAAACCCACACACTTACGGACACCTGATTTTTAACAAAGATGCCAAAACCTACAATGGAAAAAAGATAGCATCTTCAACAAATGGTGCTGGTCCAACTGGATGTCTACATGTAGAAAAATGAAAATAGATCCATACTTATCACCCTGCACAAAACTGAAGTCCAAGTGGATCAAAGACCTCAACATAAAACCAGACACATTAAATCGGCTAGAAAAAAAAGTGGAGAATACCCTAGAACTCATTGGTACAGGAGAAAACTTCCTGAACAGAACACCAACAGCACAGGCTCTAAGAGCAACAATCAATAAATGGGACCTCATGAAATTGAAAAGCTTCTGTAAAGCAAAGGACACCGTCATCAAAACAAAGTGACTGCCTACAGATTGGGAAAGAATCATCACCAACCCTTTATCTGACAGAGGACTCATATCCAATATATATAAAGAACTAAACAAGCTGAAAAGCAACAAACCAAGTAATCCACTTAAAAAATGGGGAACAGAGCTAAAGAGAGAATTCTCTGCAGAGGAATATCTAATGGCAGAGAAGCACTTAAAGAAATGCTCAACCTCATTAGCCATTAGGGAAATGCAAATCAAAACAACCCTGAGATTTCACCTTACACCCATCAGAATGGCCAAGATGAAAAACTCAAGTGACAACACATGCTGGAGAGGTTGTGGAGAAAGGGGAACCCTTCTCCACTGCTGGTGGGAATGTAAATTTGTACAACCACTCTGGAAATCAACCTGGTGCTTTCTCAGACATCTAGGAATAGTGCTTCCTGAAAATCCAGCCATATCACTCCTAGGCATATACATAAAAGAGGTTCAAGTACACAAAAAGGACATCTGCTCAACCATGTTTGTAGCAGCTTTATTTGTAATAGCCAGAAGCTGGAAACAGCCCAGATGCCCCTCAACTGAAGAATGGATGCAGAAACTGTGGTACATCTATACAATGGAGTATTACTCAGCAATGAAAAATAAGGAAATCATGAAATTTGCAGGTAAATGGTGAGACCTGGAAAGGATCATTCTGAGTGAGTTGTCCCAGAAGCAAAAAGAATACATGGTATATACTCACTCATATGAACATACAACATAGAATAAACCCACTAAAATCTGTACATCTAAACAACCTAAGCAAAAGAGAGGACCCTAACTAAAATGTTCAATCCCCATCCTGAAAGGCAAAGAGGATGGACATCAGAAGAAAAAGAATATAGGAAACAACCTCGGAACCTGCTACAGAGGGCCTCTGAAAGCCAGAAGAAAACAGGAAACAACCTTGAAACCTGCCACAGAGGGCCTCTGAAAGCCTCTGCAGTATATACTGTCAAAGCAGATGCTGAGCCTGATGGCCAACTGATGGGCAGAGTGAATGGAATTTTATGTAAGAAGTGGGAAATAGTAAGAGCTGGAGGGGATGGGAACTCCACAAGCAGAGCAACAGAACAAGATAATTTGAACACAGGGAACTTCCCAGAAAATCATACTCCAACCAAGGACTATTCGTGGAGATAACCCAGAACCCCTGCACAGATGTAGCCCATGGCAGTTCAGTGTCCAAGTGGGTTACATAGTAATGGAAAGAGGGACTGCCTCTGACATAATCTGATTGGCCTACTCTTTGATCACCTCCCCCTGAGGGGGGAGCAGCCTTATCAGGCCACAGTAGAGGACAATGCAGCCACTTTTGATGAGAACTGATAGACTAAAATCAGAAAGGAGAGGAGAACCTCCCTTATCAGTGGACTTGGGGAGTGACATTCATGCAGAAAGGGGAGTGAGGGTGGGATCAGGAGGGGAGGAGGGAGGGGCTTATGGGGGGATACAAAATGAATAAAGTGTAATTAATAAAATAAATAAAATAAAATAAAATAAAATAAAAATATTGACTTGGATACATGACTCATTAATTTCTTTTCTTTCCTAATTTTAAGATTTGAGGCTACTTATTTTCTCTTTAGCTTTTCTTAAAATTGCATGCCACAATATTTGGTATTTCATCATTTTCTGACTCATTTTTACTAATTTTAACTTTGATTTTTAACTCATGATTTAGCATTTTCCAAATTCCTACTTATTTGTTGTTTCATTTAATTCTACCTTATTAATTTTACCTTAGTGAATAGATCTCATAGGCAAAGCACATTCTTTCTTCAGTAACATGTGTGATATTGTATTAAAAATTATGTCTCCCTAGTAGCTGCTAAGTATCACTCTAGACCCAGACTGCACAATTCCAGTGTTAAGAAAAATTTTCAATTAATTCTTCTTGACTTATAAAGGAGGGAGTGAATGAGTAAGTGACAAGAATGTCCCTGGAGAGCTAAACGCCAAGAAGTAAGATTACCTGGCTTCCATTTTCTACAGAACAGAAAGCTTTTCATCTCATTAAATTATTTTAAAATAATCTTACAAAAAAGTCTCTCTTAAAAGTTAGGCAAAAAAAAAAGTTAGGCAAACTGAGTATACTCCATTCCATTAATTAACCATGTTAATGAGTGTGTTAATAATCTTTAATTCAGTCAATGAAGAAATGATATAGGTGCAACTCCCCAGACAATGAGCAAATATAGAGCAAAATGCAGTTTGAATTATCTTCTGATGGTGATGAAGCTGTGTCTTGGAGCAGTTCTTGCCTCCAGGTTCCTGTCCTACTTGAGTTCCTGTCCTGACTTCCTTCAGGGATGAACTCTTATCTACAATTGTTAAAGAAAAATAAACATTTTTCTCCAAAAGGTGCTCTTAGTCATGTTTAATTACAGAAATATAAACCTTAACCAAGGCACACTGCTTGTGCAAGAAGTCTCAAACTGTTAGATGTTGCTACTGAAAGAAATGATCCAGCACTAAATCAGGTAAGATGCTCTCAGCTTCTTGAGGTATTTTAAAACATTTTTTTTTCAATTTGTAATTTGTTTTCATAGTTTCCAGAACATATCCATATGAATATAAAGTTACTCTGGTGTCCACAAAGACGATAATTAAAAATTTGGGGGTTATCTACTTATTTTTATTTGTATTATCAAATGATTTTATATGACAAATTATCATCATAGGTGTCCAGCAAAAAATAAGGATAAATGAAAGCACTATTAAATTTATCAAACGGGAGGGACCAAAGATGATGCAGATATCACACTGTGTCTGATCAGCAGGGTAACAGTTTTTGCACAGCAACCAACAGAGAAAACTGTGGGCCCCAAAACACCACTGACTGTGTTTTTCCTAGGTGAGAGGAAACCCCATGGTGTGGGAAACAATTGGGTCCCACCTCAGGTCACCCAGCTAATCGCCAGAAAAGCTCCTGGGTTGCCACATGCCCAGGACTTCCAGCTTCTAGCCATACACCTGCATGCTGTGCTTACCAACTAGTGAATACTTTTTAGGTGCCTGGGGACACAGCTCCAACCTCAAACCTCCTGATCCATGGAAGGTATGAGAACAGCCCCAGACACTGCTCCAAAATTCAATCCATCTCTGTAGGGAGATAGGCCAAACCTTTGGGTTTGCTGGTTCTCCAAGATGGCTACACCCAGCAAAGACAGTGTCTGAGCACAGTGTCTGGGCAGGTGCAGCTTAATAACCTCAGAGCAAGAAAGCCAGTGTTAGGGCAGCTGACTCCAGGACTTCCCTTGGTGAGAGGAGAGTCCCTGGGTTGCTGAGGAGTCTGGTTAATCCACAAGATCATACACCTAAGGAGAGCTGCTTCCAGGTTCACTGAGAACCACCCACCAGTCAGAGACCATACCCACCAGTGTGAGGGGTGTTCCCATGGAAACATTTAGCTTTCTGCCCAGGGATCTTCCTGTACTTCCCCCAAATCCACCCCAGGACTCTATTTGGTACCAGAAACTACCAGCCAATGGCAGAGGCAACCAGATGGTTAAAGGCCAGTGTAAAAACATAATCAACAAAAGCAATATGAGGTCTTCATAACCCAGTTATCCCAAGGCAAGCAACCCTGGATACACTAACACAAATGAAACTAAAGAAAATGACCTTAAATCTATGCTGATGATAACTAAAGAAGCAATTAAAATTCATAAGGGAATACAGAAAGATGCAGTCAAGCAGATTGTGGGCATTAGAGAGGCCTGTAGAGAGGAAATTAATAAATCACTCAAACAATCCAGTAAAAGAAATAAATAAAATGGTTCAAGATCTGAAGATGGAAACAAAAACAATAAAGAAAGCACAAACTGAGGCAACACTGGAAAAATAGAACTTAGAGAACAAAACTACAAAACTACAGGAACTACAAAACTTAGGAACTACAGAGGTAAACATCTCTAACAGAATATAAGAGAATGTTAAAGAAAATATTGAATCTAAAAATTTCCTGACATAGACAGGTGTGGTGGCACACGCCTATAATCCCAGCATTCAAGGAGGCAGAGGCAGGCTGATCTCTGTGAGTTCGAGGCCAGCCTTGTCTACAAAGTGAGTCTAGGACAAACAGAGAAATCCTGTCTCAAAAAAATACTTCCTGACACAAAACATTCAAGGAATCAAGAACAACATAAAAAGACAAGCCTAAAATAAAACATAAAAATAACAGAAATGGGGAAGCGGGGATCCAAGATGGTGGCAACCAACACGCACCTTATCTGAAGGGCAGAGGATTCTGAACTCTGAAACTGGTGAGTGCAGGGGTGGCTAAAGCCAGAACATTGACTTTGAGGCTTCCTGGGTTAGAGGGGTCAATATGTGAGCTGAGACAGTTTGGTCCAGGTCACCCGTGGACATCTCCAGGGTCTCAGAGTGGCAAACATTCAATGCCTGCACTTTTCCTTGCCCCAAACATGAGCCTCCCTGCTCTGCAGAGGCTGCAGTGGTTGTCCCAAACAGGAGCCTCCATGCTAGGTGACAGAGACTGCTAAGAGAGCCCCAACTATGAGCATCCCTTCCCAGCAGCCAAACAGCAGACATCATTGACAAATCTCCTACACTTTCATTTGCCCCTGCTGGGACAGAGGCTAATAAATCTGAGAGTAGACACCTGAGTGGGGGGAGGGGGAACCTCTGTGCTTTCCAAAGGCCTGCAAGCAAGTGAATGTGCCTTCAAGTGAATGGGTGCAGAGCCCCAGATCCAGGCTACCACTACTCTAGCAGCCAGACATTAGATCCTTTCCACCCACACCCCCACTATGGGCAACATAGGGATCCCTGAGACAGCATTCTCAACATTGAAGTCCCTGTTCTGCGTGTCTCCCAGTGGAGTCCAGGTAAACAATTCCTAAAGCCAAGATTGTGCAAGCCAGAGAGATCTGAATGCCTGGAGGACATTACAACAGGCCTGTTGGCCACTGAAGCATTTAGGGCACCTGCTAATGTACACTGTGCCTGTGAACCATACCACACCCCTACATGTCCTTATGCTCCATCATACCAGGCATCCACATGATCTAGCACGTGGTTCTTCAAGGCACACTTCCACCCTCACTCCCGCACTTGGGCACATGTGCCTTCAACCTTCCTCCATTAGTTACAGCTAAAACACCAACATCCACTCTTAAATGGGTGGACCCTCTATCCCCTTCCTGAAGAATACTCCAGACTCCAGAGACAAATGAGAAATGGACCCAGTCTGCTGTATAGTCTCATGGTCTCCAAGGTAAAACAAAACAAAACAAAAAAACAGCAAAGGTTACAGATAAGCAGAGGGCTAGAGGCTGGAGTAAGAACACATTCAACAAAAATCAGGACATCATGGCTTTACCAACAACACTAAAAATCAATGAATATTTTAATTTATCGGAAACACAAGAAAATGATCTCAAATCTATGCTTATCTGGTTATTAGAGCCACATAAAGAGGAAATGAACAAAACTCTCAGAGAAATACAGGCTAATACAGCCAAACAAATAGAAGCACAGGTAGAGGCACAAACAAAAGCATATAGAGAGGAAAGAAGAAAAAAAAATAGAAGCCATCATGGACAGGCAGGAATCAAAACACAAACAGATGAAGGAAATGGTACAAGACATGAAAACAGAATTAGAATCAATAAAGAAAACACAAACAGAGACTCTCCTGGAGATGGATAACCTAGCAAAGAGATCAAAAACAGACATAAGCATCACCAACAGAATTCAAAATATGGAGGAGAGAATCTCAGGTGCTGAAGACACAACTGAAAAATTCAATACATCTTTTTAAAAAGACATAAAATCAGAAAAAGTCCTGACACAAAACATCCAAGAAATCAAGGACACCATGAAAAGACAAAACCTAAGAATAAGAGGAATCGATGAAACAGAAGATTCCAGGCTCCAAGTTCCAGAAAATATTTTCAATATATTCAAGAAAATATCCCCAAATTGAAGAAACAGATGTCTATAAACATACAAGAGGCCTACAGAACATTAAATAGACTAGATGAGAAAAGAAACTCCTCACATCACATCATATTCAATGCAATTTCCATTAAAATAACAACACAATTAATTACAGAACTTGAAAGAACAATTCCAATTCTCAGTTTCATATAAAAAAAAACAATTACTAAAACAATCCTGTATAACAGATTGTCTGGGGGTATCTCCATCCCTGATCTTAGGCTGTACTATAGAGCAAAGGTTATAAAAACTGCATAGTTCTAGCATAGATTAGAATGGCAGGTCAATGGAATCAAATAGAAGTTCCAAAAATAAACCCATGTACTTACAGATACCTGATTTTTGACAAAGATGCCGAAAACCATACAATGGATAAAAGAGAGCATCTTCAACAAATGCTGCTGATCTATACTCATAAGTGGAGATTAGACATACAATATAGGACAATCATACTAAAACCTGTACACCTAAAGAAGCTAAGCAAGAAGGAGGACACTAGGTAAGATGATCAATCCTCACTCATAAAGGCAAATGGGATGGACATCAGAAGAGGGAGAAAACAGAGAATAGGATAGGAGCCTACCATAGAGGGATTCTGAAAGACTCTACCCAGCAGAGCATTGAAGAAGATGCTGAGACTCATAACAAAACTTTGGGCAGAGTACAGGGAGTATTATGAAAGAAGGAGGAGATTAAAGACCTGGAGGGGACAGGAGCTACAGAAAGAGAGTAACCGAATAAAAAATCTGGACACAGGAGGTCTTTTCTGAGACTGATACTCCAACCAAGGGCCATTCATGAAGATAACCTAGAACTCCGGCACAGATATAGTTCATGGCCGTTCACTGTCTGGGTGGGTTCCCTACTAAGGGGAAAAGAGGCTGTCTCTGACATGAACTCAGTGGTTGTCTCTTTGATCACCTCACACTGAGTGGGTGGTGGTCAGCCTTACCAGACCACAGAGGAAGACAGTGCAGAAATTCCTGATAGACTAGGGTCAGAGGGAAGGGGAGGAGGACCTTCCCTATCAGTGGATTCGGGGAGGTGTATGAAAGGAGAAGAGGGAGTGAGGACAGGATTTGGAGGGGATGAAGGAGGGGGCTACAGCTGGGTTACAAAGTAAATAAATTGTAATAAATTAAAATTTTTTCAAGGAAATAAAGTAATCTTTAGAAAAGGAAAAAATAATAAATTTAAAAAAGACAAATGTCAGAGTAATAAAATAGATAAATCACACCTTTCACATACAGCCACAAAAAATAATGTATTTTGGTGTAACCCTGCTCAACCATGTTTGTAGCAGCTTTATTTGTAATAGCCAGAAGCTGGAAACAACCCAGATGCCCCTCAACTGAAGAACAGATACAGAAATTGTGCTGCATGTACACAATGGAATATTACTCAGCAATTAAAAACAAGTATATCATGAAATTTGCAGAGAAATGGTGGGACCTGGAAAGGATCACCCTGAGTGAGCTATCCCAGAAGCAGAAAGACACACATGGTATATACTCACTCATAGAGACATATAATATAAGATAAACTTACTAAAATCTATACACCTAAAGAAACTGATCAAGAGGGAGAACTCTGGCTAAAATGTTCAATCCCCATCCCAAAAGGCAAAGAGGATGGACATCAGAAGAAGAAGAAAATAGAAAACAAATCAGGAGCCTAACACAGAGGACCTCTGAAAGGCTCTGCCCTGCAGACTATCAAAGCAGATACTGAGACTTATGGTCAACTGTTGGGCAGAGTGCATGGAATCTTATGAAAGAAGTGGGAAATAGTAAGATCTGGAGAGGACAGGAGCTCCACAAGGAGAGAAACAGAACCAAAAATTTGAACACAGGGGTCTTTCCACAGACTCATACTCCAATCAAGTACCATGCATGGAGATAACCTAGAACCCCTCCACATACGTAGCCCATGGCAGTTCAGTGTCCAAGTGGGTTCCATAGTAATGGGAATAGGGACTGCCTCTGACATGAACTGATTGGCCTGCTCTTTGATCATCTCCCCTTGAGAGGGAAACAGCCTTACCAGGCCACAGAAGATGACAATGCAGCCACTCCTAATGAAATCTGATAGAGTAGGATCAGAAGGAAGGAGAGGAAAACAGTGGACTTGGGGAGGGGCATGCGTGGAGAATGGGGGGAAAGGTGGGATTAGGAGGGGAGGAGGGAAGGGTTTATGGGGGGATACAAAGTGAGTAAAGTATGATTAATAAAAATTAAAAGAAAAAAGACAGAGTAATAAAATAGAGAATTCACACCTTTCACATACAGTCACAAAAAAAAAATAATAATGTATTTTGGTGTAACCCTGACTAAACAAGTGAAAGACTTGTATGAAAAAAATTCAAATCTCTGAAGAAAGAAATGGAAGAAGATATCAGAAGATGGAAGATCTTCCATCTCATGGACTGGTAGGATCAACATAGTAAAAATGAATAGCTTACCAATAGCAATCTACAGATACAGTGTAATTGCCATCAAAATACCAATACAATTTTTTCATAGAGCTTGAAAGATAAATTTGCAATTTCGTATGGAAAAATAAAGAAATACTTAGAATATTTAAAACAATCCTGTACAATCAAAGATCTTCAGAAGGTATTTCCATCCCTGATTCAAGCTGTACTATATACTACAGTACTATATATAAGAGTCGTGAAAACTGCTTAGTAGTAGCATAGAAACAGTGTGGTAGAAAAATGAAATCAAAGTGAAGACCCAGACATAAACCAACACATTTACGGATACTTGATTTTTGACAAAGGAGCCAAAACCATACAATGGAAAAATGATGGCCTCTTCAATAAAGTTTGCTTGTCTAACTGAATGTCTACATGTAGATAAATGCAAAAAGATCCATATTTATCACCCTGCATTAAACTAAAGCCAAAGTGGATCAAAGACCTCAACATAAAACCAGACACACTAAATCTATTAGAAGAAAAAGTGGGGAAGAGCCTGGAACTCATTGGCACAGGAGACAACTTCCTGAAGAGAACACCAATAGCTCAGGCTCTAAGAACAATTTATTAATGGGACATCATGAAACTGAAATGCTTCACTAAAGCAAAAGATACTGTATACAGAACAAAATGACAGCCTCCAGACTGGGAAAATATCTTCACCAACCTTACATCTGACAGAGAGTTAATTAAACTTCAACAACCAAATAATCAAATTTAAAAATGGCGTACAGAAGTAAATAGAGAATTCTTAACAGAGGAATATTGAATGGCTGAGAACATTTAAAGAAATGTTCTATATCCTTAGTCTTCAGGCGAATGCAAATCAGAAGTACTCTGAGATTCCATCTCATACCCATCAGAATGGCTAAGATCAAAAACTCAGATAACAACACATGCTAGAGAGAATGTAGAGAATGGAGAACACTCCTCCATTACTAGTGGGAGTGCAAACTTTTACAAACACTTTGGAAATCAGTCTGGAGCTTTCTCAGACAATTGGAAAGAGTGCTACCTGAAGACTCAGCTATACCAATCCTGGGCATATACCTGAAGGATGCTCCACCATACAAGCAGGACATTTTCTCAGTTTTGTTCATAACAGCTTTATTCACTATAGCCAGAATCTGGAAACAACCTAGATGTCCCTAAGCTGAAGAATGGATAAAGAAATTGTGGCGCATTTACACAATGGAATACTACTCAGCTCTTAAAAACAAGGATATCAGCAAATTTGATAGAACTGGAAATGATCATCCTCAGCGAGGTAACCCAGCACGAGAAAGACATGCATGCTATATACTCACTTATAAGCAGATATTAGCCATATAATATAGGATAAACATACTATAATCCACAGACCTAAAGAAGCTAAATAACAAGGAGGACCTTAGGGAGCATGCTTAATTCTCATTTAGAAGGGAATATAGAGTAGACATTGAAATCAGTCGAAGAAAGGGAACAAGATAGGAGCCTACCATAGATGTTTTCCAAAAGACTCCGCCCATAGGGGATTGAAGCAGATGCTTAGACTCACAGCCAATCATTGGGCAGAGCATAGGGAAATGTAGGAAAGAGTCAGGAACTAGAAGGACCCAGACAGGACAGAAACTTTAGAAGATAAACAGAGCCAACAAATCTGGGCCCAGGGGACCCTGCTGATACTGATGTATCAAACAAGGACTATTCATGGAGAGGACCTAGACCCCTTGCTCCGATGTAGCCAATATGCAGTTCAGTCTCCATGTGGGTGCATTAGTAAGGGGAGAAGGGGCTGTCTCTGACATGGACTCTATAGCCCACTCTTTGATCACTTCTTCCTAATTGGGGGTGGGCACTGCCAGGCCACAGAGGAAGAAGATGCAGACAATCCTAATGCTGGGGACAGATATTAGGGGAGAAGGGCTCCCTTCCTGAGGATTAGAGGAGGGGAATAGGGGGTAAGAGGGAGGGTAGGTGAGAATGGTAGGATACACGGGAGGAGGCTACAATTGGGATGTAAATTGAATAAGTTATAAAAAAATAAATTTAAATTATAAAGAGAAAGTTTAGAAAATGTACCATATGAAGAAAAGTGTATTATCCTTCAAACAGAATCAATATAATTTTCTACCCATACACCTGGATCTAAGACATAATTAGGTTTCAAAAGTTTTTAGTACAAGCAATTATTTTTTCTCTATTAAAAAATTTTTCAAGGCAACATTTTCCACTTTTACAAAGTGTCAAAATGATGTGAAGTTTTGTGACACAAGTTTTCCTTACAAATCTCAGACTTGATAAGCAACGATCCACCTCAAATCTAAAGCAGAAAGATATTAAAGATAAATCCATTGAATCTTACTTATCTTGAATATCTGTCTATGTTAAGATGTAATAATTATTAAAATGTTTTGTGAATATGTTTGTGGGGTAAGGGTAAGGCCTGGTAAAGTGTGTGTGTGTGTGTGTGTGTGTGTGTGTGTGTGTGTGTGTGTGTGTTTTCTAATTACCTTACCACTATCACCTGAAATTCACAAGCAAATTTTGCATTTCCATGAGTTATTGCTGGGACTAGTTCATATTATAAAGCATATTTCAATATAAAATATAGTTTTTCAACAAATGCTTTGTTGAATGAATGTAATTTAAAATAGTTTCTGTGAATTTATAATATGCTGAGTTCATTACCCTTCCTTGTTCCTAATCCATGTGACCATAAACAATAATTCCAGGAAACACAAAAGATAAACACAGTAGTATAATTTGTAATTTTTTGTCAATAAACAATAAATGTTTTCAGTAGCACCCACTGAGTAACTATGGTGTCCTCACCATCATGAAAAAATTGTCTCTTTCTTTGAATATGTTATAGTATATGTGCTGAAAATCCCAATGCAATGTCCTTTATCAGGAAAGCCTTTCTTCCTCCTTTAGACCGTTTTTTTTTAATGAAAGAGTGCACCAAACACATTTGCATTTATTTTTTTAAAGCAAATGACAAAAGGCCCAAATTAACCAGCTTTTTTAAACCTAAGCTTAATATTACATATTTAAACTTGTCCAAACTGACAAAGTTGCCAGCATCCATACACAACTAGAAAGCATTCTTAATTTACACTAAACCAGAAATGTATTACCATTGATACAGTAACAGCTTACATCACTAAATACTGAAAATAAAATTGAAATATTTCTGTAGAGGATTCATCTGAAAATGTTAACGTCACAGTAGGCTGACACTACTTACTCACATTTCAACACAATGGGAAGCAGCTCCATGCTTGTGTGAAAAAATAATCTCCTAGCACTACTCAAGAGTCACAGGGCTTGCCTCAGATTATGTTTTGTTTGAATCAAAGTGTACACAGAGACTACAACAATTTTAAAGACAAAAAAGGTCCTATTTTGTGGTCCCAACAGCAAACTCAGAAATCTATGACAAATAGGGGCTCCAATGAGCTGTTTTATAAATACTTTAGTTTAGGTACAGTTATACAGAAAGTTGAGTTCATTTGAAATCTTCAAAAAAGAGTTCCTGTTATTCCTCAAATGGTGCTTGTTATGATTTAACATTTCAGTTAAATGCATGTGTTGAATTACTTATTATCCAAGCGTAGCAGGTAACTCCTTACCATTTATTGTCAAGGACTCTAACTGTCCGTCTTCTTCAACTTCTACTCTTCCTTGACATTCTCTTTGTAGTGATTTTTTTTTTGCCATTAACTCTCTTAGTTGAAGCTGATATTGATCTGAAGTTGCCCATTCCACTGCCGCCAAATGATGCTAAAGAGAATGAAGTAAGACCCCCATGACCTATTGACCTGAACAAAGAGCAGCCTGTATCAAAAGCACGAAATCTACCTCCAAAGGAAGGAAATCCACCGAAGGCAGAGAAAAATGAGCTTATCGGAAAGAGGTACTTAAATAGCACCCAGACAAAAATCCTGAAAATAAAGAAGCAGAGCAGAAATTCAAACAAGTAGCTGAGGCATATGAGGTATTATTGGATGCAAAAGAAGTGGGACATCTATGACAAATATAGCAAAGAAGGATTAAATGGTGGTGGTGGAGGAGGGAAGTCGCTTTGACATTCCATTTGAGTTTGGCTTCACATTCCTGAATACAGATGATGTCTTCAGGGAATTTTTTGGAGGAAGGGACCCATTTTCATTTGACTTCTTTGAAGACCTGTTTGATGACTTTTGGGGGAACCTAAGGGGTCACCGAGGAAGTAGAAGCTGAGACCCTAGCTTTTCAAACTAAGGCTATGACCCTATGAAAAGTTGTGTAATTGAATGTTGGAGTCATAAAAATATTAGCAAGGGTAAAGTGTTTCTTACATGACATGGCATGGCGTGGCAGTCAGAAATTAATTCAAACATCAAATAAATAATGAAACTGAGGTGTTTCTAGCATCTCATTGCATCAAACAAGTTCACTGCAGCTTTAGTTTTGAATCCAAAATATACACACTTTGTACTATGCATGACATCACATCATGTAATGCCAAGAAACACTGTCGGAAACATCTCAGCTCAGAATGAAGAATACTGTGTGTTAGAAATCACAGTGCTTTTATTGTATAGAAGTTTTCTGCTCTACTAGAACAATTATTTCATTATGAAAACCAAAAACTGTTAATATTTTCATCTAGTATTCCTAAGCATATAAGTACCAAATTATTACTTGGATTATAAGGTGCTAGACTGATTTTTAAAATTGATGTTTGAGTTGCTGAACTGATTTTTGTTTTTTTTTTAAATCATTAATACAATTGGCTTTGGAAAAAAGAATAGTCATCACTCTGCCATATCACTTTCTGTGTGTGATTTACCAAGGTTTCCTTTGACCACATACATCAGACACATACTGCTTTCTATATCTTATTAAATCTTAAAAGATTTTATTCTAGTAGTTTTTCTCTTATTTTACAATAGTTTTTCTAATGTATCAATACTAGTCTTTCAATAAAATTAGAAGTTGATGTAAATAAAAACAATTGGCTTTGGACAGGATTTTCAAAATTTTTCTCAAACAGCTATAAACATACTTCTAACATTTTGTACATGTATTTATGTAAAACTGCATTCTCAGAATTGATGATTATAAAACTAAAAATATGGATCCACTCTAGAAAACACTGAAGATGTTCTAAGTACTGTAGCATCAAATATTCATTCAAGCTTTAAGTTCTTATATTAAGAAAAACAAGCATGTTCATCTTATTAGTATAGAAATTTGCTTTTGTCTTAATTAAATGGTCAAATAATATGAGTAATAAAAGGCCATTATTAAAAATAAGCTTGTTTATGATTTATTGTCAGTAAATATTTGATTTATATACTTATTTTATATGCTTCTCTATAGATCTGAGATAATATAACAAATTCTTGAATGAAAAGTGATTACTTTTTAGTAATTTGATTAGTAAAGTGACCTCATTTTAAATGCTTAAGATACTCTATCAAGTAATAAATACTTGAAAATCTGAAAGTAATGCAATGGCTGTCACACCTATTCTACTTTACTTTTGTAACATAAATGCTAAATAAGTAGGGATGGCTGTATTCTAACAAAATAAATGTGTAGCAATTTAAATACAGTCTAAAGACCAATGTATGATTAAAAGCCCTCTACCTGCAGAGAAGCAAAAGAATCCAGGGACTAAAACACAACCTCTGGAGTAAAAAAGGTTGGTTTCTAAGTCTAGTTCAGCTACTTATACGCTGTGGGACTTTGTGTAAACAATATTCTCCTGGCTTGCTATCTCATTTACAAAATACAAAGATACTCTATGTACACATGAAGATTTTATAAACTATTAAATAAATTAAAAGGCATTAATGAATTCAGCAAAGTACCTGGTAGATAATAAGAACAGTACTATGTATAAATAATATATTATGACCACTCTCTCTGCAATTTCTTATTCTGCTTTTACAGTACATTTTTAGGCCAGGGATTAAACAAAAGTCACAGATATAAACAACTTTTATGAAAATGTTAAAGGCCTTAAATGAAAATGCCATTTTTAATCTAAGTAGAGAAAGTGATGGTTGTGATGGTCAGCTTTGTCAACATAACATAATCTAGTATCAACCGAGAAGAGAGTTTGAGTGAGGTATTGTCTTCTTTGGGTTGGCTTATAGGCATGCTGTGGAAGAGTGTCTTAATTACATTAACTCATGTGGGAAGAACCATCTCACTATAGGAGGCTCCATCCCCTAGGTAGGGGATCTGAAATGCATGTGGTTGGGGAAATATAGCTAATCATGATAAACCAAGCAAGTGACCAAATATGAGTCCATTTCCCTCTGCTCTTGACTATGAATGTAATTTTACCAGTTGTTTTAAGTTTCTGCCTTGACAGAAATGGAATATAACCTGAGATTGTTAGCTATTTTAAAATAAACCTCTTTCTCCTGTAAATTGCTTTTTGTCAGAGTATTTTATCTCAGCAACTTAAATAAAACTAGGACAATAGTCATCTAAGAAGGGTGCAGAAATCAAATAACAAAGAATCAAGTGTCTTCATTGTAGAATTTTACAAAAATGTGTGGGAGCAGAACACAAAAAGTAGACTGGTATAAAAGAAGAAAAAAGAAGTTAATAACAATAGGAAGAGAGATGTGAGTATAAGGTGTAGCCCATTTCTTAAGTTCTGAGCTTTGCTGTGAGTTGTTCTGGTTATATGACAACTGTCTGTTTTCACAGAAAAAAAATGTAAGTGTAAGTTTCATGCCTGACAGGCTAGTAAGGGAAATAAAGACAAATCTAAGCAAGACAGAAACAATGAAAGTTTAAAGAGAACTGTCTAGATGACTGAGAACTCACAATTAACTGGGACCAAGAAAATTTGTCTTTATACTGAGAGCCATACCTGAAGTGGGAAAGAATAGATATGATGACAAGTATTACCTTTTAGGATAGTGTAGATTTTTTCTTTGCCAGAAGTTAGATTAGGTAACATTTCACAAGCAAACATCCTGAAAATTCAGTGACCTAAACCAACAAAGCCTTATTTTTCACACATACTATATCACCATGAATTGGTGGAGCTCTCTGTTACATGTGATTCTCACTCTGAGAATCTGACTGGTAGGGGAGCTATGACCTCTAGTTCTGCTTTCGAGGGTAACATTGCATGCCATTATGTTTGAGGTAAAGATAAGTTTAAGAAATTTGACATTGGAGGGGATCCAAGATGGCGCACTGTATCTGAGAAGCAGAGGATCTGAAACTACAAAATTGGCGAGTGGAGAGGCAGCTAAGCCAGAACATTGACATTGAGGCTTCCTCAGCCAGAGGGGACAATACATGTGTTGAGACCATTTAGATCCAGGTCACTCAGGGACTTCTCTGGGGAAGAAGAGTGGTGAACATTCGATCTTCCTGTAGGGCCTCCCTCCTCCTCAGCGGAGCCGGCTCACAGTACCCACAGCTCATAGTACAGAACCCCCTGCCTAGGGACTGAGACAGCAGAGGTGGGCCTCCTAGGTCCTCAGCTGCTGCTGTCAGCTGTACCAGCCTTCAATGTCCCAGGTCCATGAGCAGCTGTATGGCCCTGCAGGGCCTCCCAGCCAGTGACTGTATCAGCCATCCAACCCCTCAGTGATGGGTAGCCAGAAGTACCAGACACCCAGATTCACCAGGCCCACGGGCCATTCAGGTCCATGGACCTCTGTAGGGGCTCCCCAGGATTTCCAGGCAGGCATCTGCACTAGCCTCCCAGTTCTGCTGCTGTGACTAGACTCCCAGTGGACCACTTTAATAGCCTAAGCTTTGCAGCTGCAGCATCACTGAGCTGTCTACACCCACATTTGCCCCAAAGGCCCAAATCTGAGAGTAGAGAACAGAAGGAACCCCTGTGCTTTCTGATTAGACCTTCTAGAGAGAGAGTGCACCTTCAACTGAGTGCCAGATCCAGGGTCCCTCTACGCTAGCAGCCAGACATCAGATCTCTCTCACCCACACACCCACTTGTGACAACATAGGGATGCTTGGGACAGCATCCTCAACATTGAAGCCTCTGTTCTGCAAGTCTACCAGTTGAGTCCAGGCAAACAGTTCCTGGAGCGCAGACAGAACTGAATACCGGTGGCCTGTAGGCCACTGAGGTATTCAGGGAATCTGCACATGCTTATTGCACCCGTGAATATCACCAGCGCCCGCAAACCCTACTATGCCTGCAACATCCCCTGTCCCACATTTCAAACATCTACACTCTCTAACACCCTGTCCTTTAAGGCACATTTCCATGCACACACACATGCTTTCTCACGTGCATTTTTACTTCTGCACCAGTGGGTCTTCCTCCCTTAGGTACATCTGAAACACCAACACACTCTCTACCAGTGGACCTCTCTCATCAGCCTGAAGAATATTCCAGACACTAGCGAAAGACAGACCCAGGCTGAACTACAGACTCCAGGAACAAATAATGAAGGTTAAGAATAAGCAGATGGGCAGAGGGCAGCATGAGAGCACATCCAACAAAAAAACAGGACAGCGTGGCTTTACCAGCAACCCCCAAAATCAATGGATATTCCAATTCATTGGAAACACAGGAAAATGATTTTAAAGCTATGCTTATCCAGTTATTACAGGCACATAAAAAAGAAACAAATAAAGCTCTCAAAGAAATAGACACACAAATGGAGGCATAAGTAGAGGCACAATTAGTGGCATACAGAAAGGAAGCGAACAAAAAAAAATAGAGACCATCCATCACAGAAAGATAGTAATTCAAACAGATTAAGGAAATGGTGCAAGGCATAAAAACAAAATTAAAATCAATAAAGAAAACACAAGCAGAGAAAACCCTAGAGGTGGAGAACTTAGAAAAAAGATCAGAAACCATTAAGATAAGCATCAGAAAGAAAGAGATGTCCATAGACATAAAAGAGGCCTACAGAACACCAAATACACTAGACCAGAAAAAAAAAAACTACTCACATCACATCATAGTGAAAACCAAAATCTACAGAACAAAGAAATTAAAAGGAACAAGGGAAAAGGGCCAAGTAATATATAAAAGTAAACCTATCAGAATCATACCAGACTTCTCAACAGAAATTATGGAAGCCAGAAGTGCCTGAGCTGATGTCATGCAGACTTTAAGGAGCCACAGATACCAACCCAGACTACTATACCCAGGAAAGCTTTCAATCAACATAGATGGAGAAAACAAAATATTACATGACAAAACTAAATTTAAACAATATCTACACAACAAGCCAGCTCTACAGAAGATACTAGAAGAAAAACTCCAATCCAATGGAAACAACTACACCCAAGAAAACATAGGATACAGACAACTTCACAACAGCATCAACAAAAAAGAAAACAAGCAATGAATCACAGTAACACCACGAACTCTGCAATAAAAGGAGCTAACATTCATTAGTCACTATTATCTATCAACATCAATGGAACTAACATTCATTAGTCACTATTATCTATCAACATCAATGGACTCAACTCACCAATAAAAACACACAGACTAACAGAATGGTTGCAGAAACAGAATCAAACATTCTTCTGCATCTAAGAAACACATGTCTGGAACAGCGATAAACACTACCTCAGAGTAAAGGGCTAGAAAAAAGTTTTTCAAGCAAATGGACCCACAAAACAAGTGGGGTAGCTGTACTAATATCTTATAAAATAGACTTTCAATCAAAATTAATCAAAAAAGATGGGACGGGGCACTTCCTTCTCATGAAAGGAAAAAATCTATCAGGAGGACTTCAAAATTTCTGAACATCTATGCCCCCAATACAAGAGCACATACATTTGTGAATGAAACATTATTAAAGCTGAAATCACACATCTGTCCCAACACCTTAATAGTAAGAGACTTCAACTCTCCACTCTCACCAAGGGACAGATCTTCTAGACAGGAGCTAAATTGAGAAATAAAGGAAGGTACTTACAGAGGTCCTAAATCAAATGGACCTAAGAGATGTCTACAGAAATTTTCACCCAGACTCAAAAGAGTATACCTTCTTTTCAGCACCTCATGGAAACTTCTCCAAAATAGACTATATAGTTGGTCACAAAGCAAGGCTCAACAGATACGAAAAGATCAAAATAATCCCTTGTATCCTATCTGAACATCATGGACTAAAGCTGAACCTCAACAACAACAGAAATAACAAAAAGCCTACACAACTGAACAACTTGCAACTCAATGACAGCTGGGATAGGGAATAAAATAAAGAAAAAAATAAAAGACTTCATAGAATTCAATGAAAAAGAAGGCACAACATACCCAAACTTATGGGACACAATGAAAGTAGTGCTAAGGGGAAATTTCATAGCACTAAGAGCCCTCAAGAAGAAACTTTAAACATCTCAACAAGCAACAGAATGGTTCACCTGAAAGCTCTAGAAAAAAATAAAAGCACACACACACACACACAAGAGGAGTAAACAGCTGGAAATATTCAAACTCAGGGAAGAAATCAATGAATTAAAAACAAAGAAAATAATTCAAAGAATCAAAGAAACCAAGAGCTGGTTCTTTGAGAAAATCAACAAGATAGACAAACCCTTAGCCAAACTAACTAAAAGGCAGAGAGTTAATCAGCAAAATCAGAAATGAAAAGGGGGGCATAACAACAGACACAGACGAAATCCAACAATCATTATGTCTTACTACAAAAGCCTATATGCCACAAAATTTGAAAATCTAAATGAAATGGACAATTTTCTTGATAGATTTTATATAAATTTTCTTGATAAATTCCAAAATTACATCAAGATCAGGTAAAAGGGCTTAATAGTCCTATATCCCCCAACGAAATAGAAGCAGTCATCAAAAGTCTCCCTTCCAAAAAAAAACCCAGGGCCAGATGGTTTCAAAGCAGAATTCTACCAGACCTTCAAAGAAGACCTAATCCAATTCTCTTCAAACTATTCTACAAAAGGATACAAAAGGATTCTAGAAACAAAAGGATCATTACCAAACACATTCTATGAAGCCACAGTCACCTTGATACCTAAACCAAACACCCAACACAAGAAGATAACTTCAGACCTATCTCTGTTATGAACATTGAGGCAAAAATACTCAACAAAATACTTGCAAACCGAATCCAAGAACACATAAAAGATATCACCCACCGTGACCAAGTAGGCTTCATCCCAGACATGCAGGGGTGGTTCAATATATGGAAACCCATCAATGTAATCCACCATACAAACAAACTGAAGGAGAAAAACCACGTGATCATCTCCTTAGATGCCGAAAAAGCATTTGACAAAATCCAACATGCATTCATGTTTAAAGTCTTGGAGAGATCAGGGATACAAGGCACATACTTAAACATAATAAAGACAATAATATACAGCAAGCCTATAGCCAACATCAAACTAAATGGAGAGAAACTTAAATTAGTCCCAATGAAGTCAAGGACAAGGTAAGGCTGCCCACTCTCTTTCTGTATCTCTTCAACATAGTACTTGAAGTCCTAGCTAGAGCAATAAGACAGTTGAAGGAGATCAAGGGGATACAAATCAGAAAAGAAGAAGTCAAAATAGCAGTATTCACAGATGATATGATAGTGTACATGAGTGACCCCAAAAATTCAACCAGCGAACTCTTTCAGCTGATAAATACCTTCAGCAAAGTGGCTAGATACATAATTACCCCAAACAAATCAGAAGCCCTCTGGTATACCAAAGACAAGAGAGCCGAGAAAGAAATTAGGAAAACAACACCCTTCACAATAGCCACTAATAACCTGAAGTTCCTCGGTTTGACTCTAACCAAGCAAATGAAAGACCTGTTTGAAAAAGATTTCATGTCTCTGAAGAAAGAAACTGAAGAAGATATCAGAAGATTGAAAAACCTCTCGTGCTCATGGATCAGTAAGATTAACATAGTGAAAATGACCATTCTGACAAAAGCAATCAACAGATTCACTGCAATTCCCATCAAAATACCAACACTTTCTTTACAGACCTTGAAAGAATAATTCTCAACCTCATATGGAAAAACAAACAAAAACAGAATCCCCAAACAATCCTGTACAACAACAGATCATCTTGAGGTATCTCCATCCCTAATCTCAAGCTGTACTACAGAGCAATAGAAATAAAAACTGCATAGTATTGGCATAGAAACAGAATACTGGATCAATGGAATCGAATAGAAGACCCAGAAATAAACCCACACACCTATGGAAGTTTGATTTTTTACAAACAAGCAAAAACCATACAATGGAAAAAAAGAGAGGATCTTCAACAAATGGTGCTGGTCTTACTGGATGTCTACATGCTGAAAAAATGCAAATGGATCCATATTTATCACCCTGTACAAAACTAAAGTCCAAGTGGATCAAAGATTTCCAACATAAAACCAGACACATTAAATCAAGTAGAAGAAAAAGTAGGGATGAGGCTAGAACTCATTGGCACAAGATATAACTACCTGAACAGAACACGAAAAGTACAGGCTTTAAGATCAACAATCAATAAAAGGGACCTCATGATACTGTAAAGCTTCTGTAAAATATAGAACACTGTCGTCAGAACAAAGTAATAGCCTACAGACTGGGAAAGGATCTTCAACAACCTTATATCTTACAGAGGGCTAATATCCAGAATAAATGAAGAATTCAAGAAGTTAAAAGCAACAAATCAAGTAATCCAATTTAAAAATGGGTTACAGAGCTAAACAGAGAATTCTCTGTAGAGAAATATAGAATGGCAGAGAAATACCTAAAGAAATGCTCAACTTCCTTAATAATCAAGGAGACACACATCAAAACAACACTAAGATTTCACCTTACACCCATTGGAATGGCTAAGATCAAAAACCCAAGTCACAATACATGCTGGACAGGATGTGGAGAAAGGGGAATCCTCTTCCATTTCTGGTGGGAATATAAACTTGTACAACCACTTTGGAAACCAATCTGGCGCTTTCTCTGACAGTTAGGAATAGCACTTCCTCAAGATCCAGCTCTTCCACTCCTAAGCATATATCCAAAATACACTCAAGTACTCAACAAGGACATTTGATCAACCATGTTCGTAGCAGCTTTATTTGTAATAGCCAGAACCTGGAAACAACTCAGATGTCCCTCAGTGGAGGAATGGATACAGAAATTGTGGTACATTTACACAATGGAATACTACTCAGCAGTTAAAAACAAGGAAATCATGACATTTGCAGGCAAATGGTGGGATCTAGAAATAATCATCCTGAGTGAGGTATCCCAGAAGCAGAAAGATGCACACAGTACATACTCACTTATAAGTAGATTGTAAACCTAAAATATGTATAAACATACTAAAATCTGTACACCTAAAGAAGCTCAGCAAGAAGGAGGTTCCTGGGTAAAATAACCAATCCTCACTCAGAAAGACTAATGGGATGGATATTGGAAGACAGAGAAAACAGGAATCAGGACAGGAGCCTACCACAGAGGGCCTCTGAAAGACTCTACCCAGCAGTGTATCAAAGCAGATGCTGAGACTCTTAACTAAACTTTGGGCAGACTGCAGGGAATCCTACGAAAGAAGGGGGAGAGAGTGGGACCTGGAGAGGACAGGAGCTCTGCAAGGAGATAAACAGAGCCAAATTATCTGGCCACAGTGCTCCTTTCTGAGACTGAAACTCCAATGAAGGACCATTCATGGAGATAACCTAGAACCCCTGCTCAGATGTAACACATGACAGCTCAGTATCAAGTGGGTTCTCTAGTAAGGGGAACAGGGACTGTCTCTAACATTAACTCAGTGGCAGCTTATTTGAGCCCCCCCCCCCCCGAGGGAGGGAACAACCTTGCCAGGCCATAGAGGAGGACAATGCAGCCAGTCCTGATGTGACCTGATAAGCAAGGGTCAGATGAAAGGTGAGTAGGACCTCCTCTATCAGCAGACTTGGAAAGGAAAATGGGAGGAGAATAGGGAGAGAGGGTGGGATTGAGAAGGAATGATAGAGGGGTCTACAGCTGCAATACATAGTGAATAAACAGTAATTAATATAAAAATAAAAACAATTTAAATAAATAAATAAATGAAATTTGACACTGACAAATTTAGTATTCAATCCTGAAAGTAATACCCTCACTTCTTTTTTAAATAATTTATTATTTTCTTTGACAGATACATCGATTTCTTCCATTGTATCTTCCACACCTGAGATTCTTTCTTCCATCTCTTCTAGTCTGTTGGTCATTCTTATGTCTGTAGTTCCTGTTTTCTTCCCTAAGTTCTTCCTCTCCATGATTTTTTTCCATTTGTGTTTTTCTTTAATTTTTCCAATTCTATCTTTAGTTCTTGAGCCATTCTGTTGATTTCCTTCACATGTCTGACTGCATTTTCCTCTTTTCAATTCCTTCACCTGTTTGTTTGAACATTCCTCTGTTTCTTTTATTTCTTTCAGTGATTTTATAATTTCCTCTCTGAAGGCCACAAACTGTTTGGCTGCATCTTCCTGTATTTCTTTATGGATGGCCATAATCTTTTTGATTTTATCTTCCCCTATTTCTTTATGCATTTTATTTGTTTCCTTCATTATCCTCTTCATAATCATAGATGTAAGGTCATCTTCTTGAATCTGATTTATGTTAGGGTGTCCAGGCTACTTGTCCTTGGATAACTTGGGTTCTGCAGATGCCATTTTGCTTTTCCTTTTGTTGGATTTGCTTTTATGCTGGCCTTTACCCTCTGTCTGTCTCAGGTGTTGACTGTTAGTTTCTGGTGCCTGCTGAGGTCCTGATGTGGGGAGAATCCCCTTGGCAGAACTCTGATGAAGGCCTCTTCAGTTTTTTGGCTATGGTCAACCAAATGGCAGGGTTTCTCAGGAATTGCCACTGCTCACCTCAGGCATATGGACCCGTGTGGTAACTGTTGCTGGTAGTCAGACTTTTATCACCAGGAAAAGTCCTGGGGACAGCTGCCCTGCCACGAGATTTCTTGCTCTGAATTTAGTGAACCATTGTGGTTGCTCTTACACGGTGTTTGCTGGGTGCAGCCCTCTTGTAGAAGCAGGAAGCCTCACAGTTTGGTCAGTTTAGCTAGGGATAACTGGTTGTGTCTTGGAGCATTATCTGGGGGCTGATCCAGTGACTCTCAGGCTTCAGTAGGTTAGAGCTCCATGCCCCAGTAACCCAAGCGGCAACCAGTGGCAGTTGAGTGCAGCACTCATGCCTGGAGCAGGAGGCTAGTGCCTGGAGCCTGCAGGACCCCAGAAACTTTTCCGGAGCTGGTGTCCTGAGGTTGGACCTGATATTTCCCCCATGGTGGGGTTTCCTTCTAACAGGAAGAAGCAGTCTGTGTTTTTTGTGGGTTTTTTTTTTTTTTTTTTTTTTTTGTCCACAATTCAGTCTGGGACGGTGAGTAGAGCACACAGGCGCAGGTGAGTGGCTCCATGCTGGTGACTGGGTGCTTGCAGGAACTCGGGAACTTCTCGCAAGAACTTTAGGTGGGGGGGTTCAGCTGAGTGCCCTGAGGTCGGACCTGATGTTTCCCTCACCATGGGGTTTCCTCCAGACAGGGAAACCCAGTCTCTAGTGCTCTGGGGTCCACAGTTCTGTCTAAGATGATGATCAGAGGATGCAGGCATGTGGCTCTGTGCTGGCGACTGGCCTGCGGAGAAGTCTTCCAGAGTTTAGCTGGGTGACCTGAACCTGATTGCCTCCCACACTGTGCGGTTTCCTCTCACCTGAGAAACACAATCACTGGTATTTTAGGGCCCAGAGTTCTGTCTGTTGCTCTCTGTGCTGTCATTGCTGTCCTGCTCATCAGACAGTGTCCTCCTGGTCCCGCCATCTTGGATCTGAGCGAGAAATTAATTTCTAAAAGTGAAAAGAGGCTCACGTACCTATGTGATAATATCAAAAGACATTGTGTCTAGAGCTATAAATAAGGCTCAGCAGTTAAGAACACATGCTGACCTTGCAGGGGACCAAAGTTCCCAGAACCCCATGTAATTAAAAGAGATCGAGGAGAACCAACGACTATTATTCTGTTAAATGGACATAGTGTTAAAGCTGCTCCTAATGACCTCCGTTATACCCATACAGTAGCATATCTCTCTACCCTCATCAGAGAAGCTTCTTTTTTCAGTATATTGCGATTACTACAGAGACTCACAACATTCAGAGACTAAAACATAGCAAAATGTTCAGTTCTAAATGGGACACTTTTATAATATTATGCCTTTCTCTTACTAAGGCTCAGGGATCGTTGCAGAAGAGGGGGTGGAAAGGCTGCCAGGGGTGGTGGGATAACTACAAGGAAATGGTTTTCAGGACACAACAGAAAGTAATACATATGAATTCACAGACAGCATTCATAAGATCCACGCAGCTAAAGCCAGGTAAAATCACAGTACATGAGGGAAGGTGGGGATGAAATCTCATCCTTGGCTGAGGAACTACTGATATCTGCCAGACAGTTTGAGCTACTCTTCTTTTAGGGTGTAGTCCCTGGTGGGCCTAACAAGCTTCAGTGGAGGGCCATGAACCTAAGAATATATAAAGCAGCACCAATGGGACCTGATGAAGATGACAAAAATGGTGGAGGCACAGAGTTGGGTGGATATGGTGTGAGGGGTTGATCTATGATGAAATGGAGGAATAGGATGAAAATGTCCAATTTTCAATGCATGCAATTCAAATCCAAATGAAATGAAAATAAAATAATTCAAAAGAAAGCCAGCAAGAAAAAGGAAATAAAACAACAGCATACCAAAAATTAAGTTAAATAAAGTGTCTTAGAAATGTAATTATAAAGCAGATAATGCTCTATTGTTTTAAAAATACCAACTATCTATTAATTTAAGTAAAAAGAGTATAAAAAGAATATTTTTATATTTATTTTTTATTAAATTTTTATTTTTTAATATTAGTTACAGTTCATTAACTTTGTATCCCAGCTGTAGCTTGCTCCCTCATTCCCTCCAAATCCCACCCTCCCTCCCTCATCTTCTCCCTACCTCTTTCCAAGTCCACTGATAGGGCAGGACCTCCTCCCCTTTCAACTGACCCTAGCTTATGAGGTATCTTCAGGCCTGGCTGCAAAGTCCTCCTCTGTGGCCTAGCAGGGATGCTCCTCCCTCGGGGGATGGGGGTCAAAGAGCTAGTCATTGAGTTCATGTCAGAAATAGTCCCTGTTCCCCTTACTAGGGAACCTACTTGGATACTGAGCTACTATGGGCTACATCTGAGCAGGGGTTCTAGGTTATATCCATACTGAAAGACTACCTACCAGTATATCAAAGCACATACTGAGACTCAAAACCAAACCTTCGGCAAAGTGCAGGGAATCATATGAAAGAAGATGGAGTTAATATGACCTAGAGAGAGCAGGAGCCCCACAAGGATCAAATATATCTGGGCACAGGGGTCTTTTATGAGACTGTATCTCCAACCAAGGACCATGTATGGCTATAAAAAGAATAAATTAAAAATGCATATCTTACAAATTGTACTGAAAAGAGAATTGGAGGTATTATATTTATAGCAAGCAGAAAAATCTAAGAATAGGTAAAATCACGATGGCTAGAATGGAACATTATCTAATGACATATGAGTCAGTTCATGAAGAAGAGATGATAGTTGTAAATACGAAGAATCAGAGTACATGACGCAAACTCTGATAGATGAGAAAGGTCAGATGTACAAAAGAATCAAAAGCTTCAACGCTCTTGTCTTAGTAACTAGATAAAATAGCTAGAAAATTAGCAGGGACTTGCTATGAAATGAATTATGCCTTAATTCCCACCATGACTATATTTGTACATGACGCTTCTAGAATTAATCAAGGTTAAATAAGCTAATAAGGATGGGCTTGTAGGTTGATAAAATTGGTGGCCTTATTGGAAAAAAAGAAAAGAACAAAATAGATAGGGGTCAATAAAATAGCTCATTGGGAAAAAGTACTTCCTGAAAAACCTTGTTGACCTAAGTTTAATGCCCAGAATCTACTTGATTGAAGGAGAGAATCAAGTCCCTAAACTCCCTCAAGGTTTTCTCTGACCTTTACACACACACACACACTCACTCTCTCTCACACACACACACACACACACACACACACACACACCACAATAATTATATTAAAAATGTTAAAGATAGAGATAGACAGATATGCATATACAGGAAATAACCTTGTGTGCACACAACAGGAACAAGGTCATCTATAATAAGAAAACCATGATCAGAAGCAATATGGGCCAGAACCTTGATCTAACACTTTCCCATCTTCAAAACTGTAAGAAAAAAAAAGTTCTACAGTTTAGATCAACCAATGTAGACTAGTTTTTCACAGACTGAACTTCTAAATGTAAATGGAGTCCTGAATATAATCATTCTGAGGGTGACCTAATTTTTTTTATCCAAAAGCAAAATCCATATTCTTTACAAATGCAAATAAATGCAGTAATTATTTTTTTCTATACAACAAAAGTGGAATTAAGCTAGAGATGACACTAATCTAAATAATTCATGTTTGGAAAACATTTTTGACTGAATCAAAAAGATATGATATGTGACAACATATGCCTGAAGCTGGAATTATGTTTAAGGAAAATGTATAGCATCATATGCTTGTATCAGAAAATACATGTCTCAAGCCAATGTTTCAAGCTCCCAACTTAGGAAACAAGGATCAAAAAGACTCCAAAGTAAGGAAAAGGCATGAAAAAAATGGTACCTGTAAATTGATGAAATTTAAAGTGGAAAGATCAAACAAATTTCTGCAAGAAATAAATACGGAAATTTATCAGACAATGGGAACATAATATAAGTTGAAAACTTGGATCTACATAAGAAAAAATAGAACATTAGAGAAAGGAAAAGTAAACCTAAATTACATGAACATTGGGCCTTCCTTGAATTTCTACTCTGTCTTACTTACCAATTTTCCTATTTCATTTTGCAATGGCACATTGACTTTGATATTCCTCTAACTTAATCTTCTTTTCCAATGATATCTTTGCTATTCTATGTCCTTACATTTCTGCAAGAATGGTAAGACAAGTCTGCTATGATTTCAGTGTGGATTGCAGTGCATACATAAACCAATTTCAGAAAAAATTCTATTAACAGTGTACTTACATTATTTGAAAAGATTTGGTACACAGGTGATAATCAACAGATTTCTAAAATAGTCCTTAAGACTCCTACTCCTTAACTATACATTTCCAGTGTAATTTTCTTTCCAAAAGTGTGGGATATTATTCCTTTAATTAAGTCAATAATTATTCATTAACTTAAATAACTCAATTAAAGCAAAACAAGAGGGGAGTGGTAGTATACTCCCTTAATCTCATCACTCTGGGAAGGCAGAGGCAGGTGGATCTCTGTGAGTTCAGTGCCAGCCTGGTCTGCATAGTGAGTTCCAGAACAGCCATAGTTATGTAGTAAGACCCTGTCTTTAAAAAATATTCAAAATATCTTCGGTGTGCCTGTTTTAATGGGGGTGGTATCTTAAAACAGGATGAAGCACTAGAGAAATAGTCTTCTGATTCTGATAGCTTCAAAGAAAACAAAAACTACTAGTTTAGCAGTTTCAAGGAACCAGACTCTGTGTATGAAATGAATGATTTTTTTAGAGATTTCCAAGAATGAGATGATACACAGCTCCAATTGACAACTTTACAACCTGATGCTGAGTTGTCTCTAAGTAAAGGATTCAACTAAGGTGTGCCTAGATCTCTAAACCACAAAAACTGTCAAACCATTTGGATGTCTAGGAAGAACAACATGGACAGAGTAGTTTATAAACAATAAAACTGTATTTTGGACAGTTCAGAGGTCTGGAAAATCCAAGATTAATTCACCAGTAGATTCTGTGTTAAAGGGACAGCTCTATTCTGTGTCCTCACAAAATGGGAAGGGGATTGAGGACATCTCCATAATTCCTTTTCATAAATTTAAAATTTAATTTTACTAATGCATAGTATGGGTGTGATGATTCAATATGTGCATAATGATCAGATCACAATGACAGACATATCCATCACCCTGAACATTTATTATTTCTTTGTTTTGAGTATTCAAGCTTCTATCCTGTATTTTTAAATATGTAATTAATCATTGCTAGCCATAATTGTCCTACTACGTTATGGAACACTAAAAGTCATCCCTTGTGGGACTATAATGGCCCAGGAGTAAGGGTTCAGGTAGCTTCAAACTCATATACCTCAAGTGAGGGTGGCAAAAATTGGCTCCTTCCCCTCTCCTAACCTGATGCCAGAAAGTTGCTGCCCCAATATCAATCCTAGCAATAATTCACCACCCTAACAGTTATCAGGCCTCACTCCTTGTTTGAGTTATAAGGCTTCCCCCACCCTCAGATCCCCTAGCCTTTGAATATGCAGATGAAGTATCTTCCAACACCCCTGTCTTAGCCAATTGTATATGTCCATACAAACTTTGACCCAGAAACCCTGCCCACCTCCCCAGGGGTCTAAATAACCCTGTTTACCTCCAATAAACTGAACTAGTTCTACAAAGCTGTTACTGAATGTGTGTGTTCTTTACCTACACACTCACTGCCAATCAATGCCCTGTAATATACTACATCCACTGCTAACCCCTCATCCCCAACCCTGGCTAAGCTTTCCTCTGTCCAGGTTCTGGCTATCCCGAGGAGCAGAAATTTCTGGTAGCCAACTTCACCTCTATACCCATTAACAATCTTTGTCCCATCCATTTCCTACTTTCTTCTTAGGCTTTTAGTGGTCATTCTCTACTTCTGGACTCAATGTTGAAACTACCATCTTTAAGTAAGACATTGTCTTTCCTCATAACCAAACCTTCGGCAGAGTACAGGGAATCATATGAAAGAAGGTGGAGGTAGTATGACGTGGAAAGGATAGGAGCTCCTCAAGGACCAAATATATCTGGGCACTGGGGTCTTTTCTGAGACTGACATGCAACCAAGGATCATGTATGGATATAACCTAGAACCTCTGTGCAGATGAAGCCCATGGTAGCTCAGTAACCAACTGGTTTCCCATAGTAAGGGGAACAGGGACTATTTCTGACATGAACTCAATGGCTGGCTCTTTGGCCTCCCCACCCCCCAAAGGAGGAGCAGTTCTGTTAAGCCACAGAGGAGGACTTTGCAGCCAGTCCTGAAGATACCTGATAAAACACGGTCAGATGACAGGGGAGGAGGTCCTCCCTTATCAGTGGACTAGGAAAGGGGCAGGGAGGAGATGAGGGAGGGAGGGTGGGATTGGGAGGCAATGAAGGAGCAGATACAGCTGGGATACAGAGTTAATAAAATGTAACTAATAATTAAAAAAAGACATTGTCTTTCTGTGCCTGACTTAATTTATTAGTATTTATGTCCTCTAGTTCCATTCATGTTGTTGCAAAATAATTTTGTGTTTTTACATGGGCAGACAGTATTTCATATTGCCATATTTTTATGCATTCATACATCCATGGACACTTAGGGGCATATCCAATAGTGATAGGTGAAGTTATTAATGTCATTCATGAAAGCTCTTTATTCCTTTCCTAATCACTACCTGAAGACCTATACATCCTCATACTATCATTACCTTGGAAAGTAAAACTCTTAGTTAGTTAGTTAGTTAGTTAGTTAGTTAGTCAGTCAGTCTGTTTGTTTATTTGTTTTAGACAGGGTCTCACTATGTAGCCCTAAATTGCCTGGAACTCACAGTGGTCTACTTGCCTCTAACTTTGCCTCTCCAGAGATGCCTCTCGTGCCACCATGCCGAGAGAAATTAAGATTTTAACACATGAATTTGGTGTAAGAGGGATACCCATTAAATCTATGAGACAGTAAATTGGTATTTTCCCAACACTATGACATAATAAATAGGTACTTTTTTCCAAGCCCCACCTCCTGCAAAAGAAATTGATGAAACCCAAAACTGGTTCTTTAAAAAGAGAAGCAGTACTCAAATGGGAGAATAATGTGTGCTGGGTAAAAGGTATAAAGCATATTCCATGATTATGGGTTGTTGTTTTTTTTTTTTAATTAACTTGACCTCATTGGATCAAAATTTCTTGTTTTCTCAAGTAATTGCTTTGCCTACCTTATGAGACAGTATCATTGTAGATGGCTTGAATACAGTGATGTTTTAAAGATCCAAAACACTATTAGTAATTATTCTGAACACACTAGCACATAACAAGAAAAAATCTGAGGAATAATGTTATCAAAGTTAATTCAAATAAATCTATTTAGAGGGCAGCATAGATTTATCTATTAATTGCATAAAGTCTTATACTGAACTCAAAACAATCTGATTCCCTAGTATTATTTGGGGTTGTTTTTACCCACCTCTTAAATGAAACTATATGCAATAAAATTATAGACCTAATTGGACATTATTGAAGTTCATTATAGGGTACCCTGAAGTCAGTAAAACATGTGACAATGATAGTAAGAGGCCCTTCCATTTCATGCCTTCCAGAGTCTGAAATATCTGTATTTTCAAAAGTTCATAGGATGATTCTTTCATTTTTTTTTTCCTTCTGGGTGGTAACTGGCAGTCTGTGAGACTAGAAACAGCTGCTCAGATGACTTGCAGTCATAGCCAAAACAAGACAGACAAATAATTTTTCCTGGGATGATGGTCATCAAGTGTTAGGTTTTGTCAAAAGAGAAGTGATTCAGAAGAAATAAGAGGAATGCAATGTTGGGAGCTTCCATTTGAGATGATAGAAAAGCAGGCAAGGCAGGGAGTGCTAATAGGGACAAAGGTCCCAGTAAGGTCAGAGATAAAAGAGCAGATTTGTGTGCCACCTGAGTGCAGAAGAGTTTTAGCTTGGTGAAAGATGAAAAATGTGTTTATGCTAACATGCATCACTACCTACCAAGAAATGTAGTGCACAGCTTGCAGCAGACATATCTTAGCAGCAGTAAAGGCTACTACAGATTAAACACTGGCCTCTACTAAGAAAGAATCATGCATAATCATTACAATTGAAAATGTCGCTAACAAGCACTGATATTTAGGATTGTATCTAATCACAAATACTGAATTAAAATTAAAGTTTTTTATTTTTATTCATTTTATTATTATTATTTATTACAATTTACTTACTTTGTATCCTGGCTGTGGCCCTCTCCCTCATCTCCTCCTAATCCCACCCTCCCTCTTCTCCTCCCATGCCCCTCCTGTAGTCCACTGATAGGGAAGGACCTCCTCCCCTTCCATCTGATCCTAGCCTATCAGGTCTCATCAGGACTGGTTGCATTGTCTTCCTCTGTGGCCTGGCAAGGCTGCTCCCTGCCTCAGGGGGAGGTAATCAAAGCGCCTGCTACTATGAAAATCCTTAATTATAACTGATGGTCTTTAAAGAAGCAAAAATAAATAAATAAGCTAATTTTAGAAATTGTAATAGAGGTTTAGAATCCTCAAACAGGATGCAAAAGCTGGAAACGGATTGAGAATCTTGTAAAAAATGAAAGCATGGTTTTCTTTCTTTGTGTTCAGCTCCTCTTGGTTTCTTCATTTGTTTCAGAGAACTAAGCCATCCTGTGAATTGTTGACGTACATTGCCATATCATATCACCTAGCTTCAACCAGTCACCATTGCTTCACCCACTGTCTGAGGCATTGCTCTCCTTATCCTGCATTGCTCAAAGTATGAAACAAATCTGTAATATCCTAGCATGTCATTTATAAATATCTCAGTATTTATCTCTGAAAATTGTTAACAATACCAACAACAGTTGTAAAATTTACAATGACAATGCTTTTAAGATTGAGATTCAGTTTGCCATGGTTTGTCAGTAATTGGCATTTTTTAAATTTTTTTATTTAACTTTTATTAATTACACTTTATTCATTTTGTATCCCCCCATAAGCCCCTCCCTCCTCCCCTCCCCATTCCACCCTCCCTCCCCTTTCTGCATGCATGCCCCTCCCCAAGTCCACTCATAGGGGAGGTCCTCCTATCCTTCTTTCTGATCTTAGTCTATCAGTTCTCATCAGAAGTGGCTGCATTGTCATCTTCTGTGGCCTGGTAAGGCTGCTCCCCCCTCAGGGGGAGGTGATCAAAGAGCAGGCCAATCAGAGTATGTCAGAGACAGTCCCTCTTCCCATTACTATGTAACCCACTTGGACACTGAACTGCCATGGGCTACATCTGTGCATGGGTTCTAGGTTATCTCCATGAATAGTCCTTGGTTGGAGTATGAGTCTCTGGGGAGTTCCCTGTGTTCAAATTTTCTTGTTCTGTTGCTCTCCTTGTGAAGTTCCTGTCCTCTCCAGCTCTTACTATTTATTGATTATGATTATATCAAAATTCAACTAAGCTGTAGATCTAGCAATTTGTTTTCTGATTATAACATTCTCCAGTTCCCCCATCACCTCTTTTCCTTTTTTGCTTATAGTATCTTTGGTGAATAAATTATATTGGTTACCTCATTATATTTACTCCAGTCTGGACTTTGCTAATTATGTCTCATGATGTTTTAATAGGTTCATAATTTCCCCCACATTTCCCATAAATTGGTTATTAAAATTAAAGTCTTGATCATATTCAGTCTCAAACTTTTGGTAATAATCTTTAATAGGCAGTGCTGTGAACGTTGATTAAGAGGCCAAACAGGGCTTATTTTCTCTATTTTTTGTGTGTATGTGATCTTCACAGTCACTGATGATTATTTTCCATCTCCAATATTTTCCAGAGATTGGAAATTAGTAATGGTATTATTTTATATTTCCTTCTTTATTTACCAGAAACTATTGTTTTCTAAAAATTTAATTTATTTAATGTTTTGGGCTATTTGTCTGCAAGTACATCTGTGTATAACATGTGTGGCCGGTGTCTGCAGAGGCCAGAAGAAGGTATTTGTCCCCCTGGAACTGAAGTTATAGGTGGTTGTGAGCTGCCATGTGGGTGATGGAGGTTGAACCAGTTTCCTCTACAAAAGCAACAAATTATCTTAACCATTGAACCATTTCTCAAGTTCCATAACTACTATTCTTTTTGAAGGAACTTTTACATCTCATTTATTCAGTTACTGTTTTGTGCCTTTCAATGTAGGAAAGATAGCATGGAAACATCTTATATTTTATCTTTCCACTTTCGAAATAAGCATTGGTTCTCTAGCATATCCAAAGGAGGTTTAAAGGTGAAGGCTGAGCTTCTGTGTTTAACTTGTTAGAATGAGAATATGCATTAAACATACATAAATATGTCCCAATATTACCATTGTTATTATCTGGAATAGAATTGTCTCTGGCCAAGTTGTTCTTCCATCTCATACTATCTTAAAATTGGAAAGGTCTTAGCTTCCTGAGATACTGCAGATATAACTTGCACATTCCCAGCCCAGGGTGTGATGCAGTTTGTTTCATTTGTTTCATATTGATTTTTATGTATTTCTTTTTAATTTAATTTTCTAAATAATGATGTAAAATAATTGTATGTTTTCTAAGTTAAAATCTATAAAAGGTGCATTCAGATTCAGTATACTTCTATCCCTTCTCTTCACCAGCTTTTTATGTTTCTTGTTTTCCATTGGTAATATTTCTATTTCATCTTTGAGTTTATTCTTCTTTTTTAAGATAAAGCAATATAATATAAATATGCATATATATTTATACATATGTATATGCATACATAAAGTCTCCTATTCTTAGGGCAAATGATTAGATATCATATACATCTCCTTTTCTTTTTTACATACTAATATGCTGAAAATAATTTCCCAATGTATAGTATACTTTATTCTTCTTAAATTAAATTTATTTATTTATTTTACATCCTAATTGCAGCCTGCTCCCTCCTCTCTCCTCACAGTTCCACTTTCCCACCCTTCTACCCTTTTCCCCTCACTCTTCACCTCAGAAAAAAAGGTGCTCCCCTTTCCCTCTACAAACCTACCCAAGCACATCAATTCACATCAGGGATAGACACATCCTCTTCCACTGAGGCCAGACAAGGCAACCCAGTTAGGGAAAAGTGATCAAAATCAGGTAACAGAGTCCATGTCCTAGACAAGCCTTGCTCCACTTGCTAGGGAACCTACATGAAGATCAAGGCACCCATCGGCTACATGTGTGCAGGGGGGACTAGGTCCAGTCTGTTCATGCTCTTTGGTTGGTGCTTTAGTCTTTGTATGCCCCTATGGGCATAGTTAGTTGACTTTGTTGGTCTTCTTGAGAGCTACAAGATCTTCTATTCCACCTGCCTAATGTTTGGCTGTGGGTCTCATCATCTGTTTGGACATGCTGTTGCCTGGAGCCTCTCAGGACAGTTATGCTAGGCTCCTGCCTGCAAGCATAGCAGAGTGTCCTTAATATTGCTGGAGGTTGGCTCTCTCCTATGGTGTGGGTCTCAGATTGGGCCAGTCACTGGTTGGCCATTTCCTCAATCTCTGTTCCATCTTTATCCCTGCATATCTTATAGGAAGGGCAAATTTTGTGTTGAAGGCATTGTGGGTGGGTTTGTGTCCTCCTCCCTCCACTGAAATTTCTGCTTGCTAGGATGTGGCCTCTTCAGTTTCCATGTCTCTCACAGCTAGGAGTCTCAGCTACAGTCACCCCCATATCCTCTTAGGAGCCAACCCAGTCACAGACCTCTAGCTTGTCTCAGAGATGTCCCTCCGCATTCTTTGTTTTAGTTATATATTCTTGTGCAGATGTAGGACAGATTTTCAGTCTCTTGTTGAAAGAATTTGAGTTGTTTCTCATATGTTGCAATAATTTTTGCAATGAATAACCTTGAAGATTTCTTTTTACATTGCCATTATCCCTTTCTAGAAGTGGGATTAGTAATTCAAAGGGTCAATGTGATTTTACTATGAATTACAAAATTTTCATTTATAGGTACCATTTTGTACCACCACAAGCAATGAAAAGAGCAAGAGGATGCATTTCCAGTGATCTAGGAATCCATGCTAATTGTAGGTAGTACACAAGTATCTGTAAGGATGATGGGCACAATAGATTTTATATGAAAGAGGTTTATTGGATGGAGATGAAGAGAGAGAGAAAGAATGAGAGAGTGAGACATGATAGAGGGAGAGAAAGGGGTACCACGACAGAGAAAAGGGAGAGCAAGAGAGTAAGAGAGCAAGAGCAAGAAGGCAAGAGAGAGACAAAGCGGTGGGTTGGTACTTTTAAGGAGCAACTTAATTATGCCTGCCATGTGCTGCAACACATGATGACATCATAGGTTGCTAGGCAACCCAGAAGCAGACTGTGTACATACTAACAGAATCCCCTTTCTCACAATCCAGTCAGCTTCATACTTTTTCTATTGGCAGTCCCTGGGCATTGCCCACAAAGCAAATAAACTGCTCCTTTTATTTCTGTACATAGAGAGCAGAGAAAACTAATTATGTCAAGGGGCTGGAATTGGCCCATCTCAGACCTACCTTGTGTGACAGAATGTGATACTAGCTGCACAAGATGCACACAACTTAGATGTCCAGACTCTGGTGGGCCAGAAGCTTAGCAGGCATGCTCTTCAAATGATCGCATGAGATAATAGGGGTTGCAGATCCACATAGGCAATAAAATCATCTGCTTTGAATGTGCTCATATTTATATCACTCCCCTGCTGAGACAGCTACTCAAGATCCTTACCATCTGTGTTGTCAAATGCAGGCTTATTCCCCTAGTGTCCAGATCCTCCAAACAAATCAGGTTCCAGGCTGTTCTCCCCCCGGCATGGCTCCTCTGCTTTTGCAAAACTAAGCTGCTTGCCATCCCTTACACTTGTAAAGACCCTTTCTGACTGTGAGTAGAGCTTGTCTTGTTCTATAGCTTAATGCTAGAAGTTAGCCAGGCTAACTTCCTGTCTTCTGCCTTAAAAGGCAGCCAGTACTAGATTCCACTAGAACTGATGATCTTCTCAACAACTGTTTCACAATTGCAGGTCACATGATGACTGGTGTTTCTTACATCCACAAGAACCTCTCAAATAACTACCATTGTATTTTGCTCATGGCATGAGATATGTTGGAAACCTGAGTACATGGCACTTAAATTTATAGCCAGATACATAAGTCTGGAAAATAAAGCTAGAAACACATAATGGATTTCATTTTCTCTGGCAATGAGTAGCAAATGAGAGATCCTTCTCCATGCCTACAGCACAGCACAGCTCCACACACTATGAAACCATGGGCAAACAACCAGGCTATAAATAGCAAAATGTCCATAGCAAATGCAGTCAACCTCACTGCACACACACCATATGCATCAAATGGGGCACCACATAGTTCACAGGATCATTCCTTATTTAAAAAAAAAACAGAAAAATTTAAATTATTTAACTAGGATTATGAAAAATGTATGAGGAAAATGTAAAGTTATACATGATGAGCATCCAGTATCTGAAACATTTGGGACTAGAAGTGCTTTGGACTTCTAACTTTTTTTACATTTCAGAGTATTTGCATCACATAATGAGCTATCTTAGAAATGAAACTCATATTTGAACACAAAATTCATTTATGCTTCATATATACCTTAAAAACTTGACCTGGAAAGAATTTTATACACCATTTCAGTAATTTTCAGAGTGAAGCTAAGTTTCATGGTCTCAAATTCTCTGAATGCTATACTATCAGCACACAGAACAATTTGTACTTTGTAACATTTTGGAAATCATATGTTCAGATTGGGTATTTTCAACCTGTATGTGATTTATACTTATAGATTCTAACAATATTTCTGAGTATTAAGTTTCCAGATTAATTTTTTAATCTAAATTTTGTTATGCAGTGTAACTTCATGCTGAACATGAATTCTTTTATAAGAAGAAAGCCATGTAAAACTGAGGCTATGTAAAAGCATTACATCTGTTTGTGAAACATACTTTAGATACATAAATAGAATAATATAGAATTTTGAATTTGATCAGCACCTGGCATATCCAAAGAACTTTGGGAGTGAAAGAGTTTAAAAAGAATCAAGGCAATCACTGTTTTAATGTTGAGTAAATACCTGAATAGGCATTATTTAGAGTCATAACTTTTAAAGAGCAAAGCAGCCTTCCCTTCCTCTCCCTTCCTCTCCCTTCCCTCCCCTGCTCTTCCCTTCCCTTCCCTTCCCTTCCCTTCCCTTCCCTTCCCTTCCCTTGTGTCAAAACAAAGCAAAAAGATATGAACTTGTTGAATCCTCTTTGGAAACACACAGAACATAGCATGTGGGTCTCACCTCATCTGTAATGGTATGTTGTCAACTAGAAGGAAGACAGAGGCAGAAAAGAGACAGAAATAGAGAAATGATGTGCATATCTAATCCCTGCCCTAAAACTAAGGAGAGTTGCTGTTTGTGTACCTTCTTCTAAAAGCAATTGGATGTTTCTCAAAAGAGAGAGAGAGAGAGAGAGAGAGAGAGAGAGAGAGACTTGGGGAACAAATGCATTCAATGCATTCAGGAGTGGATTTTTAAAAGACTAAACTGACTTTTCCTCTGAAGCTGATACAGTGGTAATGGTGGGAGGCAGTGGAAATTATAAGGGTGTCAGTACTGTAGTTGGGTGCTTTTTAATGAGTTGCCCTGGGCAAACATACCTAATCAGCCTCCACTATTCATTATGTTACTGCCCACATTTATGCAAATTGATTCTAATTTTTATGCCATAATAAGCTAGAAACACTAGAAACCTTCTATTTTTAATCTTTCAAAACCTATCTAGCCATATGTCATTTCTAAAGACAACCCCCTCTTATTTGGGTTGTTAGCTCCTTTTACAAAGACAAAAACATCTCAGAGGCTTTCCTGGGTTTTCTTCCTCCTCCTCCCACTGCTTCCATTGTGATGCTTGTTCCAAACAAACATATGGAAAATATGAGTGTGGTCCTAAAATAGTCACATTTCCATCTCATTGAAAAGGAAAATATTCAAGACAATCTTACTCCCACCCCTGCCTCCAACATTTTTGGACTTTGCTGACTTCTCAAAATAAAGAATAAGGTGATCTGCACCACTCTTTTTTTTAGTAGTCTAAGATATTGACTCTTTCAATTCATCTCTAACTCATAATCTTCCACAACACAAAACAACTACTTTCATAATAATCTTACATAACTAAAAAATCCCAAACCCAAATGATTCTTCCCAGTGTCTAGTCACTGCCTCTCTGTGATCCTTGCTGTTCTTTGGACTGCAGCTTCATCATTCTCAACCTTGTCTTGGCCAGGTACAGTAGAACATGCCTGTAATCCCAGCACTCAGGGAGGCAGAGACAGGCTGCTCTCTTTGAGTTTGAGGCCAGCATGTTCTACAAAGTGAGTCCAGGACAGCCAAAGTTACATGGTGAAATACTGTCTCAAAAAAAAAAAGAGAGAGAGAGAGAGAGAGAGAGACACAAAACCAAAACCAATCAAACAAACCAATCCTTGCCTCCATCATCATAAGGATTTCTTCTGTTTGTGTTACCAATCAAATACCCCTCCCTCTTGCAAACATTCCAGCTGTTGGATTAGGGCCTCCCTGAATCCACTATGACCTCATATTAACATGATTACAACATCCACAAAGAGCTTATTTAGAAATAAGGGTACACTCACAGATTCCAGGTAGATGTGAATTCAGGGAACAAACTATTTGCTATGGTTTGATTATGGTTTTACTACTCTGTAAACTATGTTGAAATGTAATACTCATTATGGCCCATTAAGATGTGGAACAAGATAGAACTGTTAAGGGATAATTAGAGCTCTGTCTCAACCAACAAATTAATCCATTCATGTGATTAATTCATTAATGAGTTTGTTGGGTTATCTGGAACGGATCTACTGTGAAAACCAGTTTTACCAGGTGTCTCTCATATTTCTTCTCTCATTCTGTCTCTCGGCTGAGTCGCTTCAGGACTCTGCCAAGAGGAAGGCAATTGCTAGATGTAACTCTTGGACTAATGTCATGAGTCCAATAAACTTTTTCTTTATAACTTGCCATTCTGCAATATGTTACTAGCAACAGAAGATTCAGAAAAATTGTCCAACCCACCATAATGCTACATATGCTAACATTCCATTGGTTCAAGCAAAACTGCATTGCCAAGTCCAAAAGTCAATGAAGTGCAGAAGTGCACTCTCCATACTCAAAGGAGATTACTACAAAATCAGAGAACAAAGTGGGTGAATATATCACTCTATTGCAGGTCTGGAAACACTACTTCAAGCTGCTACAGTTCATGCAGTTTCTTTAAACATTTTATGCACTGATGTAAATTTTTATAGCTCACATCTGCATTATATGTGCATTAAAGAAAGTGGGACTCTATTGGGACAGAGAATAGCATTATTCTATCAAGTTAATGTGGGACAGAAAGTACAAGTTGGGTATTTTTCTGAGCTTATCTCCTATAATCATCAAAACAACTCCATGAAGTAGTTATTAATATTAATTGTTACCAATTCCCATTTTGCAAATTGAGGCTCAAAAAGTTAGAAAAGCTGTCCAGGTTTCTTGATACAAACTTAGTGTGACCCCAGAGCTTGCATATTAACACAGGAACCAAGATGCTCTGACTTCGGGCCTCTGTTTTAGCTCTACTCTAAGTAAAACATGGGAATATGATGAAAATGAATATAGAGCTTTGTGTTGGCCAGAAAATTTGAATTTACAATAACTGAAATGGTGTCTGGGCATTGCAGATGATCAATATTTCTTTGAATTATCAGCAAAATAAATGCATACTTGGTGATGGGTTTGGGTCTAAATGATTCTTTGTGTTACTATAAGAGGTTATTGTAAATGACAGGCACTTTTCTGAGACATTAATTTAAATCGGTGGCCATATTAACATGCTAATACACTGGAAAGCACTCTGTGTCTATATGAGGTACTAGATGTTAAGTTTTCCCAGAGCAACAATCTTCAAACTTGAATCTAGCTGACTTCCATCTGCAGACTTGGCCTCATCCCAGGCTGTGGGTCTGAATCTATAGTTTCACAGTAAGCTTAGGAAGTGCTGAATCAGCTAGTTAAGTAGCATGGCCTGAGCAGAAATATCAGACCCAGTCAGATTTCAACTCCAAAATATAGGTAAGAAGCTTTGCTCTTGTATATTTATTTATCCATTAAAATAAAATTTATTAAATATCACCCATTTGCAAGCTTGGGGGGGTACAGAGAATAAAAAGACAAAAATGAGAGATGAAAAGAAATTTCTGTCTTAGAAAAGTGTATGCTTCCCACAGTCAAATCTCAACATGTACCTTACTTTGGAGACTTCAGTGCCATTGTTGTACCCAGTTTGGAGACCTCAAAGGACCACCGACCCCAGCAAGAGTCAGAAATCGTCTGCAGCAAAGAGCCTTTATTTCAGGCTTAAGCTCGGACTCCCAGCATGAAATGACATAGCAGTCAGAGGCCAGGAGCCCCTAGCCTAGAAAGAAGCTTATTTTTATAGGGTTTTTTTAGCAAGAGGGAGGGGCTTTCCAGACTTGGTGGTTACATGATTAGGTGAGCTATAGCAAGAGCAGGCTGGTTACATAGTGATTGGCTAAAAGCAAGTTGGAGTAACTATTTTGGCAACCACAAGGAAACATAATTGTTTTAGTAACCACAAGGACAAGTCATTTCCATCTGTTTCTGACTGACTGGTGTCAGGGTGAGCACACTGTGTCATCTGGAATGTTATGATTTCCTGAAAGTACAAAAACGATTTTCAGGTTCTAGGGGTGAGAGCTAGGTCAATTACAATATGGAGGCTAGTACCAAAATGGAGTCTGTTTTGCTCAGATTCTTTACTCTCCCCCCTAGCTATTTCTTCTTGAGTTAGACTTACAGGTTGATATTAAGATCTTAGTACTAACATGTGCATGATACTTATTTGTTCTCTAAAAAATGTTATTAATCTATTGATTATGCAAGGAATGAGTGTGAGCAGAAGTAGTAATATAAACAGGGGTCCTATTAATGCTGAAATCAGGGTAGTCAACCAGGGAGCTCAACTGAACATTGACTCAAACCAAAACTAAGTTTTCCCCCTGTGGTTTTCATTTCTGCAACCTTCCCTTACTAAGGCCATAGATTCTTTAACTATCCCTGAAAGGTCCGTGTGAAAGCAACATTTTTCTCCTTACGCCATACATAAACCTCCTTATTTCATGAAAAGCAGATCTAGTCCTCTCCTATTCTGCAATACCACCTCAGATAAGGAGGTTAAAGAATCCTGTAAATGAGAAGTGGATGTTTCAATGTGTTCCATGTCCATATCTATAGCATTTCTAAGAGCTTGATAACTTTTGTCCTGTAACACCAGTGATGATATTCCAGTTTGGTTCCTGCCAGACCTAACCCTAGTAATATAGTCAGTGTTATGGCTGTAATAGGTTGCCTTTTAGTCCTATAGTTAGCTGTCTCAAATCTTTGAAATATGCCTTTTGAAGAATGACAGATTAATTTAGGAATCAATTGAACTAAAATGCAGAAATCACCAGTTTGATTGAGAACTTGAGTGTGCATGCAAGGGGACAGCCCTGTTTTATAGGCCCACCAACTATTTTTAGGGGGTATAAGATAACCCTGTTCCCTAGGAGCTTGAGTAACAGTAACAGTATATAAGTGCTGGAGATCAAGAGTTACTTGTCCTATACATAAACCTGTGCCCAATATTATTGGAGGGTATCATGGGAGCCCCTTGATTGTTGCCATTGACAAGCAGTTATTTCAGTAGGTAGGGAGTAGTTTCCTTCAATAGAAATTCCCTCATAATAAGGGGTTTGAACATCTAGGCATAACCAGCAGGAATCGGCTAGATCTGGCCTAGAAACATTCAAGACTTGATAAGTAAATTCCAGATAGGGTCCGCCTCTCCCTCCTGACTCTGTTTTTGAATTTTAACCACTTGAATCAGTTTTGGGTAGCCAATATCTTGTTCGGCCTAACTGCTGTAGGTTTAGAATTTTCTTTGCAAGGGAGTGACAACTTTAGTCGTATTGTAAATGCTTTTCCAGGGTATGGGGATAGATTGTCATATAGGTGGATTCCGCATGTCTTCCCCAATTCCCATCCAGTGGCTGCTTTTACCTTAAGAGTGAATATTATCTGTATAGGATTACATTTTTTTTCCTGACCTTGTGAGGCCACGATATTGCCAACTCTTTCTATCTATAGACACTAAATCATCCCTAACAGGGGTTTTCCACCAGATATGTCCGGAGGACACACAAGACCAGAAATAAGACTCTTCTCCTTCACAAGTTTTACTCATGTCTTCTACATGCTCAAGACAAATATAGAAATACTTTCTGTTTTACAAGAGATTCCCATTCTGTGGAATCGAAGTGAGGTCTTTACAGTCTATTTTTAAGTCAGGGAACCAGGTGTTTTGAGGGTGAGCTTGAGAAGTTTGGTATAATAATTTTCCCATAATTTCATCTATAATTTGCCAAGTGAGATTATAGGGAACATGTGGATTAACAGTCCCCTGTGCTTGGATTAATGAAATAATTACTATAACCCTGATGGCTTGAAGCTGAGTTTTAGTGGGTTGTCCTTGTTGGGCATCATCTGCCATTCTGACAGAAAGTCTTCCTGAATGGTAAGAGTGTTGACAGGCCACACATAGATATAGTGAACCCAGGAGGTGATCCCATTGACATTGAATGTGGTGGGCATCATCAGAACCACGAAGTAAGGTCCCGTTCAGTGAGGTTGGAGGTTTTCTTATCAGTGCCATCAGACATAAACCCAATCACCTGAACAGTATCGGTGTGGGTCAGGTGGTGGGCTGGTCTCATACAGACCCCTTAATTTTAGCCACAAGTGTTTGTGGACCCTTTGCAGGGCTTGGAGAGAATGCAAAAGATAATGATCTTCATATTCAGTTAGCATGTCAGATTGTAAGTTGGGGATATTAAGGGGTAGTACTCCAAACATGATTTCAAAAGGAGTCATTCCTATCTTATAAGGGAAGTTGTGTACCTTGTATAAAGCATAGGGAAAAAGAGATACCCAGTCCCTGACAGTCTCCAAGGTTAATTTAGTCAAGGTCTCTTTTAAAGTTCAATTCATTCTCTCTACCTATCCTGAATTTGGGGGGTTATAAGCACAATGTAATTTCCAATCTGTCTTGAGAAATTTTTCTGAACCCTGACTTACCTTGGACACAAAAGCTGGTCAATTGTCTGATTCTATCAAGGTGGGGAAGCCATACCTAAGCAAGATGTCTTCAAGTATTTTCTTTGCCATGATCTGTGCAGTTTCATGCTTGGTGGGGTAAGGTTCTACCCATCCTGAAAAGGTATCTACAAAAACTATCAAATACATATATCCGTATGCTGCCAGGTTTTATCTCAGTGAAGTCCATTTCTCAATAGGCTCCTGGCCTATTTCCACACAGTCCACACAGGATTGGCTGAGTTTTGGGTAGCAGGAGTCAAGTGACAAGACTTGCAGTCAGCAACAATTTTCATAATCTTAGACCTCGCATCTTTGATCATGATGTGTGCATGTTGAATCAGATTCTGCATCTTTTTTGTCCCCATGTTTGTGGTTCGATGCATTTTGAGCAGAAGCTTTTCTCTCAGCTTTTCTGGGAGGATGATACTACAATCTGCTGAGCACCATCATCCATCCAAGCATTGGGTCATGGGTAGATGTTTTATCCAGTCTAAATCTTCCTTTGTATACTTTGGGTCTTCCGGCAAGACGAGGCTCCCCAGATCAGATAAAGAATTTGTTAATACCAGTTTAGTGTAAGAGCAATCTCTCTGGCAGTTTTATCTGCTAGATTGTTTCCTTGGGCCATCAGGGTGTTAGCTTTCTGGTGGCCCAGGCAATGAATGATTGCCAATTTCTTTGGTTGCCAGAGTGCCTTTAATAAAGCAAGTATTTCTCCTTTGTTTTTAACAGTTTTTCCTTCTGGTGTCAGTAAGCACAGCTCCTGGTATATTGCCCAATGGATATGGGCAGTGGCAAAAGCATACTGGCTATTTGTGTATACACTGAGCTTTTTGTCTTTTCCCAGCAACAGTGCTTTTGTCAGGGTTTCTTATCTTCAGCTCTATTGTAGTCCCAGTGACTACAACAGAGTGAGAGAGGAAAGACAGCATTGATGGTATCTATTTTAGTTGTGAACTGGCCATTGTCACACTAAACCAATGTCTGGGCCTCAGTTTGGATAGGCTCCCTTTCTTCTGTGGTGGAAAGTATCTGGAGAAGCTGCTGGCAATCATCCAGCATCCAAGCTGCTGGCTGATGAGTAAATAGGACAGAATCTAAAAGATCAATTAAATCCTTAGAATTATCAGAAAACTTTGCATTCTGAAATATCCAGTTATATAAATCACTAGTAGCAAAGGGCCAATAATTGTGGGGTTTGTTCCCTCCATCGTTAGCAAGACCTGTAGCATGGAGCAGCAGGGCAGTGGAATCTGCAGGTGCCATCGATGGAGCCTGGTGGTGGCATCTTCCACTGCGCAAGGAGGGTCCGCTTGAGGGTTTCTTTGGTCTAGAGTCAATTTGAATCCTTACTTCCTCAATTTCAATTATGTCTGACCTGTTCTGAGCCAGGAGTTGTTGATTGATCCACTGGGGCCTCTGGAACATGACACGGTGGATTAGGGACTGGGAAAGGGTGATAGCAAGGGAGAAAGACCAGATCTTCCTCTTGTTCCCCCCTGGAGTATTGGGTACAGTGGTGCCAAAGTTTTGGTTTTATTTTGTCCCTCTGAGTGTAATATTCTTCCTCCTGCATCACAAGAATTGTCTCCTGATGCTGTTTCTGAGGATATAAAAATGTTTTAATCCAGAGTAAAAGGTGTTCTATCAAATTTCTCCATACCACAGTGTATGCAACCTGGTCTGGATGGCTTGTTTGAGGGTGAAAAACAATCTGTTTAACTTTATGGGTAGTGTTGAGATCAAACATTACCTCAGTTGGCTATCCCACATTAAACGTGGGCCATTCAGAGCTGCAAAAGGTTTCAAGTTTTCCTACTATGCTCCAGTTATGAGCACGTTCCCTGACTTTTTTAAATGGTCTGTCATAAGAGAAAGAGTTGTAGTTATAGTCTGTCCCATTTCATCAGTCTCTGCCTTATGTAACACACAAACACAAGTGTGACAAAAACAAACAAAAAAACAACCAGACAAAAAAGGCTAGCACTTGTCCTCAAGGCACTTGGAGGCAGAACCGAAAGTAAGATGCCAGCCTCTCTCTGGATGGCGGGCGCCACCTGCACTGTCTTCCTACAGACTGCACGGGAATTCCTTCCCCCCCCACACACACACATACAGATACAAATCAGGGTCTGGAACATCTTCCAAGACCCAAGACCAATGACCCTCCAGTGCATCTGCCTAGGTCAAAGCAGATCACATAAGAGAAAGGGCCCTTCACACAAGACAAACATTCAGAGAGACACTTAATGGCTAGGAAATCAGCACTACGATTTGAGAGTACTTGGGATCCCAGACGAGCCCCCAAAATAGTGTACCCAGTTCTCGAGACCCCAAAAGACTGCTAACCACACCAGGAGTCAGAAATCATCTGCAAAAGCAAAGACTCTTTATTTCATGCTTAAGCTCAGGCTCCCAGCATGAACTAGCACAGCAATCAGAGGCCAGGAACCCCTAGCCTGGAAAGAAGCTGATTTTTATAGTGTTTTTAGCAAAGGGAAGGGGCTTCCAGACTTGGCGGTTATATGATTGAGTGAGATTTAGCAAGAGCAGGCTTGACTAAAGGCAAGTTGGAGTAACTATTTTGGCAACCACAGGGAAAACATATAATTGTTTTAGCAACCACAAGGACAATAGTCATTTTGACCTATTTCCTGATTGACTGGTGTCAGGGTGAGCATACTGTATCTTCTGGAATGTTATGGTTTTCTGCAAGTACAAACATATTTTTCAGGTTCTTGGGGTCAGAGATAGGTCAGTTACAAGATGGAGGCTAGTACCAAAATGGAGTCTGTTGTGCTCAGATTGTTCACCATCATAACTGGATTCTCTGAGACAAAAATGAGTGTGCAGAATGTTTACTAGAGAGTGATCAGAGGGCCCATACCTGAGAGAAACTGCCAAGGAGGCGGGGGTGTACAGGGTGCAGAGTAGATAGCCATGCTATTTGCTAAAGACTATAAATCCACATGTTAATTTTGTGCTTCTGATATGGCCACATTTAGAGATTGGGTTTTTAAACAGAGGTAATTAAAGATAAATGAGGTTAGAAAAGTAGAACCTTAATGTGACAGAATTTGTCCTCATCTAAGGAGAGGAAAAGACAACAAAAATCATACCCTTTCACCATGTTAGTACAAATGAATGGCAACATGGAGGGAACAGGCAGGTGCTACAAGCCAGAAAGAGAGGTCATAGCAGAAACCAAATGTACTGTTAACTTAATCTTCAGTTTATAGACTCCAGTACTGTAAGGAAATAAATGGCTGTTGTTTATAGTTATCAGTCTGGTATTTGGCTAGGGTAGCCTGAGGAGAATAAAACAGTCCAAGTAAAAAGCCTCACCTAAACCCATAGGCACAACTGAAGCTGATTATAGCCCTTCAGAGCTATCTCAAGTTTTGGTAGAAGCACTGCTCTATCAATGGGAAAGAAATACTGACTTTGAACAATATAATTGTCTTTAGTGAAAGTAGCTGTCTTCAACTGAGGCAGCCCACAATGGCTAACAAGTCACAATTTGTAAAAACCCTTCCAACAGCAATGGGATTAAGACTTTCATTTCTCGACAAGTAACATCATCACTCACTGTTACCTTATTCCCTACAACACTGAGTCTGAGATCCAGCCGTCTTCCCAGAAGTCTCTTTTTCTGGCATCTTGGAACATGGAAAGATGCTTTTGATTCTTTCTCAGTGACTAGGGTTTGGTACCTTCTTGGTCTCTGATCTTAGCTCTCTGTTTCTCTGCCATATCTATTCATGGTGCCTCATCCCTGCAGCTATACTCTGTTCACATGCAAAATCCCCATTATAGACCTCCCTAAGGCTCATTAGACTTCCTTCTACCTATCACTTGTCATACTCTTTTCATAGTCGCCACCATTCCACATAACTCTAGATTCCTGATTAACTTGTTCAATCAAAATTTGGAAATATTTGGGGAAATGTGTCTCTACTGAAAAATGCAAAGGGATTTGTTTTGTCATTACAATGTAACATAATATGAGAAAATGACTGTTTACATAGCATTTACATTGTATTGTGTATTCTGAATAATACAGTGTTACAGAAGGATGTGCATAGATTCTATTCAAGATGATACCATTTTCTATAAGGGAATTGGATTCCTATGGACTTTGGTAACTGCAATATGTCCTGAAATCAGTGCCTTGTGCATTTTCATAGTAGACTATACTGTGTTTCCTCTGTCTGGCTGGAACCCTGTCTTCTGCCTATACTGTCCATATTTATTTTATCTTCATTGGCATGCCAATTTTCTAGGAACTTCTTCCTCAGCAGTTATCTGGGCATAGAGCATGAAGCCCCCATCTACCACACTCTGAAAGAATTTTTCATTCTCTAGTCTGCAGAATATGCACTTAGAATTGCAGTAGAAAATAAGGGCTCCCGACTGCATATTACCCAAATATGGTTTGTATATCATTCAAGATTGTATGCAGAGTGAAGGCTCTGAAAAAAAATATTGCAGCAAAGGAACACATTTAATGCTTTCAGATATCTGTTTCTATACATCAAAGCATTCCCAAAATACATCAGTATGGAAGAAGGGAGAGATAGAAAGACCTGGAGAGGACAGGAGCTCCACAAGGAGACCAACAGAGACAGTGGAGTAGGGGTAGGTCATAGTAGGAGAAGAGGAACGGAGGGTGGGGATGGGAGGAGATGATGGAGGTAGCTACAGCCAGGATACAAAGTGAATAAATTGTAATAAATAATAAATAATAAAATAACTGTCTCACAAAAATTATATTTTCTCTTGAAATAGATTGTTCTCTTCTTAATTGTGATGTTATGGTCAACAATTCAGGTCACATTTGTCTATACTTAATTTGCAACCATGCTGAAAAATCCAACATGATTTCAATTTCCTGGGTGGTATTTAAATGAGATTCCATGTGATCTCTACACATGGATAGCATGAGATGCTCATAACATGGTGAGCATTGAATCTGGAAAGATGGCTCAGCTGTTAAGAGTGCTCTTGCAGAGAATCTGGAGTTTAATTTCTAGCAACCACATCAGACAGCTCATAACGGCCTGTAACTCCAGCTCCAATAATCCACATCTTCTGGCCTCTATAGGCACTGCATTCACATATAAATACACACATACATATACATATACAAGTATTAAAAATGAAACCAAGTGATTGAGAGGACAAGATGGCGGGGCCAGGAGAACACTGCTTCTGAGGAGCAGGACAACATTTTCCATACAGCCACCAAGAGACTGAACTCTGGGCCCTGAAACAACAGCGATAGTGTTTCCCAGGTGAGAGGAAGCCCACACGGCTTGGGAATCAGTCGGGTTCACAATAAGGTCACCCAGCCAGAACCCGGAAGAGATCCTGCGTCCCACAGGCACTAGGTCGCCAGACCAGAGCCACATGCCTACGTGTCCTGATCACCTTCCCAGGGTGAACGGTGGGCACAAAAAACACCAGAGACTGGGAGTCCCAGTCATGAGAGAAACCCACAGGGAAGGAAGGAAACGGTATTGACTTGGGTCATCCAGTCTTTCCCTGGAAAAAGTCTTGCAGACCTGTAGGTACGAGCTGCCATCACTGAACTGGGCTCCAGCCGCAAGCACAGACAGTTGTTGTGCACCCAGCTCTCTAGCACAGACGGAGCTGTGCACCCCAGGGCACCAGAGACTGTGAGTCACTATCGGGAGAAATCCTCACAAAAAACGAAGCAAAGGGGATGGACTTAGGCCACCCAGTATATCCCTAGCAAAGGTCCAGCCGACTTGCCCAACCCAGGGACCTGCTGTGCACCTGCTGTTACCAGGAGAGCAGTACTCACCCGCCACAGATTACCATTTGGGTACTAGGGCACATAGCCCCAACCTCAGACCCACAAAAGCCCGGAATCCCCGAGATCAAAGCCCAGATACTGTTCCAAGGGGCAACAAGTTATCCCTAACAAAACTGACCAAATCATGGGACACACAGGTTACAGCAGCAGATCACTAAATTTACAGCAAGAAACCCAGAAACAGGGCAGCTGTCGTCAGGACTTCTCTGGGTGAGAAGAGAGCCCTCTCGACTAACAAGGACCACAGTTACCACTCACGTCTCTATGCCTGATGTGAGCAGCAGCAACTTCTGAAAAATACCAGCCATCCAGTAACTATGCCCCAAAAGCTGAGAAGGCTTCCTTCAGGAAAAACCGAGGGGAATCTGCCAAGGGGATTCTCTTCACTAAAGGCATCCGGGAACCACCAGAAACTAACTCCAAACACCTAAGATAGCCAAATGGGTAGAGGCCAGTGTAAAAGCTCCACCAACAAAAGACAGAGCAATATGGCATCTACAGAACCAAGTTATCCAGGGACAAGTAACACTGGACACCCTAACATAAACCAGATTCAAGAAGATGACCTAACATCTAGGCTTTTGAAGAGGATAACAGAGGAAACAAATGAAATGTGCAAAGACCTAGAGGAAGATAAAAATAAACAGATTATGGCCATCTGTAAAGAAATAGAAGAAGATAAAAACAAACAGATTATGGCCATCTGTAAAGAAATGCAGAAAGTTGCAGCCAAACAGTTTGTAGCCTGTAGAGAGGAAATGCTTAAATGAATGAAAGAAATAAAAGAAACAGAGGATTGTTCAAACAAACAGCTGAAGGAATTGAAGGAAAAAGAGGAAAATACAGTCAGATAGGTGAAGGAAATCAACAAAACGAGTCAAGATCTGAAGATAGAATTGGAAAAAATTAAAGGAAACACAAATGGAGGAAATTGTGGAGAGAAAAAACTTAGGGAAGAAAACAGGAACTACAGAGGTAAGCGTAACCAACAGACTACAAGAGATGGAAGAAAGAATCTCAGGTGTGGAAAATACAATGGAAGAAATCAATGTATCTGTCAAAGAAAATGTTAAATTTAAAAAATTCCTGACACAGACCGTCCAAGAAATCCAAGACAACTTAAAAAGACAAAACCTAAGAATAATAGGAATAGAGGAAAAAGAAAATTCCCTCCTCCAAGGCCCAAAAAATATTTTTAAAAAAATCATTGAAGAAAATTTCCCCAACTTAAAGGAGAGACAAATAAGGATACAAGAGGCCTACAGAACACCCAATAAATTAGACCAGAAAAGGAAATCCTCTCACCACAAAATAATCAAAACAGTAAGAATACAGAACAAAGAAAAAATACTAAAAGCTGCAAGGGAAAAAGGCCAAGTAACATATAATGGCAAACCCATTAGAATCACACCTGACTTTTCAACAGAGACTATGACAGCCAGAAAGGCCTGGACGCTATCATGGAGACCCTAAGAGAACACAGATGTCAGCCCAGGCTACAATACCTAGCAAAACTCTCAGTCCTCATAGACGGAGAAAACAAGATATTCAAAGACAAAAACAAATTTCAACAATCCCTACACACAAATCCAACATTACAGAAGACACTAGAGGGGAAAATACAACCCAAGAAAACTTGCTATTTTCAAGAAAACACAGGAAATAATTAACCTCACTACAGTAAAACAAAAAGCAGCCAAGCACACAAACACACTACCACAGCCAACATCAAAATCAAAGGATCTAACAGCCACTGATCATTAATCTCTCTCAACATCAATGGACTCAATTCTCCAATAAAAAGACACAGACTAAAAGAATGGACACTTAAACAAAACCCAGCAATCTGTTGCATACAAGAAACACACCTAAGTCACAAAGATAGACATTACCTGAGGGTAAAGGGCTGGAAGACAGCTTTCCAAGCAAATGGACCCAAGAAGCAAGCAGGCGTAGCCATTCTAATAGCTGATAAAATAGACTTTCAACCATTAATTAATAAAAAGAGATGGGGAAGGACACTTCATACTCATTAAGGGAAAATTCCACCCACCAGGAAGACATCACAATCCTGAACATCGACGCCCCAAATACAAGGGCACCCACATTTGTAAAAGAAACATTGATAAAACTTAAACCACACATAGATCCCCACACATTAATAGAGGGAGACTTCAACACCCCACTCTCAACAAAGGACAGAAATTAAACAAAGAAACAATGTCTCTAACAGGTGTCATGAATCAAAAGGACCTCAGAGACATTTACAGTACCTTACAGCCAAACACAAAAGAATTTACCTTCTTCTCAGCACCTCATGGGACCTTCTCCAAAACAGACCATATAGTTGGTCACAAAGCAAGCCTCAACAGATACAAGAAGATTGAAATAAGCCCCCTTTTCCTGTCTGATCACCATGGAATAAAGCTGAACCTCAACAACAACAAAAATAGCAAAAAGGCTACACACACATGAAAACTAAAAAACTTGCCACTAAATGACAGCTGGGTCAGGGAAGAAATAAACAAAGAAATTAAAGTCTTCCTAGAACTCAATGAAAATGAAGACACAATATACCCAAACTTGTAGGACACAATGAAAGCAGTGCTAAGAGGAAAGTTCATAGCACTAAGTACCTTCAAGAAGAAATTCAAGACAGCTCATTCAAGCAACTTAATGGCCCGCTTAAAAACCCTAGAAAAAAGAAGAAGCAGACACACCAAAAAGGAGTAGATGGCTGGAAATAATCAAACTCAGGGCTGAAATCAATCAATTGGAAACAAATAAAACAATTCAAAGAATCAATGAAACCAAGAGCTGGTTCTTTGAGAAAATCAACAAGATCGACAAACCCTTAGTCAAGCTAACTAAAAGGCAGAGAGACAACATCCAAATCAACAAAATCAGAAATGAAAAGGGGGACATAACTACAGACACTGAAAAAATCCAAACAATCATTAGGACTTACTTCAAAAGTCTATATGCCACAAAATTTGAAAATCTAAATGAAATGGACAATTTTCTTGATTGATTCAACTTACCAAAGCTGAATCAAGACCAGGTAAATCAATTGAATAGTCCTATATCACCCAAGGAAACAGCAGCGGTCATCGAAACTCTCCCATCCAAAAAAAAGGACAGGACCAGATGGTTTCAGAGCAGAATTCTACCAGACCTTCAAAGAAGAGCTAACTCCAGTTCTCTTCAAACTATTCCACAAAATAGAAACAGAAGGAACACTACCAAACTCATTCTATGAAGCCACAGTCACCTTGGTACCTAAGCCTCACAAAGACCCAACAAAGAAAGAGAATTTCAGGCCAATCTCCCTTATGAACATTGATGCAAAAATAGTCAACAGAATACTTGCAAGGTGAATACAAGATCTCATCAAAGCCACTATGACCAAGTAGGCTTCACCCCAGGTATGCAGGTGTGGTTCAATATATTGAAATCCATCAATGTGATCCACCATTTTAACAAACTGAAAGGAAAAAAAAAACACACACACACATGATAATCTCCTTAGATGCTAAATAAAGCATTTGAACAAAATCCAACATCCATTTATGTTTAAAGTCTTGGAGGGATCAGGGATACAAGGCACATGCCTAAACAGAGTAAAGGCAATATACAGCAAGCCCATAGCCAACATCAAACTAAATGAAGAGAAGCTTAAAGCAATCCCACTGAAATCAGGGACAAGGAAAGGCTGCCCACTCTCTCCATATCTCTTCAACATAGTTCTGGATGTCCTTGCTAGAGCAATAAGACAGTTGAAGGAGATCAAGGGGATACAAATTGGAAAGGAAGAAGTCAAATTATCACTATTTACAGATGATATGATAGTATACCTGAGTCACCCCAAAAAATCTACCAGGAAACTCTTACAGCTGATAAACACCTTCAGCAAAGTGTCCGGATACAAAATTAACTCAAAAAAAAAAAAATCAGGAGCCCTGCTGTATACAAAAGACAAAAAGGCTGAGAAAGAAATTAGAGAAACAACACCCTTCACAATAGCCACAAAGGACATAAAGTACCTTGGTGTAACCCTAACCAAGCAAGTCAAAGACTTGTTTGAAAAAAATTTCAGGTCTCTGAAGGAAGAATTAGAAGAAGATATGAGAAGATGGAAAGATCTCCCATGCTCATGGCTTGGCAGGATTAACATAGTAAAAATGGCCATCTTACTAAAAGCAATCTACAGATTCAGTGCAATTCCCATCAAATTACCAACACAATTCTTTACAGACCTGGAAAGAAAAGTTCTCAACTTTATATGGAATAACAAGAAGTCCTGAATTGCTAAAACAATCCTGTACAATAAAGATCTTTTGAAGGTATCTCCATCCCTCATCTTAAGCTTTACTATAAAGCAACAGTAATAAAAACTGCGTGGTACTACCATAGAAACAGAATGGAAGATCAATGGAAACCAACAGAAGTCCCAGAAATAAACCCACACACTTACGGACACCTGATCTTTGACAAAGATGCCAAAACCATACAATGGAAAAAAAGATAGCATCTTCAACAAATGGTGCTGGTCTAACTGGATATCTACATGTAGAAAAATGAAAATAGATCCATACTTATCACCCTGCACAAAACTGAAGTCCAAGTGGATCAAAGACCTCAACATAAAACCAGAAACATTAAATCGGCTAGAAAAAAAAGTGGGGAATACCCTAGAACTCATTGGTACAGGAGACAGCTTCCTGAACAGAACACCAACAGCACAGGCATCTAGAGCAACAATGAATAAATGGGACCTAGTGAAACTGAAAAGCTTCTGTAAAGCAAAGGACACCATCATCAAAACAAAACGACTGCCTACAGATTGGGAAAGAATCGTCACTAACCCTTTTTCTGACAGAGGGCTAATATCCAGTATATATAAAGAACTAAAGAAGCTGAAAAGCAACAAACCAAGTAATCCATTTAAAAACTGGGGAACACAGCTAAACAGAGAATTCTCTGTAGAGGAATATCGAATGGCAGAGAAGCACTTAAAGAAATGCTCAATGTCATTAGTCATTAGGGAAACGCAATCAAAACGATACTGAGATTTCACCTTACACCCATCAGAATGGCCAAGATAAAAAACTCAAGGGACAACACATGCTGGAGAGGTTTTGGAGAAAGGGAAACCCTCCTCCACTGCTGGAGGGAATGTAAACTTGTACAACCACTCTGGAAATCTATCTGGCACTTTCTACGACAATTAGGAATAGTGCTTCCTCAAGACCCAACTATACCACTGCTAGGTATATACCCAAAGTTTGCTCAAGTACACAAAAAGGATATTTGTTCAACCATGTTTATAGCAGCTTTATTTGTAATAGCCAGAACCTGGAAACAACCCAGATGTCCATCAACGGAGGAATGGGTACAGAAATTGTGGTATTTTTACACAATGGAATACTACTCAGCAATCAAAAAGGAGGAAATCATGAAATTTGCAGGCAAATGGTGGGATCTAGAAAAGATCATCCTGAGTGAAATATCCCAGAAGGAGAAAGACACGGTATATACTCAATTATATAGACCTATAAGATGTGATAAACATAATGAAATCTGTACACCTAAAAAAAGATAATCAAGAGAGCGGACATGGGGTAAGATGATCAATCTTCATTTAGAAAGACAGATGCGATGTGCATTGAACGTATGACAGGAGTCTACTGAGCGCATTTGAAAGACTCTAAGTAGCAGTGTTTTCAAAGCAAAGACTCATGATCAAACCTTTGGCAGAGTACAGGGAATCATAAGAAAGAAGGGGAGTTAGTCTGATGGGGAAAGGATAGGAGCTCCACAAGGACCAAATATATCTGGGCACAGGGTCTTTTCTGAGACTGACATTCAACCAAGAGCCATGTATGGATATAACCTAGAACCTCTGCTCAGATGTAGCCTGTGGTAGCTCAGTAACCAATTGATTTCCCATAGTGAGGGGAACAAGGACTATTTCTAAAAGGAACTCAATGACTGGCTCTTTGTCCTCCCCACCCCCCAAGGGAGGAGCAGTCCTGTTAGGCCATAGAGGAGGGATTTTCAGCCAGTCCTGAAGATACCTGATAAAAAGGGATCAGATGAATGGGGAGGAGGTCCCCCCTATCAGTGGACTTGGAAAGGGGCACGGTGGAGATGAGGGAGGGAGGGAGGGACTGGGAGGGAATGAGGGATCAGGACATGGCTGGGATACAGAGTTAATAAAATGTAACTCATAAGAAAAAAATAAAATTCAAAAAAAAAATCCAGCCATACCACTTCTAGGCATATATCCAAAAGAGCCTCAAGCAAGGACATTTGCTCAACCATGTTTGTAGCAGCTTTATTTGTAATAGTCAGAAGCTGGAAACAGCCCAGATGCCCCTCAACTGAAGAATGGATGCAGAGATTGTGGTACATATACACAATGGAGTATTATTTTGCAATGAAAAATAAGGAAATCATGAAGTTTGCAGGTAAATGGTGGGACCTGGAAAGGATCATCCTGAGTGAGCTGTCCCAGAAGCAGAAAGACACACATGGTATATAATCACTCATATAGACATATAACATAGGGTAAACCTAGTAAAATCTGTACATCTAAAGAAACTAATCAATAGAGAAGACCCTGACTAAAACACTCAATCCCCATCTCGAAAGGCAAAGAGGATGGACATCAGAAGAAAAAGAAAACAGGAAACAACCTGGAAACCTGCCACAGAGGGCCTCTTAAAGGCTCTGCCCTGCAGACTATCAAAGAAGATGCTGAAACTTACGGCCAACTGTTGGGCCGAGTGCATGGAATCTTATGTAAGAAGTGAGAAATAGTAAGAGCTGGAGAGGACAGGAAAGCAACAGAAGGAGAAAATTTGAACACAGGGGTCCTCCCAGATACTCATACTCCAACCCAGTACCAGGCATGGAGATAACCTAGAACCCCTGCACAGATGTAGCCCATGGCAGTTTAGTGTCCAAGTATGTTACATAGTAATGGGAAGAGTGACTGCCTCTGACAAAATCTGATTGGCCTGATCTTTGATCACCTCACCATGAGGGGAGAGCAGCCTTACCAGGCCACAGAAGATGACAGTGCAGCCACTCCTCATGTGATCTGATAGACTATGATCAAAAGGAAGGAGAGGAGGACCTCCCTTATCAGTGGACTTGGGGAGGGGCATGCGTGAAGAAGCGGGAGGAAGGGTGGGACCGGGAGGGGAGGAGGGAGGCGCTTATGGGGGATACAAAGTGAATAAAGTGTAATTAATAAAATAAAATAAAATTTAAAAAAATGAAACCATTTCATATATGGTGATCTCAACAGAAACATGCTTTCAAAAGGAAGATATTGGAAACTACTTAATTGTCTTAAAGATTGAGCTTAGAAGTCTCTTTTACAAATGTGGGTGCTCTTGTATTTGGGGCATAGATGTTCAGGATTGTGATGTCTTCCTGGTGGAATTTTCCCTTGATGAGTATGAAGTGTCCTTCCTCATCTCTTTTTATTAATTTTGGTTGAAAGTCTATTTTATCAGCTATTAGAATGACTACGCCTGCTTGTTTCTTGGGTCCATTTGCTTGGAAAGTCGTCTTCCTTTTACCCTCAGGTAATGTCTATTTTTGTGCCTTAGGTGTGTTTCTTGTATGCAACAAATTGCTGGGTTTTGTTTACATATCCATTCTGTTAATCTGTGTCTTTTTACTGGAGAGTTGAGTCCATTGATGTTGAGAGAGATTAATGACCAGTGGCTGTTAGATCCTTTGATTTTGATGTTGGCTGTGTTCATAAGGTTGTGTGCTTGGTTGCTTTTTGTTTTGCTGTAGTAAGGTTAATTATTTCCT
>NW_026585894.1:17865951-17870963 GCF_907164565.1 Psammomys obesus
TTTTGTCTTTTCATATTGTCTTGGATTTCTTGGACGGTCTGTGTCAGGAATTTTTTGGATTTAACATTGTCTTTGACAGATACATTGATTTCTTCCATTGTATCTTCTACACCTGAGTTTCTTTCTTCCATTTCTTGTATTCTGTTGGTTATGCTTACCTCTGTAGTTCCTGTTTTCTTCCCTAAATTCTTCCTCTCCATTATTTCCTCCATTTGTGTTTTCTTTAATTTTTCCAATTCTATCTTTAGGTCTTGAGTTGTTTTGTTTACTTCCTTCACCTGTCTGATTGTATTTTCCTGTTTTTCTTTTAGTTCCTTCAATTCTGTCTCTTTTATTTCTTTCAGTGATTTAAATATTTCTTCTCTGAAGGCCACAAGCTGTTTGGCTGCATCTTCCTGTATTTCTTCACGGATGGCCATAATCTGCTTGTCTTTAACTTCCTCTATTTCTTCATGGATAGCCATGATCTGTTTGGTTTTATCTTCCTCTAATTCTTTACGTATTTTATTTGTTTCCTCTATTATCCTCTTCACAAAACATCACTTCTTTTATAGTCTATTATTCCAACCAAGTGACAGCTAATCTAGACTCAAGTTGTGAGGATGGTCTTTTTATTGGTGTTATTAATGTCTTATATATTGTATCCTGACCATATTTTCCCTCTCTCCCCTCCCCCAGTCTCTCTTTCTTACCTCCCCTCTCCCTCAGATCTATCCTTTGCCTCCACTCAGAAAAGAGCAGGCTTCCCAGAGACATCAACCAAATAAGGTATAACAAGCTACAATAAGATCAAGGTACAGACCATCACATCAAGGCTGGAGGAGGCAACACAGTAGGAGAAGGGTCCCACAAGTAAGCAAAAGAGTCAAGGACAACCCCCATTACCATTGTTAGGTGTCCCACAAGTACACCAAGGTACTGAGCCATAACATACATGTAGAGGACCTTGGTCAGACCCCCTACAGGCTCCCTGATATTTGTGAGCTCTGATGAGCACCAGTCAGGTTATTCGATGGGCCATGTTCTCATGGTGTCCCTGACCTCTTTGATTCCTACAATCCCTCCTCCCCATTCCCCATAGGGCTCCCAAAATTCACCTAATATTTTGGCTGTTTGACTCTGCATCTGCTGGATGAAGTCTCTCTGGTCTCTTTGATGAGGATTCTGCTATGTTCTGGTCCCAGAACACTCTACAGGCAAGACAAACTGTAGCTTAAAGGTTTTGTGGCTGTGTTGGTGGAGGACAGAGTTTTAGTACAAGAAATAGCATGCATGTGAGGAAACCTATGGGAGATAGTATAAGTCAGATTTTTCAGTAATTATTGGAAACAATGAAAACCATTTGCTTCTAATACCCATCATTATTGAAAAGAATCAAAAGCCTTTATTCCACATAGCCAGTTTAAGAACCCCTGTTATTATATAATCAGGGTCTCACTGTGTTATTGCAATTTTAGGCTCTAAATCTAAAGTCAGATCAAGATGCCTAATCAAAAACCCATGAGTTAGAAAATTTGCATTAGACTTCCAGGCCTGAAGGACCTGCTGTCACATAGGTGGTGTTGCAAAGTAGCAAGAATGAAGTATTCCTAAAACTTTAGAGGAAAAGTGTAATTACTCTCTCTCAGGCATCTATGAACTCCTCAAAGTGTATGCTGTAGCTTCTTCTTTGATAACTATTCTACTTCTTTTTCCCTGAGTCGATTTGAATGAAGTTGGTGAACTGCCTTCAAGTCGGTATGAGAATAATTGGTTTAAGGGTGAACCCACTTTCCAGTGACTGGCTTAACTAGGACTTGGGATCAAACTTCAGTCAGAGTGAGATAAAGGGACAAGTACTAATAAAAGTTTATTGGAAACAAAAATTATAGAAAGTCTCTTTTTTCTTGGCCAATCCTAAAAGGAAACAATTCAAGGGTCTTATCACTTGTCACATCCAGCTGAATGACCCTGGCTCCTTTTCATCAGTTAGGATTCATTCCCTAAAGAGGCAACAATGGACTGTTATAAATCAATCCATCTGGGGTACATATAATACACAATGTCTGATAAAGTCTAGAAGCCCTAGCATAATCTCTTTCTCATAAAATGAAAAATACCACCAATTCTCTGGAATACCAATTCTCTTGGCCAGGTAGCAGTAATTGTTATTCTGGTCAGGAAGGTAGTTCTTTAGGCAATCAATCTTTATGAAAGAATCTCCATTATCCTTCAATGGTAACATCAGAGGTGAATACTGAAGCTTATCTGATTCTTGTAATACCTTACTAGAAGATGTAAGACATACTCAAGAGCATGATTTTATTATTACCAATCTTTTAAGGCTGCAGCTTTGGTAATTAATTGGAAAATGATAAGTATTTCACTTAGCATGGCAATGAGAGAACACAAACACTTTCTTTTGATTTTTCTCTTCCACATAACCAATGCCATATCTTATATATCTCACTTGGAAAGGGAGATAGAATAGACAGAGGTGGTGGCCAAAGAGAGAAAAAAAGGTAGTAGAGGGGGCACAGAGAGTTAAGAGAGTGGAGATCAGACCTGCTGAGAGCAAGGGCAAGGGAATATAAAGCCTATAGAGAAGAGAGAAATGGAGGGTGGGGTTATCTCTGTGACAAGCTAGAGACCTAAGTCAGAGTAGGCCCCTGGAAGGATATGAGGGAGATTCAAATAGTGAATCCTAGTAGCAGAGGCCATAGAGTCAGAAGAGGATACCCTCTAACTAGAGTAGCCTCCTAGTTGAGGAAGGGGAACTCTAACCCACCCACAAAATCTTCAACCCCAAATTCATCCTGCCTACAAGATGTGTAGGAATAAAGATAGAGCAGAGATTGAGGGAATGTCCTACCAGTATCTGACCCAAACAGACTTACCCTATCAGAAGTGCCAACCCCTGACACCATAAAGGATACTCCGTTAAGCTTGCAGATGGAAGCGTGACAGACTTCTCCTCTGAGAGACTCTACCCAGCATCTCCTCAAAACAGATGCTGAGACTTACAACCAAACATTGGGCATTGCTTACGGAGTCTTGTGGAAAAGTGGAAGGAAAGAGAAAGGGACCTAGAGGTGACAGGAGCTCCTTAAGAAGATCAACAGAGCCAACTAGCCAGGGCCAAGAGGGACTTGTTGAGACTAAAGCATCAACCAAGGGCCATGCATGAACTGGACCTACGCCCCCTACAAAAATGTAGCAGATGGGCAGTTTAGGGTTCATGTGGGTCCTCCAGTAAGGGAAGTGAGGACTGCATCAGACAAGGACAAGGACTCACTTGCCAGTTTTTGATCACTTTCCCCTGGTGATACTGCCTTAACAGGCCACAGGCGAAGAGGACAAGCTCAGTCCTCATGCAACTTGATGATCTGGGATGGATGGAAAAAGGAAGGGGAACAGAGAAGGAGGGAGGGTAGAACTGGGAGGGAAAGAGGGATGTGGCTACAACCAGGATGTAAAGTGGATAAAAGATAAAATTTTAAAAAGATTTGTTATTTGGTATGCTCCACTTCTAGTACTGAATTTGGTAACATTTAATGTCTTTAAGCTACATAAAATTGAAAATTCAACCCAAACTATGTTCAACCCTAATAAAGAAGTTCTTGTCAATCAAAACTAACATCTATCTATATAACATAAAATAATATTAGTTGATCAAAGACAGTAAAAGAAGGGGAACTTTCAACTCTCTATTTTGACACTAATACTGTGAGGTCCATCCTAAAGTTTCTTGCCATCATAACTTCAGGAAACCTCCAGTCACAACTAGAACTAGTGGTTTCTTATTCATAACCAATAGGAAGCTGACTTCCCCTAACTGTGCTACTCTTGAAGCTTACATTTCTTGTTTCCAATTGGGCCAAGTTAATTTAGGCAGTCCTATGCATAAACTCAGATGCAGTGGCTAAACTTATTAGATTAGACATACAAGATCTCACAAATTTAGGGTCAAACAGCTTCTCTTTAAACATATTAACTATGTGTGGGAGTAGATGATATGTACACAAAACATACTATTTAGGGTTGATCAAGGGCAAGATGAATGCCAGGAAAACAACAGCATTTCCCACTATTTTGACTTCAGATTCTCAGAGGTGAAGAATAGTACCATTTTGTGCAACAGAGTGAATGTTCCCTCCTGGAATATGAGACAGTAACAAAGTATTTATAGATCTTTCTTTTGTCCTTTGACTACTTTGAATTAAATTCTTTTCATTAATATCTCACACATCTGACAGGGCTCAAGCAATACCACTCACTGGATCAAATTACATTCACTCATATTAGTCCCATACTTAACAATTATATACTTTTCTGTCTAAAACACTTAGTTACTCTTCCTGCTGCTGTGATAAAGTACCCTGACAAAATCAAGTTAAGGAATAAAGGTTGTATTTTACCTCACAGTTCAAGGTCCATCATACTGGAACAGCCACAATAGCAGGACTTTTTGCATTTTTGTTTTGTTGTATTTTTATTTACCTTTATCTTTTTTTCATGTTTTTTAACTTTTATTTAAAAATTTGCTATACAATTTTGATCATATTTTTCCTCCTCCAACTCCTGAGAACTCTTCCTAATCTCACTCCCCATCCAACTTTATGTTTTCTCTCTTCCCCACCCACTCACTCAAAAACCAAGAAACACAACATATAACAAAAAAGAAAATCAAAACAAAACCAAAAAAACAAACACAAAAGAAAACATAATTAATAAGACAAAAGATAAAAAAAAATAAACCCACACAGACAAAATAATCTACTACTACTGAGCTACTACTACTGGGTACAGGGCCTGCCTGAAAGCATGGTTGATATTCCCAGTGACATTACATTGGAGAAAATTGATTTTCCCTTTCCAAGTGGGTTATAATTACAAATAGCTTCTTGGTTAGGGGTGGGATATTGTGTCCATTTCACCTTCTCAGTGTTAGGATTTTGTCTGGTTTAAACTTCTGCAAGTCTCATGAGTGTGTGTGTGTGTGTGTGTGTGTGTGTGTGTGTGTGTGTGTGTGT
>NW_026585894.1:17870973-17888142 GCF_907164565.1 Psammomys obesus
GTGTGTGTGTGTGTGTGTGTGTGTGTGTGTGTGTGTGTGTGTGTGTTCATAAGCTCTGTGAGTTCAGATATATAAAAGTACTATTGTATCTGGAAGAGTAACAGTACCTTGAAGCAGCTGGTTACAGTTAAGAAGCAGAGAGCTATGACTACTTGTGCTCAGTTGCCTTTTTTTCTTTTTGTAGAGTCCAAAATCCCAGCCCATGGAATGGTAGCACCCACTAAAGGCTGATCTTCCACCTTTAAAATTTCTCACTGTCCACTTTAAATATATTTCCTCTTACTACTTCTCCAAAGGAATTGTTGAATAAAAGACATTCTGTCATCTGTTTCACATGTGTGCAGATGGACTGCCTGAAGAGAAAAAGATTTAGTCCTATATTAACAAATGGGTTCTCAAACTTCCTTCTCTGCTTAAAAGCCTATAAAAGAACTCTACATTAATTATTAGGAGAAATATCCTAGAGTGTAAATGTCAAACATTGAGCCTGTGGGCCAGATTCAATCTGTGGAAGGTAATCATTCAATGACACAACCTGATCGAAAACAGCTTTACTTCCATTGGCATTTTTAAAGTGAAATATTAGTTTAGTCTGCCAGCATTTTCTTGAGAGGAGATTGGTTTATGAGTAAATTTAAGTTGACAGTCTTATCCTGAGGTAACAAAATGACATTTTTGAAAGTGTAAAGTTAATACAGTAAATGATTATTACTCACCTGAAACCAAGTTCTTAAAAATTATAGAAAATTTGAGGCATCAAATATCAGAAGCTTCAACATCTGGCTCAGTGAAGTGTGTGTGTTGGGGGGGGGGTTGTGTGTGCATGAGCATTCAGGCACATGCATGAATACATGTGTATACAAACCTTAGGAACAGTAAAATCCTCCAAATAAACTACATTTGCTTATTAAATGGTATATTCTTGGATTTAATTTTTAATCTGATTTTTATAACATCCTACTTATAATTTTGACCTTTTTTTACTAAAGCTTTTTTAAAAGGTGATACAAAATGTGCTTTGATTTTGGTGTGATGTCAGGAAATGGTGGTGTCAGTTTCATCTTTATCATCTTAAGGAAAACTAATACAAATGTTGGGTTTATTTTCCAATTTAACACATATACAATTTCTGTAGACATTGTATTGGCTAATCTGAATTTATTAACAAATATATTCACAGAAGCCTGAAAGTATGAAAAATTTAAAGGATACAACCTTTAATTCTCATGGGAAATTACAAGATTGTTTTCAACTTCTCTTAGATTATAGTATGATTATTTTTAAAATTATCATCATAATACAGCACAATGCTTCATTTAACAGGTGCTATTCAATTCTTTTAGATAGCAAATACAAAGAAAGAATTATTCATGAAAAATTCCAACCATATTTTAAATTTTTAAAATTATAAGTGGTATCTACTTGTTGTTTTATTATTTTTACACAGTATATATTAACTAATTTCAATGCTAAGTCCCTATGTCATTCACCATTTATAATATCTATTTTTATCAGTGTACACGAGCTTCTACTTCAATACAATACTTGAATACCTGGAGTAGAGTACAAAAGGCCTGTGGGGCACTGCGACATTCAGGGCATCTGTGCATGCACATTGCACTAGCAACATCACCTGTGCTTATACTCCACCCTTCCAGGAAACTACATATACTAGCACCCTGTACTTTAAGGCACACAAACACATATACTCCCGGACTAGTGCACATGCACATGAGATGATCCTCCCTTAGCTACAGCCAGAACACCAACATCTACTTTCAAACCGGTGGACCTACCTCATCTTCCCCGAGAATACTCCAGACACCAGAGAAAGACAAACCCAGTCTGAAGTACAGACTCCAGGAACAAAGAAAAAAGGTAACAGATAAGCAGATGGCCAGAGGTCGGCATAAGAACACACCCCATAAAAATCAGGACATCATGGCTCCACCAGCCCCCCAAATCAATGGATGTTTCAATTCATCCGGAGCACAGGAAAATGACTTTAAAGCTATGCTTATCCAGTTATTAGAGGCACATAAAAAGGAAAAAAACAAATCTTTCAAAGAAATAGCCATGCAAATGGAGGCAAATTAAAAGGAAATGAACAAAGCTCTCAAAGAAACACAGCAAATATAGGAAACAAATAGAGGCAAAAATAGAGGCACAATTAGTGTCATATAGAAAGGAAACAAAAAAACAGAGACCATCACGGAAAGAGATAGGAATCCACATTCAAATAGATGAAGGATATTGGTTCAAGACATGAAAACAGTATTAGAATCAATAAAGAAAACACAAACAGAGGTGGACTTAAGAACACATCCAACAAAAATCAGGACGTCATGGTTTTAAAAGCAGCACCAAAAATCAATGGATATTATAATTCATCAGAAACACAGAAAAATGATCTCAAATCTATGCCTATGCAGTTATTAGAGGCACATAAAGAGGAAACAAACAAAGCTCTTGGAGAAATACAGCAAAGTAGAGCCAAATAAATAGAGGCACATGTAGAGGCATATAGACAGGAAATGAACAAATAAATAGAGGCCATCATAGAAAAACAGGAATCCACATTCAAACAGATGAAGGATATGGTGCAAGACATAAAAACAGAATTAGAATCAATAAAGAAAACACAAACAGAGAAAACCCTACAGCTGGAGAACTTAGAGAAAAGATCAGGAACCACAAAAGTAAGCATCACTACCAGAATACAAGAGATAGAAGAGAGAATATCAGGTACTGAAGATATGCTTGCAGAAATTGATATATCTCTCAAAGAAAAAGTAAAATCAGAAAAGTTCCAAAACATAAAACAACCAAGAAATCAAGGACTCCATGAAAAGATGAAATCTAAGAATAATAGGAATAGACGAAAAAGAAGATTCCAGGATCCAAGGTCCAGAAAATATTTTCAAGAAAATCATAGAAGAAAATTTTCCTAACTTAAAGAAAGAGATGTCCATAAACATACAAGAGGCCTACAGAACACCAAATATACTAGACCAGAAAAGAAACTCTTCACATCACAAAATAGTCAAAACACTAAATCTACAGACTGAAGAAAAATATTAAAAGTAGCAAGGGAAAAAGGCCAAGTAACATATAAAGGTAGATCTATCAGAATCACACCAGATTTCTCAACAGAAACCATGAAAACCAGAAGGGCCTGGGCAGATGTCATGAAGACTCTAAGAGACCACAGACACCAACCCAGACAACTATACCCAGCAAAGTTTTCAGTCAACATAGATGGAGAAAACAAAACATTCCATGACAAAACTAAACTTACACAATGTCTGCAGTGCAACCCAGCCCTATAGAAGATACTAGAAGGAAAACTCCAATCTCACAAAACAAACTAAAACCAAGGAAACAAAGGATATAGATAACTTCAAAACAAAAAATTAGAAGAAAACAATCATAGTAACACAGTAACACCACCAACTCCACATAAAATGAAGTAACATTCATTTGTCACTATTATCTATCAATATCAACATACTCAATTCTCCAATAAAAAGACACAGACTAAGAGAATGGTTGCAGAAACAGGATCCAACATTCTTTTGCATCCAACAAACACACTTCTGCAACAAAGATAAATATTACCTTAGAGTAAAGGGATAAAACAAAGGGTTTTCAAACAAATGGACACGGAAAACAAGTTGGAATAGCTATCCTAATATTTAAGAAAATAGACTTTCAACCAAAATCAATCAAAAAAGATGAGAAGGGTCACTTCATTCTTATCAAAGGAAACATCCTTCAGAAGGACATCACAGTCCTGAAAATCTATGCCCCAAATACAAGACCACCAGCATTAGTAAATGAAACATTATTAAAGCTTAAATTGAACATTGAAACCAACTCCTTAATAGTGGGAGACTTCAACACTCCACTCTCACCAAGGTACAGATCATCTAGACAGAAAATAACTGGGGAAATAATGACACTTACAGAGGTCCTAAATCAAATGGACCTAAGAGATGTCTACAGAACTTTTCACCCAAACTCAAAAGAGTATAGCTTCTTCTAAATGGTACATGAAACCTTCTCCAAAATAGACCATGTAGTCAGAAACCAAACCTCATCAGATACAGGAAGATCAAAATAATCACTTGTATCCTGTCAGACCACAATGGCCTGAAACTAGATCTCAACAACAGAAATAACAAAAGCCTACATACACATGGAAATTAAACAACTCTCTACTCATTGATAGCTGGGTCAGGGAAGAAATGAAAAAAGAAATTGGAGACTTCCTAAAATTTAATGAAAATGAAGGCACAACTTAAAAAACTTTATGGGACAAAATGAGAGCAGAGTCAAGAGGAAAGTTCATAGCACTAAATGCCTTCAGAAAGAAATTCGAGGCATCTCATACAAGCAAATTAATGGCACACCTAAAAGACTTAGAAAAATAAGAAGCAGATACACCCGAGGAGTAGACAATTATAAATAATCAAATTCAGAGCTTAAATCAATGAATTAGAAACAAAGAAAATAATTCAAAGAATCTATTAAAACCAGGAGATCTATCATTCTTTGAAAAAATCAACAAGGTAGACAAACTGTTAACCAAACTAAATAAAAAACAGAGAGAAACTATTCAAATCAGCAAAATCAGAAACGAAAAGGGGCACATAGTGACAGACATTGAGGAAATCCAAACAATCATTAGGTCTTACTACAAGAGCCTATATGCCACAAAATTTGAAATTCTAAATGAAATGGACAATTTTCTTAATAGATTCAATTTACTAAAATTAAATCAAAATCAGGTAAGCATATTAAATCATCATATATCCCCCAAGACAATAGAAGCAGTCATCAAAAGTCTCCTTTCCAAAAAAAGCCTAGGGCAGGATGGTTTCATTTAAGAATTCTACTAGACCTCAAAGAATAGCTAACTCCAATACTCTTCAAACTATTCCACAAAATAGAAATGGAAGGAACATTACCAAACTCATTCTATCAGGCCACAGTCACCTTGATACATAAACCACACAAAGACCCAACAAAAAAAAGAACTTCAGACCTATCTCTCTTATGAACATTAATGCAAAAATAATCAATAAAATATTCACAAACCAAATCCAAGAAAGCAGGACAAGGAAGGCTTCATCCAAGATATGCAGGTATGGTTCAATACACAGAAATCCATCAATGTATGGTGGCAAAAAATCTGAAGGAGAAAAGCCACATGATCATCTCCTGAGATGCCAAAAAAGATTTTTACAAAATCCAACACCCATTCATGTTTAAAGTCTTGCAGAGATCAGGGATTCACAGCACATACCTAAACATAATAAAGGCAATATACAGCAAGACAGCAGCCAACATCAATCTAAATGGAGAGAAACTTAAATCAATCCCACCGAAATCAGGGACAAGGCCAGGCTGACCATTCTCTCCACAAGGCTTTAACATAGTACTTGAAGTCCCAGCTAGAGCAATAACACAACTAAAGAAAATAAAAAAGATACAAATCAGAAAGGAAGAAGTCAAAGTATCACTATTCGTCATAATATGATAGTATATATGAGTGATCCCAAAATTTCTACCAGAGAACTCTGTCAGCTGATAAATACCTTCAGTAAAAAGGCTGGATACAAAATTAACTAAAAAAAATCAGTATCCTTCCTGTATATGACAAAAAGGGCTTAGAAAGAAATTAGGAAAGCTACTCCCTGCACAATAGCCACAAATAACATAAAGTACCATGGTGTGACTCTAACCAGGCAAATAAAAGACCTGTTTGAAAAAAAAAAAAACTTCAAGTCTGTGAAAAAAAAAGAAACGAAAGAAGATAACAGGAGTTGGAAAGAAATCCTATGCTCATAGATAGGTAAGATTAAGGTAGTGAAAAATGGCCATCCTGGCAAAAGCAATTCCCATGAAAATACCAACACAATTCTTTACAGACCTCGAAACAACAATTCTCAACTTAATTTGGAAAAACAAAAACCCCAGAATTTCTAAAACAATGCTGTACAATAACAGATTGTCTGGAGGTATCTCATCCTTTATCTCAAGCTGTACTATGGAGCAATAGTAATAAAAACTGCATGGTACTGGCATAGAAACAGAATGATGGATGGATGGAATCAAAGAAGATAACCAGAAATAAACCCAGACACCTTCTTTTTGACAAAGAAGCCAAAACCATACAATGAAAAAAAGAAAGCATCTTTAACAAATGGTGCTGGTCTAACTGGATGTCTACATGTAGAAAAATGTAAATGGATCCATATTTATCACCCTGCACAAAACTAAAGTCTATGTGGATCAAAGATCTCAACATAAATCCAGACACACTAAACCTGTTAGAAGATAAGCTGGAAAAATCCTTCAACACATTGACACAGGGGTCAACTTCCTGAATAGAATACCAACAGCACAAGCTCTAAGATCAGCAATCAATAGATGGGAACTCATGAAACTGAAAAGCTTCTGTAAAGCAAAGGTCACTGTCATCAGGACAAAATGATAGCCTACAGACTGAGAAAGGATTTTCACCAACCCTCTATCTGACAGAGGGCTAATATCCAGAATATATAAAGAACTTAAGTTAAACAGTAACAAATCAAGTAATCCAATTAAAAAATGGGGAACAAAGCTAAACATAGAATTCTCAATAGAGGAATACTGAATGGCAGAGAAACACTTAAAGAAATGCACAACATCCTTAGTCATCTGGGAAATGCAAATCAAAACCACCCTGAGATTTTACCTTATACCCATCGGAATTGCTAAGAGCAAAAACTCAAGTGACAATACATCCTGGAGAGGATGTGGAGAAAGGGGAACCTTCATCCATTACTCATAGCAGCTTTATTTGTGATAGCCAGAATCTTAAACAACCCAGATATCCCTCAATGAAAGAATGGATTCAGAAATTGTGGTCCATTTATACAATGTAATACTACTCAGCAATTAAAAACAAGGAAATCGTGAAATTTGCAGACAAATGGTGGGAACTAGAAAAGATTACCCTGAGTGACTTATTCCAGAAGCAGAAAGACACACATGGTATATACTCACTTATAAGTGAATATTAGGTATATAATAGAGGATTCATAAACTAAAATCTGTACACCTAAAGAAACTAAGCAAAAAGGAAGAGCTTGGGTAAGATGATCAATCCTCATTCAGAAAAGCAAAAGGGGTGGACATTGGAAGAGGGAGAAAACAGGGAACAGGATATTAGCCTTCCACAGAGGGCTTCTGAAAGATTCTGCCCAAGCAGGGTATCTAACCAGATGCTGAGACTCATGGCCAAACTTTGGGAAGAGTGCAGGGAATCTCATGAAAGAAGAAGGAGATGAAAGACCTGGAGTAGACAGGAGCTTCACAACAACAACAACAAAAAATCTGGGCCCAGGTTTTTTTTTTTTTTTCTGAGACTGATACTCTAATCAAGGACCATGGATGGAGATAACCTAAAACCCCTACTCAGATGTAGCCCATTGCAGTTCAGTCTCCATTTTGGTTCCCTGGTAAGGGAAACAGAGGCTGTCTCTACCACAAAATCAGTGGCTGGCTCTTTGATCACCTCCCTCATCAGGTTATGACAGCCTTACCAGGCCACAGTGGAGGACAATACAGCCACCCCTGATGAGACCTGATAGGCTATGGTCAGATGGAAGGGGAGGAGCACCTCTCCTATGAGTGGACTGGGGCAGGGGCATGAGTGGAGAAGAGAGATGGTGGGTAGGATTGGGAGGGGACAAGGGATTGTTCTACAGCTTGCATACAAAGTGAATAAATTATAATTAATTTAAAAAAGAAAAAAGACAAAAACTGGATGCACTAAATATAATAGAAGAGAATTTGGGGAAGAGCCTTGAACTCATTAGCACAAGAGACAACTTTCTGAACAGAACACCAAGGTCTCAGGCACTAATTAATAAATGGGACCTTCTAAAACTGAAAAGTTTCTTTAAGGTAAATGATACAGTCAATAGGAGAAAATGGTGGCCTTCAGAAAGGGAAAATATCCTCACCAACCTTACATCCAACAGAGGGCTGATATCCAAAATATATTAGAAACTCAAGAAATTGGACACCAACATAGCAAATAACCAAATTTTAAAATCAAGATACAGCGCTAAACAGAGAATTCTCAACAGAGGAATCTCTAATGGCCAAGAAGCACTTAAAGAAATATTCAATTTCTTAGTCATCAGGGAAATATAAATCAAAATTACTCTAAGATTACATCTTACACCAGACAGATGGTTAAGATAAAACTCAACTGACTGCACTTGGTGGTGAGGATGCAGAGAAAGGGGAACATTCCTCCATTGCTGGTGAACATGCAGCCTAGTACAACCACTTTGGAAATCATTCTGGCACTTTCTCAGATATCTGGGAGTAGTTCTACCTCAAGACCCAGCTATACCACTCCTGGTATATATCCAAAAGACGTTCTACCCTACCAGAAGGACATTTGCTCAATTATGTTCATAGCAGTTTTATCCGTACCAGCAAGGAACTGAAAACAACCTAGATGTTTCTCAACTGAAAACTGATCAAGAAAATGTTACATTTACACAATGGAGTCCTACTCAGCTGTTATAAACTAGGACATCAGGATATTTGCAGACAAAAGATGGAACTAGAAAATGTCATCCTGAAGCCAGGCACAGTGGTGCAAGCCTGTAATCCCAGCACTTGTGGAGGTAGAGGCAGACAGATCTCTATGAGTTCAAGTCCAGCCTGGTCTACAAAGCAAGTCTAGGACAGCCAAGGTTACACGGAGAAGCCCTTTCTCAAAAAACCAAAAAACAAAACAAAAAAAACTCCCCCCAAAATAAAGTAAAATGAAAAGAAAAATCATACATAGTATATACTCAACTTATAAGAGGATATTAGCCATAAAGTACAGGATAAGCATGCTACAGTTGACAGACCCAAAGAAGCTGAGTAACTAGGAGGGCTCACTCAGAAGAGAAAATAGAACATCAGAGGTGGAGGGAGGGACAGAACTGGGTTATAGACAGGGGTCTGGAGGGGAACCAGTGTGGGGATCAGGTATGGGGAGAAGGGGAAGGCCTGGGAGAAAAAATACAATTGGGGGAGGGGGTGGTATCTTTGGGATGAGCAGGAGACCTGGGAAGGGGAAGGATCCCAGGAGTCTATAAGGATGACTGTAGATAAGACTCCTAGTAGGAGAGACATGGAGCCTGAAGTGGCTACCTCCTGTAACCAAGCAGTACTTCCAGTGGAGAGAGAGAGACACCAACTAACCCACAAAAACCTTCTACCCCAAATCTGTCCTGTCAACAAGATCTGCAAGGATAAAGATGGAGCAGAGATTGAGGTAATGGCCAACCAATGACTGGCCCAACTTCAGACTCACCCCATGGGAGAGAGCCAACTCCTGACACTATTAATGATACTGCACTATGCATCCAGACAGAGGTCTAGAATAACTGTTTCTGAGAAACTTCATCCAGCAGCTGATTGAAACAGATCCAGAGACCAACAACCAAAAATAGGCTGACCTTAGGGAGTCTTGTGGGAAAGTGGTGAGGAAGGACAGAGGTAGCTAGAGGGGTCAAAGCCACCACAAGAAGACCTACAGAGTAAACTAACCTGGGCCGATGGGGACTCAAAGAAACTGAATCACCAACCAAAGAACATGCATGGACTGTACCTAGGTCCCCTATACATATGTAGCAGATTTTTTTTTGTAGCAGATCATCTTCACATGAGTCCCCTAACAATTAGAGAAATGGCTGTCTCTGACTTTGTTGCCTGCCTTTGGATTACTTTCCCCTAGCTGGGCTGTCATGTCTGGCCTCAGTGGGAGAGGATGTGCATAGTCCTTAGTCATGCTGTTACTTGATGGGCATGTTGGTACACAGGGAAGAAGAAATGAGGGGAGGTTGTGTGTGAGGGTAGTACTGGGAGGAAAGGAGGGATGGGGGCTGCAATTGGGATATAAATTGAAGAGAGAAGAAAAGAAAGAAAGAAAGAAAGAAAGAAAGAAAGAAAGAAAGAAAGAAAGAAAGAAAGAAAGAAAGAAAGAAAAGAAGGAAGAAAGCAGACACAAGAGGACAAATATAGCATGATTCTGCTTATATGAGGGACCTACAAAGTAGATTCAAGGAGACTGAAAGAATAATGGTTGTCATGAGTGAGTCTTAAATTACAATGTAAAGTTACCGTTTAATGGTTATAGAGTTGTATCAGAAGATACAAAAATTGTGAAGGTGAATAGTAATGCATGACACAAAAAATATTTCACCTGAATTTTACATATAATTTGGTTAAAATGGTAAATTTTTGTGTGTATTTTTACCACAATTAGAATATATACATTAGAGGGGTTAACTCACGTGAAGCATCAAACAACAAATTCACACATGAGGTGGTTCATTTTATAGTCGCAGTCATCTTAAGGTAGGGTTTCTTATCCAAACATGGAGGGAGATCCCAACAAAGAAGGAGAATGGGAAGTCAGTACAGAAGAAGGTAAGAGGAGGGACAAATAACACCACGGAGGTTTAAAAAGGCTCAGAGAATCATATTATTTGGTGTTTGCCTATTACATATGTTATATACATATATCCATCTCTGCCTCTATCTCTCTCCCTCACTCTCTATCTAAATATAGATAGATAGATAGATAGATAGATAGATAGATAGATAGATAGATAGATAGATAGACAGATATAGATAGATATAGATATATGGATGTTAAGTTACTTGAGCTGACAATGCTGCCCCCAAGAACCATAGACTTAACAAAAACTGTACCAGGCACAAGAAAGCCCTTTTCTAGTGCTTGGTCAGGGTAGTCCAACTGACTTCCAAAACAATATAGCTCCTATTGTTGACAACATCACATATTTAAGACACAGGACTTAGATGATTAGAGCTGGATTTAACCTAATAACCTTCCCACAGTCTAGTTTCCGTAGTATGAGAAAATGCTATGTATACCGCCAAGAAAAGGAAACAGTCGTACCCAGGTGTGACACCTATGAACCACAAAAATAAGCAAATGGCAAGATATCTGCAAAGGTGTAATAGTGGCACTCATATGTTCATGGTAACCAACAGCTGTCTAAGTGAACTTAAGGCTCCCTCAATAACAGGGAAATCAAGCTTGATCCTAAAAACTTAGCTGACTTCCCAGGGGTAGTAGAGTCATGGATTTTAGAAGAAAATCTACTACTATCACTTTGCTAGACCAGCACAATTCCTTATTACCTTCTAAACAGTGTCCTTATACCCACAGGTAAGTGTAGCTACCCTCTTCTAAGACGCTTCTAGGGAGATCGAAGATGGTGACGCTGGGAGGACACACTTTCTTACCAACAGCACAGGAGGATCTGCACAGTGACCAGCAGACAAACTCTGAGCCCTAAAACACCAGAGATTGTGTTTCCCAGGTGAGAGGAAACCCCACGGTGTGGGATTCAATCAAACTCGGGTCATCCAGCTAAACCGAAGAACAGTTTCCAAGTCACACCTGGTACTTAGTCACCAGCCCAGAGCCACATGCCACTGGCAAGCTCTTATCACGGCCCAGACAGAACTGTGGGCCCCACAACACCAGAGACTGGAATTTCCAGTCGAGAGAAAACCCCATAGTGAAGGAAGCTATCGGGACCGACTTTAGGTTACCCAGACAATCCCTGGAAAAAGACCCGGGTCCAGTGGACACCCAGGTGTCAGCCAAAAGTGGGGTGTTTAGCTGCCAGCACAGAGTCCTGCCTATGGAACCGACTCACCATCTCAGACAGAACTGAGGGCCCCAGAGTACCAGAGACTGAGCTTCTTTGTGGGGTAGAAGCCCACAGTGAGGGAAAGAGCAGTTCTGACCTCAGAGCTCTCAGCCTACACAGCCTCCTCCCCCCTGCCACAAAAGAAAAGTTCTCAGGAAAAGTCCTCGGGTTGCTGCAAGTGCCCAGGCACCCAGGCATGCAGTCTCCCAGTGGCCAGCAAGGTGGACCCACAGGCCTGTGCCTACATGCTCTATTTGACATCCCAGATGGACCTGCAGACCCCAAAACACTACAGACTTGGGGAAAACATCAGTTCCAACCCTCAGGACACCCAGCTTCAGAAAAGTTTCTGGGTTCCCACAAGCTCTAAGCTCTGGCCTTCTACTGCACACATGAGTGCTGTGCTCACCTGCCACTGATTACGGATAGAGTACTGGGGTACACTGCTCCAACCTCAGGCCTAAAAATCCCTGAGAGCCATTGGAGCAGCCCTTAGATACAGCTCCAAGGTGTAACCAGATATCTCTAGCTAAACTGACGAAACCATGGAACTCTGTGGTTCTTCATGAGGGCTGCACCTAGCAAATACAGTTTAACAGCAGCAGCAGCAGCTCACTAAATTCAGAGCAAGAAACCCAGTATAAAGGAAGCAATCTCCAGGACTTCTCCTGATGAGAGGAGAGCCTTCCTGAACACCACAGTAACCACACAGGTCCAAATGCCTGAGATAAACTGTGACAATTCGTAAGAAGCAACACCATTCAGTTGACCATACTCAAAAAGCTGAGGAGATCTCCTTCAGAACCCTGCCAAGGGGATTCTCCTACCCAGGACTCCAGCAGACACCAGAAATTAACAGACAACACCTGAGATAGACAGATGGGTAGAGGCCAGCATAAAAGCACAACCAACAAAAGGCAAAGCAATATCATATCCCCAGAACCCAGGTATCCAGGGGCAAGTAGCCCTGGACACCATAAAATAAGTGAAATTCAAGAACATGATTGTACATCTATGTTTATGAAGAGGATAATGGAAGAAACAAATGAAATGCATAAAGAATTAGAGGAAGATAAAATCAAACAAATTATGGCCATCCAAAAAGAAATATAAGAAGATGCAGCCAAACATTTTGTGGCTTTCAGAGAGGAAATGATTAAATCACAGAAAGAAATAAAAGAAAGAGAAGAATGTTCAAACAGGTGAAGGAATTGAAAGAAAAACAGGAAAATACAGTCAGACAGGTGAAGGAAATCAAAACGGTTCAAGAGCTGAAGATAGAATAGAAAAAATTAAAGAAAACACAAATGAAGGAAAACATGGAGAGGCAGAACTTAGGAAAGAAAACAGGAACTACAGAGGTAAACATAACCAGCAGATTACAAGAGATGGAAGAAAGAATCTCAGGTGTGAAAGATACACTGGAAGAAATTGATACTCTGTCAAAGAAAATAATAAATCTAAAAATTTCCTTACACAAACCATCCAAGAAATCCAAGATAACATGAAAAGAAAAAACCTAAGAATGATAGGAAGAGAGGAAAAAGAAAATTCCCATATCCGAGGCCCAGAAAATATTTTATTTTTAAAATTATTATTATTATTATTATTATTATTAGTTACATTTTATTAACTCTATATCCCAGCTGTATCCTGCTCCCTTATTCCCTCCCAATCCCACCCTCCATCCCTCAGCTCCTCCCTGCACCTTTCCAAGTCCACAGATTGGGGAGGACCTCCTCCCCTTTCATCTGGCCCTGTTTTATCAGGTATCTTCAGGACTGGCTCCAAAGTCCTCCTCTGTGGCCTAGCAGGACTGCTCCTCCCTTGGGGGGGTGGGGAGATCAAAGAGCCTGCCATTGAGTTCCCGTCAGAAATATTTCAATAAAATCATAGAAGAAAATTTCCCCAACTTAAAGGACAGGCCTGTAAACATACAAGAGGCCTACAGAAAAACTAATAAATTAGACCAAAAAAGAAAATCCACCTGCCACATAATAATCAAAACAGTAAGTATACAGAACAAAGAAAAAATACTAAAAGCTGCAAGGAAAAAAAGGCCAATTAACATGTAATGGCAAACTCATCTGCATCACAGGATCTCTCAAAAGAGACTATGAAAGCCATAAGGGCCTGGACAGATATCATACAGATCCTAAGAGAACCCAGATGTCATGCCCAGGCTACTGTACCCAGCAAAACTCTCAGTACTAATAGTCAGAGAAAAGAAAATTTCCAACAACAAAAACAAATTTCAAAAACACCTACACACAAACCCATTATTACAGAAGATACTAGAAGGAAAAAATACAACCCAAGAAAATTAACTACTTTCAAGAAAATGCAGGAAATAAATAACCTCACCACAGCAAAACCAAAAGTAGCCAAGCACACAAATATACTACCACAGCCAACATCAATATCAAAGGATATAACGGCCACTGGTCAATAATAATCTCTTTTAAACATCAATGGACTCAATTCTCCAATAAAAAACACAGACTAACAGAATAGATGCAAAAATAAGACCCAACAATCTGTTGCATACAAGAAACACACCTAAGTCAAAAAGATAGACATTAACTGAGAGAAAAGGGCTGGAAGATGGTTTTCCAAGCAAATGGACCCAGGAAGCAAACAGGAGTAGCCATTCTAATATCTAATAAAATAGACTTTCAACCAAAATTAATAAAAAGAGATGGGGAAGGACACTTTATACTCATTAAGGGAAAATTCCACCAAAAGACATCACAACCCTGAACATCTATGCCCCAAATACAAGGGCACCCACATTTGTAAAAGAAACATTAATAAAACTTAAACCACACATAGATCCCCACACATTAATAGTGGAAGACTTCAACACTCCACTCTCAACAAAGGATAGATCAACAAAACAGAAATTAAACCAAGAAACAATAACTCTAACAGAGGTCATTAATAAAATGGACCTAACAGACATCTACAGAACCTTTCACCCAAACACAAAAAGAATTTACCTTCTTCTGAGCACCTCATGGAACCTTCACTAAAATAGACCATATAATTGGTCACAAAGCGAGCCTTAACAGATACAAGAAAGAGGCAGGGCAAGATGGCGGTGCAAGGAGGACTCTCATTCTGAGGAGCAGCACGGCAGGATTGTCACAGTGACCAGCAATCAGAACTCGGGGCCATAAAACACAAGTGATTGTGTTTCACAGGTGAGAGGATACCCCACGGTGGGGGATTCAATCAGCTTTAACTCACCCGGCTAAACCTCAGAAGAGATCCTGGTTCCGCCAGGCGCTTTGTCGCCAGTCCAGAGCTACATGCCAGCATAAACTGGTCACTGTCCCAGACTGAACTGTGGGCCCACAACACCACAAACTGGATTTTCCAGTCGAGAGATAACCCCATGGAGCAGGAAACGATTGGGACCAACCTTAGGTCACCCAGACATCCCCTGGAAAAGACTCGGGTTCCACGAGCGCCACAGGAGCCAGCCTGGATCCAGAGGTGGGGACCCAGGCGCCTGCACAGAGTCCTGCCTGCGCGCCTGATTCGCCGCCTCAGACAGAACTGTGGGCACCAGGGCATCAGGGCACCAGGACACCAGAGACTGCTTTTCACTGTCAGGTGAAAACCCACAGGGAGGGAAACGGCTGGTCTGATCTCAGAACACTCAGCCGACACCCCCACCCGAAAAGGTCTCGGGAAAAATACCCAGTTTAGGCAGCCACCAAGGCTCCCAACGGCCAGAAAGGCAGAGCCACAAGAGGGCATCTGTGCCTATGGGTTCTACTCGACACCCCAGACAGAACAGCAGTCCCCAAAACAAAGACTGGGTGTCTCTGGCAGAAGGAAACCCCCAATGGAAGGGATCATCAGGTCTAACCCTCAGGACACCCAGCACCAAAAGACTTCCTGGATTCACGCAAACTCTAGGCTCTAATGCAGGCAGGAGCGCTGTGCTCAGCCACCATTATTGAGTTCACTAGGGCACTGGGACACACAGCTGCATCCTCAGACCTACAAAAGCCAGAGAGCCATTACAGCAGCCCTCACATACTGTGCCAAGGATCAACCAGTTATCCCTAGCTAGACTGTCAAAACTGTGGGAATCCCTGGTCCTTCAAGAGGGCTGCACCCACAGCGTCTGGACCAGAGCAGTGCCTGCAGCCGCCATCCCAGACAGGGACACACAGCTTCTGGTCCAGAGTGAGGCAACCAGCCTCCAGACCAGAGCAGCGCCCCCAGGTGCCAACTCAACCTAGGTGCACATTCTCCAGGCCCAGAGTGGAGCACTCAGCCTCTGGCCCAGAGACTTGCTGGGCCCACCTCTCACTTTCGCGGACAGAACTGTGTGCCCCAGGATAACAGACTGAGTTTCCCTGTTGGGAGAAAACCCCACAGCTAGGGAATCAGCAGTTTCTTCAAGAGAACTGTACCTGGAAATTTAGTGAGGAGCAGCACACTAAATTTATAATGAGAAACCCAGTAGTGGGGCAGCTGTCTTGAGAACTTCTATGGGTAAGAGGAGATCCCCCCCCTGCCTAACAAAGACCACAGTTACTATTCAGGGCTATAAACCTGATGTGAGTAGTGGCAATTCCTGAGAAAGACTGGCCACACAGTGACCATAAACAAAAAGCAGAGGAGGACTCCTTCAGGAAAAATCATCTTCCAGCCAAAGGAATTCTCCCTACCTCAGGACTCCAGGAAGCACAGAAACTACCAGCCAACACCTAAATCGGCCCAATGGGTAGAGGTCAGCATAAAAGCTCAACCAACAAAAGACAGAGCAATATGGCATCTCCAGAACCCAGGCATCCAGGGGCGAACAGCCCTGGACAACGCAGCATAATAGAAAATCAAGAAGATGACCGACCTTACATCTATGCTAATGAAGAGGATAATAGAAGAAACAAATTAAATACGTAAAGAATTAGAGAAAGATAAAACCAAAGAAATCATGGCTATCCATAAAGAAATGGAAGAAGTTAAAGACAAGCAGATTATGGCCATCTGTGAAGAAATATGGGAAGATGCAGCCAAATTGCTTGTGGCCTTCAGAGAAAAAATAATTAAAATACCTGAAAGAAATAAAAGGAATAGAGTTGAAGGAACTAAAAGAAAAACAGGAAAATACAATCAGACAGGTGAAGGAAGTAAACAAAACAACTCAAGACCTGAAGATAGAACTGGAAAAATTAAAGTAAACACAAATAGAGGAAATAATGGAGAGGAAGAATTTAGGGAAGAAAACAGGAACAACAGAGGTAAGCATAACCAACAGACTACAAGAAATGGAAGAAAGAATCTCAGGTGTAGAAGATACAATGGAAGAAATCAATGTATCTGTCAAAGACAATGTTAAATCCAAAAAATTGCTGACACAGACCGTCCAAGAAATCCAAGACAATATGAAAAGACAAAA
>NW_026585894.1:17888542-17936635 GCF_907164565.1 Psammomys obesus
ATTAGCTTCTGTCAAGAAAACACAGGAAATAATTAACCTTACTACAGTAAAACAAAAAGCAACCAAGCACACAACCTTATGACCACAGCCAACATCAAAATCAAAGGATCTAACAGCCACTGGTCATTAATCTCTCTCAACATCAATGGACTCAACTCTCCAGTAAAAAGACACAGATTAACAGAATGGATATGTAAACAAAACCCAGCAATCTGTTACATACAAGAAACACACCACAGCACAAAGATAGACATTACCTGAGGGTAAAAGGTTGGAAGACGACTTTCCAAGCAAATGGACACAAGAAACAAGCAGGCGTAGTCATTCTAATAGCTGATAAAATAGACTTTCAACCAAAATTAATAAAAAGAGATGGGGAAAAACACTTCATACTCATCAAGGGAAAATTCCACCAGGAAGACATCACAATCGTGAACATCTATGCCCCAAATACAAGAGCACCCACATTTGTAAAAGAAACATTGACAAAATTTAAACCACATATACATCCCCACACAATAATAGTGGGAGACTTCAACACCCCTCTCTCAACAAAGGACAGGGCAACAAAACAGAAATTAAACAAAGAAACAATATCTCTGACAGAGGTCATGAATCAAATGGACCTAACAGACATTTACAGAACTTTACACCCAAACACAAAAGAATTTACCTTCTTCTCAGCACCTCATGGGACCTTCTCCAAAACAGACCATATAGTTGGTCACAAAGCAAGCCTCAATAGATACAAGAAGATTGAAATAATCCCTTGTATCTTGTCTGATCACCGTGGAATAAAGCTGGACTTCAACAATGACAGAAATAGCAAAAAGCCTACACACACATGGAAAATGAGCAACTTGTTACTAAATAACAGCTAGGTCAGCGAAGAAATAAAGAAATTAGTCTTCCTAGAACTCAATGAAAATGAAGACACAACATACCCAAACTTGTGGGACACAATGAAAGCAGTGCTAAGAGGAAAGTTCATAGCACTAAGTGCCTTCAAGAAGAAATTCGAGACAGCTCATTCAAGCAACTTAATGGCCCACTTAAAAACCCTAGAAAAAGAAGAAACACCAAAAAGGAGTAGACGGCTGGAAATAATCAAACACAGGGCTGAAATCAATCAATTAGAAACAAATAAAACAATTCAAAGAATCAATGAAACCAAGAGCTGGTTCTTTTAGAAAATCAACAAGATCGACAAACCCTTAGCCAAGCTAACTAAAAGGCAGAGAGACGCCACCCATATCAACAATATCAGAAATGAAAAGGGGGACATAACTACAGACACTGAGGAAATCCAAACAATCATTAGGACTTACTTCAAAAGTCTATGTGCCACAAAATTTGAAAATCTAAATGAAATGCACAATTTTCTTGATCAATTTGACTTACCAAAGCTGAATCAGGACCAGGTAAATCAATTAAATAGTCCTATATCCCCCAAAGAAATATAAGCAGTCATCAAATGTTTCCAATCCAAAAAAAACCCAAGACCAGATGGCTTCAGCGCAGAATTCTATCAGACCTTCAAAGAAGAGCTAACTCCAATTCTCTTCAAACTATTCCACAAAATAGAAACAGAATGAATATTACCAAACTCATTCTATGAAGCCACAGTCACCTGGGTACCTAAACCTCACAAAGACTCAACAAAGAAAGAGAATTTCAGGCCAATCTCCCTTATGAACATTGATGCAAAAATACTTAACAAAATACTTGCAAACCGAATACAAGAACACATTAAAGATATTACCCACTACGACCAAGTAGGGTTCATCGCAGGTATGGAGGGGTGGTTCAATATACGGAAATCCATCAATGTGATCCACCATATTAACAAACTGAAAGAAAAAAAAAACATGATAATCTCCCTAGATGCTGAAAAAGCATTTGACAAAATCCAACATCCATTCATGTTTAAAGTACTGGAGAGATCAGGGATACAAGGCACATATCTAAGCATAGTAAAGGCGATATACAGCAAGCCTATAGCCAACACCAACTGAAGGGAAAGAAACTTAAAGCAATCCCACTGAAATCAGGGACAAGACAAGGTTGGCCACTCTCTCCCTATCTCTTCAACATAGTGCTGGAAGTCCTTGCTAGAGCAATAAGACAGTTGAAGGAGATCAAGGGGATACAGATGGGAAAGGAAGAAGTCAAATTATCACTTTTTGCAGATGATATGATAGTATACATGAGTGACCCCCAAAACTCAACCAGGGAACTCCTACAGCTGATAAACACCTTCAGCAAAGTGGCCGGATACAAAATTAATTCAAAAAAATCAGTAGCCCTCCTGTATACAAAAGACAAAAGGGCTAAGAAAGAAATTAGAGATACAACACCATTCACAATAGCCACAAATGACATAAAGTACCTTGGTGTAACCCTAACCAAGCAAGTCAAAGACTTTTATGAAAAAAATTTCAAGTCTCTGAAGAAAGAATTAGAGGAAGATATGAGATGATGGAAAGATCTCCCATGCTCATGGCTTGGCAGGATTAACATAGTAAAAATGGCCATCTTACCAAAAGCAATCTACAGATTTAATGCAATTCCCATCAAATTGCCAACACAATTCTTTACAGACCTGGAAAGAAAAATTCTCAACTTCGTATGGAATAACAAGAAACCCAGAATTGCTAAAACAATCCTCTACAATAAAAGATCTTCTGGAGGTATCTCCATCCCTGATCTCAAGCTGTACTATAGAGCAACAGTTATAAAAACTGCATGGTACTGGCATAGAAACAGAATGGTGGATCAATGGAATCAAACAGTAGACCCAGAACTAAACCCGGACACTTATGGACACCTGATTTTTGACAAAGATGCCAAATACATACAATGGAAAAAAGATAGCATCTTCAACAAATGGTGCTGGTCCAACTGGATGTCTACATGTGGAAAAATGAAAATAGATCCATACTTATCACCCTGCACAAAACTGAAGTCCAAGTGGATCAAAGACCTCAACATAAAACCAGACACATTAAATCGGCTAGAAAAAAAAGTGGCGGAATACCCTAGAACTCATTGGTACAGGAAACAACTTCCTGAACCGAACACCAACAGCACAGGCTCTAAGAGCAACAATCAATAAATGAGACCTCATAAAATTGAAAAGCTTCTGTAAAGCAAAGGACAAAGCGACTGCCTACAGATTGGGAAAGAATCTTCACCAACCCTTTATCTGACAGAGGACTCATATCCAGTATATATAAAGAACTAAACAAGCTGAAAAGCAGCAAACCAAGTAATCCACTTAAAAAATGGAGAACAGAGCTAAAGAGAGAATTCTCTGTAGAGGAATATCGAATGGCAGAGAAGCACTTAAAGAAATGCTCAACCTCATTAGCCATTAGGGAAATGCAAATCGAAACAACCCTGAGATTTCACCTTACACCCATCAGAATGGCCAAGGTGAAAGACTCAAGTGACAACACATGCTGGAGAGGTTGTGGAGAAAGGGGAACCCTTCTCCACTGCTGGTGGGAATGTAAATTTGTACAACCACTCTGGAAATCAATCTGGTGCTTTCTCAGACAACTAGGAATAGTGCTTCCTGAAGATCCAGCCGTACCACTCCTAGGCATATACCCAAAAGAGGTTCAAGTACACAAAAAGGACATCTGCTCAACCATGTTTGTAGCAGCTTTATTTGTAATAGCCAGAAGCTGGAAACAGCCCAGATGCCCCTCAACTGAAGAATGGATGCAGAAACTGTGGTACATCTATACAATGTAGTATTACTCAGCAATGAAAAATAAGGAAATCATGAAATTTGCAGGTGGGACCTGCAAATGGTGGGACCTGGAAAGGATCATCCTGAGTGAGGTGTCCCAGAAGCAAAAAGACACACACGGTATATACTCACTCATATAAACATACAACATCGAATAAAAACACTAAAATCTGAACATCTAAACAAACTAAGCAAAAGAGAGGACCCTAACTAAAATGTTCAATCCCCATCTTGAAAGGCAAAGAGCATGTACATCAGAAGAAAAAGAAAATAGGAAACAACCTCGGAACCTGCTGCAGAGGGCCTCTGAAAGCCAGAAGAAAACAGGAAACAACCTTGGAACCTGCCACAGAGGGCATCTGAAAGCCTCTGCAGTATAGACTGTCAAAGCAGATGCTGAGCCTGATGTACAACTGATGGGCAGAGTGAATGGAATTTTATGTAAGAAGTGGGAAATAGTAAGAGCTGGAGGGGACGGGAACTCCACAAGGAGAGCAACAGAACAAGATAATTTGAACACAGGGAACTTCCCAGAAAATCATACTCCAACCAATGACTATTCGTGGAGATGACCTGGAACCCCTGCACAGGTGTAGCCCATGGCAGTTCATTGTCCAAGTGGTTTACATAGTAATGGGAAGAGGGACTGCCTCTGACATGATCTGATTGGCCTGCTCGTTGATCACCTCCCCCTGAGGGGGGAGCAGCCTTACCAGGCCACAGTAGAGGACAATGCAGCCACTTTTGGTGAGAACTGATAGACTAAGATCAGAAAGGAGAGGAGAACCTCCCCTATCAGTGGACTTGGGAGTGGCATGCATGCAGAAAGGGGAGGGAGTGTGGGATCGGGAGGGGAGGAGGGAGGGGCCTATGGGGGGGATACAAAATGAATAAAGTGTAATTAAAAAAATAATGAATAAATAAAATAAAAATTTAAAAAAACAGATACAAGAAAATTGAAATAAGCCCTTGTATCCAGTCTGATCAGCATGGAATAAAGCTGGACCTCAACAACAAAAATAGCAAAAAGCCTATACACACGGAAAATGAACAACTCTCGACTAAATGACAGCTGGGTCAGGGAAGAAATAAAGAAAAGAAATTAAAGACTTCATAGAACTCAATGAAAATGAAGACACAACATACCCAAACTTACAGGACACAATGAAAGCAGTGCTAGGAGGAAAGTTCATAGCACTAAGTGCCTTCAAGAAGAAATTCGAGACAGCTCATTCATGCAACTTACTGGCACACCTAAACTCCCTAGAGAAGAAAGAAGCAGACACACCAATGAGGAGTAGATGGCTGGAAATAATCAAACTCAGGGCTGAAATCAATAAATTAGAAAAGAAAAATTCCAAGAATCAATGAAACCAAGAGCCGGTTCATTTAGAAAATCAATAAGATAGACAAATCCTTAGCCAAACTAACTAAAAGGCAGAGAGACACTATCCAAATTAACAAAATCAGAAATGAACAGTGGGACACAACAACAGACACTGAGGAAACCCAAACAATCATTAGGACTTACTTTAAAAGACAAAATTAAAAAAAAAAAGACAAAATTTGAAAATCTAAATGAAATGGACAATTTTCTTGATCGATTCAACTTACCAAAGTTGAATCAAGACCAGGTAAATCAATTAAATAATACTATATCCCCTAAGGAAACAGAAGCAGTCATCAAAAGTCTCCCATCTAAAAAAATCCCAGGGCCAGATGGTCTCAGTGCAGAATTCTACCAGACCTTCAAAGAAGAGCTAACACCAATACTCTTCAAATTATTCTACAAAATAGAAACAGAAGGAACACTACCAAACTCATTCTACAAAGCCACAGTCTCCTTGGTACCTAAACCTCACAAAGACCCAACAAAGAAAGAGAATTTCAGGCCAATCTCCCTTATGAACATTAATGCAAAAATAGTCAACAGAATACTTGCAAACTGAATACAAGATCACATCAAGATATCATCCTCTATGACCAAGTAGGTTTCATCTCAGGTATGCAGGGGTGGTTTAATATATTGAAATCCATCAATGTGATCCACCATATAAACAAACTGAAAGAAAAAATGACATAATAATCTCCTTAGATACTGAAAAAGTATTTGACAAAATCCAACATCCATTCATGTTTAAAGTCTTGGAGAGATCAGAGATACAAGGCACATACCTAAACAGAGTGAAGGCAATATACAGCAAGCCTATAACCAACATCAAGAAATGGAGAGAAACTTAAAGCAATCCCACTGAAATCAGGGACAAGGCAAGTATGCCCACTGTCTCCATATCTCCTCAATATAATTCTTGAAGTCCTTGCTAGAGCAATTAGACAGTTAAAAGAGATCAAAGGAATACAAATTGGAAAGAAGTCAAAGTATGAATAGTTGCAGATATGATAGTATACCTGAATGACCCCAAAAATTCTACCAGGGAACTCCTACAGTTGATAAACACCTTCAGCAGAGTGGCTGGACACAAAATTAACTCCTGTATACAAAAGACAAAAGGACTGAGAAAGAAATTAGAGAAACAACACCCTTTACTATAGCCACAATGGACATAAAGTGCCTTGGTGTGACCATAACCAAGCAAGTCAAAGACTTGTATGAAAAAAATTTTAAGTCTCTGAAGAATGAATTAGGAGAAGATATCAGAAAATGGAAAGATCTCCCATGCTCATGGCTTGGCAGGATTAACAAAATAAAAATGGCCATCTTACCAAAAGCAATCTACAGATTCAATGCAATTCCCATCAAATTACCAACACAATTCTTTACAGACCTTGAAAGAAAAATTCTCAACTTCATATGGAATAACAAGACACCCAGAATTGATAAAAGAATCCTCTACAATAAAAGATCTTCTGGAGGTATCTCCATCCCTGATCTTAAGCTGAACTATAGATCAATAGTAATAAAAACTGAATGGTACTGGCATAGAAACAGAATAGTGGATCAATGGAATCGGATAGAAGACCCAGAAGGTTTCCACACAATTATAGACACCTGATTTTTGACAATAATGCCAAAACAATACAATGGAAAAATGATAGCATCTTCAACAAATGATGCTGGTCGAACTTGATGTCTACATGTAGAAAAATGCAAATCAATCCATACTCATCACCCTGCACAAAACTAAAGTCCAAGTGGATCAAATACCTCAATATAAACCCAGATACACTAAACCTGTTAGAAGAAAAAGTGGGGAAAAGCCTTGAACTCATTGGCACAGGAGACAACTTCCTGAATAGAACACCAACAGCACAGGCTCTAAAAGCAACAATCAATAAATGGGACCTCAAGAAACTGAAAATCTTCTGTAAAGCAATGGACACTGTCATCACGACCAAACGACTGCCTTCAGACTGAGAAAGGTTCTTCACCAGCTCTATATTTGACAGAGGGCTAATATACAGTATATATAAAGAACTCAAGAAGTTAAACAGCAACAGATTAAGGAATCCAACTAAAAATGGGGCATAGAGCTAAAAAGAGAATTCTCAGTAGAGGAATATCGAATGGCAGAGAAACACAGAAATGTACAATGTCCTTAGTCATCAGGGAAATGCAAATCAAAATAGCCCTGAGATTTTACTTTACACCCATCAGAATGGCTAAGATAAAAAACTTAAGTAACAACACATGCTGGAGAGGATGTGGAGAAAGGGGAACCCTCCTGCATGGTGCTTCCTCAGACAATAAGGAATAGCGCTTCCTCAAGATCCAGCTATACCACTCTTAGGCATATATCCAAAATATGTTCAAGTATATAACAATACATTTGCTCAACCATGTTTATAGCAGCTTTATTTGTAATAACCAGAAGCTGGAAACAGCCCAGATGCCCCTCAGTTGAGGAACGGATACTGAAATTGTGGTACATGTACACAATGGAATATTCCCAGCAATAAAAAACAAGGAAGCCATAAAATTTGCATGTAAATGGTAGGAACTAGAGAAGATCATCCTGAGTGAGGTATCCCAGAAGCAGAAACACACACAGGGTATATACTCACTCATAAGTGGATATTAGACATATAATATAGGATAAAGATACTCAAATCTGTACACCTGAGGAGGCTAATCAAGAAGGAGGACTCTGGCTAAGATGCTCAATCCCCATCAGAAAGGCAAAGAGGGTAGTCATGGTGGGTGGAGAAAACAGGGAACAGGACAGGGAGCTACCACAGAGGGCCTCTGAAAGTCTCTACTCTGCAGGATACCGAGGCAGATGCTGAGACTCAGAGCCAAACTTTGTGCGCAGTGCAGAGAATCTGCAGAGAAAGAAGTGGGAGATAGTAAGACCTGGAAAGGACAATAGCTCCACAAGGACAGCAACAGATCCAAAAAGTCTGGGCATAGGGGTCTTTTCTGAAACTGATACTCCAGCCAAGGACCACTCATGGAGATGGCCTGGAACCCCTACACAGAGGTAGCCCATGCCATTTTAGTGTTCAAGTGGGTTCCATAGTAATGGGGATAGGGACTGTCTCTGACATGAACTGATTGGACTGCTCTTTAATCACCTCCCCCTGAGGGGGGAGCAGCCTTACCAGGCCACAGAGGAAGACAATGCAGCCTGATGAGTCCTGATAGACTATATCAGAGTTAAGGGGAGGAGGACCTCACTTATCAGCAGACTGGGGGAGGGGTACAGATGGGGAAAAGGGAGGGAGGGTGAGATTGGGAGGGGAGGATGGAGGGAGCTACAGAGGGGATAAAAAGTAAATAAACTATAATTAGTAAAAATAAATTAAAAAAGATGCTTCTTTTTACAGCAAATGAAGACTATTAAGAAAATCACAACTGGATCTAATTCACAGATCACATGTCAGCCCCAATGGACACATCAATTTTCAGTTCCTGAATCTATGACTCAGGGGACATCTCAGAAGAAGGAAAAGAAAAACTTTAAGATTCAGAATACCAGGAAGTCTGTTGTGAGATTGTTTCTCTTAGAAATGGCTGTATAAACAAGACCTAAACAATGATGAACATGGTGACACAGAAGGAGTAAATTCTCATGGGGTCGTTCCCCTAGACAAAGAACTATAGGCAACTAAGGAATACCAAGACAAGGAGAATTAGTTTCTCTCAACAATAAGTCCCATAATTGACTGCCCAATACAAAGTGCTCATCTCTGAAACCATATATAAAGAAACAACAAAAATGGGCTCAGCAGGTTGTGTGTGTGAGTACGTGTGTGTGTGTGTGTGTGTGTGTGTGTGTAATAATCAAAGAAAAGAATTCTTTCAATTTGAGACTGATGAGGGACATAGAAGGAGGGTTACATGGAGAGTCTGAAGGGAAGAAGGGGCTAGCAGTGGAATTATATTTTAATTTAAAATGTAATTTTAAAGATCAACACAAATAAAAAATCACTATCATTTATATAATAATATGATTTTAATATGGTAAATATCATTATATTTCATATTAAATAAAATGGATACTTTATCAAAGAAAAAAGGGGCATTTGAAGATGCATAGAGAAGTCTACATGTTTCCCTTTATATCTAAATTTTACAAAAAGATCTGATATTTCAGTAGTTTCAAATGAAGGCATACTTTAGTATTTCTCAGTGATAAGTACGTGGGTAGTTATGTATGAAATAGGCAGTGGGTTGACCTACATACATCTAGGATGGTAGGATTTTAAATCTGTTTCTAAATGTGCTGTATGCCCAGATCCCTTTAAAATACAACGCTATTTGGAGCTGAGGAAATTGCAAAAAGTGTTTGCCGTATGTATAAAAGTTAATTTTCTGTTGTTTCAATAAAATACCATGACCAAAAACAACTTACAGAAGAAAGACTTTCTTTTGATTTAAGGCTCCAAACAAGAATCTACCATGGCAGGAAGGCATAGCAGCAAGCTGCATGGAGAAAAGAGCAGGAACATGAGAGCTTGCATGTTCAACCACAGGTATAAAGCAGAGAGAACAAACTGAAGGTTTTCTTAAACTTTTATTAATTACACTTTATTCACTTTGTATCCCCCCATGAGCCCCTCCCGACCCCACCTACCCTCCCCCTTCTTCATGCATGCCCCTCCCCAAGTCCACTGATAGGGGAGGTCCTTCCTCTTCTCCTTCCTTCTGATCTTAGTCTATCAGATCACATCAGGAGTGGCTGCATTGTCATCTTCTGTGGCCTAGTAAGGCTGCTCCCCCCTCAAGGGGAGGTGATCAAAGAGCAGGCCAATCAGATTATGTCAGAGGCAGTCACTCTTCCCATTACTATGGAACCCACTTGGAGACTGAGCTGCCATGGGCTACATCTATGCAGGGGTTCTAGGTTATCTCCATGAATAGTCCTTGGTTGGAGTATGACCTTTGGCTCCATGCATATATGCACACATGAACCTACATGCGCACATGTACACACAAGTACATGCAACTTCTTACTTACAGAACAATGTGTAGAACAAAAGGTCTTATAGTTTATTAACTCTAAAGGTTATTTTTCAGGTCAGAAAGAAATCAGTGGTCTCCTTAAGAAAAGGCTACAGTTGAATTTTTCTCACTATGTTTGGAACTGGGGTTATTATCCGTGCTAACATAAATATCAATCCTATTGTGCCATGTGAAAGCACGCCAGTAATAGGGAACAATGCCAGTGCCTGATGTTTTCATGGCTGGCTCTGCAAATGTTTCTCAGCTTCAAGGCTGCTTAATTCCGAGAGTATAATTCAGGCCAGAAATTGTAGCTCCACACTTCATAAGAATTTGCTACACTTCCCTGCCACAGCCGGCACAAAGGAAATGGAAGGTATTCTCATGGAAAGGGGAAGAAATGAGAAAGCAGAAAGAGACTGCCTGGATTTCCAAATGCACTTGCTCACTCAGCAATCGCTTAACACGAGATTGCTACCAGATGGCAGAGCAATCTTTCTATTAGCTGTCCATCTCATAACAGGCACTGATGAAACATTGAGCTAATTCCTAAATACACTGTACTACAGATCTGCAAATTGAATGAGTGCTTCATTATTTGGTTATATCAAGTAATATGCCAAGAGATGCCTGAAGAACCACAATAACCAGTGGACATAATGAATGGGTTTTGATGCTATCTTCTGAATGTCTGTAATATATTATATTTACAATAGTGTATGAAATAATGCCTTCCTTCATCAGAGAGAAGTGCTAGCACTAATATCTTGATGCACTGTCAAATGTTGTCTGCCCTGCCTTTCTACACAGATGGAACATGAAAATTGCAAAGATTCTGAGATTTTGTTCTATAATAGCAACCAGCAAATGAGGACATTTCTGTACCTCTATCTAACACAATAGTCTATCAGTTCGTGTTGTATGCTACGATAGAAGCTGAATAGAGGAGGAGGGGATAATAACAATATTCAGTAACAATTTTATGGACTTAAAGGCCATCACTATCAGTCCTCACTATACCCATTTTGGAATGGGTCTTATTTTTGTTCATGTTAAGCAAACAAACCAAGGTACACAGAGAGGTCAAGTAACCTCTCTAAGGTCACAGAGCTATTCAGGAGGTGAACTGAGATTCAAACCCCAAGCAGTCGAGCCACAGAAACCTGCTCTAACTTTTATACAGTACTGCTTATGAAGAGAGGCAATACATTCTGGGATTCCTTTATTCTATCTGGACCACAGTGAAGACTAGGTATGCCCAGTAGAAGGAATCATCACATTGTCAGCTTCCATTACTTTCACATCACCAAAACAATGCTTTATTGAACAATGGAATAGTCCATGCCCACAGACAGCAAGCTTTCAATTTTGAGAGAAGAAAGAATATTCTTTGAGCACAAAAAAGTTCATGAAAGTTCTTTGTCAAAATATTGAGCATAGTTGCTTCTTTTGGAATCAGTGGAATCGATTAGATAGTGTTTCTTTATATTTTTAATTATTCAATTCAATGTTTTGAGAATGTTTAATGGTATCAATTAATATTATAATCACAAACACACACGAATAATACTCTCCAGGTGAACATTCTTTATGGTAGCCATCTTGGAGCTGCTTGTTAAAAAATCATTCTTGTTCTGAGGTTTTGGGTCCAATATGTATGACTCCACAGATGAAAAATAAGTAAAAGCCAATCATGGAAATTTAAATTTCTTTGATAAAAATTGGTCTAACCAAGGGTATCTGCCCCAATTCTGGTGACAAAGAGAAAATTTTTTGATAGGCTCAAGTTTAGATTTTGCTGTAAGAAGCAGAAAGCAGTTGGTGTAGAAAACATTTTAATCACTCACACCTCCCCACTAGTATGTGAAGATAACAAATTTAGAGCAGTGGCAGCCATCTGGATACCATAAGAGGAAATGCCGTCGATACACCAAAGGGGAAGAATGGAAAAGCCTGAAAGAACCCACCCCAGATATTTGGTGAAGTTTGTTAACTATTCAAACCATCCTGGCATTGCTGCCTTCTAAGCTTTGTATCATGTACATTAATTAAATGTCTGTATTATTTATTGGTTTTTTATTGGTGTGGCATTTTGCTCTCTGCAGATAAATGTTTTTTGATAGTACACCCTAAATAAAACCATGTGAACATATACATTCCAGCCATATAAACATGTCACACACCTCTGTAGATCTCATTACTGCCTGCTTTATTATTTCAAATGAATTTCAAGCACTCTTCCTTGTATATAAAACCTCTTCCTATCAGATGGATATTTTTTTTTGTATTACCATTACGCCCATTTGATTGTCTTCCAACATCTAGTCCTCACACCATCCCACTCCGTGTTCTGCATTCATCACCTTACCTTAACTTTGTAATTAAATTGTGTGGTGTATTTGTTATTTGACATAGGATAGGATGAGCCACTTTAGGGGCTTTAGGAAGCTACTTACTGTCAACTCTAAGGAGGTTTGGCTGAATCTGATATTCTGCTTATTTTATAAAATTTGAGACTAGATATCATATAATAACTGATACAACACACTTGTGTCAGGATATTTGAAGCATTTTGCATTAACTGGTTCATTTTTGTATGTAAAATGTATATTTATATAAGTATGAAGTTATAACTAATACATAATTATATAATATACTCATACATACATAGCACAAATATTTAGTATATAATAAATGTTACATAGTTATATTTGGTACATACTTAGCTTTCCCTATATTTATATATCTATACACACACACACAGACACACACACACACACACACACATATATATATATATATATGTTTATATAAACAGTATCTCTGCTTTTGGTGAAATGCTTTCCTTCGGTCATGACCTGGCTGTTGCCCACATGGACTCAGAGTAGCATAGTTACCAGCACAAGATCAAATCTCTTAAAAGTTCCATTATGGAGAGTGGAGGCACCCATGGCTTTTCCCTAGCTGAGGAGCTATTGGGTCTTAAGAGCTATCATACTGGGATCAGGGGTGAAGCGAGAGGAAGAAAATCACTTATTTTACAAAAGTAGACACTGGTAGTTTCCCTTTGTTCTAGTGGATAGCCCCATCCATATGTGAACATACAGACATCACTAATTGGACTTTATGGGTTAATAAATGAAATAAAATGTTAAAGAAGAATTTGAGATGAGGGATCCTGAGGGTAGGGTTTCAGGTATGCATGTAATCAAGATATATTGAATACATGTATGAGATTGTCAAGGAATAAATAAAATTGTGTGTGTGTGTGTGTGTGTGTGTGTATGTGTGTGTGATGTAATATCAATGTTACTAGCCAATCTAACTTCCTGAGTTTATTTCATCACTCCTTTTCAATGTTTTGTTCCCTTGGTTTCTGGTCTTCTTTCTGAATCTGGGTTTTAATTTTACCTCCATAACTAGTCTTGCTCATCTTCCTCTGCTATTTCATAGATCCATCCTCCCCTACAAGCCCACAAAAGTGTGGTATTCCTGAAGGCTTGTTGCTTTAAGAACCTTTATTCTTACCATTTTATAATCTCCATTGCTGATGTCTTTGATGTCACTTTTCATTTATGTGCAAAAAATTACATAATATTTCAAACGTATAAATGCAACAGTTCTTAGGAAACAGTCCAAAAGTATATCAAACTCAACATTTGTACTTGAGTTTTTCCTGCTTAAATCTGAATTTCCCATGATCTTTGTCACAGTGAGTGTTATCAAAATTGATCTAGCCATGTAGTCCTGAAACCTTAAACTAGTCCTTAATCACTATCCCCAAATCACATTCTAGCTATTATACTTTTTTAATTTTTATTAAGTACACTTTATTCACTTTGTGTCCCCCTGTAGTTCCCTCCTTCTTCCCCTCCCAATCCTTCCCTTCCTCCCCCAGTTCCATGCATGCCCCTCCCCAAGTCCACTGATAGGGGAGGTCTTCTTTTCCTTCCTTCTGATCCTAGTCTATTAGGTCTCATCAGGAGTGGCTGCATTGTCTTCCTCTGTGGCCTGGGAAGGCTGCTCCCCCTTCAAGGGTTGGGGATCCAAGAGCCAGCCACTGAGTTCATGTCAGAGACAGTCCCTGTTCCACTTACTATGGAACCCACTTGGACACTGAACTGCCATGGGCTACATCTGTGCAGGGGTTCTAAGTTATCTCCATGCACAGTACTTGATTGGAGTATGAGTCTCAGGAAAGACCCCTGTGCTCAGAATTTTTGGTTCTGTTGCTCTCCTTGTGGAGCTTCTGTCCTTTCCAGATCTTACTATTTCCCACTTCTTTGATAAGATTCCCTGCACTCTGCCCAAAAGTTGGCCATAAGTCTCAACATCTGCTTAGATAGTCTGCAGGGCAGAGCCTTTCAGAGGCCCTCTGTGGCAAGCTCCTGACTTGTTTCCTGTCTTCTCCTTCTCTTTCAACTAAACAAATTCTTAGTTGATCTTTTTTATAGCCATTCTTTTACTTATTCAATTTAGGTCCATATCCTAGTTAGTGTAATCTTCCTTTAAGTACAAATCTGGTTAGATTATTTTCTTTAGTAATTTTTAATTGCCCTTAGCATAAAGAATAAATATTTTAGCTTAATCTACAAGACCCTGAAAGATATGATTCATATCTCCACAGCCTCATATCCATTTTGCTTCCCATCACATTTCCCCTTCTGTAAGGCTTTCACACTTACCCTAACCCCAGGCTCACTTTACTATAAGACACTTATTAATGCCCTGCCTGAACACTCTTTACCTCTCTGCTTTCCCTGGAAAATCCTCATTTCCCCCTCTCATCCAGTACTCAATTTTTATCATTCTCATTAGCATTCATATTTATAACCTCCCTCTATAGCTGTACCCTTGTTATAAATTTTCACAGTTTAAAACTTATGAAAATCTCTAAGACATTAAAGGAGTGGCTATTGATAATCTTCCTAAATGCCATATCACTTCATTTTCAATATAACCACACCTCTTTTATATTCAGATATCAGACCACTATGTTTCAGAAACTATCCTTTGCCTCAGGGAGAAAATGCTTTCTAGTATGAGCCAACTATGTCCATTTTAGTTTTCCTACCATTGATTAGAAATGGACATATGAAACAATATTTGCTAAATATAAGGTAAATGACATGGTGATGACGTATCTAGGAAGGAGTCAGGCCAAACTCATCCCTTCCCTCAGGCCCCTTTGGAGAATATAAGATTATATGATGTTTAAATAAGTTTCAGACTTATTTGTAACTGTGATAAGACAATTGTTAAATAATACTTTTGGTTGTGTGTTGTGCAGTAGATTGAATTTCTTTTCTCAGTTCTTCATGGTTCTGTAGTAGACCAGACACACCTACTATGTTCTGATGATAAAAAGAGTGTTCATTTCTTTTCTTTGTTTTGGCTTGGTCATGTGATTTGTTTTGGCCAATAAAATATTGGTAAATATTTTATGAAATAAATATGATAAAAACAAGAACTTGGTATTATTTTCTGGTTTCATTTGCTTTCTTGTATTGTTTACATAAAAACATTATCCTTCATAGACTTGTTTTCCCTTCAGCCTGGGTACCAAAATGGATAAATACACAGGAAACAATCTCTGTAGTTCATAAATCTATAGTCTAAAGCAGAATTTCCATTAACATACCTGTAAATTCGTAAGCATGATAACAAGTACTTGTTCTTCTGTGCCACTGAGTTGGAGGTTATCTATTATTGTATATTACATGATAATAGCTGACAGATATGTCAGAAAAGAACAGTAACAGTTGCTATAGACATTAGTCTCATAGTCACATAATTAAAGACACTTATCCCTTTCTAGTTTATGAGGTCCACAGGACAAAAACTGTGCCAAGTTTTGTTTACAATTGCATATCAACACATAGCCCAATGCATTTCATAATAAATATTAATTAAATATTATTAACAGGAACAAAGGTTATAATATACCAGCTAAAATGTTAGTCAGATGAGAGAATAAGTAACATTTACATCTTCATTATTTTTATTACAATAATACTTTTGTATTATAATCATGAATTACTTTTATAATCAGGAATAACAAGAAAGCTATTTCTGTTGAAAAAAAAACATGTATAATTATTTGAAAATACTCTCATGGGTCAGACGAGAAGTCATTAGTATGATTTAAATCTAGGTGTGGTTCTAACTTCAGGGGGCCATAATTCACACAAAGGAGATGAATATTTAGGTGATAGTAGAGTAAATAAGGTTTTAGTTAGACCAAGACTTAAGCTGTGGCTGAGATATGAACTTTCTTGTGCTTTGCTCTGTTTAGCTGTGTTTTGCTTCCTAGTATCTCACAGAAATGTCTCCAGTAAGGCTAGAAATATCAGGAAAATGTAGGGAAAGTGAATCAAATAGAAATGTTAGCAAGCTACTATTATTAATAACTCTGCCTTCTACAGCTATTTTACAAATTTATCTTTCCTACGGACTGTAGCCACAACTCTTCACCTTCCATCTCCTTCTCCCTTATTTCCCTGCTATCTGTTTTCACCTCATTTTTCAAGGTGAGGATACTGCTTTATTCTCAGGACCCTCCTGGCACACCCTGGCCTCACTTCCTTCCTATGATTTCTAAATAGAAAACAAAAACCACAAGTCACATTGCACACAGAAAAAAAAAAAAAAAAAAAAAAAAAAAAAAAAAAAAAAAAAAAAAAAAGAAAAGAAAAAGAAAAAAAAACAAAAAAGAAAGAAAATAAAATTTTCTCTAGAAGATAGCCTACATAAAATTAAAACGTGTGCATTCACATGTGTATGTTACATTATTTACATATACAAGGGCATGTACCAATTATTTGAAATGTTATCCACTACGATATAAAAATGTGGCTACGTATAGAAAGTATACAGCAATAAAAAAACAAAATGATAGCACACATTTATAAGGAAAGAAAAACAAATCATTTCATCCCTCTACCTTTTCTCAGTTTTTGAACTAAGTCATGAACTCTCTTTTGCCCTTTGATACTTGAGCTAGTTCTGAATAAAGAAGATGTTAGAAAAAATACCCCCTTCTTGATTCATGGAGATAACCTAGAACACCTACACAGATGTAGCCCATGGCAGTTCAGTGTCCAAGTGGGTTCCATAGTAATGGGAACAGGGATGGTCTCTGACATGAACTGATTGGCCTGCTCTTTGATCACCTCCCCCTAAGGGGGGTGCAACCTTACCAGGCCACAGAGGAAGAAAATGCAGTCAGTCCTGATGAGACTTGATAGATTAGGATCTGAAAGAAAGAAAGGAGGACCTCCCCTATCAGTGGACTGGGGGAGGGGCATGAGTGGAGAAGAGGGAGGGAGGATGGAATTGGGAGGGGAGGGGGGAGGGTGCTACGGGAGGGATACAAAGTGAATAAACTGTAATTAATAAAAAATTTTAAAAAGGAAGAAAAAAAAAGAAAAAATCCATCAAACTAAAATCAAGGTTTCTGGTAGGTGGGCTGTAGTCCTTTCAGATCATTGTGATAAATCTGTTTCCTTGTCTTTTCTAACTTCCAAAGGTGGTTCACATCCCATAGCTTATGCCCCTCCCCTCCATACATCACCCTCAAAGCCAGCAATATGTAATCTCTCTCTGAGTAAGCTTTCTTGTCAGCTTTTCTAACCACAGCTGAGAAATGATTTGTTATTATTTTATTATTAAAATGGATCTATCCAGTACCTAGGAGATTGAGGAGTCAATATTCCTTATCTGTTTCTTCAAATGAGCAAAGGCAGAATTGGACATACATAAATGACTATGCAGGTCTCCCTCACTCTTTATCTTCTCACACAATGGAGCCAGTTAGAAAACACTACAACTAAAGAAAACTGGAAAGATGGGAAATACAGAGGAATAAAAGAGAAGCCTTAGCAAGAACACAGGCAAGTCAACCTTTCTGCAGGGAGCTTTTTTGAAACAACTCTTTTCCAAAGTGATGCAAGTATTAGAAATTCTCCTTTACTGTGTCAGTGTATGTTAACTCAAAATCTGTTGCACATTAATTTATAAAAACCTATGAGTCCATGTTGCTGTGAAAAGACTATTTTACTCAATAAAATGTTAATTTAACTCTGAGATGAATTCTATTTTGAATTCTTCTCAGAGGTATCTTGTCTAGTACTCCATATCCCCCAAGTCTCTGATTTTCAGGTTATACTGCACTCATTTTTATATCCACTTCATTGTACATACACGATGTAAACTTCTCCTTAGACCCAGTTTCTGTCTGAGTCTGAAACTCTGGAGACCCCATCCTGGAGGCCAAAAAAATAAAATTAGACAGACACTACCATGGAAAGTGAAATCACTTCTTGTTTCTCGTACACCACTAAGACCTTCTTCAAGGTCACCCAAGCTTCACCCAGAGGCTGCAAACATTTGTAATTTTCTTCAATCAAATAATCATTCAGGAGATACTCAGCCCCTCACAGCTGTCACTGATTTCCAAACATGCCAGTGGTTGAGGAAACCCCAAATCAAGACCAGATAGACAAAATGAGACTGATACGAGGAGGTATTAATAATCTCCTACGTGTTTCTCAATCCATTAAAGTTGACAGTATTAGTTATGGCATCAATTGATATGCATTATGTTCACTATCTTAACCCAGTAGGATATTAAGGACATAGCAGGAAGCATAAATCTGCTGAAGATTGCTCAGATTTGTACACCACGTTGAGGATGGTTGCCATCTTAATGATCCAGAGTTGGGATAGAGAAATGGCTCAGCAGTTAAGGGCTTATGTTGTTCTTTTAGAGGATGGGAGTTCAGTTCCCAGAATCTTCATTTAGTGGCTCACAACTGCCTGTAACTTCAACTCCAGGGACCTGATATCATCTTATGGCCTCCATGTGCGAATACATACACAAGGCATACATTCACACAGACACAAATACACATGCACACAAATAAAACCGTACCAATAATATTGAATCTTCCAAACCACCCATAAACAATGTACCTCCATTTATTTAGATTCTCTTAAACTGATATCAACACTCTAGTATAATGTAGAAGTCTTGCTCTTTTATTGAATTCATTATTATGAATAAAATTTGTCTTTTTAATTTTTTATTATTCGTTACTAATATATATATATATATATATATATAAAGTTAATTTTTGTATAATAGTCTTATATCTTGTGACCTAGATGAAATTGTTTGATAGTAGTTTAATAGTTTTTCCAGCTAATTTAGGATTTTCTGTATTCTGGATTATGTGCTCTGTGAATAAGACCTTTTAGTGTCTTTTCAACCTAGGTGCATTTGATTTCTATTTCTTACATCATTGTATGGAATAAGACATCACAAATGTTGCTGAATGGGAGTTAAGAGACCATATGCTTATCTTATTCCTAATTCAGGGGGAAGGTTAGTCTTGTACTATTAAATATGCTATATAAGGTATATACACATTCCCTTTATTTGGCTGATGAAATTTCCTTCCATTTTCAGTTTGTTGAGAACTTACTATCATGAATAGGGTTGAATTTTATCAAATGTTATGCCTGCACCTACTAAGATCATCAAGCAGTTGAGACTGTATTTCTATTCCTTTCTGGGAGAAAAGAAAAGGGAGCTATGCAGTATTTTCACTGCAACATTTGTGAAGGGAATCTCTGCTATTAAATCTGCAGATAACGGTTTCTATATAAGTGATGAGCGAACATCAACTTTCATGATTTTGTATGAATTGCATTAAAGTTGTTAGATATGTGTAAACTCAGTAAAGCATAAATTAATGAATGATTAATTAATAACCATGAATTCACTAGTTTTCAGTAGTTCTTGGTGTAGGGATAGGACCCCATGAGATTTTACCCCTTCTATCTTACCATGTTCATCATCTTGCCATTGTTCTGGTCTTGTTTATTCAGCCATTTCTAAGAGAGATAATCTTAAAACAGACTTCCTGGTATTCTGGATCTTAAAGTCTTTCTTTTATCTTTTCTGAGATGTTCCTCAAGCCACTGTATGTGTGTGTATGGTTTCTGACCTGATTACTACTTTATCTAACTAACTTTCTCTAAAGTACTGTCTAGGGTCTAGGGGAGACTAATTTGGCTGTTTAGTCAAGGAAATACAGGTCTTCACAATTAAACTGAGAAAATATGACATTAAGGAGATAATTATTTCATTAAGTGTTTCTATGCCATTCAATATTCCTCTATTGAGAATTCTCTGTTTAGCTATGCATCCCATTTTTGACTAGATTGCTTGATTTGTTGGTGTTTAACTATTTGAGTTCTTTATATGTTTTGGATATTAGCCCTCTGTCAGATATAGGGTTGGTGAAATTGTTTCCCAGTCTGTAGGCTGTTATTTTATTCTTTGCTTTACAGAAGCTTTTCAGTTTCATGAGATCCAATTTATTCATTGTTGATCTTTAGAGCCTGTGCTATTGGTGTTCTGTTCAGGAAGTTGTCTCCTGTGTCAATGAATTCAAGGATCTTGCCCACTTTTTCTTCAAACAGATTTAGTGTGTCTGGTTTTATGTTGAAGTCTTTGATGCACTTGAACTTTAGCATTTTGCAGGGTGATAAACATGGGTTTATTTTATTTTTTTTTCTTCATGTAGATATCCAATTAGACCAGCACCATTTGTTGAAAATGCTGTCTTTTTTTCCATTAGTCATCAGGGAAATATAAATCAAAACAACCCTGAAATTTCACCTTACACCCATCAGAATGGCTAAGATAAAAAATTCAAGTGACAACACATGCTGCAGAGGATGTGGAAAAAGGGGAACCCTTCCCCGTTGCTGATGGGAATGTAAACTTATACAACCACTTTGGAAATCAATCTGGCACTTTCTCAGACAATTAGGAATAGTACTCCTTCAAGATCCAGCTATACCACTCCTAGGCATATATCCAAAAGAGGCTCAAGTACAGAACAAGGACATTTGCTCAACCATGTTTGTAGCAGCTTTATTCATAATAGCCACAACTTGGAAACAACCCAGATGTCCCTCAACTGAGGAATAGATACAGGAATTGTGGTCCATTTACACAATGGAATACTACTCAGAATTTAAAAACAAGAAAATCATGAAATTTGCAGGAAAATGGTGGGAACTAGAAAAGATCATCCTGAGTGAGGTATCCCAGAAGCAGAAAGACATACATGGTATACACTCACTTACAAGTAGATATTAGACATGTAATATAGGATAAACATAATAAAATCTGTACACCTAAAGAAGCTAAGCAAGAATGAGGAGCCTGGGCAAGATGATCAATCCTCATTCAGAAAGGCATATGGGATAAAAGAGGAAAAAACAGGGAATAGGACAGGAGTGTACCACAGATTGCCTCTAAAAGACTCTACCCTGGAGGGTATGGAAGCAGATGCTTAGACTCATAGCCAAACTTTAGGCAGAGTGCAGGGAATCTTATGAAAGAAGGGGGAGATAGAAAGACCAGGAGGGTACAGGAGCTACACAAGGATAGCAACAGAACCAAAAAATTTGGGCTCAGGGGTCTTTGCAAAGACTGATACTCCAACCAACAACCATGCATGGTGATAACCTAGACCCCTTGCTCAGATGTAGCCCATGGCAGCTCATTGTCCAACTGGGTTCCCTAGTAAGGGAAACAGGAGCTATCTCTGTCATGAACTCAGTGGCTGGCTCTTTGATCACCTTCCCCTGGGGGGAGTGCTGCTGTACCAGGCCACAGAGAAAGACAATGCAGCCAGTGTTGATGAGACCTGATAGGCTATGGTCAAATGGATGGGGAAGAGGTCCTCCCCTATCAGTGGACTGAGGGAAGGGTATGAGAGGAGAAGAAGGAGGGAGGGTGGCATTGGGAAGGGCTGAGGGAAGGAGCTACAGCTGGGATATAAAGTGAATAAATTGTAATAATCAAAAATAAATAAATAAAAACTAAAAAAAGAAAACATTTGTTTTGTACATATTCCATTGAGCTCAATTCAGTTTATTAAACTTTAAAATTATAGACCTATTAGCTAGAAATGAAACTAAAATTTTAGAGATCTATACTCATTTGTACACTGCATTATACTTTAAATATCTGCAGGTTTTTTTTAAATCAGTCCTCAAAATGTATCTGAATTATTAAGCATCTGTCCTATATATGCAGCATAGCTGTATAAAGAGCATTTTAGGATGAACATGATTTATGCTTACCTTATAAGATAAACAGTCTCTTGAATTTCAAGATATATAAGATCTACATGGCTAATGGGCAATTTCTGACCATGGAGCACATTTTAGCAATGCTTGCACCATGTGAGTTTTAAAAATACACTATTTTGTGAAAATGTCATCACAAAGATGATACTTAAGTTATGAATTTATTCAGAAAATGTCCATTTATAAACTAACTTTATAAATCAGTCATAATGATAATCATTTAAAATTAATTGATGGGCAAAACAAAGCTTTGTTTTAAGGAGCTTACATACTAATAGGGAAGAGACAATAACTGAACAAATAACTATAATTACAGCTATGTACATCAAACATTATGAAGAAAATACATAGAGTACAATGATAAAAAAGAACTCTGTGGAAGAAGCCTAGCTTAGGGTGTCCAGGTACAAGCTCCATGAACAAGAAGTTGAGTCAAAATTTAAAGTATGGGTACAATTCTGTCTACAGTCCTCTTCTTCCATCCATCTGTCCTTGCCCTTCTATTTCTAGTTTTGTCCTTACCAAATACGGTAACAGTCATAAGGTAGAAGTGTGATTCTTCCAGGGAATTGAGAAGTCAAAATGATATCCCTGAAGGTTTTAAGGCTGAGTTTTGAGGATTTGGGTATGTAAAGGTAATAAAGGAAAGGAGGATATGTGAAACGTAACCAGTAATCTACAAGCAAAGAAAATCCAGCGTAACGGAAGGCAAGCAAGTAGAAGATTTTGGGAACACGAATGGCAGACTGTACCAAATTCTGTTGAGAGGTCAACTAAGATAGACTTATAAACCCAGATGCCCCTCAACTGAAGAATGGATGCAGAAACTGTGGTACATCTATACAATGGAGTATTACTCAGCAATGAAAAATAAGGAAATCATGAAATTTGCAGGTAAATGGTGGGACCTGGAAAGGATCATCCTCAGTGAGTTGTCCCAGAAGCAAAAAGACACGCATGGTATATACTCACTCATATAAACATACAATATAGAATAAACACACTAAAATCTGTACATCTAAACAAACTAAGCAAAAGAGAGGACCCTAACTAAAATGTTCAATCCCCATCCTGAAAGGCAAAGAGGATGTACATCAGAAGAAAAAGAAAATAGGAAACAACCTCGGAACCTGCTACAGAGGGCCTCTGAAAGCCAGAAGAAAACAGGAAACAACCTTGAAACCTGCCACAGAGGGCCTCTGAAAGCTTCTGCAGTATAGACTATCAAAGCAGATGCTGAGCCTGATGGCCAACTGATGGGCAGAGTGAATGGAATTTTATGTAAGAAGTGGGAAATAGTAAGAGCTGGAGGGGACAGGAACTCCACAAGGAGAGCAACAGAACAAGATAATTTGAACACAGGGAACTTCCCAGAAAATCATACTCCAACCAAGGACTATTCGTGGAGATGACCTGGAACCCCTGCACAGGTGTAGCCCATGGCAGTTCAGTGTCCAAGTGGGTTACATAGTAATGGGAAGAGGGACCGCCTCTGACATACTCTGATTGGCCTGCTCGTTGATCACTTCCCCCTGAGGGGGGAGCAGCCTTACCAGGCCACAGTAGAGGACAATGCAGCCACTTTTGATGAGAACTGATAGACTAAGATCAGAAAGAAGAGGGGAACCTCCCCTATCAGTGGACTTGGGGAGTGGCATGCATGCAGAAAGGGGAGGGAGGGTAGGATCGGCAGGGGAGGAGGGAGGGGCTTATGGGGGGATACAAAATTAATAAAGTGTAATTAATAAAAAAATTTAAAAAAAAGATAGACTTATAACCTAGTTACGGTCATTGTGCTTAGCAATATGAAGGGCAGTGGTGTTGTTATCAACAGCAAACTTGATATATAGTAGTCAGGCAAGAGGTCAGAGTAGAATAACTTAAATAGTTAATTAAACAGTATAAGCTAAGCATTACTGATACAGAAACCTATCTCAAACTTTCAGTCGTTTAATATGCAAAACTTTATTTCTTCTTTATATAATATGAAGGTGATACCTGACTTTTCCTGAGATGATGTTAACACATATCTATTCACTCCAGAGGTCATGAATGACAGAACAATGAAATTATTCTATCAACATATAACTTGGTGAATCAATGAGTTGACTGTGATTAAAGCAAAAGTGAGGGGTTACTTACAGGAATCCAAATGACTTGAAGGCAGCCAGCCCAGCTAGCAACTCCAGCATGAATGGCCACTCATGGTATCTGCCATATACAACTTATAAGCAGCTCCATACAGACTATCCTCTCTAGAAGGAGTTGTTTCCTGCTTATATAATCGCAGAGGGAGGACTCCTGATTCTTGGACATTTTGAGTTTTGTGAACACTATCTTGCCATCTAAGAATGAATGTTTCAAACCATAAGAAATACCTACTTTAGAGTGGGTCAGCAGAGGTTTCAGCTGAAATGGCCTTAAGTAAATAGGGTGTTATTTTCCATCATTTTTAAGTTGCGCACTACATTATTTCCTTTGTTTGTTATGGCAGAGGAAGAAAACATTGTGACTCATGCCTTCTCTGTCTGAATAATCACATGGTCCCACACCACAAAGGAATCAGAAAATCATAAACTGCATCTGCTAAGAAATTAAAAACAAACATTGGTGACTTACAGTAACATCTATGACAAAATGTTGAATTGATGAAGAAACAGATGGCAAGTACAGTCCACCATTTTAAAAGCATATATATATATATACATATATATATATACATATATATATATGTATATATATATATATATATATCCATGGAGATAGTATAGTCTTCAATGATAATGTCTAATGCTTAACTGTTGAATTTGATGGCTGATAGAAGGTAGGTAAAAAATCCATTGAAGATGAAGCCAAAGGTCTGAGCAGCCAGGGTGGGTGGAAGATCTTCCATAAAGACAATTCATTTATTCCCAGAATAACTGCTATGACAACTGTGACATAGGGACTAAATATTTTAAATCATTTATTAAAATGCAGAAGATAACAAATAACTGAGGAGGAAAAAAAGAGATGACAGGGTGCCTAAGTCTACAGGTGACAAATGAACTGAAAGTATAAATTCTACTCAATCTGTAAAATGTCAAGATTCATATCAACTTTCTCAAAAATTGATTAATGATCAGCATGTAGCCTAGAAATGTGTGCATTAATCTGAATAAAGTGATACTTTTTGCCCGCTTTAGTATTCATATCAAAGTCTGTATTTTTTGTAAAGCTCGAAATCTATTTAAACATAGTTATTCAGTGTTTAAAGATCATATATATAGCTGCCTCCATGTGGAATACTGATTACAGAGGTATCACATTCCTTAGCTCCTACTTGCTGCTCAGAAACATATAGTGTTACAAAAATTCCTCCCTGTTGTGCTTTTTTCAAGTTCATACTAAAGAAGTACAAAGCATCTATAATATTAGTAACACATTATTTTCTTCTAGCTTTACAATTAAATGCTTTAGCCCAGGATATGAAGATTAAGAGACCTAGCTAGACCCTTTAAGATATTATGGAACTCTTCTTCAAAGTTATGTAAATGGGCTTGGAGGAGAGTTAAGAATAGCAGGACACTCTAAAGGTTTTTCCTAGTGTTTCAGAACCAGTTTGTGTATATTATAGCTATTTACCTGTAATAAGGCAGATGATTAATTTTAAAGTTAATCATTGCACATGATTCCTTTTGAGAAAATCAGTATTGCATCTTATTTTGTTGTGTCCTTCAAATGTATCATTTGAAATAATGTCATTTAATGTTAGTTTCATGAGAAAGGATGGATTGATTTTAAATTTAAACTAAAAGTCATTGACTTTTACATTCCACACCTTCCAGCTATTGATATTCTCTGAGTGTTTCCTCCTCTTTTCTTCCCTTAACTTCACCTCTACCTCAACAAGTTCTCCATTAATAGCTTTCAGGTAAATCCCTGAGAATGCTGACTGCTTTCTTCTGGGGCCTAGACTCTGCCCTTACTAAAGAATTAGAATTATAGCCAGCTTTCTACACCTGTGGGGCACACACCTGTAGATTCAAGTAGCCATAAATTGAGTGAATTCTTCAAAAATAAAATTCCAGAGAGCTCTACAAAGCAATATCTGAATTTTCTGGATCCAAGATGCTACTTAAATATACCTTGCTATATAGCTTTCATCATTTCGCAAGTTGTCAGTCTCTGTCTAGTGTTTGATGTTTGAGTTTTATGCATCTCATGAATTACTTGTGTAGTAGGTTGGTAACCTTGTGATGTTTGTGTCTATAGTGAACAAGCACAGACATTTTCTTGGCATGATTCCATTAATAATATAGTATGGAAACTATTTACATTGAGTTAGTCATCTGAAGTAATCTAGAGATATAGACGGCTGTGTGTGTACATATTGTCTGCAAAACCATTTACAGATTTGAGCATTCACATGGTATACAGGAACTAGACTCTTGCAACTGTTAAGGAGTGAGCTAGGTTCCATATTCTCCAATGTCTACTTAACAAGGCAGTTGGGAAGCTTGAGAAGTAATAACAAGAAGCCAAAATGTGCTCCACAGAACAGTAATTCAAGGGAAACCCCAAGCAGCCCTGCTAAGTTACACTTGAAACTCATAAGAAACTAAGTAGGTGGGCCCACTAAATGTGGATGATGACTGCTCATTACACAATGGACACAGAATAGATAGGACAAATGGTGTAGAGAGAAAGTGCAGCCAAATGGTGGATCATGGTGATATACTCTGCCCAACAGTTTTTGTAATCTTATATCTAAGGAAGTGTTTTAGAACAATGTACCTGGAAGCATAAAGGTCTTGCTTCTGTGATCTGCCTTACCAGATCTCTTTTGGAAAAGACAAAATATCCCATTACCACTAACCAGAGCTGGTATTCTGCTAGAAACTGGGGCAACTTGGACTTTTGGCTCAATGTTGGTCTGCTTGGTAGTCTGCTGTTTCTTTATTGGAGGTGCTGGGAGTACAGCCTTTGTGCTTATCACAGAAACCTTGTGGCTTTTATAAGGTTTATGTGTCAAAATGTTTATTATCAAAGAGATTTCAATTCAGTCCTTTGTGGGGTGTTGCAATCAGATGTTAAGGGATTTTAGGCCAAAAAAAAAAAAAAGGTAAAATGGCCAAGCATACCTAGGAAGTACTGTGTTAAAATAAAATGAACCCTTTTATGTATAAAAACTTGAATTTGATGTGTATCAAGTATCTCCAAGTACAGAATATGATATTCACAGTTTCTGAACCTATATGTAACAGAGAAATATTTTGTTAAAGACATACCTCATGAGTTTGAGCAACATTTATGTTTGGAAACATGAGTAATTGGTTGGTGGTGTGATGCCAAGCTAGATTATAAGGTTTTTGAAGGAAGAAGTTCACTCTCCTTTGGTCCCCTGGCTCTTGCTGAGCCAAAAACAAGTCACTCTGAACCTGACTGAATTGTACATCTTACTAAATTACTTTGCACACTTCATTTAAAATTTGGCACCAACCCCAACCATCAGAGGTTCTTAATCTGGAACAAAAGGTTAGAGAGAAATTTTACTACCCAGATCTGGCAGCCCATACAAGGCTTTTTAATTAACTTTAAAAGGTCTGTGAGAGTCATGTACAAGACAGGATATAAAGTACACACACACACACACACACACACACACACACACGAACACACATGCATGCACGCACACACACAGGGAAGAGGGGCACAGAATAGAGAAATGGGAGAATCTACTGGAGCCCTTCCAAATCCACTTCCCTACCATTTGAGGAAGGATACATTTATTGATTGAAATTCAAGTTTATAAATTAGATTTAAAACAGAAAATAAAACAAAGTCGAACCAACATGAGCTAGCATCAGAGGGGCCCATATTACAGAAAGGTTACCTTTTTAGAAGAAAATTCACACTAAGCCTTTTAATATTAAAAAGAGCCTTTCTCTACCTAGCCCTCACTTATGGGTGAAACAAAGTAAAGAATATCATCACAAGACGGAGTACAAATGACAGTGAAACACTATGACCTTAGAACTTGAAATAGTCTCCTCAGGTCAGATCTTGAAAGCAGAAATTCTAATAATCCTTTATAGCCAATAGTAATATGTACATGGCATGGTGACACCAAGCTTTGAACTTTCACAGTTTCCCCAAATTGATCCTGCCTTCTCCTTATTGCTGCAGATGGGCAAGACCCAATATCTGTTTCAAGAATGTTTTCTGTTTTGTTCCTGTACTTCTAGAATGTCCATGTATGCATTTGAAAATCTATGTGTTAGTGAAGGAGGCCTATTAGAGGAAGAAGAATTTGTCTCTGAAAGACAATTTCAATTTAAATTTACAACCTCTGGGCTATGGGCTTTATTTATGAAAGTAGGAGGTAAACTTATGACTGCATCTGTATATTAGTTAATAATATGTACCTCACATACACACTATTAAAATTTAAAATTATTTATAGACAGTTGTGGTAAATAACACTAAAAGTCTAAATATACACTGTATTTAAGTGATCATATTTTATATATTTTCTTAACCAGTGTATACAAAAAGATCAACCCTCAGGGACAGCTTCCCTAAAAGTTTGGATTTTACAAAAAGATTCTACATGAAAATGGCTGCCCTACTCTTCCCAATATTTTTAGTAAATCTGCTCTGAAACTTCTACATGTGCTTCCTTAAATATTTCCCCAAATAATTCTTTATAGTCAAGGAAAACACATGTCACCCTGTGTTGAATTATTCATCATTTATTGGATTGAATAAACACCTGGAACTCAGCAGTTGTAGATCTAACAATAATACATTTTCAGAGTTTTCCTGCAAACCTGTTGACAGAGAACATCACAGTATGAGGGGGTGCCTAGAATCATTTGGAGAGAATAACCTTGTCCACTGTGGTGAGAGGAGATTGCCTTCTAGATAGTTCCTGGTGCTGAATGCAAAAGTGGCCCCTAGGCTTAATGCACTAAATAAATCAGCTCTGGCAAACTGGTTCAGAAAGAGTGTTCTGAGAACTGCTGTTTCCAAGCAGAGGTAGGTTTTGTTTAACCTGAATCAAGACATTTAGTGCTGACACAGAAAAATCCAAAGCTGCACATCAGCGGGCTTCTCTCATAATCACTTAAAGCTCTCTGGTAGTTATTGCAAGACCAGCTCTCTAGCACCAACTGCCATTTCCTTGATGGAAGGCACTGCTTAATTTATAACTAGAGTGAAATTATCCTCCCTGAGATCCATACTAATTTTCGTATGTAACCTAAAGAACAGATTTGCCATTAGGGCATCACATTATAACTTTTCCAGGACGTTTGTGACAGAACTTTTTCTGAGTCCACACATTTCAAGTCACAAAATATAAAGAACTGTTAAGAAAATGCAAGTGAGCTAGCCTCTCCCACCACGTGTCATTTTTCCTGTCAGGCTCAGAGCTGGCAACTGTGCCACTGAGCATGATTTCGTGGCATTTTCTATAACTAAGGGTTTGTTACCAGAAGAAATGAATTTCATTCTTATTCAGGGTTCCTTGTTGTGTTTATACTGTGGCTGCATTGTATTTATACCTATGTATAAATAAATTCTGTTATTTTATTTATACTTATTTATATTCTTTTATTTTTATCTGTCTATAAAATAAACAAATAAGAGTGCTTTATAAGTATATATTACACAAATAAGTTCAGATATAGATATAAACTCATAAATCCTTACAATTAAACTGGACATCAGTTGATTTATGTAATGATTTACACAGCATTTGCATCTATATTTAAAAAGATGGTGGTAGTTATTTGCAAAAGTTATGCACTGATGACCAACTGTCGGGCAGAGTGAATGGAATCTTAAGTAAGAATTGGTAAATAGTAAGATCTGGAGAGGACAGGAACTCCACAAGGAGAGCAACAGAACAAGAAAATTTGAACACAGGGAACTTCCCAGAGACTCATACTCCAACCAAGGACTATTCATGAAGATAACCTAGAACCCCTGCACAGATGTAGCCCATGGCAGTTCAGTGTCCAAGTGGGTTACATAGTAATGGGAAGAGGGACTGCCTCTGACATACTCTGATTGGCCTGCTCTTTGATCACCTCCCCCTGAGGGGGGAGCAGCCTTACCAGGCGACAGAAGATGACAATGCAGCCACTTCTGATGAGAACTGATAGACTAAGATCAGAAAGAAGGAGAGGAGGACCTCCCCTATCAGTGGACTTGGGGAGGGGCATGCATGCAGAAAGGGGAAGGATGGTGGAATGGGGAGGGGAGGAGGGAAGGACTTATGGGGGATACAAAATGAATAAAGTGTAATTAATAAAAGTTAAATAAAAAATTTTAAAAACATGTTATGGCAAAATTTAAGTGTGACTCCCAAAGGTTCATGTATTGGGAACTTAGTCCTCAATGGAACAGTACTCACAGGTGATAGAACCATTAAGAGTTCAGAACAAATGACAGGAATTAAGGTCATGAGTGAAATAACATCAAAAGGTATCAATGCTACTTTATAGAAATAGGTTGTGTTGGCAGATTAGATGAGCCACCATGAGAGTAGGTTGTTATAAAGCAAGCGCACCCCACTTATTTGGCTTCTTCTGCATGTCATGCTATCAAAAGCAAAAGGAGATACAGGCTAACCTCAGGTCATCCATTTGATACTGAAAGTTTTCCTTCCCTCAAACATTTATTCCAATAATTAATTGAGCAATCATTTTGTGTTCTACTCCAGAACTTGATTACTTGATTCCATTGTCATGACAGTGACGACAGTTCCCTGGACAAGCCAGTCATCACCATTCCCAGTACTTCTTACCTGTCTCCTCTGTCTTACTTTTTTCCATAGTACTTCTTACCTCCAATTATGGTTTGTAATTTCATTTTTAAAATGCATTTCAGTTAAAACAAAATTATATCATGCCCCCTTTCCTCCCTTCAGATCCTCCTATATTGGCCCTCATCTTCAAACTGATAATCTCATTTTCTTTATTATTGTAACTATATATGCACAAATATATAAACATAATCTATTGAGTCTATTTTTGCTGCTTGTGTGTATATTCTCTCAGGGACAGCAGCTCTGAATTACATAACCAGTCAGGAGGCTCATCCCTGGGAGAGAACATTACTCCCTCTCTCATCAGTATTATTAGTTTCCTATAGTTCTTTGTCTAGTTGTAGACAAATCTCCCATGAGATTTTTCCCATCTACATTAGGTTGTTTAAAAATTGTCAGTGTTCAGGTCTTCTTTGTGCTACCATTTCTAAATTACATAATCACTATGGAATATTACTCAGCTATAAGTAAAAATGAAATTTTCTTTTTATATTTTATAGACCTAAAAGAAGATTGTATTGATCAAGGGAAGCCAGACCCAGAAAGACAAATGTCACATGTTCTCTCATTAGCAAGTCCTAGCTCCAAATCTTCAGATGTGAGTATGTAACATGCAGTAACTACAGAAAACAGTAAAGTATAAAGGGATCATGGATGGTGGTGAGGCCTGGAAGTGAACTACAAGATACAGGTAATATGAAGGTGGAAATATAAAAACAGGAAAGGAGCTCCAAGTTGAGAGGGGATGGAGGTCAATACAGGAGAAAGCGGGAAGAAGGACAAATAACAAGGTTGTTTGGTAAAGCCCCAAGGAATGACACTATTTTATAATAAATTAAAATTATATAAAAGTGTATATGTATATACACAAATATATCTTACATATATTACTTAAATGAAGTTATGTCACTTGGTCTGACAATGCTCTACACAAGAACCATAGCCCAACAAAACCCCATCTTAGGGGCAACAAACCTCCTTTTGAGTGGTTGTTTAGTGTAGTCCAAGTGACTCCTAAAACAATATAAACTATTGCTGTTGTGCTTGGATTCGTCTCAGAAAGTGTATGTAAGTTCTTATTCTTGAAGACATCTCCTAGTGTAGATAGGAATTGTAGTCCATGAGGAGGTACACCAAAGAGTTTAATGAGTTTGCTAATTCATTCAAGCAAAAGTCTGAGGAATATGTGAGAAAAAAAAGATTTTTAAGAGTGTGGGATAATGGTGGAAGGAAGATGAAACTAGATCAGGCAGGTTGAATTTATTAATATGTGTAGAGATTCTTGGCCAAGTATGGAAGACTACACAGTTTTAAAAAAGTGTCAAAAGTTTGCTTGAATGGTGGGCTGGAACATTTGTCAAATGATGGCCTACTGAAAAGGAGTCAGAGATGCCTGATATTACTTGACTTAGTGTTGATGAGGGATTTTAAGACTCAGAGAAAACTATGTAAAACCCAATTCTCTACAATGGGAAGGCCCAGAAGACAGGCCCTTCACTAATCCTATAAGATGAAAAATGGTGAGAGGGCACCAACACATCTGAAGAGCTTTATTGTTGCCCTTTCCCTTGTACCAGATATTATGGTTGGAGATGCTACTGCTCAGATGAATGAACTAAATGCAATGGGTTTAACTGGACCAAGAGATATCAAGGGCCAGGTGGCAGCACTGAATTACCAAAGGCAAGGTGATCATGATATCATACCATAATGGAAAGCATAGACAAAGGAATGCCTATAATGGCCTGACCCATAACAGGCAGCACAGGAAAAGTGGTTTTATAGTAGCATCACCTGTATGGACCTTTGGTTCTGGCTAATCAATCATGATGTTTCCAGGTATGAAATAGATAAAAAGACTACTGCATTTTTGTTTGATCTGTATAAGAGGAAAAATTCTCAAAAAAGTGAAAGAAAGGCTACATTATATCATGGCAAAGGGGAATTTTGGCCTGTGACTCAATTTCCAGACTTGAATCAGTTTTCATACTTAGACCCCCTCAGTTCCCCTGAGGAAGGACCTTGATGAAATACTTTTATTGTTAGCCTTTTACCAGTCTTCCCTGAGAGGAATCTATGACCTTTTACAAGGACAATTGTACACTGGGGGAAAGGAAGCAATCAGACTTTCTGGGGTCTATTGGATACTGTTTCTGAATTAATATTTACACCTGGAGTTCCCAAGAAACATTGTGGTCCTCCATTTAAAGTAGGGGCTTATGGAGGTAGGGTGTTTAATGGAGTTTTGGCTAACGTTCAATTCACAGTAGGTCCATTGGATTCTCTAACTCATCTTGTGGTTATTTCCCCAGTTCCAGAATGTATAAGTGGGATAGATATACTTAGAAGTTGACAAGTTTCTCACATTGATTCCCTGACCTTTTCTGTGAGGCTATTATGATTGAAAAGCTAAATGGAAGCCTTTAGAGTTGCCTCTGCCAAAGAAATTAGTGAATATCTCATCCCTGGAGAAAGTGCAGAAATTAGTGCCACACTCAAGAACTTGAAAGTTTCAGGGGTGGTAGTTTCCACCACATCTCCCTTTAACACTCCTATCTGGCTAATAGAGAAGACAAATTGTTGACTATCAAAAACTTGATCAAGTAGTAACTCCAATTGCAGCTGCTGTACCAGATGTGGTATCCTTACTTGGGCAGCTTAACACATCTCCTGGTACACAGTATGCAGCTGTTGATATAGAAAATGCCTTTTTCTCCATACCTGTCCATAAGGACCAGCAGAAGCAATCTGCTTTCAATTGACAAGGCCAGCATTATGCCTTTACAGTTTTACCTCAAGGACATAGTAACTCTCCAGCCTTGTGTCATAACTTAGTTAGAAAAGTTGATCATCTGTCTCTTCCACAAGCTCTCACACTGGTGCACTATATTAATGATATTATGCCGCTTGAACCCTGTGAGCAGGTGGTAGCAAGCACTTTGGACTCATTGGTAAAACACATGTCCATCTGAGGATGGGAAATAAATCCAAATAAAATTCAAGGGCCTTCTACCTTAAGTGAAATTCTTAGCAGTCTTGTACTGTGGGGCATGCAGGGTAAGTTATTGTACCTGGACCCTCTCACCAGCAAGAAAGAAGCACAGTATTTAGTTGGCCTGTTTGGATTGTGAAGACAACACATTTTTCTCTTGGGTGTGTTACTCTGGCCCATATATCACGTGACTCAGAAAACTACTATCTCTGTGTGGGGTCTGGAGCAGGAAAAAGTTCTTCAACAGTTGTGGCTGCTGAGCAGGCTGCTCTACCTGAACTGTATATTTCAGCAGACCCAATGGTATTTGATGTATCAGTGTGGCAGATAGAGATGCTGTTTGTAGACTTTGGCAGATTCCTATAGGTAAATAACAAAAGAGACCTTTGGGATTTTGGAGCAATATTCTACCATCACTGCAGATAACTATTCTTCCCCTGAGAAACAGCTCATAGCCTGCTATTGGGCCTGCAATGGGCCACCAAGTTACCATGTGTCCTAGTTAGGATTTACATTGCTGTGAAAAGACACCATGACCACAGCAACTCTTATAAAGGAAAACATTTAACTGGGGTTGGCTTACAGTTTCAGAGTTTAGTCCATTATCATCATTGTGGGAAGCATGGTGGCATTCAGGCAGACATGTTGATGGAGAAGGAGCTGAGAGTTCTATATCTTTATCCGCAGGCAGCAGAGGGGGAATGTGTGCCACAGTAGGCATAGCTTGAGCATAGGATGCCTCAAAGCCACTACCACCATGACATACTTTCTCCAACAAGGCCAGACCTCCAAATAGTGCCACTCCTTATGGGCCAAATATTTAAACACATGAATCTATGAAGGTCACTGATATTAAAACCACCACACTGTGTGATCTGAGCAGCCTATCATGAACTGGGTGTTATTTGACTCACTAATTCATAAAGCAGGACATGTACAGCAGCAGCCTATTATCAAATGGAAGTGGTATATACATGATTGATCTGAGAGGGTTCTGAAGGCACAAGCTAGTTACATGAATTTGCCTAAACACATATGGTTTCTACTCCCATTTCAATGCTGTCTGCTGCCAAGCATGCATATATAGCCTTACAAAATTTTCCCTATAATTGATTGACTAAAGAAGAGAAGACTAAGGCCTGGTTTACTTATGGTTCTGCCCATTATGCAGGCACTACCCAGAAGTAAACAGCTACATCATTATATCCTTTTTCTGAGACAACCTTGAAAAACATTAGTGAAGGGAAATCTTCACAGAGAACAGAACTTCAGGAAGTATACATGGTCGTGCATTTTGTTTGGAAAGAGAAATAACCAGATATTAATTTTTCACTAAGTCATATGATGTAGCCAAAGGGTTGGCTAGGTGATCAGGGACTTGGAAAAGCCAGGATTGGAAAATTGTGAGAAATTCATAGGGAGAAGAATAGGTGAAGGGTGTGAAGATACTGTGTCCCATGTAGATGCTTATCAAAGAATGACTTCAGTTAATAGGAGATCAAAAATCAACTAGATAGGATGACCTGTTCTGTGGAGATTCAACTTCTTTCCCTAGCCATTCCTGTCATTAACCAATGGGGCCATGAACAAAGTAACTATGGAGGTAGAGATGGGAGTTACACACGGGCTGGACAACTAAGTTGACCTGGTCACAGTTGTTGCCGAGTGCCATGTCTGCCAACAGCAGAGACCAACACTGAGCCCCAGATAGAGCATCTGGGTGACCTGGTGGCAGGTTAACTACATTGAACCACTTCCTCCAAGGAAAGAAGAACTCTTTGTCTCTAATGGAGTATTTACTTATTCTGGTTATGGATTTGTTTTTCTTTCACATACTGCTTCTATCAGAACAAGAACCATAATTGATATGAGAGTGTTTTTGTTGTATTTTGTTAAGAATGTGTTTGTACTGATATTTGTGTTTTCTTCCTCAGTTTCTTTATCATGTAGTGTAACATCAATTAAAAGAATACAAATGGTTATCTTACTTAAGTTTGAGATACTAAAAGAATGTCCTTCAAGGGACATTGTTACCTATTGTAAATTTATGGTATTTGTGGTTATATGAGGGATAGTTATATCATTTTAGGTATAATTATTATAAACTGATTAAATATATAATGCATTAAATATATAATTGAACACAGAATACTTACATAATATTAGGAATAATTATGACATGTTTATGTTTATTGTTTCATTTAGAAATTAAACATGACATAAGGAGATATGGTTGTGTGTCAAGTTCACAAGGAGTGGACTTGTGATAGCTATTCTTGGTTGTCAGCTTGACTACATCTGGAATTAACTAAACCCCAAAAATGGCTGGGCACATCTGTAAGAAATTTTTACTGACTAATTTGAAGTGATATATCAGCTTCTAATTAGAATCTCTGAGATGGGAAGACCCACCTCTAATTTGAGACACACCTTCTGCTGGAAGCCTATATAAAGGACATGGAATGAGGAAGTTGCTTTCTTAGTCTGCTTGCTCTTATCTTTGCTCGCAAGTCCATCCTTCACTGGCATTAGAGCCTACTTTTTTGAGATTCCAGCATATACTGAAGACCAGATGAGACACCCAGCCTTGTGGATAAAACAACTACTGGATTCTTAGACCTTTCATTCATAGGCAACTATTGTTAGGTTAGCTGGACCACAGCCTACAAGTCATTCTGTTCTGTTACTCCAGAGGGCCCTGGCTAACCTAGGGAGAATTATATAGCCTTCCACTGGGCTCTTTGAAAAAAAGCTCCTGAAACAAAGTTTCAGAAATTGAGGAGAGATGAAAGGCAATAAGTCTGGAAAGGCATGGGAAAAGTAAAGCTGACCTACATGAGGACTGAAGTTAAGACTTCAGCCAGTCCTACTTAAGAGCCTCTTTAAAGTTGACAAAGCCCCTCAAATTCATCCCAAATCAAGGTTCAGACAGTCATTGGCCACAAGCACTCATTTTTCCTATCAGCTGTGGTTTACTTATAGTCATGTTGTCCCTACAGTGTATCATAAGGAGAGGTCTTGACTCTTGACTAAACACTACAGTATCCACTAGTACTCTCCTATTTCGCTCACTGCCTTGTCCCCCAGGCTTGGCAACTTTCAATAATCCTGCAAGTTCTATCATCTCAATCTGTCTCCTGCAGCCTGATTTTACTTGGAGGGGGAAGTTCTCTGCAGACTTAGTGTTTAAGAAAAAGAGTTCTGCATGACCCCATGAGTTCAGAACCTTTAGCTTTGTTGGTCTTCTTGTGGGGGCTCCTGTCCACTCCATGTCCCTCTATCCTCACACCCTTCTTCCTACATAAGATTCCCTGTGCTCTGCCCAAAGATTGGTTATGAGTTTCAACATCTGCTTCAATCCCTTTTTTGGTGGAACCTTTCAGAGGAGTAGGCTGCTATCCTGTTTTCTCTCTTCTACCACTTCTGGTGTCTATCCTGTTTGCAATTATGAATGAAATCTTGTTATGCCCAGATCTTAAAGTCTCTGAAGACCACCTGGAGCTGAACCATGTATGCAAAAGCAAAGAGCTTTGTTAGGGTTTAAGCTCAGTGTCTCCGCTGTCACCAATACAGTGGATCAGAGAGGAGAGTCCCAATAGCTGCACAGAAGGGTTTTTATTGGGGTTTGAGGAAGGACCAAGAATTTCAGGTTTAACAGTAGTATGATTGGGTGACCAAGGGCAAGCTTATTACAAAGTGATTGGCTAACTAACATAACATTGAGTAGACCTAAGGAATCTTATGTAAGTGGGATGCCCAGCATGATGCTCTACTCTGAAATAAGATACCTTCCCATTCTTGTGGTTAGCTCCAGTCTATTTCTTGGGTAGGGAATTTTGTGGTTTTCTTATTCCTGGAATTGGTAACCTATGGCCTCGTTCCTGGGACTGATGACTTTTGGTGGAGGGGGTCAGGGCTGGTCCTTTCAACTTAAGCAGCTTCCCTAGGGTCCTCCTTAGTGTTTAGCTTCTTTAGGTTTGTACATGGCTATCCTGTATTATACAGTTAATATCCACTTATAAATGAGTATATACCATACCTGTTTTTCTGTTTCTGGGTTACTGCACTCAGGATGATCATTTCTATTTCCATCCATTTGCCTGCAAATTTCATGATTTATTTTATTTTATTTTAGTAGCTGAGTAGTATTCCATTGTGCAGATGTACCACAATTTCTGTATCCATTCCTCTGGAAACATCTAGGTTGTTTCCAGATTCTGGCTATTGGAAGGGTGGGACTGAGGAGAATTGAGGGACGAGCTTCAATAGAGATACATAATGAAAAACTGTGAAAAAAAATTAAAAAACAGTTAGATTTGGCATACTGAGTAAGTACATTAAAGAAACCTAAAATCAGAAGTGGAAAAATTAAGGTGTTAAACTTAAGTACTCATATAAATTGCCATCAATGATGCAAAATTATATTCGAACACCCATTCTCAGAAGGATTTCCCTTCTATAACTGTGCTCTTTGAAGTTGTGGGGGGTTTTCACACTTGGAGTGAGGACAAAAGTGTCTGTCAAGGCACTTGTTATTAGAGGGCAATTAAAACATCCTGGATCTCTGAATCCAGTATGACTAACAAGAGCCCTAGTGCTCCTGAAAACACTTCACTAATTGCAGTCTCATTTAGTGGCAGGCCCAAACAAAAGCAAGCTGCCTCGGTTTTTCAAATTTAAATAAAGAACATTCAACACTTAAGAGCTAGTTTCAGGAGCAAGAAAGTAAGGCCGCCCACATCCCACATTCTGTCAAGGAAACCTTCCCAATCTCTCCAGTGTCTTCTCTAGGAACCAAGAGCAGCCTGACATTTTGGAGAACTTCCTCCTAGGGAGGAAGAATGTGTACACTACAGACTTGCTTCTTTTTTTTTTAAACTTTTCCTTGAAACTAGATTCAAATGCAGTTTTTATGAAGCATCACAGAAGAAGCTAGTGTATAATTTACGAAGTTCTCCTCCATGGAAACATCTTGCAAAACTATCAGAATATCATAACCACAGTGGTGATAATATTACAACCCACTTATTCTGTACAGATTTCCACAGTTTTGCATGTTGGTGTGTAGTTTTAACACAACTGCATCACCCATGGATGCTCATCTACCACCACAGTTAAGATACAGAAAAAGAAATGCACTCAGAATAGTTACAATATGTCAAGGTTTTTTTGTCCTGCCCTTTTATAATGCCTGCCACTTTCTACACCCTTCCCCATACTCTTTCACCCTCACCTTAAAAACCCTGGCAGTCCATAAGTCTTTTCAGCCACTAAACTGTTCTCTGAAATTGTACTATATAAATTCCATAAACATGGAGTCCTGTCCATAAACTTTTGAGGTTGCTTTCATTCAATATAACTCCCTGGAGATTCATTTAAACTGCTATATGTATGAAGAGTCCATTTCTTTTCATTGCTAAGCATTATTTTATGATAAGTATGTAATAGTTTGTTTAACCATTAACTAGTTGGAAGACATCTAGTTAGGTTCTTGCTTGGAGTTCTTACTTATTTATAACTTATTTGTAAGCTGCTCTGAATTTCCATATATAAGCCTTCATAAGTGAACATAAGTTTTCATTTTTCTGGGGTAAATGCCCAACAGTACAACTTCTGGGTCACATGGTAGTTGCTTTTCTTTTCTTTTACAAAATTGTCAAAGTGCTTTCTAAGAAGCTGTGTCATTCTTCCATTGCTAGCAGTGTATGAGTGCTCCAGTTTCTCTGCACCTTAACCAGTAACTAATTTGCCGATGTCATTTATTTCAGTCATTAGAATTGGTGTTTAGGGATAGTTCCTACAGTTTTAATCTGAATTTCCTTGGTGGGTGATATGAACATTTTTGTATGCTATCTAAGATACAGATGGATAACTAGATAGATATATTTCCTCTTTTAAAATATTTATTTTGTTTCTTTGCTGAGATTATTTTTATTCATTCATGTGCTGCCTGAATAGATAGAAGTGGTTTCCTAAGGCATGGTATCCAGGTGCCTCTGTGCAGGATAAAAAGTCTTTGGTCCATAGAAGTAAAGAGGCTTCCTGTACACACTGTTTCACTCATGTTGGTATATAGCTTTCTCTCCAAAGAAGAGGAAGTCTTTGGTTAGGCAGCAAAGAACAATGCTTTATTTGATCTCTTGGTCTTTTTCAATGTTCCTCATTAATCTCCCTTACAAGTAACTCCATTCTTGTCTAGTGTTTTCAGAGAGAATTCTATTTGATGCATGGGTACTATAGTGGTTTGAATGAAAATGGCCCCCATAGACTTGTAGGGAGTGGCATTATTCAAGGTGTAGCCTTGTTGGGGAAAGTATGTCACTGGGGGTAATCTTAGAGATTTCAGGAGTTCAAGCCAGGTACAGTCTCTCTCTCTCTCTCTCTCTCTCTCTCTCTCTCTCTCTCTCTCTCTGTCTCTGTTGACTCAATGTAGAATGCTCAGCTGCCTCTGCAGCACCATGTCTGCCTGTATACTACCATGGTACCCACAATGACAATACTAGACTAAACCTCTGAATTGTAAGCTAGACCCAGATGAATATTTCGCTATAAGAGTTGCCAAGGTCATGGTGTCTCTTCACAGCAATGGAAATCATAACTAAGACAGAAGTTGGTACCGGGAGTGGTGTATTGTTATGCTAGACTTGACCATATTTTGGAGGAATATAGACAGACTTTAGATTTAAAAAGCAGTTAAACACTTTAAGTGGGGCCTAATGGGGCCTAGTAGTAGGAGCATGAAAGACAATGGTGCTGAGGGTGATTTGAGCTTGGGGGGCCCCGGCTCAAGAGGTTTCAGAGGAGAATATTTGTGTGTGGCCTAGAGATAGTTCTTGTGATATTTTGGCTAAGACTGTGGCTGCTTTTTACCTCCTTTGAAACTTCTGCTTGAGGCTAAATTGAAGAGCTTTGGAAATCTCAAAACAGCCTCATACTGACTCTGTTATGTGTTCATTACTATTAATTTTTATGCAGATCTATAATGAAAAGGAGCAAACTGAGCAAGGAAAAATACAAAATGTACAGTTTGAGGAAGAAAGGGCCACCAAGAAGTGGAATAAAGCTAAGCCCTGTGTTTAAGGAGATAAACAGATTAGAGAAAAGCTTGATATTAAATGGAATAAAAGGAATGGTAACCTCAGGGTAATATTCCACCCAGGTAAGATTCTAAAATGTGAAAAGAAATTAAAGATAAACTTAGGGTCGAGTATGGTAGTCCATGCCTTTTAATCTCAGCACTCTGGAGGCAGAGGCAGACAGATCTCTGAGCTTGTGACCAGCCTAGTCTACAGACCAAGTTCTAGGACAGCCAAGCTTAGGCAATGAAGGAAAAATCAAAATAAGAAAAGTGATAAAAATATATTTGAATGAGGAAGCCGTGTTTCAGCCCCAGCCAGCAGCAAACAGGGCAGCTTCGGTCACATGGTTCTAGTTTTAGAGTCAAGGATTTAAGAAAGGAGTTATGGAATCTCCGTTTGTGACTAAGGAAAGCTGCTGAGGCCTGGCATATGTCAGAGGCATGCCTGCATGGAGGCCTAAAAAGGCCATAGAATGAAGCTATTAAATTGAAGCCTGCATTGTGTTAGAGACCCTAAGATGTTGTCATGGGATACCCGCCTAGGAAAGTTGCTAACATGGTATGGGAACAGACCAAGAGAAAGAAATGTGTTGCTGTCAACAAAGCTGAAAGGAATTGGAGATCTGAAGAGTACTTTGACATCAGACATGAAGATGCAGAGTTTGGAGTTTGCCCAGATGTTTTTCAGTGTTGATTCAGTCCACTATTTCCTCAGTATGCTCCCTTTTGGAACAGCAAAATAATGTCAGTCCTGTGATATCATATTTTAGAAGTATCTGATCTGGTTTTTCATTTTGATTTTACAGGGGTTGCAGTTAATAGACTGCAGCAGTCTCAGAAGAGACTTTGAACTTTTCAACAGTGATGAGACTGTTACAGTCTATGGGGACTTTTGAAGTTCAACTAAATGTATTTTGCAATATGATTTAGCTACAAGCCTATGAGGGCCAGGGAGTGGGATGTGGTGGTTTGAATGACTCATAGGGAGTGTCATTTTTGGAGGTATGGCCTTGTTGGAGTAGGTGGAGCCTTGTTAAGGGAAGTGTGTCATTGGGTGTGGGCTTAGAGGTTTCAGATGCCAGGCTCAGTGTTTCAGTCTTTTCCTGCTGCCTGCTGATATAGATGTAGGCCTCTCATCTACCTCTGTAGTGCCATGTCTGCATACATGCCATGATGCTTCTTCCCATGACAATAATGGGCTAAACCTCTGAACTCTAAGCCAATTCCAATTGAATGCTTTACTTTACAAGAGTTGCTGTGGTCCTGGTGTCTCTTGACAGCAATAGAAACTCTAAGACAGGTACCCTGAGCATAGCTAGGCTGTATTTTATTATTAAGATGATGATATGGAAACACCACTCTTGGCTAGTTTCTTTTGTTACATGATGGGACCTCAAATAGCCTAAAACTACACTGCTTTTCAAACTCCAGGGTACCAGACCTATTCACATTCTTGCCATATTTTAGGATCCCCTTTTATACTATTTCCTAGGTTTATGGCCGGCCCTATCTAAGACATTCTGAAGTATGTGAAAATCATCTAATCTAGACAAGAAGTCTTATATGAGATAATGTAGCTTGGTTTCACCTTCTACCATATAAGGACTTTAATTTTCTTTTTTTAATTTTATCCTTTTTATTTTCTATTTTTATTTTATCTAAATTTTTTTTGTTTTTAACCCACAGGTTGATTGCATATACATTATAGCTTCCAGTTTAGTGTTTTTATAGGTTTCCTGAGTGTGGTGGTTTGAATGTGAATGGTCCCATAGACTCATGTATTTGAATGCTTGGCCCATAGGCACTATTAAGAGGTGTGACCTAGTTGAACAAACTGTGTCACTGTGGGGGTGGGCTTGGATTTCTTATATGCTCAAGCTATGCCCAGTGTGACATATACAGTCTCCTTCTGTTTCCTGTGTATCAAGTTGTAGATCTCTTATCTCCTTTTCCAGCACCATGTCTGCCTGGATGCTGCCACGTTTCCTGCCATGACAATAATAGAATAAAACATATAATCTGTAAACTAGCTCCAATTAAATGTTTTCCTTTATAAGACTTGCCATGGTCATGGTGTCTCTTTACAGCAATAACACAATGAATTTTGCAAGCAAATGGGTCTCTGAATCTATATCAGTCTTTCATGCCTTTTCTTGGGCTCATGTCTTTCTGTTTGTTTGTTTTGTACTCTTGCAATGTGTTAGCTTTTGTTCTGTCTTCTAAGACTTTACCATAACACTTCCTTCTTAATGTGCTTACTTTTTAAAATTATTTTATTGGCATATAAAGTGACTCAAGATGTGACTCATGCTGCATAATCTTGAACTCTATACCTAGTTTCTATAAATTATAAAATAGAATCATTGATCTAAATGCTATCTATAGAAAAAAGGCTACATTGAAATTCTGGCAATCCAATGCATGAGAAGAGACAGAGTTGCTAAATGTCCAGAGAATATAATACAAAGGTTAGATGGGAACACCAGTACCCACTGGGAGGAAATCAAAATGGACTTAGTGAAGACTTTAAGAGCTTAGTGGTACTTAGAAAAAAAAAAAAAACAGTCTCAACTATAATTTTCCAAGTCTACTTACCATTATCAAAATACTGTGTTCTATGCCCTTGCTTTTTTCACAAGGGATTGGACCATTTGAACTGAGAGCAACCATATGAGGAAGGAGTCCCTATTTTTACTTCATCTAGGGCAGTTCTCAACCTTCTTAATGCTGTGATCCTTTAATACATTTCTTCATGTTGTGGTGACCTCCAACTATAAAATTGTTTTTGTTGCTACTTCATAACTGTAATTTTGCTACTCTTATGAATCATAATGTAAATATACAATATTCAGGATATGTGATATGCAACCCCCATAAAAGGGTCATTTGACCCTAAAAGGGATTGTGACCCACAGATTGAGAACCACTGATCTAGACAGTTAATCAATATATTTCCCTATTAGAATCTGAAATGGTTCATTTTGAATATCAACGTGATGGGATTTAGAATTACCTGGGAGGCAAACCTCTCAGTGTCTGTGAAAAAAATGTTTCCAGAGAGGTTTTATGGAGTGAGAAGACTCACCATTTTGTGGGCTGGGAACCCACGCTGAATAAAAAGAAAGCAAATTAAGCGCCAGCATTCATCTCTGCTTCCTCACTACAGATGCAATGTGACCAGATGCTTCATGTTCCTCCCACCACAGGTAGGGTAGCTCTCATTACTTCTGTGCCATGGTGGATTTTACCATCAAATGGTGAGCCAAAATAATCTCTTTTTTTTTCTAAGCTGGTTTTATCATGTATTTTATCATAGCAACAAAAAAGTATCTAACACAGAATCCACATGATTCACATGAACAAAGTGCTCCATTACTGTGAACACATAAAACAAACAAACAAAAAAAAAACTGACTGAGATTAACTCTGCTCAAACCATCTCTCTAGCCACCCAGTTTCTCTTATGGGACTTCAACAAATGTGGGATAGGCTTTTCTGCCATGGCAATGCTCCCAAGTTATTTGGGAGCATCTAGGTCACCAATGAAGTGTACGTGTCATATCTCATCCCAAATATCCCAGCCCTCACTGAAGATTATGTTGCTGAAAGGGCAAATTCTTCTTTACCACTAATTACTCTGCAGCCTCAACTCTGGATGACATTTCATTATGGGTATTTATTGTATCATTTCCCAGGGAGTCTCAGAAACTTAATTAGCTGGCCTGAAGAACCCTAGAATCATGAAAATTTGTCCCATAGCAGGCATGAAAACCCAGAAAAGTGGAAGGATAAACTGAAAGCTGACTACTTAATACAATGTTCTAGAGACAAAGGATAGTAAATCCTCTATCTCATCCCATCTTCCATTCATTGCACAAAGGTAAATCAAAATCAAGGCATTTACAACACACAAAAATGAGAACCGATCTGTTTGAATGTAAGATGATAAATTAAAATTTGATCTTGGTTTTGAGCAATGTAAGTCACTCGTTATTGACAAGTCCCCTGTTTCTTACTCCACTAAGGGTACAAAGCATATTAAGATCAATTCTGCTAGAGGATGGAATGGGAGCAGGCAAGCTTCCAAATTTTCTCTCTCCTGCCTGCAGCAGGTCACTGGCAATAATCAGGATTTTCCTATGTCACATTTTCTGAAACTCTTCTGCTCTTACTCAAGGGCAAGTATACCACCTCTTAACTAAACAAGAATATAGTCAGAGTACATTATGGAGGAGGGAGGTAAGGACAAAAGATCATAGTGATTTTTCAAAACTAAATTAGATCATGACTGGTCCACACTAGCCTCTAAAGGTCAACCTTGCTGACTGCTTAATTTATTTTGATTATTGCTGATCTGGTATTTTATTCTGTTCACCCATTTCTTTCAGCCTCAAGTCACAGAAATCAACCCTGGATAACTACATCCCAAACAACCTTTCAGAATTGAAGGCTCAATAAGCAGGCCTTGAGAAGAGCAAAAGACCCAGTGACTGCAAACATCTTATTAGAAACTTAAAGGAACTATCCTGTCCATAGAAACAGCAGAACAAATGGGTCATGGTGATTTCCTGTCTTTAGACTGGTATGATTAAGGGACAAATCCTCAAGAAACGTACACTGATTAGCGTATTTTGTGTCATGTCCCTACCCTTGGACACTGGTACCATATAATGAGAATGAGGTAGATTCATTTATCAAAAGTGGGTTAACACCACTGTGGTAGCAAATAACAGTAATCTTAGAAATCAGGAAACTGAGACAGAAACATCACAACTTTGAGGATGAACTGGAATATATAGTAAAACCATGCCTCAAAGAAAAGAAGGAAGAACAATAAGAACACGAACAATGACAACAACAGGCAACACTCACATGGACCCGATTCAGGCCTGGGCCCCAAGAATATAAATGTTCTACTTACCTAATTTTTGCCACCAGGGACTAGTACCTCTAACACTCCCAATTCATTAGGTTTTGTCTCAAATTCAGTCTTCTCTCTGTAGCATATTTCCACCTTCACCTGACTGGCTCCAGCTCACTTCTAAGTTCTCAGAGAGGTTCTACTAAAAATTCTTCCATCCCCATTCACCACTCACTTATCATCCTTACTCCATCCTCAGTCTAAGTGAGATTCTGTGCTTCTACCTCATGGCTTGTGTTCCCATGGCTCACTATCATTTGTGAAAAATAGTAGTCATCCCATGATTATTAAAGAGCATAAAGGAAAAGGAAATTTTCTTCTTTCTTCTCAAAATCATGTAATATGAAGTTGTAGCCTTGTCTAAAGATGTCAGCAATTAAAAAGTTATAGTTAAGAAAACAGGTATTCTAGAGTTGAGGTTGATCTGGGAACCTTTGTACCAGGTATCCCTGGGTTTAAATCCCATCTGTTTCCTAATTATGTGACATAAACACTTTACTTCCTTTCTGTGTCCAGTGTCTTTGAGAGTAAAATAAGCAGGGCATACATTAATATATATATTGCACATTTTCATGCCTATGTGGTAGCTGAAAAATGATCTTACAGAGGCAAAAAATAAAATAGTTATCACTAAAGGCTGAGCAAAGTGGAAAATAGAAAAAAGTTGGATAGCAGGTACATAATTACAGTTAAATTGGACAAATACTTTCTAGTGTTCTATAGGACATCACAGTTGATACAGTCAAAAATTTACATTTCAAGATAGCTGTAAGATAGAACTCTGACTAATCTCAACATGAAGAAATGGTGAGTGTTGGAGATAATAAATATGCAAAGCAATATAATTTGAGACATGCACTCTATATACATAAATGAAAACACCACATTAATATCCCCTTAAATATGCATAATTATTATATATCAACTAAATTTTTAAAAGACTAAAGCAATTTTTTAAAAAATGGGTTCTTAAAATACCTACACTGCAGTTTATATATTAGATGGACTAAGATATAAGCCTGGCTCTAGGGAACAACTACAAGAGTTAATTCCCATTACTGTCAGTCTACAGTGGATGCATGTTCTTGTGTGTAGTGGAGTGCATGTGTAGGGGGACATGCAAAGCTAGACTGAGAAGGACTGTGCATTTGCTAAAAGGAGAATAGACTCTTTCACTTCAGCAATGAATACGAATGTAGGTGGTTTGGAGGTTGGTAATCCTTCCCCAAATAAACCGATAGCCAAGTTCCACACCTCAGGGGTGCTTGTTTCAGGTATCTACTGTTGTGTTTTATGTAGACCAATGGACAATTACAGACTGGAGAGATGGGAGACTAGCCAACGTCAAAAGCAGACATTCTTAACCATTGACAATTTCTCATTGACTAAGAAGAATGTGTGTTTGCAATACCCAGTTCATGAAGTACAAGTCATGAAATCATCAAAGTTCACCTTTACTATTATTTTATTATCTTCCTGATTTACTAGTTCCTTTAATATTAGTTAGGCAAAGAGTTATTCTCCCTGCCTCCAAATAAAAAAATCTTCAGACGCCTAAATTTTCTGTTCACTGTGATGTAATAGACATTTTTGTGTGCACTGTGAATCCCCTAAAGAGTCTCAATTTAGAAATTAGAATGGCTGCCAGGCACGATAGCACATGCCTGTATTTTCAGTGCTCAAGGAGGCACAGGCAGACAGATCTCTGTGAGTCTGAGGCCAGCCTGGTCTACTAAGCAAGTCCAGTACAGGCAGGGCTATACAAAGGGACCCTGTCTTGAAAACAAAACAAAAAACCAAAAAGCAACCAAGAGAGAGAGAGAGAGAGAGAGAGAGAACAGAACAGAACAGAACAGAACAGAACAGAACAGAACAGAACAGAACAGAACAGAACAGAACAGAACAGAACAGAATAGAATAGAATAGAATAGAATAGAATAGAATAGAATAGAATAG
>NW_026585894.1:17936645-17945096 GCF_907164565.1 Psammomys obesus
GAATAGAATAGAATAGAATAGAATAGAATAGAATAGAATAGAATAGAGGGCAGTCTATCACAAAAGGCAAAGCTGTTTACTTGATTTAACTTTGTAACTTCTCCCTTTCTCAGCTAGATTTCAGAGGCAAAATGCAAGGCAGTTTCTGTCTGTTTTTCATCTTGTGTATCCCATCTTCTTCCCTCCCAAATTTTCTTATCCCTAGTAAACTGACTAGTGAAATAGTTATCTATCATCTCATTGCATCCAAATCATATTGGATTAAAACTACAAAGAGTTGATATAATCCATAAACCAAAAACTATAATTCTGCAACTTATTCGAGGTTCAGCTGATCAGACCCACTTCCCAGAAAATCAGTTGAGGCTAGAATATTCATGGTGAATTCATCCCTTATGTGTCAGGCACCTAAGACGAGATACTTGGAATAGCATGTGTCTCAGTACAGGTGACTTTCCTATTATGGATATCCATAAAGCACACTAATTTCAGAATACTAGTGCTTCTCACTTAAATGCTGGCTTCTACAAAAAGGTACAGATTCACTTAAAGGCCATGAATAAGCTGAGGATGGTGGCACAGAAGTTTAATTCCAGCATTTGGGAGGCAAAAGCAGTATGTAAGTTTGACACCAGCTGAGGCCATATAATGAGACCCTATCTCAAAAGGAAACAAGTCCAAAAGTCATTTCTGTTCTAATCTGTTTATCAAAGCAAGTCACAATTCCAGTCTGGAGTCAAGAAAAATGGAAAGATTCTACCTCTTGGTAGAAGAAGCTTAATGGAAGATACATAAAGGGATTGAGAGACTTGCTTGCTACCACATTTGGAGATTCTATGCTATAAAAATGGCAATGGTAGATTGGGATAAGAACATATGACTTAAACAGCTGGTTCTTTGGTCTTAACAGAATACAAAAAATTCTTTCTTTGCATTCTTAGATAATCCAATCACCAGGCAATTCTCCCTAAAATTTATTCTCATTCAAACAATTATGTCTCTAAATTTTCATGGTTAGTAGGATATGTTTCCTTAGTGTCTAAGAACTTCAAGTAACAGAAAAATTAGTTTAGGCCTGACCTAAGACAGAATTTTGTTTTGTATGGATGCAGTGATCTTCACTGTGGTATGTGACAACACAGGGTATTTTTAGCACCCCCACATACTTCTTTAGCTTGGCTAGTGTGGAAAGTGTGAAAATTTGTATTGTATTGGGGGAACTGAGTTAGGTTAGAGTCTATCCAGTCATTGAGGGCAAATTTCTTCCTTATGTATTCTATATAGGGCTATTGGTCCAGGATCTCTTACTTCTTAAAAGAAATGTGTACCATAGGGCCACCATTCTTGTGATAAAGCCAAATTCACTATGGTACCTAGAAATGAGCTTGAGAAAGTAACAAGCTCACTTTGAGGGTAATGCCGGCTGAAGCATCAACGGCTGAAGAGTTATGGAAGACAAACTGGCCCAACACACTCCTTAAAGAGATATTCAATGTCAGTTTCACAATGTTATCATATTTGGCATATTTTTCATGAATGATATATTGGCCAGTCATGCCACTGCATTGTTCATTAACTTCTGGAATGGCCTTGTTCACAACTTTGGCAGCACAAATGGACATAGGCTTGTCTGTAGCCATCTAGGTATTAGTGATGCCAATAATTGTTGTCACAAATTCCTCCACGATACCAGTTATCATGAATAGCCTAAGCCCGTGAGAATGCTAAATAGTCTGTGCTGAAGAAACCATTTCTGACTGCTTTGAGGGATTTAGCATACTGCTAATAGTCTTTGCACATCACAAACATGAAGACTTTAGCAGAGGAGGCAGAAATGATGATAGGCTTTGGTCCTACCTTTCTAGTGAGTAAAGATACCATGCCACATTCAGCACCAGTGTCACCCATTTAATAGTGGCATGACTTGAATCCTGGAACACAGAAGTGGCCTTCCTATTGATAAAAAAAACAAAAAAAAAAAAAAAAAAAAAACAAAAAACTTCCCATGCTTGACTTTCCCTTAGCACTTGCTTTGGATGGAATCAAATCGTAACATGAAGACAATGTAATTCAAGTGAATTGAAGGGAGAATTGATAGCACATGTATCCACACTGCCAGAGTTGAAAGCAGCTCTGGTGAACAGATGCTCAATACAGCCATATCCATCCATACTGACCCTCACTCACCATCATCTCTCAGGTAAGCAATCAGCATGAGAACATACAGCTTTCTGTTGAGTATGAAGAAGCATAGACCCTAGCACAGAAATTTTATAGACTATAATTTACAACTTCTTTCTAACAAAATAATTTCCTCATAAATTTAATGAGATTAATTCTTAACTTCAGAAAACTAATTATTCACCTATGCAGTTGAGTGGCAGGTGCCTATAAATCAATGGTTTAGTGGCAGTAAAGCAGCTAATTCCTATATCTTTGTATCAAAAATAATTATCTAGCCATTGTCTTTTCTTAGAAAATATCTCTTGTCTATGAAGGACCTCTTCCTTTGTATGAGTGATTATAGCAATAGTTTGAACTATTGGGATCATAACAAAATTCAATGAAGTTTCCTATAATATTAATATCAAAGTTATTGGTGTTGAGTTCTATTAGTAAAAACTTCAAAGACGTAACGAATAGTCATATTTATCTGATTATTAAAAAAATCTCATTTCAAAGTTAGATGAAACAAGCCAACAGAAAAATAAGAGCCCCAAGAGAAGACTCAAGAATCAGAGATCCACTCATTCACACATTGAGGAGTCCCATAAAAGTACTAAACAGAAAACAATAGTGTTGGCCCTATGATTGATGCTGTAGTCTCTGTGAGTTCATATGAGTTTTGCTCAGTAACTTTAAAGTAACCTATTCTCTTGCTTTTCTCTGTGCCCTTTGTCTCACCCATTCCTTCTGTCTCCTCTTCTGTAGGGTTCTTTGAGCTCTGAGGGAAGAGATTTGACGGAGACATCTTATGTAAAGCTGTGTGTTCCAAGGTCTCTCTCTCTCTCTCTCTCTCTCTCTCTCTCTCTCTCTTTGCACAGTGTCTAGCTATGGGTCTCTCTATTTGTTCCCATCTGCTGCAGTAGAAAGCCTCTCTGGTGATGGCTAAATAAGACACTGCTCTATGAGTACTGCAGAATATTATTAGGAGTAATTTTATTGTTACTTAATTTTTAGACCAGAAATATTTGGTTTTACCCTAAATCTCTGAGCTTTCTAGTCTCTTGTTCTTGGTCACCCAAGCAGTGTCAGGTATGGGCTCAATATCATGCACTGAGTCAAATCAGATATTAGCTAGATCCCCACAGAATTTGTGCCACTATTGCCCTAGCATAATTTGCAGTCAGGTTATATTATAGATCAAAGGTTTTGTAGTTGGGTTGGTGTATACATTTCTCTTTTGGTAGTCTCTGAAGAGTACCTTTCCATGTCAAAGATACTAGAGTGTGAAGGTTAAGGTTCTATGTTGGTACCACCTCGACCCCTCTGTCTTCACAGAATTATGTGGATGTTGTCTTCAGTAATGAGGCTTTGCTATCAGCTTGTGGAGAGCAAGAAAACAACTTATTGAAAACTCCACATTTCTAATTCCATGGAATTACCCAAAACTGCAATATTTTCAATAATTAAGGCTTCATAATATCTTGCTCATTCAAATATATAAAATATACAAAGAAAAGAAATTAAACATCAACAAATCAAATAATTTTTAGAAAATGGGGTATAGAGCTAAACCAAGAATTCACAACAGAGGAATCTCAAATGGCTGAGTAGCACTTAAAGAAATGCTCAATGTCCTTAGCCATCAGAGAAATGCAAATCAAAACAACTCTGAGATTCCATCTTATATCATCAGAATGTTAAGGTCAAAAACTCAAGTGACATCACATGTTGGTGAGGATGTGGAGAAAGGGGAAATATCCCTCTATTGCTGATGGGAGTACAAATATATAACCACTTTGGAAATCAATCTGGCCCTTTTTTAGAAAATTGGAAATAGATCTACCTCAAGACCCAGCTATACAACTCCTGGGCATATACCCAAAAAATGCTCCACCATACAACATGGACATTTGCTCAACTATGCTCATCACAACTTTATTCCTAATAGCCAGAATCTGGAAACAACCTAGATGTCCCTCAAAAGAAGAATGAATACAGAAATTGTAGTATATTTACACAATGGAACACTACTCAGCTATTAAAAACAAATGAATCATGAAATTTGCAGGCAAATGGATGGAACTAGAAAAGATTATCCTAAGTGAGGTAACCCAGATCCAGAAAGACACACATGGTATGTGCTCACTTACAAGCAGATTTTACACCTATAGTACAGGATAACCATATTACAATCCACAGACCCAAAGAAGCTAAGTGACAAGGAGGGCCCAAGTGAAGGTGCTGAAATGTCAGTCAGAAAGGGAAATAGAACAGACAGCAGAAGTGGATGAAGAGAGGGAACTAGGAAGGAGACAGAATAGGGAGGGAAAAAAGGGTAGGGATCAGGGTAGTGGAGAATGGGGGTGGGAGGTGAGAGGGATGGGAAAAAGAAGGGAAACTCGGGGGTGGGGACACTTTGTCAAGCTAGAGGCCCATGATAAGGTAAGATCATTGGAGGATATGGGTGTGACTCTAGCTGAGACTCCTAACAGAGGGGGACATGAAGACTGAAGTGACCACCTCCTAGCTAGGCAGGACTAGTGGAAAGGGGGGAACAACAACCCACAGACAAAACCTTTGATTCAAATATTACCCTGCTTATAAGAAGTGCAGGGATAAAGAGGGAAGAAAAATTATGAAAATGTCTAACTGATAATTGGCCCAACCTGAGATGCATCTCATGGTATAGGGCCAGGCCCTGACACTATTTATGATGCTATGCTTTCAGACAGGAGCCTAACTTGATTGTCTTCTGGGAGGCAGCTAGCAGCACATCAAGACAGATGCTAGGACTTGCAGCCAAGCATGGGGAGGACTTCTGGGAGTCCTGTGGAAGTGTTAGGTGAAAGACAGAAGGACCTGGAGGAGACTGGAACCTCATAAGAAGACCAACAGAGACAACTAACCCAGTCTCACGGGTGCTTACAGAGACTGAGACATCAAGTAAGGAGCATGCATGGTCTGGACCTAGGTCCCTTATACATATGTGACCAACTGGAAGCTTGGTCTTCATATGGGGCGGCTGACTAGCTGAGGCAGAGGGCTGTTTCTAATATGGACTCTTTTGCCTGCTTTTAGATATCTTCCCCCTGGCAGGGCTGTCTTTCCAGGCCTCAGGTGATAAAGATATGCTCCTAAAATGGCTTGATGTGCTGGGAAGGGTTGATATGAGGGGAAGGAACTACCATTTTCTGAGGGGAATGGGAAGGGAAAGAGGGAAGGAGGAAAAGAGGAAACTTGGAGGAGAGGAGGGAGGGGCACCCTTAGGATGTAAAGTAAATAAACTAAAATAAAAAATATTTTGGACATTATCTTTATTTCCTCATTCAAAAATTAACAGTAAGCCATCAGGATGCCTAAACAACTGAAGGTGCTACAGCTATGTCCAAAATAAACAGTAAAAGGACTGAGAAAAGAGATAATACTCTATAATGTGAAGAATTATCTTTCAACAAACCTTTAACAATATTTTTACTACAGTTTTTATCTTCCAGTTTCTCCTTCCCCTTCATGCACTATGAAAGCCATGAGATTTGAAGGAACTTCACACATCATATAGTTTAAACTCCTCAAAAGTCTCCTTGACCACAGTGTCTCTGATCAATGGTTATCTGTCATTCTTAAAAACAATTCAGGTCAAAGAGCAGCCCTGCTAGGCCACAGAGAAAGACTTTGCAGCCAGTCCTGACGATACCTGATAAAACAGCGTCAGATAAAAGGGGAGGAGGTCCTCCCCTATCAGTGGACTTGGAAAGGGGCAGGAAGGAGATGAGGGAGGGAGGGAGGGTGGGGTTGGGAGGGAATGATGGAGTGGGATACAGCTGGGATATTGAGTTAATAAAATGAAACTAATAATAAAAAATGGTAAAAAAAAAAGTCAGAGATGGTTATCTTACTACATTACAAAACAAATCCATTCATTGTAGATATACACTTACTTCAATTCTTACAAGCATCTAAAAATGTACCTTGGTGTAGCATCTGCTTTGAAGTGTGTTGTGCTGTATAGTTTTTATGTCAGCTTAGCACAAACTACAGTTATTTTGGAAGATGGAACATCCATTGATAAAAATGTGTCTACCAGATTGGCCTATGGGCAAGCCTATGGTGCATTTTCTTTTGGGCCCTACTCACCATGGGTAGTACAACCTCAGGCGGATGGTCCTGGGTGCTTTAAGAAAGCAAGCTGTACAAGCCACCAGTCACAAGCCAATAAGCAGCAGTAGTTCATGGCCTCTGAATCAGCTCCTGCCTCCAGGTTCCTGTCCTGTTCAAGTTCCTCCCTGATGTTCTTCAATCATAGCCTGTGATATGGAAACGTAAGTCAAATAAACCATTTACTCCCCAAGTTGTTTTTAGTCATGGTGTTCAATCACAACAATATAAATTGTAACTAACACAGGTTCATGTCTGTCTCTTTATATCAAATTAGGACAAGGCTACTTCTACCTCTCTGTTGGGAGCACTTCAAATGAGGACAATCAAAATTCAGTCTTCCTGAAGATTTAGTATGAATTGCTATATAAATACTTACCCCACAGACTTGCGCCTAAGAAACATTTTATTGTCTATTATTTTTGTGTTATAAATTGAGCAGATCAGCATGACAATTCACAGTTGTTCTACATGGCTCTATTATACTTGAAGTGTCCACTCTATAGAGTTCCTCATGTATGTAAAACCTACATTCTTGCTGTCTAGTATCCACCTGAATATAGTTTCTTTCTGACTCCACTTAGTTTTTCATTATTGACTTTTACAGCACTAATTTCATTATAAAGTGACAATTTTCCAAAATGACAAGAGCAAAAACTTATGCAAACACTTAAAGCCTAAGGGTAGAACATCACATTGTTACTTCTATCACATTTCTATTGGTCAGAGAAAGTCACAAGGTCAGACAAAAGTCAAGATAGGGAAAATACGCTCTTTCTCTTGGAAGGAGAAGGAATAAAGCCATATTGCAAAAGAAGAGGTGGGATGAAGAGATTTTTTGCAGATATTTTTTATATCAAAGCCATAATTTAAGGTTACTTAGATAAATTGGTAGACTAAATTTCTCAATATTCAACTCAGTAGCCACCTGAAATAGCCACAATTCTAGTTTACATATCACATCTTATAAAATGTCATGGTAAGCAGAAGAGCAAATGGTCAATAAAAACAAAAAAAAAAATTCTACATCTCAATAGGATTGAAAAGTGAAAGAAAAGGGACATTTTCATCACATAGGCATAGGGTTTAAAAACTATAAGTCTTTAACGTATCAATGTATCTATGTCTTTGAATGTATCTTTGAATGGCAAAGTGTTTAAACACTATAAGTCTTTGAATGTATCTATGATACAAATATTGGAGATTTCAAATATTTGAAAACAACCCAGAGGCTAGATTTTACTTGAACCAATTTGAAAGTATGCTGAGCCTCACATTTGAATACCACATACTAAAAATGCACAATTGAGTCACCAGAACTAGAAATGGAGCCCCAAAGAGCCTCGAAAACATAAATCTCAATTCAGCTTTGCTATTTTCTGCTACTTATGCATGTTGGTCTACTTAAAAAGTGGAAGAAAGAATGCCAAATGCCAAGGATACTTGAATAGTGGATTGCTTATACTCTCTTTAATAAAAAGTTTGTGCTTACCCTATATTAAATATCTAATATCCACTTATGAGTGAGTATATACCCTTTCTGTCTTTCTGCTTCTGGGTTACCTCACTCAGGATGATCTTTTCCAGTTCCCACCAATTGCCTGCAAATTCCATGATTTCTTTGTTTTTTATTGCTGAGTAGTATTCCATTGTGTACATGTACCACAATTTCTGTATCCATTCTTCAACTGAGGGCATCAGGGTTGTTTCCACCTTCTGACTATTACGAATAAAGCTCCTACAAACATGGTTAAGCGAATGTCCTTGTTGAATACTTGAGCATTTTTTTGGATATATGCCTAGGAGTGGTATAGCTGGATCTTGAGGAAGCGCTATTCCTAATTGTCTGAGAAAGAGAGAGATTGATTTCCAAAGTGGTTGTACAAGTTTACATTGAAAGAATAAAGCCCTAGCATAATACTGTCAACACTATTTTACAAGACTGGAGCAGTGCAGGGTCAGAGGCAAGGCGGGACAGATGCCCAGCAGCAGGATATCTGCTGCGGTTGGGCGCCTAAAACACTCTGGATAAGAACCGGGTACGTGACTCTACCCACATCTGCCTTCCCGCCTTCCCTGTTCCGGGTGCGTGACTCCACCCACTGCCTTCCCGCCTTCCCTGTTCCGGGT
>NW_026585894.1:17945106-17973719 GCF_907164565.1 Psammomys obesus
AAGGCTGGTTTCGCTGTTCCTTGGGAAGCGGGGTCTCCCCATCTAGATAGGCTCAACGGGAGTCTTTCAACATTCCCACCAGCAGTGGAGGAAGGTTCCCCGTTTTCCACATCCTCTCTAGAATGTGTTGTCACTTGTTTTTTTTTTACCTTAGTCATTCTGATGGATTTAAGGTGAAATCTCAGGGTTGTTTTGATTTGCATTTCCCTGATGACTACAGACATGATCTGTACACGTGAAGAAACTGATCAGGAAGGAAGACTCTGGCTAAGATGTTCAATCCCCATTCAGAAAGGCAAAGAGGATGGACATCAGAAGAGGGAGAAAACAAGGAACAGGACAGGAGCCTACCACAGAGGACCTCTAAAGGCTCTTCCCTACAGACTATCAAAGTAGATGTTGAGACTTATAGCCAAACTTTTGGTAGAGCACAGGGAATCTTATGAAAGAAGGGGGAGATAGTAAGACCTGGAGAGGAGAGGAGATCCACAAGGAGAAAAACAGAACTAAAAATTCTGGGCACAGGGGTCTTTTCTGAGACTGTTACTCCAAACAAGGACCATGCATGGAAATAACCTTGAACCTTGTACAGATGTAGCCCATGGCAGTTTAGTGTCCAAGTGGGTTCCATAGTAATGGAACAGGGACTGTCTTTGACATGAACTGATTGGCCTGTTCTTTGATCACCTCCCAGTGGGGGGCGGAGCAGCCTTACCAGGCCAGAGAGGAAGACAATGCAGCCACTCTTGATGAGATCTGAGACTAGGATCAGAAGGAAGGAGAGGAAGACCTTCCCTATCAGTGGACTTGGCAAGAGGCATGGGTAGAGAAGGGAGAGGGAGGGTGGGACTGAGAGGGGAGGTGGTAGGGAGCTACAGGGGAAATACAAAGTGAATAAACTGCAATTAATAAAAATTAAAAAAATGTGCTTTTCAATTTTTTTGTCTCTAAATATTTCACTCTTAAATATTCAGTTTAAAAGAGTAAGAATGGGGTGGACATACAATGGACCTATAGCAATATTCAATTTAAGACTTCTTTCCTTCTTAAATTAGACAAGCATATTCACATGAGTATGTTGTCATTGTGGTTCACTGGAGTGTATCCTCCTACCTGCTATTTGGATATTGACCTATATTCTTTTTTAAGTTTTTTTTCTTCTTTTTAATTATTATTATTTATTAAAATTTATTTACTTTGTATCCTGGCTATAGCCACCTCCCTCATCTTTTTGCAGCCCTACCCTTCTTCCCTCTTCCCCCACTGTGTCCTTTCCCTAGTCCTCTGAAAGGGACTACTATCTGACCTTAGCCTACCAGGTCTCATCAGGATTGTCTGAATCCTCTTTCTTTATGGCCTGTTAAGGCCACCTCACCAGGGAGAGGTGATCAAAGAGTATGCCACGGAGTACATATCAGAGACAGCCTCTGCTCCCATTACTAGGGATCCCATGGGCTATATCTGAGCAGGGGGTAGCCAGAATCTGGAAACATCCTAGATGTCCCTCAATGGAGGAATGGATACAGAAATTGTGGTACATTTACACAATGGAATACTACTCAGCTATTAAAAACAAGGAAATCTTGAAATTTGCAGGCAAATGGATGGAAATGGAAAAGACCATCCTGAGTGAGATAACCCAGAAGCAGAAAAACACATATGATATATTATTCACTTATAAGTGGACATTAGCTGTATAATATAGAATAAACTTACTAAAAACTATAGTCCTAAAGAAGCTAAACAACAAGGAGGACCCTAGGGAAGATGCTTTATCCTCATTCAGAAGGGCAAACAGGATAGACATCGGAAGTAGGAGAAGACAGAGAACAGAACAGGAACTTATCACAGAGCACCTCTGAAAGTCCCCATCAATGTTTTGAAGCAGATGCTGAGACTCATATGCAAATTTTGGGCAGACTTCAGAAAATCTGGAAGAAGGAGGAAATAGAAAGACCTGGATGGGACAGGAGCTCCACAAGGAGGCCGAGGAGAACATGCACAGACTGATGAATGAACCAAGGACTATGCATGGAGAGGATCTAGACCTTCTTGATGGCTTTCAAACTTACCAAAATGAGGTCACCTTTTTAATAAAGTCATCCATGACTATCTTACCTATGATTCAGTATTTTTTCCTCCAACCAGAGTTTTTCACAGCTTCTCTATAGTTCATGTAACTTAGAAACTTGAGCCTTATTTTCTCTGACCACTCCTATATAATTTAACTGCAAACAAATTAAATATAATTTAGCAAAGTAGGTAGCATTCTGCATATGACTTTTTCTAACAGGTCACACAATGGATGTTTAATAAATGCATGTCATATGAATAGCTGGTATTTAAAAATTGGGTTCAGATTGTGGTATTTTTACACAATGGAATACTACTCAGCAATCAAAAAGGAGGAAATCATGAAATTTGCAGGCAAATGGTGGGATCTAGAAAAGATCATCCTGAGTGAAATATCCCACAAGGAGAAAGACAAACACCGTATATACTCACTTATATAGACCTATAAGATGTGATAAACATAATGAAATCTGTACACCTAAAAAAGATAATCAAGAGAGCGGACATGGGGTAAGATGATCAATCCTCGTTTTGAAAGACAGATGGGATGTGCATTGAACATTGACAGGAGTCTACTGAGCGCATTTGAAAGACTCTAAGGAGCAGTGTTTTCAAAGCAAAGACTCATGACCAAACCTTTGGCAGAGTACAGGGAATCATAAGAAAGAAGGGGAGTTAGTCTGATGGGGAAAGGATAGGAGCTCTACAAGGACCAAATATATCTTGGGCACAGGGTCTTTTCTGAGACTGACATTCAACCAAGGACCATGTATGGATATAACCTAGAACCTCTGCTCAGATGTAGCCTGTGGTAGCTCAGTAACCAATTGGTTTCCCATAGTGAGGGGAACAAGGACTATTTCTAACAGGAACTCAATGACTGGCTCTTTGGCCTCCCCACCCCCCAAGGGAGGAGCAGTCCTGTTAGGCCACAGAGGAGAGTTTTGCAGCCAGTCCTGAAGATACCTGATAAAACAGGATCAGATGAATGGGGAGGAGGTCCCCCCTATCAGTGGACTTGGAAAGGGGCAGGGTGGAGATGAGGGAGGGAGGGAGGAACTGGGAGGGAATGAGGGATAAGGACATGACTGGGATACAGAGTTAATAAAATGTAATTGATAAGAAAAAAATAAAATTCAAAAAAAATGGGTTCAGAACAAACAGAAAGAGTAGGTGTGCATGATTCTTGCATTTCACATTTCTCGCCATTTAGTATCTGTCCACATCAGCTTTCTGAACAGTCTCTCTAGGAAGCCAGTCTTTATTAAATCTTGTCTATGAAACATGCATACCTATTACACAGAAGCTACTCTCATATCCTATCCTTTGACACATTGTGATTCTATATTTATTTCTTTTTATTTTTTAATTTATTTTTTGTTGGATGCTTCTGTCCTCTTTTTTTATTAATTACACTTTATTCACTCTGTATCCCCCCCAAAAAAACCTCCCTCCTCTCCTCACAATCCCATCTTCACTCCCCCTTCTTCACGCATGCCTCTCCCCAAGTCTACTGATAGGGGAGGTCCTCCTCTCCTTCCTTCTGATCTTAGTCTATCAGATCTCATCAGGAGTGGCTGCATTGTCTTCCTCTGTGGCCTGGTAAGGCTACTCCCCTATCAGGGTGAAGTGATCAAAGAGCAGACCAATCAGTTCATGTCAGAGGCAGCCCCTGTTCCCATTACTATGGAACCCACTTGGACACTGAACTGCCATGGGCTACATCTGTGCAGGGGTTCTAGGTTATCTCCATGCATGCTACTTGGTTGGAGTATCAGTCTCAGGAAAGAACCCTGTGCTCAGATTTTTTTGGTTCTGTTGCTCTCCTTGTGGGGCTTCTGTCCTCTCCTGATCTTACTGTTTCCCACTTCTTTCCTAAGATTCCATGCACTCTGCCCAACAGTTGGCCATAAGTCTCAGTGTCTGCTTTGATAGTCTGCAAGGCAGAGAGCCTTTCAGAGGCCCTCTGTGGCAGGTTCCTAACTTGTTTCCTGTTTTCTTCTTCCTCTTTGCCTTTCAGGATGGGGATTGAGCATTTTAGCCAGAGTCCTCCCTCTGGATTAGTTTCTTTAGGTATACAGAGTTTAGTAAGTTTATCCTGTATTATATGACTATATGAATGAGTACATACCATGTGTGTCTTTCTGCTTCTGGGATACCTCACTCAGGATGACATTTTCCAGTTCCCACCATTTACCTGCAAATTTCATGATTTCCTTGTTTTTTTTTTTTTATTGCTGAGTAATATTCCATTGTGTAGATAAACCACAATTTCTGTATCCATTCTTCAGTTGAGGGGCATCTGGGCTGTTTCCAGCTTCTGGCTATTACAAATAAAGCTGCTACAAACATGGTTGAGCAAATGTCCTTATTGTGTACTTGAGTCTCTTTTGGATATATGCTTAGGAGTGGTACGGCTGGATCTTGAGGAAACACTATGTCTAGTTGGCTGAGAAAACACCAGATTGATTTCCAGAGTGGTTGTACAAGTTTACATTCCCCCCAGCAGTGGAGGAGGGTTCCCCTTTCTCCACAACCTCTCTAGCACGTGTTGTCACTTGCGTTTTTGATCTTGGCCATTCTAATGGGTATAAGGTGAAATCTCAGGGTTGTTTTGATTTGCATTTCCCTGATGGCTAAGGACACTGAGCATTTCTTTAAGTGTTTCTCTGCCATTCAATATTCCTCTGCAGAGAATTCTCTGTTTAGCTCTGTTCCCCATTTTTAAACTGGATTACTTAATTTCTTGCTTTTCAACTTCCTTAGTTCTTTATATATACTGGATATTAGCGCTCTGTCAGATAGAGGGTTGGTGAAGATTCTTTCCCAATCTGTAGGCATTCATTTTGTTTTGATGACAGTGTCCTTTGCTTTACAGAAGCATTTCAGTTTCATGAGGTCCCACTTATTGATTGTTGATCTTAGAGCCTGTGCTGTTGTTGATCTGTTCATGAAGTTGTCTCCTGTGCCAATGAGTTCAAGGCTTTTCCCTACTTTTTCTTATAATAGGTTTAGTGTGTCTTGGTTTATATTGAGGTCTTTGATCCACGTGGACTTTAGTTTTGTGCAGGGTGATAAATATGGATCTATTTTCATTTTTTCTACATGTAGACACCCAGTTAGACCAGCACCATTTGTTGAAGATGTTATCTTTTTTCCATTGTATTGTTTTGGCATCATTGTCAAAAATCAGATGTCCATAAGTGTGTGGGTTTAATTTTGTGTCTTCTATCCAATTCCATTGATTCACCATTCTGTTTCTATGCCAGTACCGTGCAGTTTTTATTAATTTTTCTCTGTAGTACCACTTGAGATCAGGGATGGAGATACTTTCAGACGATCTGTTGTTGTACAGGATTGTTTTAGCAATTTTGAGTTTTTCGCTTTTTCATATGAAATTGAGAATTGTTCTTTCATGTTTCATAAAGAATTGTGTTGGTTTTAGTAGGTTTATCCTATGTTATATGTCTATATGAGTAAATATCGTGGGTGTCTTTCTGCTTCTGGGACAGCTCACTCAGGATGATCCTTTCCAGGTCCCACCATTTACCTGCAAATTTCATGATTTCCTTATTTTTCATTGAAGAGTAATACTCCATTTTGTAGATGTACCACAATTTCTGCATCCATTCTTCAGTTGAGGGGCATCTGGGCTGTTTCCAGCTTCTGGCTATTACAAATAAAGCTGCTACAAACATGGTTGAGCAAATGTCCTTATTGTGTATTTGAGCCTCTTTTGGATATATGCCTAGGAGTGGTATGGCGGGATCTGTACATCTAAAGAAACTAATCAAGAGAGAGGACCCTAACTAAAACACTCAATCCCATCCCGAAAGGCAAAGAAGATGGACATCAGAAGAAGAAGAAAACAGGAAACAACCTAGGAACCTGCCACAGAGGGCCTTTGAAAGGCTCTGCCCTGCAGACTATCAAAGCAGATGCTGAGACTTGTGGCCAACTGTTGGGCAGAGTGCTTGGAATCTTATGAAAGAAGAGGGAAATAGTAAGATCTGGAGAGGATAGGAGCTCCACAAGGAGAGCAACAAAACCAGAAAATTTGAACACAGGGGTCTTCCCAGAGACTGATACTCCAACCAAGTACCATGCATGGAGATAACCTAGAACCCCTGCACAGATGTAGCCCATGGCAGTTTAGTGTTCAAGTGGGTCCCATAGTAATGGGAAGAGAGACTGCCTCTGACATAAACTGCTTGGCCTGCTCTTTGATCACCTCCCCCTGAGGGGAGAGCAGCCTTACCAGGCCACAGAAGATGACAATGCAATCACTCCTGATGAGATCAGATGACTAAGATCAGAAGGAAGGAGAAGAGGACCTCCCCTATCAGTGGACTTGGGGAGGGGCATGCGTGAAGAAGGGGGAGTGAAGATGGGATTGGGAGGGGAGGAGGGAAGGGTGTATGGAGGAATACAAAGTGAATAAAGTGTAATTAATAAAATAAAATTTAAAAAAAGAATTGTGTTGGTATTTTGATGGTTAAATGCATTAAATCTGTAGACTTCTTTTGGCAGGAGGGCCATTTTCACTCTGTTAATATTAGTGATCCATAAGCATGGGAGATCGTTCCATCTTCTGATACCTTCTTTGATTTCTATCTTCAGAGGCTTGAAGTTTTTTTTTTTCCAAACAGGTTTTTCACTTGCTTGGTTAGAGTCACACCAAAGTATTTTATGGTATTTGTGGTTATTGTGAAGAGTGTAGTTTCCTAATTTCTTTCTCAGGCATTTTATCTTTCGTATACAGGAGATCTACTTATTGTTTTTTTGAGGTAATTTTGTATCCAGTTATGTTGCTGAAGGTGTTTATCAACAGAGGGAGCTCCCTGGTAGAATTTTTGGGGTCACTCATATGTACTATCATATGTATGAATTGTGAGACTTTGACCTCTTCCTTTCTGATTTGTATCTTTTTGATGTCCTTTAGTTTTCTTATTGCTCTAGCTAGGACTTCAAGTGCTATGTTGAAGAGATGAGAGAGTGGGCAGCCTTGCCTTGTCCCTGATTTCAGTGGGATTGGTATAAGTGTCTCTCCATTTAGTTTGATGTTAGGTATCGGCCTGCTGTGTATTGTCTTTACTATATTTAGGTATGTAATACTATGTTGTTGTCTTTTAAATGTATTAATATGTGCTAATGTAACATCTCTAAGATCCATTGTTTGGGGGAAGTATCGAGGATCAAAATCAAGACCTGACCCATTATAGAGAATTCTACCTCTAAGACACATCTCTAAAACCCCAATGATAGATTATAAAAAGTTTTTTAAAACAAAGTAGATAACAATGCAATCCTATTTATGTTTTTCAAAAAAGAGATTAATTTATCTCTAAATGTGTATATATGCAAAAAATTCTTTAAAAGATTCAGAAAAATTACTAACAAGGTTATATTTTTTAGGAGTAAAACAGAAGCTGAAGGGAAGGCAGCACCTACTTCTGTAGTTTTCATTTTTAAAAGTTCTAGTCTGCTTCAAACATCTATTGTGTAAATATATTAGTTTTTTTTTTCTTAAAAAGAACTAGTATTAAAAACTAATTCTCTATGGGTCTCTATGAGTCTGTGGAGTCCTGTAGGCTGAAAACAATCCATTAAACCGAACAGCTTAAATTAAAGAGACAGATGTTCTTTTTGCCCAGACTATGTTTGTATTCTTGTTGCTACTAGGTAGCAATTTCCCTCCCTATGAATTTACTTGATAGTAAATTCAAGATAAATGAACAATATTCACATTTGTATTGCACTGTAATTGGATGCCTGTTAGCAAAGGCAGCCTCAAAGAGCATATTTCTTTCATGACATATGAAAGGCATAAGACAGCAACCACACAACACTAATAGTAACAAACTTAGCTAATTGTTATGTGTGCCCAACAAGGTTCTAGATGTTTTGTATGTCACTTCATGTAATTTCCATCACATTCTTAAAAGATGTGTATCATTCATGGCATTTTATAAAAGAAATCAATGATTGCCTTCCTACCTGAGGAATTTCTTCCTCTAATTTTTCAAATGTTTGAACTTACAATCACTAAAACACTATTTAAAAATTATGCTTACTTTTCCTCACAGCTTTGAGAACTTAACATGTCCCTAAGGCCCCAAGCCTGTGTGATATACCAAAATGTTCATGAGTGCCTTCCTCCAAAAATCCACTTTTAGGGCTCTGGAAGTCAAACATGGCATCTACCCAGATCAGTTAAACCTTCATCTCATACCCTTTATCTCTCAAACAGGAGTAGAAGTAATTTTCTAATATATATCAGAGATTCTTAAAAGAATTAAATGATGTAAATATGCAAAATCTATAAGTCTGTAAATATAGTTGTGAAACAATAAAATATGTTTGGCTTTTCTTCACACATAATAAGAAAAACATATATGTATGATTTGAAGATGATAATTATTGAGTAAAAAAACCCCACATATTATATCTGATACCATCAGAGTGAATCCTAAAACCCATGTCTTCCAAGACTACATTTCAAACACTTTTCCCTTTCTTGGCTATGTTCTTTTACATCCTCATCTCTACCTTTGAACTCCTTACTATGATGCAGGTTATTTCAGCACGTCAGAAGTGATTCTTTGGTCTTTGGTTTCTTCATGTATTATAGAAGAATTGAATAATAAGGCCTTTCTGAACTTAACATTGTGTACAGCTGATTTGGGTTTCAAAGCCAGGTCTCCAGCCCTCACAATTCATCAGCTTTCCCAGTATTCATTGTTTACAGAATAATGTGAGTTATATCCATAAGCTAAATAAGTCAGGGAACAATACATGTGGTGATTAGAAGAATCTAATCACTAATAACTCCAAAATCCCTCGGGAATCCTATTAGAGAATTATATACTATAGAGAACATGTTGGATCTCATGATCCTCAGTCAATATGCAAATGTCCCTGAAAAGTACAACAATGACCACTTTCAGTAAATAAGTTTTAAACATACTAAATTAAGAAATGCATAGTGGCCTAGAAGTCACATTCCAGCTGTGCAAGTTTGGAGAGGGCATTGGACCACTCTAAGGTTTGGTTTTCAGACCCATAAAACAGTGATAAGTTTTCTCAGCAGAGATGGTAGAGGAAAGTTATGTATGGTAGTTTGGCAAATGGGTCTGTGTTGCCATTACAATTACTTATGTTCTATTTAAAGTTGTCCTTCTAACCATATAGCAGAGTACACAGAAGACCCTAAAGTAATAAATTTGAATAGACTATCAGATATACAGCAACAACAGACTTGACTCAAGATTCTGCTGAAAACATAACTTTTTAAATAGCTTATAAACATAACCATCTCACAGATACATGCCAAAGATGTTTTTTAACTCACAAAAGTGATGAGGGAACCAGTAAGGTGTCACAACCTGTTCAAAAGAAAATTCAAGGGCCTACACTCCTTACACTTACAAAGGCAGATAAAGAATGCTGAATTGAAATTACAAATAGATAATAAAAAAGACTCAAAACTCAGTTGCTGTCTACCAGACACAATCAATTTACATTTCTATAGGAAAAAATAATTTGCATTATTGTCAGTCCAGCAACTTACTGCATCATAAAAAAACTGTTCAAAAACAATGGATGCAGGTAGCAGTAGAAGGTTTGCTGAAGCAGACAATCAGGGCTTTTGCTGTTACTGTTTTATTTTAGTGTCTATTTGAAAGATTTATTTTATTGTCTATTTGAAATATACATAACTTTTTTCTCTTCAGTTCTACAAAGTTTTCTGGTTCCATAGTTGCACCTGGTAATCAGGGTACTTGGGAAAAACAGGGCAGAAGATGGGAGGAGGAATAAGTAAAGACAATGGGGCTAGGCTTTCCCTTCTTGTGAAACCTAAGATGAACTTGTAATAGAATATACCATCCCTGCTGGAAGTCCATTTGCTTTGCCCTTAATAAAAGGTAACCAGTGTGTGGCAGACACAGTTAATTATCTCTTGATACTTTTTCTTCTCTTCTTTCTCGGTAACATAACCTCTCAGTTTTAGCTTGCCACAGCTTCACTTATAACTAGGTACAATTATGTGGCTGTCTTCTGTCCAATGGGATGCTCACTGAAATGTCTGAACAACTTCCAATCAAGATCCTTAGAGGGAAATGGAATGTGCTTTTTGATCCATCTAACCTCATTTATTTATTCTTTCTTTCTTTCTTTCTTTCTTTCTTTCTTTCTTTCTTTCTTTCTTTCTTTCATTTGCCAGCTAAAGGTGTATAGAGTAACTGGAACTTGAGTGATCATCCTTGTGAAAACCATCTGTTAGTGACACTGAGCATCAAGGGAGCCAGAGCCTGAGTACCTTGAGAAGATGCCTTCTACACAAGCAAAACTGACCTTTCCCTCCTATGGCTTTGCTTCTAGTGTTCTAGTGTTATCTTGCGGATTCTGTCTAATACAGCTAAATGTAACCCTAACTACAAAGAGAAGAAAGTTTGAGTTATTTTCCCAGAGAGTCTCAATTTCCATTTTCAGTTGTTACTCTGAAGAATATATTTATTCACTGCTGGCCATTGAATATGATTCTCTATTACCACCCTCTGCCTGCTCAAAGGGACACACTCTTCTGGAAACAGGATTACATTTGTCTGTGACCATTAGAAGCCATTTGAAGACTTCCCTTGAAATCATAAATACTAACTGTAGTAGGGACTTCTAGTATATATTGGTAGTGTAGATTGCCATATGGCACAGAAGTGCACTCAAACCTCAGTTCTCCAATTCTTAGCTGGGTTTTGTATAGTAAGGTAGCCTGAGTCAAAAGTAGCCGTAAAAAGGTAACCAAGGGGAAGTCCACATACCAAGAGGGAAAATTCTGATATATTTCTTATGATCTGCATTTTGTTTTTATTTTAAAGTCTGAATATTCAAAACCACATGCAGTCTAAAAGCCAGTAGGGTATGGCTTTGGATTCTTTATTTTTCCAGCAGCTGCAAGTTTACCTTGGGAATTATGTTTTCCTGGAGCTAATAATAGAGTTGGTTGGCATTCCTAAACACATGCTCATTAATTGCAGGCAAAATGATCTCAAGAAGCCATACTGGGATTCAAATTTTGTTACAGATAATAAAAAAGATGAATAATTTACTCACTGATAAATTTACCAATCATGTAAGTTTCAGACTTTGTTAGTCATTCATACAGAGACAGACAGACAGAGAGGGAAAGAAAAGAGAGAGAGAGAGAGAGAGAGAGAGAGACCCACTATTGCTACAGAGTCTAGGCTGGCATATAATTCAAGAGAGAGAGAGACCCACTACTGCTACAGAGTCTAGGCTGGCATCAAATTCATGAGCCCCCTGCCTCAAAGCCTAAGGGTTAGGATATAGATGTGTGTGTATATTCAGGACTGAACCTAGTACATGCATCCTTCCTCCCCTTCTGTCTCTCTCTTTCTCTCTATTTCTTCCTCTCTTTCTCTCTCTCTCTCTCTCTCTCTCTCTCTCTCTCTCTCTCTCTCTGTGTGTGTGTGTGTGTGTGTGTGTGTTTGAGGTATGGTTTGACTATATCTTTATATGTCAAATACTCTTTATACAATATATACCAAATACTCTTTATACATCTTTAGCATGGTAATAAAAATTTCATAATTCCTTTAAATGTATTTTGAAATTTTCATTCACTCACTTCTCATCTATGGGGAAATTATTGTTTTATATATCAAGGTCCATTAAGATCCATATTTTGAGAAACATTTTTTAGAAAATCATTCCCAACTAGTAAGAAGCTTAGCCCATTTGCAGACACTGCAGCCCCGGGAATCACATTTCCACTTGATACATGCTGGAAGGCTCAAGTTGTATACTCCTTTCTGCACAGATAGGAGTGAAACCTCTCTTTACTCACAATACTGCTTTCTGTTCTTTTCTGCTTTCCTGGAAGCAAGGAAGAAAATAATTGTTGTTTTCATCTGAGTGTTTTCTTTATTTTCACTCTGAAAAACTAAATGGAGGGATGAACAGGCAGAGAACAGTGGATTTTGCCAGCAGTAAAAGTGTGACATTATAATAGTGCCCACAGGCCTTTGTACATTTGACCAAAACCATAGGATGTACAATTCCAAGAGCAAACTCTAATATAAACTGTGGACTCTGGGTGATAACGATGTACGTATATTAATTCTTTGGTTGTGATAAATGCACCACTATTGGGGAAAGGGATACTGACAATGTAAGGGGCTATGCAGATCTAGGGATAGGATAATATGGACGATCCCAAGTTCAATTTCTAAAGTTTGCCAAGAAACTAAAACTGATATGAAAATAAAAGTTTATAAATAAGAAACATAAAGCTTATTTAAGAATTTAAAAAAATATATCATTCAGATGCTGTTTCTAATATTCCCAGAGCCAGTCAGGAGGCTGGACATAGCAGACCTGATATGTAGCCCTCTTTCCAGGGGTGGCTGACCCAGGGTTCACAGACAGCCCTTCACTGCAAAGATGCAAACTCCTTCTAAGTTCTGTGCAGGCCCCTGGAGTCAGCCTTGTGAAATAACAAATTTCACCTTTTAACCTTTCTATTGCTGAGTTCTGGATGATTATTTCCCTTCACGTTCCTTAAAAGGTTATTTTAAAAATATATTTATATTTTCTTTCTTAGACTGTATCCTTTTGGGTATGAAAGTAAAGTATCTGATCTGTTCACTTTTGATGGTTTCAGTTTCATGGTAAACCATAGTCTGAAAAATATTGTCAGAAACAATTTGTGGTAAGTGATTTTTGTTTCAGCATATTGCTGTAATTGTTCTGTTTCATTATCATTAATCTCAATTTGTATTATAATCTTTTTGTTGATGTTATTGTTTTTGACACAGCATCTTATGATATTCTCCAATGAGTCTTTTTTTTTTTTCCAGACTGATGGAAGTTTATTGAATGCTGAACAAAAAGTGATCTGTCAGGGCCACACCGTGGATTTGGGAACCAAACTATGACTACAGTCTGTTTTTTTTTTTTTCTTTATTAATTACACTTTATTCACTTTTATCCCCCCTGTGGTTCTCTCCCTCCTCCAGTCCCAAGTCCCAATCCCTCCCTTCCTCCACCCTTTGCATGCATGCCCCTCCCCAAGTCCACTGATAGGGGAGGTCTTCTTTTTCCTTCCTTCTGATCCTAGTCAATTAGGTCTCATCAGGAGTGGCTGCATTGTCTTCTTCTGTGGCCTGATAAGGCTGCTTCCCCCTCAGGGGGAGGTAATTAAAGAGCAGGCCAATCAGTTCATGTCAGAGACAGTCCCTGTTCCTATTACAATGGAACCTACTTGGATACTGAACTGCCATGGGCTACATCTGTGCAGGGGTTCTAGGTTATCTCCATGCATAGTCCTTGGTTGGAGTATCAGTCTCAAGAAAGACCACTGTACTCAGATTTTTTTGGTTCTGTTGCTCTACTTGTGGAGTTCCTGTCCTCTCCAAATCTTACTGTTTCCCACTTCTTTCCTAAGATTCCCTGCACTCTGCCCAAAGTTTACCCATAAGTCTCAGCATCTGCATTGATAGTCTGCAGGGCAGAGCCTTTCAGAGGTCCTCTGTGTCAGGCTCCTGACTTGTTCCCTCTTTTCTCCTTCTGCTGATGTCCAGCCTCTTTGCCTTTCTGGATAAGAATTGAGCATTTTAGCCAGAGTCCTCCCTCTTGATTAGTTTCTTTAGGTGTACAGAGTTTAGTAGGTTTATCCTATATTATATGTCTATATGAGTGAGTATATACCGTGTGCGTCTTTCTGCTTTTGGGATAGCTCACTCAGGATGATCTTTTCCAGATCCCACCATTTTCCTGCAAATTTCATGATTTCCTTGTTTTTTTTATTGCTGAGTAATATTCCATTGTATAGTTGTCCAATGAGTCTTGAACACAAGGGCAGAAGCTACCCTCTAACCTCAGTATCTCAAGTAATTGGACAATACATACATACCAGTGTGTTCTACTCTATGCCTGATTTATAAATTAGATTGCCATAGGTATTTATATAGAGAATTTTTTTTTGAGACAGGGCTTCTCTGGGTAGCCTTGGCTGTCCTGGACTTGCTTTGTAGATCAGGCTGGCCTTGAACTCAGAGATCTTCCTGCCTCTGCCTCCCTGAGTGCTGGGATTATAGGAATGTGCTACTGTGCACATTTAATGCTATATTTGGACCATACATGACTCCTAAGTTCCCAATGTTGATTTGCCTCCCAGTCCATGACATTACTGGAAGGTGGTAAAGTCTTTTGCCAGTAGGGCCTAATGAAAAAAAAAATCATATCATCAGGGCCATGCCCTTGAAGGAGGTATCTGAAAACTATCTCTTCCTCCTTCCTAGAAAACATGAGATAATCAATCCTCCTCTGCCATATGCTCCTGGCCTAGGCCCAAAGAAACAGGACCAAGAGATAAGGAACTGAATTTCCTGAAACTATGTACAAATAAGCCTTTCTTCTTCACAAATTGACTTATTTTGTGCATTTGGTACAGCAACAGAAAACTGACTATTACTGCTAGTGTTATCTGTGATTTCGGGTATCTTGAAATACCATGGACTGCATTTGAGAAGGGGATAAATGTATGGTTTTGCATTTACCAGAATTAAGTGCCTATTTTAATAGTAAGTCCTACATCCTCTGGACCTGTAGCAGGAATGCAAATTCCCAGGCTCCACCCTGACCATAAGAATGTAGGGGAAATGATAGCAAGCCCTCCAAGGTGATTCTGAATGAAGTACACTCAAGTTTTCAAACACTGCCAGAAAGCAAATGTCATTGTTGGGATAACTACAGGATCATCTCATGCTAACTTGTCAGTCCCAGGTAGGATTTTCTAGGTCTGAGGAACTGCCAGAATTTATAGTCCTAAAAACAGTTCAAGTGGTCTTTAGATACAGTTCTAAACATAAATTGGTATCACCAGATAGAACTTTTGATATGTTTCTACCATATTGTAATACAAAGAAAGAATTTGGGGAAGGAGAGCTAAGTGATATGTGAGCAGAATGAGTGACAGAATCCAAGAGTTTGGCTCTACCTCTAGTCCCAATGACCAGTGAATTTCAGAAGCTTATTTTGAAATCTCAGAACCAAGAGGTAACGCCACACTTAACTACAAGTCAAGGTCCTTTATGTTCACACTCCAATTTCCCCTTAACACACTTTGTTCTTTATGTATAGTCTTTATTTAAAAGAGAAGAAAATCTAGGAAAGGAGACATTTATAATCAGGTGTTTTATACTGACTGCCTTATTTAATCATCACAATGACCCCATGGAAATATTAATGTGTCTTGTCTCAGAAAAAAAAAAAAAACTGAGGCAACTGAGGTCTTAGGTACCATTTCTTCTTACAGTGGCACCATTTTTTTTTCTCCATATTGGCATCCACTTGTATTTTGTGACTGTCCAAGTTAGTTCCAAGTAATAATGCATGCTATATACCAAAAAAAAATCTGCCTCTATTTCTAGTTTGCAGCAAACTTCACTGTTCAAAATCATGATTTTAACAATTGAAAAAGATAAAACCTGAAACAAAAGGGGTATGTCAAAGGCACATGAGCTAATGGAGCACTGAAAAAAAAAAACTTAAGATTGAGAGCACTTTTAATAAGAGTCTTTGAAGTCTGTGTAGGATAATTCTCATTTATAAAATGGAAAACAGACTTGCTGGTTCTCTAACTTCACTGTAAACCCAAAAGGAACCGTGTATCTACTCATATCTTGTGAGGATTGTAGGTTCCAAATATGTATCTATGCTACCCACCCTGTGAATACTGTTTGAGCTGCCTTGTCTTGGGGGAGTTAGCAGTCAAAATTCAAAAAGAAAGCCAAGATATTCTTTAGAATTATCTATTTCAGATAGTACGCAGCATAACATCTGAGGCATACTTGCTGTGTTCAAACATGCATGTTGAAGGAACATAGTTGCATTTATAATCAACTCTTAAAAAGGAAAAGGAATCATCCAGGATATCTTTGAGAAGGTAAATTTGACAAATTAACTGATAAAAGATAGAGGTCTCTATATCCACAATGGCTTGGATATGCTTCCACAGTGGTAGGACATTAAATTTACCTCCTTGAACATCAAAGTAAACATTACAACTATGTTCCCCCATCCTGTATTATCTTCTTCTCAGTGAACTAACTGACAAATCACAGTTTTATCTTCTTTAGAAGTTTATGAAATCAAATGTTACTTAACAGGAATACCTGCTAAGAAATGTAATAGTAAGTTTTGGAACATCACTGTGTACTTAAGATAGACCAAGATAGGCAAGTTGTCACTAAATGATGTGATCTTATGGTGCTATCATTGTTTTTGCAGTCCATTGTCAATCAAACATCATTATAAAGCATATGACTGTACTTTCGACATAGACTTCATTATTTCCATTTTCTTAAACCAATGTTTGTTCTTCATCTCTGGAAACATTTAAGATTTGAAATAGACCAAGAGAACTCTCAAATTCCTAAACACCCTTCTAATCCAGCCGTTAGGAGTCACTTTTTCATGAAAGTGATATATTTGTCTTTAAAAGGGAGCTTTCACAGCAACTCCACCTACCATCCACCCCTTCCCACAAACATATCATGATGTACTATCCCCAGGAGTAACCAGAAGGAAATTATGAAGCTTGTGGGATACATATACTAATTTCAATAACCAATCCTTGGTAGGTTATTTTCCAAGCGAAGCAGGGAATTACTAACAGATGACCTTTTTTTCTGGAGTTGGAAAACCTCACCCTGAAAGCCCGGAGAGTAAACACAAAACATATGTGTGACAGATGCTCACATTTAAAGATCCCAAAAAAGGCAGTGTGCACATTCTTTAGCAACGTAGAGGACCAGTCATGGTCACAGACTCAATGCAGATGAATATCAGCATTCTCTGAGGACATAACTTTAGCCATATCTACATGTTGTCCATGGCTTTACTGATGAGAGGCTGTGAGCCACATGAATGCTCATTACCTAGCTTCTAGATAATAAATGCAGATTCACCCTCAAACTTTAAAAATCCTAATGCTTATGGGTAGGGTCTTAAATAAGCATTTCTAGCAAGCACCCAGATGATTCTTCCCTTGGCACACCAAGGGTGAGAATTGCTGCTGGCAGAACTTCTATTCCAGCTGACCAGGAGAGTTCCATCACCATGGCAACATGATTTACAGCCATTTGGAAGCAACTCACTCTAATGCCACAGTAGATGGGAAGCATGCTACTGCTGGGGGTGATTAAGAAAAGGTTCAGTCACGGTATGGGAAGATTCAATCAGCGCCAGACTGGTTTGCAGAGTACAAAAAACAGAAGTTCTTTTTGAAGATTAAAAACAATACAGAAAATGGGATTTTTATCATTGCATTTAAATCTGATGGTCAGTTGGAATATATTTTTTAAAATGAATGGGAAACTTGGAACATTAGCTCTACTAATATCCTGAGAAGACCTGTAAGGGAGTAAAAAGTGGAAAAGGAAGGCTACAATTAAACATACTTTCAAAAGGCTAACTTGTCGCCTTTTTCTCCTCCTTTGTTTGGAAGCTTTGCCAGAACCCAGCCTATTTTTAACGGCTCTGGAAGCCCACTCTGGGGTGATTTTCAGAGGATGTGACCACAAATGATGTCTGTGCTTTATCGGGTCCCAAATAATATATGTGTGGATCTGGGCAAGTATAAAGGAAATTTTTATCATGAAAGAACAAATTAAACTCTGGTGTGTGTGAACTAACAGTTTTAACATCCATATTAGTCCCAGATGTTTTTCTAAGGGGACTGAATTTTATATAAAAGCTGAGACACAATATGGTTTTTATTCCCTCTAACCATACCCCTAATACAGAAAATATGTGCCAATTAAGTAACGGCACACATGGGTTAATTGCTATTTTAAGATGCTCTATAATGGATCAAGTCTCCCTACAACACATTTGAGCTTCAGTTGTTTCTAATAAATTCATGTTTTTTCAGGAGAAAATTCAATGAATGGATGAAAATATAGAAAAAGGTTGTCTCATTAAGGTATTCCAAAGAGATGAAAACGAGAAAGTTTGAATTACAAAGCAGCAGCTTTTAAAACAAGAATGAGCCTTGGGTTCTTAAATGCCCTACAAGCTAACTTAGCACAAGAAGGAAGTATAGCAGTCCATTTTTCATTACTATTTCAAAACACCTGCCAATGGGCAATGTTATAAAGAAAAGAAGTTTGTTTGGGCTCACACTTCTAATCCAAGGTTGAAGGACTGAATCTGATGATTGTCTTCTTACTGGAAAAATCCCAAACAAGAGATAGAAAGTTACTCTATGTGACTCGTCTACTTTCCTAGTGACTTTTTTAATATAATTTTTATTTTCATATTAATTACAGGTTAGTTACTTAGTATCCCAGCTGTAGTACCCTTTCTCATTCCCTCCTTATCCCACCCTCCCTCCCTCATCTCCTTCCTGCCCCTCTCTAAGTCCGCTGATAGGGGAGGTCCTCCTTCCCTTCGATCTGACCCTAGATATCAGGTCTCATCAGGACTGGCTACAATGTCTTCCTCTATGGCCTAGCTAGGCTGTTCCTCCCTAGGGGATGGGGAGGTCAAAGAGTACTCTACTGAGTTCATGTCAGATAGAATCCCTGTTCCCCTTACTAGGGAAACCCACTTGGATGTTGAGCTGCCATGGGCTACGTCTGAGCAGGGGTTCTAGGTTATATCCATGCATGGTCCTTGGTTGGAGAATCAGTCTCAGAAAGGACCCCTGTGCCAAGATATATTTGGTCCTTGTGGCACTCCTGTACTCTCCAGGTATTACTAACTCCCCCTTCTTTCATATGATTCCCTGCACTGTGCCCAAGGTTTGGTTATGAGTCTCAGCATCTGCTTTGATACACTACTAGGAAGAGTCTTTTAGAGGCCATTTATGGTAGGCTCCTGTCTTGTTTCTTGTTTTCTTCTACTTCCAATGTCCATCCCATTTGTCTTTCTAAGTTATGAATGATCATCTTAACCTGGAACCTCCTTCTTGTTCAGCTTCTCTAGGTGTACAGATTCTAGTATGTTTATACTATCTTATAGGTCTAATAGAAGTTAAAAAGCATCAAATCATGCAATCCAATTAAAAAAATGGGGTACGGAGGAGGACTTTGCAGCCAGACCTAAAGATACCTGAAAAGCTGGGGTCAGATGAAAGGGGAGGAGGTCCTTCCCTATCAGTGGACTTGAAAAGGAGTAGAGAGAAAATGAAGGAGGGAGGGTTGGAATGGGAGGAAATGAGGGAGTGGGATACAGCTGGGATACAAAGTTAATAAGTTGTAACTAATATTAAAAAAATAAATAATTAATTAAAAAATAACTCTGGCTAAAATGCTCAATCCCCATCCCGAAAGGCAAAGAGGATGGACATCAGAAGAAGGAGAAAACAGGAAACAAGTTAGGAGCCTGCCACAGAAGGCCTCTGCAAGGCTCTGCCCTGCACCCTATCAAAGCAGATGCTGAGACCTATGGCCAACTTTTGGGCAGAATGCAGAGAATCTTATGAAAGAAGTAGGAAATAGTAACATCTGGAGAGGACAGAAGCTCCACAAGGAGAGTAACAAAACCAAAAAATCTGAGTACAGGGGTCTTCCCTGAGACTGATACTCCAACCAAGTAGCATACATGCAGATAACCTAGAACCCCTGCACAGATGTAGCCCATGACAATTCAGTGTCCAAGTGGGTTCCATAGTAAGGGGAACAGGGGCTGCCTCTGACATGAACTGATTGGCCTGCTCTTGATCACCTCCCCCTGATGGGGGAGCAGCCTTACCAGGCCACAGAGGAAGACAATGCAGTCAGTCCTGATGAGACCTAATTGACTAGGATCAGAAGAAAGGAAAAGAAGACCTCCCCTACAAGTGGACTTGGGGAGGGGTATTCGAGGAGAAGGGGGAGAAAAGGAGGGATTGGGAGGGGAGGATGGAGGGAACTTCAGGGGGGATACAAAGTAAATAAAGTGTAATTAATAAAAAAAAGTTTTAAAAAATGGGGTACAGAGCTAAACAGAGAATTCTCTGTAGAGGAATATCAAATGGCAGAGAAACACTTAAAGAACTGCTCAAAGTCCTTACCCATCAGAGAGATGCAAATCAAAACAACCCTGAGATTACACCTTACACCCATCAGAATGGCCAAGATGAAAAACTCAAGTGACAACACATGCTGGAGAGGATGTGGAGAAAGGGGAACCCTCCTCCACTGCTGGTGGGAATGTAAACTTGTACAACCACTTTGGAAATCAATCTAGTGCCTTCTCTGACAATTAGGAATAGTGCTTCCTCAAGATCCAGCTATATCATTCCTAGGCATATATCCAAAATAGGCTCAAGTACACAACAAGGACATTTGTTCAACCATGTTTGTATCAGCTTTATTCGTAATAGCCAGAACCTGGAAACAACCCAGATGTCCCTCAGTTGAGGAATGGATACAGAAATTGTGGTACATTTACAGAATGGAATACTACTCAGCAATTAAAAACAAGGAAATCATGAAATTTGCAGGCAAATGGTGGGATCTAGAAAACATTATTCTGAGTTAGGTATCCCAGAAGCAGAAAGACATACATGGTATATACTCTCTTATATGTGACTTTTTTTAAATAAAGCTATTAGAATTCAATCAAGAGAACTCCACCTTGATGGCTTTACCTAATTGTCTTTCAAAGGCTCCATCTCTTAATACTAAAGTCGGGTAATTTTCAACTTTCTTATCTATCCTTATTAGGGTTACTATTGCTATGATTAAACAGCATAACCAAACGCAAGTTGGGGGAAAGAGGGTGTATTTGTCTTGCATTTCCATATCTTGGTTTGTCATAGAGGAAATTCAGTGCAGGAACTCAAACAGGGCAGAAACCTGGAAGCAGAAGCAAAGAAGGATGCTACTTACTGGCTTGCTCCTCATGGCTTGTTCAGGCTGCTTTGGTATAGGACCCAGGATCACTAGCCCAGAGCTGGACCCACCCACAATGGGCTGGTTCCTCCCTCATCAATCACATGCCCTACAGTCTTACTTACAGCCCTATCTTATGGAGGGATTTTCTTAATCAAGGTTTCCTCCTTTCAGATGACTGTAGCTTGGTGTCAAGTTGACATAAAACTAGCCAGCACAATACCCCAGAATGAGAATTAGATTCCAATGTAAAAATTACAGAGAAAGTACCCACAAACTATAAGCATGCCACAGCAAAAAGCCATCATGGATTATTGTAGGATAGTTGAAGAAATTGTCAGTTGTTTAGGCCTTTCCTAGTATTCCTAATTAGAATGTGCCCAAGATTATAAGCCAAAACCCATGACTTCATTTTCAATGTTCTTTTTTTGCTATTTTCCAAACACCTGACAAACTAGTGTCCTCTGAGTGGCCCCAAACTTATAATGTTCATTGGCACTACAGACCCCCACCCCGAAGTTCTTTCTCTAACATTAAATTTCTATAACACTTTTTTCTTCACCTTATATCATTTTTGAATGATTCAAGTCTCTCTGTGTGTGAAACAGCTTTCTGTCATTGCAACAAGACACCAAAGACAGAGGAAACACCCATAAACCATATCCATACCATAGCAGAAAGCCATCAAGGATTATTGTAGTATAGTAGAAGAAACTGTCAGATATTCAGGCCATCCCTAGTATTATTAATTAGCATGTGCTCAAGACTGTAAGACAAAACTGACGGCTTTTCAGTTTCTAAACAGGACAGCTTTATTTTGGCTCAGAGATGTCTCAGGCAATAGTCATGCAGTTCTAGAATCTTAGTCATAGTAGACAATGGCAGGTGCACATGGCAAAAGAGATGTCCATCCCATGGCAGCCAGGAAACAAGAGGTAACATTGTAAAGGACCAGGATTCCAACATATTCTCTAACAGTGTGTCACCAGGACCCTTACTTTCACTACCAAGGCCATACAGTAAACATTCCAGCACCTTCAAATGACTCAACGAGCTGGTGATGAAGCCTTTTGTTGATGGTCCTTTGGGAAGCATTTCAAATCTAATTCTATTGCCTTCTGTCTTCCAGCTGCTAGGCTCACTATCCTCGCTGGCCCTAATCCTTCTAAGCAATTACTGTCATTCTCTGATGTGGGTTGTGGGATAAACTGTGTTTCTTCCTACTCACTTTCAACACACCCACAGACTAATATGTTAAATCCAAACTGGTACTTCTGAGTTTTACCTTTTTTTTTCCTCTTTTTTAAATAAAATAGAATTGTTGCAGATGTAATAAAGAAGAAAAGGTAATTGGTCTTGTTCCCATTCCAATATAACTAGTATCTTTATAAAACAACTCTTGCATGAATAAAATAGAGTCAGATCTTAGAGAATGGAGATGTGAAAAAAAAAAAAGAAAGATGATCCCCATTTATAAATCACATAGAGAGTCATAGAACTGATAGTTTCCTTACAGCTCTTGGAAGGAAACAGTCCAGACACCTTGGACTTAGATTTTTAGCTTCTAGAACTGGGATACGATGAAAATCTAATTTTATTGTTGTTGCTGTTGTTGTTATTTATTTAATTTTTGTATATGAGTGTTTTGCCCTCATGTATGTCTGTATGCATGTGTGCCTAGTGCCCACAAAAGCCAAAAAAGGGTCCCCCTAGAACTGGAGTTATAGATAGTTGTGAGCAGCCATGTGTGTGCCGGCTCCTTTATATGAGCAGGCATTTTTTTTAACTGCTGATCGTCTCTCCAGCACTATAACTCTGTTGTTTAAATCACCCAGTCTGTGGTCATTTATTGCAACAACCCCAGAAACTGGATATGATTACCCTAATTTAGGATTTGACATTTATAGCCAGAGTTGTATTTCACTGTCTGTGACCCTGTATACTTTTGTCTTCATGAGCCTCATCCTCTTACAAATAGATTATTTAAAATATATTTTAGGATTTTATTAAAGCTTCAAGGGGTCAAAGGCCATAAATGACCTTATTTGCATTTCCAATCTGTAGCATATTTTTCAGAAATAAGTGTCAATTAATTGAACGAGTCAAATCTTGTCTTTCCAGGAAGTACTTAGGCATCTAAAGCATCTAGACTATTCCATTGTGCTTACCACTTCATTTTAAATCTCCAAGGACAATGGTTCTGTTTCAATACGTATCAGAGTTTAGGTCTGAAATCATCTTCTCAAGATCACAAACATAACTTTCAATTCAATATCATGTACAAATAGTCCTGATTATAAATGTCTGCTAGTCTGTACAACCTGTCATCTCCCTGCATAATTTTGGACAGTTATGTAACTATAGGTCTTGGTTTCCAAATATGTAAAATGAGACAATATTTCTATATACTCACTGGCTCAGTGGTTAAGAGCACTGTCGGTTCTTCCAAAGGACCCAGGTTCAACTCCCAGCACCCACATGGCAGCTCACAACTGTCTGTACCTCCAGTTCCAGGTGATCTGACACCCTCACACCAATGCACATAAAATTAAGTTAAATAAATTATATATTTAAAAAAAGAATCTTTCCAATTTTGTAACTCAGTGTGGCTCAAAATCTGGTACATTTAAAATCAATGACCATCAAAGACAAAGAAGGTAGCTGGGAAGGCCAGATAAGCCTAATAAACAGTAAGTAGCCTCTTTGGCTTCCTTAGCTTCACAAAGTATCTTCTGTCGGTATTTCCCTTACATTTATTTAGATCCTTAGCGTGGAAACTGAAGGTATCTAACAAAGGATTTCCCCATGGGAACCAGGAAGTTAAGTTGTACTAGATACTGCTGTCATCCCCCATGAATGATTCCATTTTCACTACAATACTCTAGCTCTTCCAACAGGTGGGAGAAATTTATCACAGTAACTTCCCAGAAGTACTGAAGATCTTTTGATTTTGGGTCTTGCTTTTGTATCAGGGTTGGAAGGGGCAGAATACAAACAGAATCTTCACAAGAGCTCATTTAAAAAAATGAAACTGTATTACCAGAGAGATGGATAACATAGTAGAATATATGCATCCTATGAAATGCTATGGGTACATGATATACATCCATACTATGAACTACTAAAATAATTAAAATAATTATATAAATCTATATGATATATATTTATTTCAAACTCCTGTTTCTTTTTTCAAATAAGTGAGAGTAGCAGTTTTTATTTACATACTATTATATAGACATTCATCTGTTATTCTGTGGGAAGTCAGTTCAGAAATGGCTATGGGTACTAAAACCTCTGATACTCAAATTTCTTACACAAAATGATATGATATTCTCATGTAAACATCTATAGATCTTTGTGCAATAAGGATTCCAACACAAGTATTTTATTTGGGAAGAGATCCTGGGACACATTAATGCAGGATAGAAAAATGAGATGGAGAAGTCAATCAAAAATATGTTTATTTTTTTCAAATAAGTTACCACTGTGAACAGTTAGTACTTAATCCCTCTATATACTGCTAGATTCATGGTAGAACATATTTCAGAGTTATTGCTTCATATTTCATACTTCAGAGTGCTAACTAAAAACTAAAAGAGCTAGGGTAATAAATATAAGTACTTGTCAGTTACTGGTTTAGGACTTGTCTAGAAGCAACTTAAATCCTAAGCACTGCCATCTTGTCATATGCAAACAGAACATGTTCCCATCATTGGAGAAAGCTCTCAAATAGGGAGTCACATTTGTTGGAAGTTAGACATCATACCACTAGATACAGAACTGATAAAAGTCAAGAACATTTAATAGAGTTTACCTGTGTATGTTCACTTGCAAGCACATAGAAAAGTTGGAAGATGTGTGGTAGACTACAAAAGTTACACATCCAGTAGTTCTTCATGATAACTCATGGCCACTGTGCTGGTTTGAATGAAATCTCCATAGGCTCATATACTTGAATACTTGGCCCCCTTTAGTGGAACTGCTTGGGGAATATTAGGAGTTGTGGCCTTATTGGAGGCTAGTGGATGCAGACTTTGAGATTTCAAAAAACTCAAATCATTCCCAGTTAGTTTTGCTCTCTGCCCTAAGGCTTATGGATCAAGATGTAAACTCTCAGCTACTGTTCCAATGTCATGGCTGCCTCTCTGTCCCCATGCTCCCTGCCATAATGACAATTGACTCTAAATCTGAAACTGTAAGCCCCCAATGAGCTATTTTTTCCTTAAGTTGCCTTGGTTGTGCTGTCTCATCACAGCAATAGAAAAGTAACTAAGACAGCCACCTTCTTCCATGTTATCTTTCCTGACTGCAGACAACAGAACTTCAAGGTTCTGCTCAAGAAGACAAAACTCATGGTCATCTTCTGGAAGGCTATTATAGGATTTTCTTCTCCGCATGTATATTTTACAGTGGTGGGTAGCTATTATAATAATTTTTCAGTAACCATAATGGATTACTTGATCAATGAAATAGACCATTTTTTGTTCTCCTCTAGGCATCTAAATAGAACACAACATCCACATTTATTTTTTAATCAATAACACCTTTGTCAATCAAAATTTTAAGATTCCACCCTCCTCTCTTTCATTCTACAGTAAGCCTCTACCACCATATTTCATTTTCTATAACAAGACTCAATAAATTGGCCACATTATACCATGACCATCTGAGTATCAGTAAATCAATCATTCACCTGCAATGAAATTCTGACTCCTACTGTGCCCTCTACCTAGGATTTCAGATCAGTCAGTCATGTTTCCTAGATCTAAAGTATTATAAGGGTGTCCCTGCCATAATCCACCTAATTCACCAGAACACATATGGGGAGCTAGCCTGGTTTTAACAAAATAGGCAGAAAGAAAAATTTTCTGATCATAGCATTCTCTAAATATGCTTTTAAAAAATCTAAACAAAAGGTATGCAGATACAAGGTATCTAGAAAGAGGTTTTGTATATTTTGGCTTTGTTTGCATATTATTTAATTCATTCATTCATCGTTCATTCACTCATTCATCCATTTATCCATCCATCCATCTAACCATTTAAGTGTTTGCAATGAGACAGGCACTATGCTGAACGTTTTGTTAACATTTGGTACATATAAAGTCATGGGTCAAACTAGGGAGCAATTTAAAAGTAGAACTTTCTAGACTGACTTTTCTGTCAATCTTATCTATTTATGATCCATCAGTCTTCTCAATTTCCCTCTAACTTAACATGCCCTTGTATGTGTCAGACAATGCCTAGTCATTACTTAAGTCTGTATTCTGGAGGGAAGGGCATTCTCTTTAGCTGGAGCCCTTGGTCCTGTGTTTGTCACCTGCACAAACTTGCATCAAAACTCAGCTTATTCGAGCCTTACCATTCCTTCACTGTCAGTCAAGGAACTAAGTTTAATCCTAAGGTCACTACAGCTCCTACCCTGGCCTTTCTTTATCTTCTAAAATGCAAATAAAAAAATCTTTCTGCAGATGAAAGAATAGCCCCACACAGGTCAATGGTGGAGCTGCTTCTGAAGCAGACATCTCTCTTATGCAGCAACAGAGTCTACAAAAGGAATAGGCAAGCGCAGATTGAAATCTGTGGCCCTGAGCTAAAGCATTAGGTTCCCCCAATGTGTGATTTATCACAGAACATGTACTAGAGATGCTTAGCTGAGCCACAGAAGGCATTATCTCCTCTGGCTTTGTAACAATTTGATTCAAATAATATGCCTGAGTGTGAAAAGATCCATTAATCCATACAGCCTGCATATCATATCTTGTAGTCAAACATGTACTACGCTAGGCTTAGGACAAAACAATACATATAAATGTTTCACCCTAAGGGACAATTTCTTTCAATAGAATTGCTTCCTAAAAAGAAGATTGGGATCAAAGAATAAAATTTGATATAATTTTCTACTCTTGTAAAGAAGCATCTAATTTGATATCTTTTATGCAGTGGAAATCTGTAAAGTAATTGATCTACGTTATTGACTTTTCATCCGATTCACCACAGCTATACTCTGAATTACACTTCACCTAAGAAGAAGGTTCCAAGTAGATAATGAAGAAATAATAATTGCTCTGGTTAAAGGGTAATATTAAACTGGAGGCCAATTTTAAGTTACTGTGGATTAAGTAAGCAAAAGCAGGCAACACCCTCCAAGACCCTTCCTTCAATTCTCAACACACTGCTTACCTGAAAAGTGGAGAAAACACCTTTGAGATTTGTTTTCCCTTGTATTATTGTTCTAGAAGAGCCCTTAGTGACATTTCCATAGAGTGAATAGATTTATAAAGGGATGAGGGATCTAAAAACCCATATGTACAAATAAAAGTACATTATTTTCCAAAAGAATTGCATGTAACTTTGAATCTCTGAAAAGTCAAGTTAAAAGTTAAAAGGTTCTTTATTTATATAAAGTCAAGTTTTAGTCTCACTATTGCCACATAAGGTAAGAATGATTAGATCATTTTTTAATCAAGTTTGGAAGATGTTTTTTAATTTCCTGATAGCTAAACATTGAGTAACCTGTGGAAAATATATATTAGGTTGTCCAGTAGGCTCCTCTATGTGCAATAGTTTGTATATTGTTTGTTTTAATATTAATATCATGTTGTATTATTATTTATTATATATGAAATTATATGTTGTATACTAATATTTGTAACTATAATAAATACTAATAATTATAAATAATAAAATATAATATTAATATTGTGTTATTTGAGTGTCTCCAAAGGCCTGTTGCAATCTATGCTTGATTGGTAGGGTGACACAACTGGAAAGAGGTAGGATATTTAGAGGGAGACCCATAGGTATTAGATGTCCATTCTTATACACAATCTTCTCTTCCTGATTTAGTTGACATTACTAATTATTAGAGAAACACAAACTAAAAACACAATGAGGGGAGCAGGAGAGATACCTCAGTGGTTAGGAGTGTGTACTGTTTGGAATTCCACACCAAGTACCCACATGTGGCAGTTCACAACCACCTATAACTCCAGCTCCAGGAAATGTGACACTGGCTTCTGGATTCAGCAGGCAGCTCTCCTCATATGCAAGTGTTCACATACACACAATAGAGAAATAAATGAAGGAGGTAAAGAATGAGGATGGTAAAGAAATGAGAGAGGTAAAGAAATAGCTCAGTAATTGAGAGTTATTCTTTCAGAGGACCTGGGTCTAATTCCTAGCAGCCACACAGTGGCTCACAGCCATCTATAACTCCAGTTCCAAGGGTTCTGATGCCCTCTTCTGGCTCCCTCAGGCACCAGGCATGTACATGGTGCATAGATACACATGCATACACATAAACACCCATACACATAAAATAAAATAAGTTTTAAAAGGCAATGAGATATCTATCACCTCACACGTGTGAAAATCCCTCTTTGAAATACTAAAAGTAGCAAGGATATGGAGTAATAGGAAAACCTGCTGTACTATTGGTGGGAATACAAGTTAACACAGCTGTTATGGAGAACAGTATGGCTATTTCTCAAAAAAAAAAAGAAAGAAAGAAAAAGAGAGAGAAAGAAAGAAAGGGAGGGAGGGAGGGAGGAAAGAAGGAAGGAAGGGAGGGAGGAAGGAAGAAAGGAAAGAAGGAAGGAAGGAAGGAAGGAAGGAAGGAAGGAAGGAAGGAAGGAA